>NC_092265.1:13490633-14165633 GCF_036320965.1 Panulirus ornatus | reverse complement strand
CATAAGGCATGTGTAAGGTAGGAGGAGGGCAGATCAGAAAGGTTAGTGAGTGGTGGGATGAAGTAGTAAAGTTACTAGCAAAAGAGAATAGTGGAATGTGCATAGTATTTACAAAGAAGTAGTACAAGTGACTGGGCAATCTATAAGAGAAAGTAGCAGGAGCTAAGGAAGAGATGCAGGGATTACAAAGGAGGGCAAATGCAAACTGAGGTAAGCGAGTATGAATAAACCTTAGGAAGAATAACACAATATTTTGGAAGGAAGTCAACAGTGTGAGAAAATAAACAAATGAACTAATAAGAACATTGGTAAAGAGGATAAATGGGAAGCGATAATAGGTGGTGATGAAGTGAGAAGGAGAGCATTTTGAAGGACTGTTAAATGTTTTTGAAGATAAAGTGGCAGACATAAAGTGTTTGGGGTGGGGTGGTATGGGAAGTGAGAGTTATGGAAAGTGGTTTGACAAAGAAAGAAGAGGTGATGAAAGCCTTGTATAAGATGAAATGTAGCAAGGCAGCTAGAGTGGATGGTACTGCAGCTGAATTACTTAATGGGTGACTGTGTTGTTGATTGGTTAGTCAGCATTTTCAATGTATTATACATGGTGAAGCACCTGAGGATTGGCACAATGCATGTACAAAACCACTGTATAAAGGCAAGGGGGACAGAGGTGAGTGTTCAAACTACAGAAGTGCAAGTTTGTTGAGTATACCTGGTAAATTGTACATGAAAGTAGTGATTGAGAGGGTGAAGGCATGTACAGAACATCAAATTGCAGAGGAATAATGGGGTATGAATGCAAGGGATGAGCTATAAATGAGGGAGAATGTGCTGGAAATGATATGTTTCATGGCAATGTGTGGTGTGAGGTGGTCTGATCAACCAAGCAATAAAAGGGGTAAGAGAGAGATAAAGTAATAAGAAGAGTGTGGTTGAGAGACCTAAAGTGGGTGTGCTAAAATGGTTTGGACAAATTTAGAGAATGAGTGAGGAGAGGCTGACAAAGAGAATATATGTGTCTGAAGTTGAGGAGAAAAGGAAAAGGAGGAGATCAAATTGGAGATGGAAGGATGAAGTGATTAAGATTTTGAGTGATTGGGACCTGAACATGCAGGGGAGTGAAAGGTTTGCATAGATTAAAGTGGGGTAATGTGGTAACCAGGTATGCCATCAATGGAATGAACCGGGCGTGTGATGCAGCCAGGGGAACCGTGGAAAGTAGTGGGGCCTAGTTGTAGATGGTGGTTGCAGTTTTGGCTCTGCACAAGACAGCTACAGAATGGATGTGAGTGAATGTGGCCTTTCTTCACCTGTTCCTGGCACTATCTCACTAACACAGAAAATGGCAGTCAGTATGAAAAGAAAATGGCTTTCTTAGGAAAATTGCATGTGTTCACCTGGTCCTGGTGCCGAGTTATTAAGATGGCCTGATGTCTTACTTATGTCAACTTCTGATAACTCAATATCTGTAAAGCCTTTCCCACCTTATATAAACATTTCTGTCCTCTGTTTTCTCTTTGTTTTTTGTTTTATAAACTGACATAAAGATCATGCACCATCGTGCATATTTTCTTGGGATCATTTTGACATATCTAAAGAGAGAGAGCACCCACCTGGAAGTATCTAGGACAAGATTTCACCAGTAATATGAACTATTATAGATGAAAAATGTGTAAAATTTCATTTTATTATTCTTATATCTTTTTTCCTGAAGCCTTCTATAAATCCCTTTCTGTTATGACTTAATATCTCAAAACTATGATTTTTTTCATCTTGCTCTCATACATTCACCAACAATATTTTGTTTCACTTGCATCCCAGGTACTGAAATTCATTTAATTCATTCCTTCATCTTCAACTCACTTTAGAGAAATTCTTACTATACTTTAACATTTGCATCAATTATCTTCATATATTTCTTCTCTATCTAACCTGTTTTTCACATTCTAAGGATATAGTCCTAATCACTTGAGCATAACCATTGTATAAGCACTTTTAAGACAAGCTCACCTGCAGGTACTGTCTGTACTGTAGATCAACAAGGTCTCCAATTATGGATATATGGGTGAAAGTTGCCATCTGGACCTCTGACATTGGCATATTAACTTTACGTGCAAGAATGCTGTCCTCTCGACGGCCTTTGGTGCGTGAAGCTAATCGTGTTAACCCTCCTGTCACCTTTTGTAGTTTCTGTATGGGAAGAAAACAGATGCTTATCATTTAAAATAAAAAAAGCAGGTTTTGAAGAATGAAAAACTGTTTCTCTCTGGGTGGTGCCTTAGGAGTTCTTAGAGAATCTGTAAGATGCCTGAGGGTTAGAAACTTCTAACTCCATACCTTTTGGTGCAGTTAATGCCTCTCATATTTTGCAATCCACCTTTTTCAGCACTTGTGGCCTACAGTTCACTCTAGGCATGCCTTTCTGCCATCAAGGAATCTCCATTCAGCTATGATGTCACTTGTCACAGGCTGACACACTGATCAAGACTTGCTAACCATCTCATAACTCCTGGAACAAAGACATCATCCCAATGCTGGTAACCATCAATTAAAAACAAAAAGGCTTTTCAAAAGAGAAAAGGTAAGGGCAGGAAAGAGCAGCATGAAAATTTGCTCAAACGTCATTGCCTCGAAGAAAGTTTTATTGTTCTTCAAAACTTGAACTTTCTCCTCTGGGTACATTTGTCCCAAGAGCTCTGAGAGCATACCAACATGGAGGAGGAGAGTGCGATAAAAACTTGTTTATGGAATGCACAAAGACCTCTTTTGTTACCTCTCCAGGGAAGGGTTCATCAGAAAGGCCAGGATGGAAACTAACTTCCAGACATCATGGGCTTTAAAATAAACTGGGTCAAAAACTAACACTAAGAGGAGCTCCCAAGACTGCAAGCATACATTCAAGATTTTGGTTTCTCCAAGTTTATTATATACAAGTAAGATGGAAGGAATGGAGTGTGAAATGACCAGACTGACACACCATTTAGATACAAAGCTGTGTCAATTTTTAGGAGTTTAATTGCAGCTGGAAGTTGAAGACCTGAGGTTTCAAATAATATGCTTAGCAGTGATGCCAACTTCAGTAACCAAAAACTTTAAAATATTTTTCAGTTATATGATATCCAAGCCATAAAGAAGTGACTGGTTAACATGGGCAGAGAAAGCATGTTCATTCACATATTATTATAAAGAAGTGTAACATAGTATATAAAAGCTAGTAAATTATCTACAATCTAAAGGCATCACTACCAGATGTTGTCAGAAACTCCCTCAAGAAGGTGGTCAGGGAAAGTCTCCATAACAGGTGAACTCCAGTGCCACTTAGTTTTTAGTGCATCACCCTCAACAGCTGTTGTCAGGAACTCCCTGACGGAGATAGTCAAGGTAAAAGTCTCCATAACACGTAAACCCCAGTGCCACTTCTTAGCCCTTAGTGCCTCACCCTCAACAGCTATTGTCAGGAACACCCTAAAAGGGGGTGGTCAAGGAAAAGGTCTTCATAACTGGTGAACTCCAGTGCCACTTCTTAGCCTTTAGTGCCTCATCCTGTTAACAGCTGTTGACGAGAATTCCCTAAAAGGGGTGGTCAAGGACAGTCTCCATAACTAGTGAACTTCAGTGCCACTTTATAGCCTTCAGTGACTCGCCTTTCAAAGCTGTTGTTAGGAACTCCCTCAAGGGGATGGTCATGGACAAAAAGTCTTCATAACTGGTGAACTCCAGTGCCACTTCTCAGTCATTAGTGCCTCACCCTTAAGAAGGCCTTAGGCAAAGGGTGACTCTAGCACGGTGTCTTCAAAGGCTCCTACCTAATGTTCCTACCAACTACTACCTTATGTGTCTATCTAATGTTCCCGCTAAATGTTCCATCCTACTATCTCAATCTAAAGCTCTTACTTAATGTTCCTTCCACCTGCTTCTACCTAATGCTCCTGTCTAATATTCCTACCTACTTCTTCAATCTATTGCTCCTCCCATTTTGCCAAAGGGCAGGGCTAGCATACACCATAGGTACATATACAAGAGTTACAAAGAATAAGTTGTGTGAGTTAAGTGTCATCAAGAGTTATGTGGGACAAAGAGAGATTGTATGTCTGTGGCCAGAATGCCAGTGGTCCACATGTGGGTGAGTCAGACAGAAAAGACAGCTAGCTGGGTCAGAGGAATGCAACTTGACAACCACTGATGTGCTGGCTCACTTGGCAGCCATCACTATCCCTCCTGATACCTAGGCAGGTAGTAGGAGTAATATATCTCCCTGGTCAGTGGCTGCCTACAGCTATTATCTCATTTCAAAATCTCTGGATAAATACTATTTTTGTGCCAATATGCTATATTATTATCAAAACTATTTCTATTATTGGAATATTTTCAGACCTTTAGGACAGTCTACACCAAGAAAACTGAGATTCATAAAAGGAGACAAGAAAATTAGTCCAAACAGCCAAATCACCTGGGCCAACTTAATGTAAGCCTATTTTCAAACAAAAAAATACCAGTTTGGATACTAATGTTTCTCAATTTCCAATTTCATTCTGATCAGAAATATATTCAAACATGAAAATATAAAGACCAAGCAAAGGCAACAAGATCCTAATGAAGAAAACAAAAGGAGGAACAAAGAAAGAACCAACAAAGAACAAAAGTTTACAGATATTATTATAAATAAAAAGTTTACAGATATTATATGAAATAATGAGACAACTGGATCATATGTCAGCACAATTCAAGGAAGAAGTAAAGGAAATTCAGAATCAAATAACAGATTATTTGCTCCACTCTAAACTATGCTTTGCTTGCCTGGTCTTCCACCCTCTCAAAAGCCAAGATAAAAAAGCTGCAAACCACACAAAACAGTGCACTCAGAATAATCACTGACTACCTAATGACCACAAATGCTCAACACCTAAACAGTTAAATACAAATCCTCCCAATGAAGTCCCATCTCAACATGCATAGCACTCAATGATATGCAATAGCAGTGGACCCCTCCCATCCAAACCACTCTTTAACTAACCACCAATCCCAACAGAATCAACACTCCAACAACCTTAACTCACCACCCCCCCTAACAAATATAACATTGACTAAACACATACTGATAGAACCGACCTCCCAACTTAGTCTTAAACTCCAAACCACCAGACAAAGACAAGTCAGAGACCTCACTCCCCAGTAAAAACAAGTCACGCTCTCCCATCCATGCTCTGGACATTATCCATCCCTAACCACTACAAACACTGTTTCAAAATGTTCCAAGAGGCTTCATTCCCCGTGATGCAACTAATATAAGGTACACAACAAGCACTCAACTGCACTGCACTCTCTGTACATAGAGGAACACATAACACCACGACACTTTATGACCTGTGCTCCTGATTGGTGGATGTGGCCAGCTTCTTGAGTGCTGCAGGAACCTTTTAAAGATAAAAGGGATTCTTATAGCAAGAAGTACATAAGTGAAACATGTCATGAAATGTGAGAAGAAATTAGATACTTGAAAAATACAGTCAATGAGTATAATGAACACAGTCAAATTAGTTGAGGACATTCACATAGTACATAATCAGAAGAAAGGTAGAAAGACTGAAAAGCATAAAAAGAATAGAAGGGTCCATTCTTGATGTCCTAGAAACTGTTGATCGAGAGGAATTGCTCAAAATATACAGCACAGAAAAAAGGAAACAGTGGGAAGGGTGGGGAAGCAGGAATAGTTTTTTGGGACTGGTCGATAGACTCAGAGAAAGAAGGTTAATGCATTGAGAAAAAGTGTAAAGGGCACTGAAACAGAGGTACAAGGGAATCAAGTAAAGCTTGGAAAGGAAAATATCCTCTATCAACAATGGAACAAATTAGGAAACTTTTCATCTAATAAGTGAAAAGGATTGAAAAGTTCAGAGGATACAGGATCATTGTTTCTCAGTAAAGAGGGAGACTATGGAGAACATCAGAGACACAGAGGTTGATGAATCAACAATGAAGGACTTTGCCATACAGTGGGTGGCACTGAAATCATAAAGAATCGTTAATCAAGAAGTTGATAGATGTAAATCACTATATATTTTCAGCTTGCAAGCAATATCATACATCGGATAGAAAAGTAAAAGGAAATCTCATTAAAAGATTAACGGAGGCTATAGATTGCCAGCCACAATACCTGTGGTAAAATAAAGGAGAGGAATCAGTGGTTGTAATCAAGATGTACAGAAATGAATGACCAGTTACAGGTATGTTTCATTTGAGGTCATCTAGTTTGGAGGTACTCTGGAGGCAAGGTGTGGGTCCTTGATATAAAAGTGAAGAGATGGGTGACGTGTTGGAAATGAAATGTCTGAAGCCAATATCTAGTGTGAGGCAGGCTGATCATATAAAAAATAACAGGGTATGAGAGAGGGGTGGAGGTAAAAAGACTATGCATAAGTGAACTGAGGAGGGTGTGCTAAAATGTGTGTGGATGTAACCAAGATGAGAAGAAAGGAGAGATAGGTAGTATGTTAGAGGAAAAAACATGAACATTCTGGCTCTAAGTGAACAAAGTTCAAGGGTAAAGAGGAAGAATGATTCTGAAACGTCTTGGAAGTAAACTCAGGGGTTGGTAAGAGGTCAAGAGCTAAGGAAGGAGTAGCACTACTACTGAAGCAGGAGTTGTGGGAGAGTGTGACAGAGCATAAGTAAATTCTAGATTAATGTGGGTAAAACTGGAAGTGGATAGAAAGAGATGGGTGATTATTGGTGCTTATGCACCTGGTCATGAAGAAAGAGAAGAAAGGCCATGAGAGGCAAGTGCTTTGGGGGCAGCTGAATGTGTCAGCACCTTCGGCGCACATAACTGGATATTAGTGATGGATGATGCGCTCCAATTATACCCTCAATTGCCACATTGCTCACCTTTGCAGTCAAATCATCTATCACTAATAACCAGTCTCGTGCACCGAAAGTGATGACACACCCATTAAGCTACTCCCAAAAAGCTTCCCTCTCATAACCAGGTGCATAAGCACCAAATATCACCCATCTCACCAAACACTTTTAGTTTAACCCACATCAATAGAGAACTTTTTTTTGTACACTCCATCACACACTTTCACAACTCCTGCTTCAGGAGTAGTGATACTCCTTCCTTAGCTCTTATCCTCTCACCAACCCCTGACTTTACTCACAAGACATTTCCAAACCATTCTCCTTCTTTACCCATGAGCATTGTTTCCTCAAACATACCACCTATCTCTCCTTTCTTATCTTGGTTACATCTGCACACATTCAGACAACCCAATCTGAGCCTTCGAGAAGGATGAGCTCTCCCCGCTTGACTCCTTCTTCTGCTTTCTCATCTAGAAATTAAAATACAAGAAGGGGAGGGTTTCCAGCCCCCTGCTCCCATACCCTTTAGTCACCTTCTATGACATGCAGGGAATACTTGGGAACTATTCTTTCTCCCCTATATACATATTTCACACATGATCACCATTTCCCACATCAGCAAGGTAGTGCCAAGAAACTAATGAAGATAGATACATTCACTAATATACACATATACATACATGTACGAACATACATGTACATTTACATATATATGGAAACAGGTGAGTCACACAGTGGTTGATGGGGCAAATTTTCTGGGGGCATTTTTTCTTTGATTCTTCATCATTTCCCTTGTCAGAAACATAGCACAAGAAACAGATGAAAAATAGCCACATTCGCTCACATTTACTCTTGAAATGTCATGTGCAATGCACCAAAACAACAGCCCCATATCCATAACCAGGCTCCACAGACCATTACCTAGGCTGCTTCAAGTGCAATAGTTTCATCCGCTGGCAGCAAGTTAACCACCTGAATACCATATCATTCCAATTCACTACATCCTATACAAGCCTTTCACCCTCCTGCATGTTCAGGCCCCAATCACTCAAACTCTTTTCCACACCATCCTTCCATTTACAATCTGGTCTTCTCCTTCTCTTGGTCTCCTTGACATCTGACACATCAATCCTCTTTGTCAACCTGGAATCAAACTCTGTTTTGAAAATCAATGCAAGCAGGGAAGGTTTCTAATCTCCCACTCCTGCCCCTTTCAGTCAATTTCTAAAACTTGCAGGGGACACAAGTATTCTATCAGTGTGACTAGATTTTGCCTTCAAACCATTAACAGCAACCATAAAAGAAATTTCTTGTGAAGCTGACCCATTGTTAGTGGACAGACAGGAGTGCAATCTCATTGAGGGCCTTCTCATTCCGAAAGAATTCATCTCTTCCTTGTTCCAGTGTGGAGTTAAGTCTCAAAGCAGCAAGAGCTACAATAAAAGGGGTCCTGGAATTGTACAATATATAATACATTTTAACTACCTTTAACGTCTGTGGATTCTGCCGACAATGGTAACATTTCAGCTAAGAATTCACCCTTAATGAAACTGTGTTTTTGTCAGATGGAAAAAATAAAAACTTTTGAACTTACGTTTGTAACACTCTGGATCTGCGTTGGAATTTCCCAAGGAAGTCGATATGACTGCTTCTTCTCCCCTTCTAGAAATGCAAGCCAGAGTCGGTGTGAAGCCTCGTTAACCAAATCTCTTACACTTGAGAGCTCAGGAGCTTTACCACTTCCTGCACTGAGTGACACTTTGAACACCTAAAAAGTTAATCTCATTATCAAAAATGTAATTAATTATAATACTGGAATCATTATATCATAACATACAATTCAATTGAAATTTCTACAAAATCACTTAGTTTCCAGATTCAAACGTGAAACAAAACTATCTGAAAATCTCATTAAATCATCCATCAGCTGTAAACATCAAATTTGTTACTCATTTTTATGATACATACTTTAATATAACTATCTTTACAAATAAAACAAAATAATGACCTCTTCAATTGCTGGCTTTTTGGTAATATATAGTTCCTCCCATACTCTGGTTGCTGCTGTTATCATCAAGTTGTGACTCTGAGTGGCAGTGGCCTCTGCAAAGTCCCGTACACTTCCATCTCTGCTATTTCCACTTGTTATATTTCCACTTTTACTGCTTGCTTCAACAACATCTACACCCTCTAGAGTTGGATTTACATGCCATAAAGACCGACTTGTTATATCAGTGCTGGGGAAACAGAAATATTAACTCAATTATCATTTGAGATGAAGACAAAATTAGAAACTTTTGTAGTCACTTTAGTCAAGAGCTACATATCAACTTATGAAGTTTTCAATGCAATGGCATATATTTCTTCACGCATACCCTCCCAAATTGGTTAACCTCCAAATTCAAGGCACCTGCTATATTTCCTAGTATCACCATGCTCTTTTGCCACTTAAAGTGGCAAATACATCTTAATCAATGCTATGGATATTTCACTCCTCCTACCTTAGCCAACTCAATCTCCTCAAATGTTTAAGTTAGAAACTTCCCATAAAGAATTAAATATTCATGACAGTATCAATCTTCATTTACACTATCTCGGGGCTTGCAAATATTTTAGAAACCCATTTTCTTTCTACAAAATCTTGGGAAGGCCATCAATAACATATATGCATTATCTCATGTTACAGCCATGTTATGACCAAGACACAATCTAAGTTTCCCCTTCATACCCATGATGCCTGGTGTTTCTTTACACATTTTATAAGTGCGAGCTTTCTACTCATGACATTGAATTTGTTTTTGACAAAATTTAATCCATTATTCCCCTTTCTACATCATTTAGTTGCTGCATTGATAGGGAGGGTAAGGTAATTAGGTATGGAGAAAAAAAATCGTCTGACAGTGGATTTAGTATCCTTAAAATTAATTCTAATTCATCATTAAGTGAGATCCATGTATCATTCTTTCAGTTTAACCTTGAAAACACAATTAGATAAATATAAATGAAAAAGTATTACAGCAAATTGTTTTAATACAAAAAAAAATTGTGATGACTGCACATGAGCAAAAAAAGAGGATACAGTTGTTATATGGACCTTCATCAAAGTCATTGAGTAACAAAAACATGATACATATGAATATGTGGTTGAACACTGTAGCAGTCCTTACCACAATTCTTAAAAGCAGAAAAATGACAATTATATCAACTGCCCTTAAACCCAAACTTCCCAGACACCATCAACATTTATCAAACAGCAACACATCAAAACAAGGATACAGCTACCATGACGAAAAGGTAATGTCAATAATAGGGTTGAATTTATTCACTTAACTTCTGCCTAAGACCCTAAGTCTCTCCAATATCAACATAATATCTAAGCACACTCTAGACATCAGTCTATCTATCTATATCTCTGACGCCTGTTCTGATTGGAACTCCCTCAAAGGGGTGGCCGCAGCAATAGTCTCTCCAAAGCTAAAGAACTCCAGTGCTGCTTCTTAGCCTTTAAAGCCTCACTCTTAACAGGCCAAATCCAAAGCTAAAGAGCTCCAGTGCTGCTTCTTAGCCTTTAGTGCCTCACCCTTAACAAGCCACTGGCAGAGGACAACTCTGATTGGAACTCCCTCAAAGGGGTGGCCGCAGCAATAGTCTCTCCAAAGCTAAAGAACTCCAGTGCTGCTTCTTAGCCTTTAAAGCCTCACCCTTAACAGGCCAAATCCAAAGCTAAAGAGCTCCAGTGCTGCTTCTTAGCCTTTAGTGCCTCACCCTTAACAAGCCACTGGCAGAGGACAACTCTAGTGCAGCATTTGCAGCGGCTCCTACCTTGTCCTTTATGACAACACTATCTAATGCTCCTACTTATGAGTTCTAACCAATGCTCTCTTCTAAATGTTCCTACCTACTACTTTTATTTATTGCAACTACCATTTTGCCTAAAAGCAGGGCTAGGGCTTTGTGCTCACTGCGGGAAAATCTATTACGAAGAAAGAGCTGTGTGAGTTAACTGCAGTCAAGTGTTACATACGACACAGAAAGACTGTATGTTTGTGGGCAGAATACCAGCAGTCAACATGTAAGAGAGGTAGAAAGAGAAGAGAGCTACCTAGGTCAGAGGAATGCAACTTGACAACCACTAAAGTGCTGGCTCACTAAGCAGATGTCACTAATCCTCCAAATACCCAGATGGGTAGTACTGGTAATATACCTCCCTCGTTGTTGGCTGCCTACCAACTAATACCTACATCTGGATATGTCACCTTACGGCTTATTGTTATCACTGAGATAACTGAGGATGTTTCAATAATTGAAAAGGAACTGATATTGTATGTTTTTATGGATTTATATTTTACATCTTTTTTATTATACTTTATTGCTGTCTCCCGCGTTAGCAAGGTAGCGCAAGGAAACAGACGAAAGAATGGCCCAACCCACCCCCATACACATGTATATGCATACACGTCCACACACGCAAATATACATACCTATACATCTCAATGTATACATATATATACACACACAGACATATACATATATACACATGTACATAATTCATACTGTCTGCCCTTATTCTTTCCTGTCGCCACCCCACCACACATGAAATGAAAACCCCCTCGTCCCGCATGTGCGCGAGGTAGCACTAGGAAAAGACAATAAAGGCCACATTTGTTCACACTCAATCTCTAGCTGTCATGTATAATGCACTGAAACCACAGCTCCCTTTCCACATCCAGGCCCCACACAACTTTCCATGGTTTACCCTAGACACTTCACATGATCTGGTTCAATCCACTGACAGCACATTGACTCCGGTATACCACATTGTTCCAATTCACTCTATTCCTTGCACGCCTTTCAACCTCTGCATGTTCATGTCCCAATCACTCAAAATCTTTTTCACTCCATCTTTCCACCTCCAATTTGGTCTCCCACTTCTCGTTCCCTCCACCTCTGACACATATATCCTCTTGGTCAATGTTTCCTCACTCATTCTCTCCATGTGACCAAACCATTTCAAAACACACTCTTCTGCTCTCTCAACCAGACTCTTTTTATTACCACACATCTCTCTTATCCTTTCATTACTTATATGATCAAACCACCTCACACCACATACTGTCCTCAAACATCTCATTTCCAGCACATCCATCCTCCTCCGCACAACTCTATCTACAGCCCACGCCTCGCAACCATATAACATTGTCAGAACCACTATTCCTTCAAACATACCCATTTTTGCTATCCGAGATAATATTCTCGCCTTCCACACATTTTTCAACGTCCTCAGAACTTTTGCCCCCTCCCCCACCCTATAATTCACTTCCGCTTCCATGATTCCATCCGCTGCCAAATCCACTCGCAGATCTAAAACACTTCACTTCCTCCAGTTTTCTCCATTCAAATCTACCTCCCAATTAACTTGCCCCTCAACCCTACTGTACCTAATAACCTTGCTCTTATTCACATTTACTCTCAGCTTTCTTCTTTCAAACACTTTACCAAACTCAGTCACCAGCTTCCGCAGTTTCTCACACGAATCAGCCACCAGCACTGTATCATCAGCGAACAACAACTGACTCACTTCCCAAGCTCTCTCATCCACAACAGACTGCATACTTGCCCCTCATTCCAAAACTCTTGCATTCACCTCCCTAACAACCCCATCCATAAACAAATTAAACAACCATGGAGACATCACACACCCCTGCCACAAACCTACATTCACTGAGAACCAATCACTTTCCTCTATTCCTACACATACACATGCCTTACATCCATAATAAAAACTTTTCACTGCTTCTAACAACTTGCCTCTCACACCATATATTCTTAATACCTTCCACAGAGCATCTCTATCAACTCTATCATATGCCTTCTCCAGATCCATAAATGCTACATACAAATCCATTTGCTTTTCTAAACATTTCTCACATAATTTCTTCAAAGCAAACACCTGATCCACACATCCTCTACCACTTCTCGAACCACACTGCTCTTCCCCAGTCTGATGTTCTGTACATTCCTTTACCCTCTCAATTAATACCCTCCCATATAATTCACCAGGAATACTCAACAAACATACCTCTGTAATTTGAGCACTCACTTTTATCCCCTTTGCCTTTGTACAATGGCCCTATGCAAGCATTCCACCAATCCTCAGGCACCTCATCATGATTCATACATACATTAAATAACCTTACCAAACAGTCAACAATACAGTCACCCCCTTTTTTAATACATTCCACTGCAATACCATCCAAACCCGCTGCCTTGCCGGCTTTCATCTTCCGCGAAGCTTTTACTACCTCTTCTCTGTTTACCAAATCATTTTCCCTAACTCTCTCACTTTGCACACCACCTCAACCAAAACACCCTATATCTGCCACTCTATCATCAAACACATTCAACAAACCTTCAAAATGCTTACTCCATCTCCTTCTCACATCACCACTACTTGTTATCACCTTCCCATTAGCCCCTTTCACTGATGTTCCCATTTGTTACCTTGTCTTGTGCACTTTATTTACCTCCTTCCAAAATATCTTTTTATTCTCCTTAAAATTCAATGATACTCGCTCACCCCAACTCTCATTTGCCCTCTTTTTCACCTCTTGCACCTTTCTCTTGACCTCCTGCCTCTTTCTTTTATACATCTCCCACTCATTTGCATTATTTACCAGCAAAAATCGTCCAAATGCCTCTCTCTTCTCTTTCACTAATAATCTTACTTATTCATCCCACAACTCACTAACCTTTCTAAAATGCCCACCTCCCACGCTTCTCATGCCACAAGCATCTTTTGCGCAAGCCATCACTGCTTCCCTAAATACATCCCATTCCTCCCCCACTCACCTTACATCCTTTGTTCTCACCTTTTTCCATTCTGTACTCAGTCTCTCCTGGTACTTCCTTTCACAAGTCTCCTTCTCATGCTCACTTACTCTCACCACTCTTTTCACCCCAACATTCTCTTTTCTGAAAACCTCTACAAATCTTCACCTTCACCTCTACAAGATATTGATCAGACATCTCTCCAGTTGCACCTCTCAGCACATTAACATCCAAAAGCCTCTCTTTCGTGCGCCTATCAATTAACATGTAATCCAATAATGCTCTCTGACCATCTCTCCTACTTCCATACGTAAACTTATGTATATCTCTCTTTTCAAACCAGGTATTCCCAATCACCAGTCCCTTTTCAGCACATAAATCTACAAGCTCTTCACTATTTCCATTTACAACACTGAACACACCATGTGCACCAATTATTCCCTCAACTGCCACATTTCTCACCTTTGCATTCAAATCATCCATCACTATAACCCGATCTCGAGCATCAAAACTAATAACACACTCATTCAGCTGCTTCCAAAACACTTGCCTCTCATGATATTTCTTCTCATGCCCAGGTGCATATGCACCAATAATCACCCATCTCTCTCCATCCACTTTCAGATTTACCCATATCAATCTAGAGTTTACTTTCTTACACTCAATCACATACTCCCACCACTCCTGTTTCAGGAGTAGTGCTACTCCTTCCCTTGCTTTTGTCCTCTCACTAACCCCTGACTTTACTACCAAGACATTCCCAAATCACTCTTCCCCTTTACCCTTGAGCTTTGTTTCACTCAGCCAAAACATCCAGGTTCCTTTCCTCAAACATACTACCTATCTCTCCTTTTTTTCTTCTTGGTTACATCCACACACATTTAGACACCCCAATCTGAGCCTTCGAGGAAGATGAGCACTCCTGCGTGACTCATTCTCTGTTTCCCCTTTCAGAAAGTTAAAATACAAGGAGAGGAGGGTTTCTAGGCCCTCGCTCCCATCCCCTTTAGTCGCCTTCTACGACATGTGAGGACATTTTACAAGATGAAAAATCCTCTTAACATAAATCTATGCAGTGAGTTTTGTGTGTCTTTTTCAAGGCCAACATCCACACCTGGGCATCTGCTGAGTTGACAGTGTGTGATAATTTCTTCGACAGTGATTCAGCCTTCAACCGTACTAATACTTGTACATTCTCACAAGTTTTCTACAAAGTAAATTGAGCAGCTTTTAGTTAAATCTAAAGGAACATGCAGGTGAACCTGAATTACTTGACAATCAAGATCTGTCCTTAGATTGTTTATTATGAAGAGTGATTTTGTGGACAATGATTTTTTCCAGCACTAAAGGTTGACCAAGATGAGGCAGGAGAAAGTATTTTTTGCAAAAGAGGATGCAGTCTTACCACTGCCCATCTGACACTGACAACATTTCGTCATATTGATGCAGCTGGTAATTTTACAGAATTGTATAATTTTGCCATTTCCAAAAAATTTTCAGCAAATCATATTCAATATGACAAGAAATTATCTATTACATTAAATAAAACATAATACTCAGAGGCCATTTTTTTGTGCAATAAATGATAAAACATGCATTATAACAATTCAACACTGAGGCCTTACTCTGTACTTTTAGTGCATTGTCCTGAAACAAGCACAAAATTTCTAAACATTAGTAGTAAATAAGCAGTGAATGAAATGTACTTCTGGTTTTTTTTCAATATCATGAATATCTCTTCTGAAAACCTCTACAAATCTTCACCTTTGCTTCCACAAGATAATGATCAGACATCCCATAATAAAACTGTAACCAGCAATAATGAAACTGTAACTTCAACTTACCTAATCTTGATATCAGCTGTGAGCTGTAGCAAACAGTAGGTGAGACATGCCACAAATTCTGGCTCATGGTTCCCAGCACCAAACACCACAATCCTAAACAAAAATACAAAGCTCTATTATATCAAAATCAATGCACATAATACTTTGGCAACAAATAGGAAAAACTTGAATGCTGAATATAGCTTAATGTTCTGTTAAATGTTAAAAGATATATATAATACAAGTTATGCAACTGAAAAAAACACACTAATTAGCTGATTGATATAATTAGGAAAACTCACTTTTAACAAGAGCTATAATAAAGATCATACTGACAATATAAGTTTTGATATATGGAAACCTTTTGTCTATGAGGATGTGTCCAGAGGGACAAGAGATTTTCTGTGATATTTTCTTGGATAATCAAGGTTGAATTTCTAACCCTGTCTTTCTGGTGGAGAAACACTAGCCCTGAAGGGGAAACACTGGCTTCACTACCTACTGCTATCCACCTACTTGTTTGGGCCCACCTTTGGCCAATCTGATACTGCCAACCAGGAGTTCAAAATTCACAGGTTGGGCATCAACTTATAGAGAAAGGATTTTCAAATGAGAAAGGCAGGCAGGGCAGGGAAGAGAATCCAGAGAAAAAATGCATGCATGACACGAATTCAGAGATAAACTTCAAAACCTGTATTATTCTCCTCTGCAGTCTGTCCTGCAAGCATGAAAGCTTATCCCCTAAGGTACATCATCTACCCCATGATGTTAGAAATTGGATTGGTTTCTTCTGTCCCTGTATCAAATTTATGCCACTTATAACAAAGAAATTCTGCGAAGTTTGGGTCAGTTTGGACAAGATTTGTGTCCCACCACCAGTGTGAATGAAAAATACATATATGAAAATGGGAGAATATCAACAATTTCAACATTTGACATAATATACCTTTTTACATTTTTTATCTTTGTTTTGGCATTTAAAGTTTGTTATATCATTTATTACTTATACTCCATCACCTTCACTAGTAAAGTTGCTGACAAAACTCTTTAGGCACATTAGCTTTAATAAAAATTGGCAGTCACTAACTGCATATTTTAGAAGCATCACAGTTTTATGTAAATACTGAAATTCTTGCTGTAAGTGTACATAAAAATTAAAATCCTCATTTTGACGTATCTACTTCCAAGCATTAATTAAAATGATAATACATTAGTTAAACTGTTAAGCATAATTGGTACACTGAGCATTTTTGCAAAAGTTCTGGAGCTTCTTACAGTCCTGTTCACTAACTTCTGCTAGTGTTCACTCTTGGCTGATGAAAGATACTCTGAATCAAGTTTGACTCCTTGCTCAACACAGTTATTGATGACATTTTGTACTTTCTGGATGATTGTAGATGCCTGGTACTCAGTAGATAATTGCCAGTCTTCAACATCCGTAAGGAATTTCGAATTGAGCTGAAGAGAATGAAATATGAACCAGGAGTCACAACCAACCTAGTCAACAAGTGTTAAGTGTTGTTGAGAGAATGACTGTATATGGAAAATTCAGGCTTTGCAAATTCCATTCCAAAGTGTCTTCATGGTTTGAACAATTCACTGTCTGGTTTGACTGCTAGCAGACTGTTGGTAAGTGCACAGCATTCTTCTGCAAGCACCTTGTTGCTAATAAAAAGCAAGAGGCACCATCTCAGCAATCAGATACCAGAAATGCCATTGAAATGCATGTATTTCACCCTGAGAGATCAAAAGGTTTACAGCAACCACACTCCAGCCATGGTGTATCCGCAGACCACATGTCCACCAAGACCTATAAATTAGGGTGGCAAAGATACCAAAGTACCTTACTTATGACATTTGTTTCCTTGAGGTGAATATGCAGGTGGCACCAGCCAAATTCATTTCTCAAAGATGCATATCTTGACAGAATACAGTAACTTTGACATCCATCTGGCCCTGTGTGCAGTGAACTTGCTTGTCTGAAGGTGATTTGTTGGTCAGTCATTTCTCCATCAAAAAACACTATAAATAGTTCAACAAACCAAGGAGCTTTATTTCATGCACTACAATATGAAGACTTTCTTCTTTGATATTCTGATTGGACAATGAAAACATTAGTTTTGCATCCCAATATAAAGCAGCAAGCTTAGGAGCATTCCACTGTTCTTCACGAGCCTTTGTTATTGAGTGTCCAACCTGGTGCCTTCATCTATCTACTGTGGAGTATGATGTTACAACTTTAGTAGGGGTCTCCTCTGTTATCAGGGCCTCTGTGTAAGCAGCCTGCTGTTCTGGAGTAATTTCTATACGAGTCACTGAAAAGTTTGGGATTCTTCATTATGTCACATGAAATGAAGGCTGCTACTCCAGTGTGGGCCATAAAATGATAGCCTGTGGCACATTACTAACATTCTAATTACCATCACTTTGAGAATAGGGTATGAATTTGTAACTTTGTACTTTCACATAAGATATAAGTTGGTATTGGATGGGGTGCAACTCAAGGCGGGACACCTTAACGGTTTTAGTATTACATGACAATATAAAAACATATTAACCAGAGCAAATAAATAGTTTTAAATCTAAGGAAATAAATTTCTTGGCAATGGGGCATATGGCATATGATGCACCTTAAGTCATCTACAGAAATGAGCTCAGAGAGAAACTCTCAGTAAGGAGACTAAGCTCAAAGGCGATAATAAATATCTGAAATGGTGAAACAAGGCATACTAGAATCTGTCTGTCCTGAAGGAGGAATCCAAAGAACCACATAAAGTAGATCCAAAATGTCTAAGGTGAGGTTCAGCATGCCAGTGGCGATAGATGAGTGCTAAAGGCACCTTCAGATGAGTTTTTCCAATGAAAGGTTTCTGAGGAAGGCTATGGGATAGGTCAACTTTATCACATCACGTGCTCTACCCTAAAGCCCAAGGATAGCTAAAAAGGGTTTCAAGGTTTCAGAGTGTACAAATAAATGCTTCCATTAATAATTCCTACAAAAATTCCAAAGCAACATGAGAGAGAGAGAGAGAGAGAGAGAGAGAGAGAGAGAGAGAGAGAGAGAGAGAGAGAGAGAGAGAGAGAGAGAGAGAGAGAGTTCTACACTCTGGAGGCCCCATTTTGAAAATTGTTCACCGTCATACAACTTCTAAATTCATACATGCTATCTGCATTTACCATGTCCTTTGTCATCTTATTCAATTGTCATCAAGTACTCTTGTACAATAAATGTACTTCTTTACATCTTCTTTAACAAATTTGCTTTGTTTCATGTCATGTCCTCTGGTTGCTCTATTCCTACAATCTCCTGATGAGCTGTTCACTGCATCAATCTGTTTTTAAAACTTAAAGGTTGTAATCAGGTTAACCCTCACTCATCTCTCTTCCAATATGGGCAACTTTAAAGCTTCTAGCCTTTACCTGTACATCAAGTCTCTTAATTCTGGTACCATATTTGTTTTATCCCTTCATATGAATTCCCTGCATGTCATGTAAAAAGTGACTATAAGGGGTGGAGGAGAGGGAGCTGGACCCCACCCCCCCCAACACTTCTTGTACTTCGATTTCTAAAATTCATAATAGAAGGAGTCATCTTCCTAGAATACTCACAATGGGGTGTCTAAGTGTGCATGGATGTAATCAAGATGTCTGAGGAAAGGAGCCTACATGTTGTTCTAGCTCTGACTAAAACAAAACTCAAGCATAAACAAGGAAATATGTTTAGGTATGTCTTTTGGCTAAAGTCAGGGGTTCGTGTGAGGGAAAGAGCTAAGAAAGGAGTAGCACTATTGATCAAGCAGGAATTGTGTGGAAAGATACGTCATTATCTGGGATGACAAAAACAGGTATGTTTAAAAGTACAATAGCAAAAAAGAATGCTGTATGGATGCATGGTATGGGCTAGAGATGAGGATGCGCAGAGGAGGGATGATGTATTGGAAATGAAAGGTATGACTATGTGGTGTGAGATGGTCTAATTGAGTAAGTAATGAAAAGGTAAGAGAGAGGTGTGGTCATAAACGTGTGGTGGGATAGCTGAAGAAGGTATGCTGAAATGGTATGGACATATGGAGAGAATGAGTGAGTATAGGTTGCCAAATACAATTTATAAGTGAAGGGATAAGGAAAATGGGGAGACTAAATTGGAGATGGAAAGATGGAGTGTAAATAATTTGAAAAATCAGGTTCTGAACATGCACCTGGAGTCAAAGGTGCGCAAGGGATAGAGTGAATTGAACAATGTAGTATAAATGGGTCGAGATGTTGCCAATGGACTGAACCAGGGCATATGAAGCAGTAGGAGAAACCATAGAAAGGTCTGTGGGGTCTGTTTGTGGTCCACTGTTTTAGTGCATTGCACATGACATATAGAGAATGGATGTAGTCAGCAGTTGGTTGGCAGCCATTGAATAGGAGGATATATTACTGATACTACCTGCCAGGGTATTGGGAGGGTTAGTGATGGTTTCGTAGAGAGCCAGCCCTTTAGAGGTCGTCAAGTTCCACTCCTCTGGCCTCCTCTGGTTAACAAGCATGGACTGCTGGTATTCTTTCTACCTACATACAATCTCTCCTTGTCACAAAAAACAATTGACAACACTTAACTCACACAGCTCATTCTTCACAAATCTAGATTTTCCTGTGATGAGTGCTTTGCACTATCCCTGCCCTTTGGCAAAATGGTTGGAGCAACAGATACAAGTAGAACATTAGACAGGAGCTTTAGGCAGACACATTAGGGCATCAGGGTATAAGTAGTAGGTAAAAGCATTAGCTGGGAGCATTACGTAAAAGTAGTCAGTTATCAAATTTGGCAGGAATATTAGGTAGAAGTAGATGGTAGGAACGTTAGGTAGCAGCCTCTAAAAACACTGCACTAGAGTTGTCCTCTGCCAGTGGCCACTTAAGGGTGAGGCATTAAACACTGAGAAGCAGCACTGGAGTTCAACAGTTATGGAGAGACTATTCCCATGGCCAGCCCCTTGAGTGAGTTTCCAAAAGGAATGGGCATCAGAGATAATGACAGATAGATAGATGGATAGGTGTTAGCAAATGTGGCCCTTCTCTGTCTGTTCCTGGTTCAACCTTGTTAACATAGGAAACAATGGACAAGTACGAAAAGAAGTCTTTGTCAGGTCCTGCTGCAAAGAATGTCTTTCTTGCAATGCTAAATGTGAAAAAGTCAGTGATCATAGTAAAAAATATAATGCAAAAATTCTGCCAAATCCAGGTAAGAGCATCAAATCCTCATGTCTGAAGCAAAATATTCATATCTGTCTCATTATGCAAAAACAAATTACAAATCAGAATCAAACATCCTTTTAATTTACAATGGCACAAAGTACAGGAGAGAGGCTTTTCTAATACTAAACCTGTGAGTGGTAAGTTTGTGCAAGCCTTCCAGGATGGACATCTGTGCAGCTATGGAGTCAGCAGGACGAGAAAGGAGATATAAGATAGTACGGTTCAGGCAGTGGTAAATCGATTCTAGGTTAATTCCAGATGCTCGTCGCTTAGCTTGTGAGATGAGCTTGATAATGAAGTCAAAAACTTCATGTGGGTCTTTGTTAAATACACCTGAAAAAAAAGAATAAATGCTAAAACTCTGCAACATCATCATGCTGTTTTATGTTACTGAGGAAAATCATACAGAACATAATCCATGTACATCCTATCTCATATACTACATAAGGCAGTTTTACTGGAGTAACCAAATCTCATCCCATCTTCTCATGGAGACCTCGTTAGTACACACCTTAGGGGTGGAAGTGAAGGGTGAGGCATTGCCCATTTACATCAGGACAATACTTTTAGATTTATACAAACACCTGAGGTGTACAGTTACTTTTAGTTTTAGACAATTTTGGTGCCTCCCTGCCAAAAAAGGCTAAGAAGCGGCACTAGAGTCTCCCAGTTATGTCAAGGGTCAAAAGAAACTAGCGACTGAGGTCGATGACACTAAATGTGAATGGGACGACTGGGGAGAGTTAAAGGAGGGAGAATGTAGCATGGATGTGCTAGGGACTGGGGAAACCCATATCCTTGGGCAGGGTGTGTGGAGTAAAAGTGGGAATGATGAATGCAAGTTATGGGAGGGTAGGGAAGGTGTAGTATGGATGGGAATGAATGAAAATTACTGGGGAAAAGGAGAAGAAGGATGTACAATTCTGCTGTCAAGGGTATGGGAGAGTGTTACAGAGCATGGATGGGTTGGATCAAGAATAAAGTGGATGAAAGGAAAGATTGGGATTGTGAAACATGCATTGGTATGTGCATATGTATACTGTACAAGGTAAGGATGAAAGGAAGCCTTTCTGGAGAAATCTGAAAGACTGTATAAAAGGTTTTGTGGATGAGAAACGTTGTTGAATTGGGTGATATGAATGCAAAAGTGGGATGTGATGAAATTGGTGAGACAGTTGGTAAATGGGGAGTTCCTGGAGTAAATTGGAATGGAAGCTATCTTGTTGATACTTGTGCTGAGAGGGGTTTATTCCTCAGAAACACCTTTTTTCATCACAAAAAGATCCATAGATATACATGGATGAGGAATGATGGAAGAGAAGAGCAAAAGGTTTTGATTGACTATGTGGTAGGGGATAAAAGATTGAGAAAAGCTGTGCTACATGCTAGAATTGAGAGAGGATTCTTTGGAGACTCTGACCAGTTCGCAGCTACTATGGGAATGAGGACCAGGGAAAAGTGGAGGTATGGTGTAAGGAAGAATGGAGAGGTGAAAGTGTTGGTATGTGAGAAGATGAATGACATGAAATACAGGGAGGAGTATGAAAGGAAGGTAATTGAAAAACTTAAATGGAAGTGCAGTGAATGTAGGAATGCAATCATGTGTGAATGTGTTTAAAATGTTTAGAGAAATATTAGTGACTGTTATAGAATCAGTAGCTGGATACAAGGTAGAGATACAGGAATAAAAAAAGGACAATGCACAGTGGACATAATAGATGAAAAACACTGTAGAAGAGAAGAAAAAGACATATAGTAGATTCCTCAATTGTTATGTACCAGTGGAAGTTCAGCAAAGGAGGAGGAAAGAATACAAAAGTATGCAAGCTGAATATTAAGGAGCTGATACAGGAAAGCAAAGAAAGAGTAGATAAAGATTTTGGAAGAAAGTTTATAGAAAAGTATGGGGATAATAAGAAACTATAGAAGAAGAAGGTGAAAAAGGAAAGAGGTATATGTAAGAGTGAAAATGTTGATGTAGAAAGTAAGGAAGGGGAACTTCTGAGTCAAAAGGAGGAAGCAAAAGGAAGATGAAAAGAGGGAATCTTGAAGAACTGATGAATGCAGGAGAATGGTAGGCCATAGCTGTCACATGCTAGGTATGGAGGAGGGAAGGAAGAGAATACAAGTGTAAGGGCCTATAAAAAAAGGGAGGTAAGAATGGCAATAATGAGGCTGAAGGTGGGAAAGGCACCTGGAGTGGATGGGATTGTGACAAATCCTGAAGTATGGAGGAAAATTTTTAAAACTCACATCATGTGGGGAGTAACAAGACTAAAGAGAAGGGGTTAAATGACACACAAGAGAAGAGGTGAAGTTATAATACACCAAAGTCTAATGAGTCTTCCTGGATGTACTACAAACTAATTAACTAATTCATTATAGTATGCTTAAAATTCCCAAAGGGAAAGGGTGTCAGGTGTATACAGAGACAGAACATCCTGTATAAAAAATCTAGTACATATATCATTATCATTCATCACACTCAACCAACGTCTCCCACGTTAGCGAGGTAGTGCAAGGAAACAGACGAGGAAATGGCCCAACCCACCCACATTCACATACATACACATAAAAGACCACACACACATATACATACATATACATTTCAACATATACATACATATACACACACAGACACATAAAAGACCACACACACATATACATACATATACATTTCAACATATACATACATATACACACACAGACACATACAGGAATGGGTGAAGGCAAGTAGGTGTGAATGTGTACATGTGTATATGAGTGTGTGTCTCTGTATGCATATGTATGTGTATGTATATGTACATGTATGTGCATTTTGTGTGTATATATGTATATATGAGTGGATGGGCCATTCTTCACCTGTTTCCTGGCACTACCTCGCTGACTTGGGAAACAGGGATTAAGTATAATGAATACACATATCCATGCTTACTGCCTTCATCCATTCCTGTCAGCAACCCACCACACATGAAATAGCATCCCCCACCCTCCAACAAGGCAGCACCAGGAACAGACAAAAAAGGCCACATTCATTCACTCTCAGTCTCTAGTTGTCATGTGTAATGCACCGAAACCACAGCTCCCTTTCTACATCCAGGCCCCATAAAACTATCCTTGGTATACCCCTGACGCTTCACCTGCCCTGGTTCGATCCACTGACAGCACGTCAACCCAGGTATACCACATCATTCCAATTCACTCTATTCCTTGCACGCCTTTCACCCTCCTGATGTTCAGGCACCAATCGCTCAAAATCTTTTTCACTCCATCCTTCCACCTCCAATATGGTCTTCCACTTCTCGTTCCCTCCACCTCTGACACATATATCCTCTTTGTCAATCTTTCCTCACTCATTCTCTCCACGTGACCAAAACATTTCAATACACCCTCTTCTGCTCTCTTAATCACACTCTTTTTATACCACACATCTCTCTTACCCTTTCATTACTTATTCAATCAAAAAACCTCACACCACACATTGTCCTGAAACATCTCATTTCTGACACATCCACCCTCCTCCAGACAATCCTATCTATAGCCCACGCCTCACAACCATATAACATTGTTGGAACCACTATTCCTTCAAATATACCTGTTTTTGCTCTCAGAGATAACATTCTCACCTTCCACATATTTTTTCAACACTCCTAGAACCTTCGCCCCCTCCCCCACCCTGTGATTCACTTCCGCTTCCATGGTTCCATCCACTGCCAAATCCACTCCCAGATATCTAAAACACTTTACTTCCTCTAGTTTTTCTCCAATCAAACAATTATGGCTAAAATATACTCAAAATGGATGGACAGCTGGATGGAAACAATGTTCGTAATACTGTACTTATATACATAAGGGCAAAATATTAAGCTTATTTTTGTTTACATACTATTGGCACAAAAAAATCCAGCATCAAAAAAGATGAAGCAACCAAACACCACTACTGACCTGCCCATAGTTTGTCCACAATCCTTGCTGCTAAATAGAATACATTGGGTGCTATATGCTGGACTGAACCACCAGCAACCACAGGCAGGGCAGCTCCTTCACCAATAAGAATATCAGCATCTAACAAATGCTCCATGAGGGTACCAAGAAGTTGTGTTTGAAATTCACACACCTGGGCTACACTGCTATTTTCTGGAGTGGCCTGCAAAGCCCAAATATGAATATGCAAGATTTATCTAACACTAAGAAACACTAAGTCATTCAATTTGTCTTCATGTGACTGAACCAATTCCTAACATCAATTCCACAAATGTAATACAGGTTGAGTGTCTCTTATCCAAAATGCCTGGGACCAGAAGCATTTTAGATTCTGGGATGTTTGCATATACACAATGAGATATCTTGGGTATGGGACCTAAGTCTAAACACAAAATCCATTTCTGTTTCTTTTTCTTTCTTTCAAACTATTCGCCATTTCCCGCATTAGCGAGGTAGCGTTAAGAACAGATGACTGGGCCCTTGAGGGACTACCTTCACCTGGCCCAATTGTCTGTTCCTTCTTTTGGAAAATTAAAAAAAAAATGAGAGGGGAGGATTTCCAGCCCCCCGCTCCCTCCCCTTTTAGTCGCCTTCTACGACATGCAGGGAATACGTGGGAAGTATTCTTGCTCCCCTATCCCCTATACATGTTTTACACATAGCCTGAACGTAATCTATACAACATTCTTAATAATTTTGTGAATGAAACAGTTTGCATAACACTAAAGCATCAGAAAGCTAAGGTGTCACAACCTCAGCTGCCCATGTGGACAATTTGTGGTTGTTTGGCATCACCTTCGTCCCGGACTCACAAATTTATATGCTACTGATAAGAAAGAATTTTCATACACTTATTCACACATTAAGTACTTAACAGGAAAAAAGCAAGAAATATCATTAATACAAAGAAGAAATAATGTGTTAAGGTGTGGAATTCCCACTTGTAATGTTATGTAGCCGCTCAAAAAGTTTCGGATTTTGGAGCATTTTGGATTTCGAATTAGGGATGCTCAACCTGTATTGTATCATTCATACTAATATTTGAGGGTAAGTTAAACTTTGCTTTCTTATAAGCATTTGACAATATCATTCTGGATACTGAACTAACACCATACATACCAATAAATGAACTTTACCTCCAACAGCAAATCAATGGTGTGAGGGCCTTTACTGGCTGGAGGAAGAGAGAGGGAATCCACTACAAGGTTCTTTAGAAAATCCATCACCTGCTTCTTTGCTGGGTGGTTTGTGAGGCTCCCATCAGCATCACATTTGATAATCACTACATCTCCTGCAGTCATGAACTGAAGAAGGCATAATGTTAAAGATTCATTTAAAAAAATGGTATAAAACAAACATACTCTGTAAAAGGAAATTTTCTGGGTAAAACATTTTCAGGAAAATTTGAAAAATTGCCTAAGCAATACTACCATAACATTAATTACAACTATTAAATCATAATCAATCTCTGCCAAGAACTGTATGATTCTATTTACCAACCTATTATTTCTGATGCCTCATTTCCTCCTGGGAACAAACCCCTTTAGGTGTGACCATGGCAAAGTCTCCAAAATGACCTATCCAAATACATCTATCTACTAAAGCTCTAACCCGTTCAAAATTCTGTAGATCCTCTTCCCAATATAATCCTTCACTTACCCTTCCCTGGATGCTGATTGTCTTCCCTTTCTATATCCTTCTACCTTGCCAACCAATCATGGCTAAATCATTTCTGGGTACTTTCTTTTAATTCACTCTATGGCACTATACCCCATGTCTTTGCTCTCTCCCTTTCATCCTATATTTCATGTACACTTCATAATAGCTCACTAAATCCCATCCACTACCAACACAAACACACTTAAAACAGTTTATTTCACCAGAATGAATCCAACAACTACCATCCCATGACCACATTTTACAAGTGTACATTATGACTGGCAAAACAATACTGTTCCTCATTCCATTCTACATTGATGGTCACCTGTTTCCCCATTGAACCAATCACTTTCTTCCCTTGAAAAGCTCCCTCCTTTATATCTCTCTTCATTGTGCCATCTTTGCATATTACCTAAACAAAATAACTGAATTCTCTAAATTCTTCAAATGGTTCAAAGCTCACTATTCTAACTATTCAGTATGATACTGCAAAGTCTACCACTTAGCTCTCTTAGCTTATTCTAAAAACCTTAACTAACTCTTACAAGCATTTACTTCAGTAATTCCTCTTACACTTTCTTTTTCTTTCATAATATTCGCCATTTCCCGGATTAGCGAGGTAGCGTTAAGAACAGAGGACTTGGCCTTTGAGGGAATATCCTCACCTTGCCCCCTTCTCTGTTCCTTCTTTAAGAAAATCAAAAAAAAAAAAAAAAAAAGAGGGGAGGATTTCCAGTCACCCTGTTCCCTCCCCTTTTAGCCACCTTCTATAACACCTACATGTATCTGATACTCATTCCCTCTGGAAACTCCCTAAAGTGGGTGACCATGCAAAAGTCTCCGTAGCTAGTTAACTCTGGTGCTGCTATTACCTTCTAATGCCTCACCCTTAACACGCCACTGGCAGAGGACAAAACTGGCACAGTGTTTCTAGAGGCTCATACTTACTGTTCCTACTGACTACTTCTGCCTATCATATCTACCTAACACTCTGGCCTAATGTTCCAACCTACTACTTTTATCTAATGTTTCTACCTTGTCCTCCTGCCTAATGGTCCTCCCTACAACTCCAACTTATTCCTCCCACCATTTTGCCAAAAGGCAGAGCCAGTTCATAGCACTCATCAAAGGAAAGTCTAGAGTTAAAAAGAGTGCACTGTGTGAGTTTATTGTTGTCAAAAGTTGTGTGTGACAAGGATAGATTGAATGTTTGTGTAAAGAATGCCAGCAGTCCACATGTGGGTTAGACAGAAAGAAAATACAGCTACCTGTGTCAGATGAGTGCACCTTGACAGCCACTGAAGTGTTAGTTCACTATGCACACATCATTCATATAGCTGTCATGTGTTATGTGCCAAAACCACAGCTCCCTATCCACATTCAGGCCCCATAGAACTTCAATGGTTTATCCCAGACATTTCACATGCCCTGGTTCAGTCCACTGATGGAACATCGACCCTACCACATTGTTCCAATTCACTCTATTCCATGCATGCTTCCTGCATGTTCAGACCATGATCACTCAATATCTTTCTTACTCCATCCTTCCATCTCCAAATTGGTGTCCCATTTCTCCTTCTTCCCTACACTTCTGACACATATATCCTCTATGTCAAACTTTCATCACTCATTCTCTTCATATCTCCAAATTGTTTTAAGACAACCTCTTCTGCTCTCTCAACCACACTTTTTTTATTTCTACATATCCCTCTCACCCTTCCGTTACTTACTCGATCAAACCATCTCACACCACATATTGTTCTCAAACATTTCATTTCCAACACATCTACCCTCCTCCACACAACCCTATCTATAGCCAATGCCATGCAAACGTATAATATTGATGGAACTACTATTCCTTCAAACATACCCATTTCTACCCTCTGAGATAATAATCTCTCTTTCCATACATTCTTCATTGCTCCCAGAACCTTTGCCCCCTTCCCTACACTATGACTCACTTTCACTTCCATGGTTCCATTAACTGGCAGGTTTAGATGGTACTGCAGTGGACTTTATAAAAAAAAGGGTGTGACTTTGTTGTTCATTGGTTTGTAAGGCCATTCAATGTATGTATGGACTATGGTGAAGTGCCTGAGGATTGGCAGAATGCATGCATAGTGCCACTGTATGAAGGCAAAGGGGGATAAAGGAGAGTGTTCAAACTACATAGGATTGTCTGTTGAGTATCTATATGGGAGGGAATTGATCGAGAGGGTTAAGGCATGTACAGGGCATCAGATTGAGGAAGAGCAGTGTAGTTTCAGACGTGGAAGAGGATGTGTGGATCAGGTGTTTGCTTTGAAGAATGTATGTGAGACATACTAAGAAAACCAAATGGATTTGTATGTAGCATTTATGGATTTGGAGAAGGCATATGATAGGGTTGATATACACGCTTTGTGGAAGGTTTCAAGAGTATATGGCGCAGGAGGAAAGCTGCTAGAAGCAGTGAAAAGTTTTTAATGAAGATGTAGGGAAAATGTACGAGTGAGAAGAGAGGAGAGTGATTGGTTCCCAGTGAATGTCAGTTTGCATCAGGGGTGAGTGATGTCCCTATGGTTGTTTAATTTGTTTATGGATGGGGTGGTCAGGGAAGTAAATGCAAGAGTTTTGGAGAAAGGGGTGAGTATGCAGTCTGTTGGGGATGAGTTGACCTGGGGAGTGAGTCAGTTGTTGTTCACTGATGATACAGAAATAGAGGCTGATTCATGTGAGAAACTGCAGAGGTTTGTGACTAAGTTTGGAAAAGTGTGTGATGGTAGAAAGTTGAGAGTAAATGTGAATAAGAGAAAGGTTATGAGGTTCAGGAGGGTTGAGGGACAAATCAATTGGAATGTAAGTTTGAATGGAGAAAAGTTGGAGGAAGTGAAGTGTTTTAGATATCTGGGAGTGGACTTAGCAGCAGATGGAACCATGGAAGCAGAAGTGAGTCAGAGGGTGAGGGAGGGGACAAAGGTTTTCAAAGTGATGAAGAATGTGTGGAAGGGGAAAACATTATCTTGGAGAGCAAAAATGGGTATGTTTGAAGGAACAGTAGTTCCAACAATGTTACATCATATGGTTGCAAGGTATGGGCTATAGATAGGGTTGTGCGGAGGAGGGTGGATGTGTTGGAAACGAAATGTTTGAGGACAATATGTGGTCTGCAGTGGTTTGATCAAGTTAGTAATGAAAGGGTAACAGAGATGCATGGAAATAAAAAGAGTGTGGTTGAGAGAGCAGAGGAAGGTGTGTTGAAATGGTTTAGGCATATGGAAAGAATGAGTGAGGAAAGATTGACAAAGAGGATACATGCATCCAAGGTGGAGGGAACAAGGATAAGAAGGAGACCAAACTGGAGGTGGATGGATGGAGTGAAAAAGATTTTGAGTGATCAGGACTTGAACATACATGAGGGTGAGAGGCATGCAAGGAACAGAGTTAACTGAAACGAACCCTCTCAACCACGCTCTTTTTATTTTCACACATCTCTCTTACACTTTCATCACACCACATGTTGTCCTCAAACATTTCATTTCCAACACATTAACCCTCCTCCATACAACCCTAGATATAGCCCATGCCTCACAACCACATAATATTGTTGGAACTACTATTCCTTCAAATACACTCATTTTTGCTATCCAAGATAACGCTCTCTATTTCCACACATTCTTCATCGCTCTCAGAACCTTTGCCCCCTCCCCACTTTCATGGTTCCACTTGCTACTAAGTCCACTCCTAGATATCTAAAACACTTCACTTCCTCCAACTTTTCTCCATTCAAACTTACATCTCAATTAACTTGTCCTTCAACCCTAGTGAACATAATAACCTTGCTCCTGTTGACATTTACTCTCAACTTTCTTCTTTCACACACTTTTCCAGACTCAGTCACCAACTTCTGCAGTTTCTCACTCAAATCAGTCCTTCTCTCCAAAACTCTTGTATCTACCTCCCTAACCACCCCGTCCATAAACAAATTAAACAACCATGGGGACATCACACACCTCTGCCACAGACCAACATTCACTGGGAACCAATCACTCTCCTCTCTTCCTACTTGTACACATGCCTTACATCCTTGGTAAAAACTTTTCACCGCTTCTAGCAGCTTACCACCCACACCATATACTCTTAAGACCTTCCACAAAGCATCTCTATCAACCCTATCATATGCCTTCTCCAGATCTATAAATGCTACATACAAATCCATCTCATTTTATAAATATTTCTCATACATTCTTCAAGCAGACACCTGATCCACACATCCTCTACCACATCTGAAACCATACTGCTCCTCCCCAATCTGATGCTCTGTATATGCCTTTACCCTCTTAATCAATACCCTCCCATACAATTTCCCAGGAATACTTAACAAACATATGCCTCTTTAGTTTGAACATTCACCTTTATCCCCTTTGCCTTTGTACAATGGCACTGCGCATGCATTCTGCCAATTCTCAGGCACTTCACTATGATCCATACATACACTTAATATCCTCACCAACTAGTCGACAACACAGTCATCCCCTTTCTTAATAAATTCTACTGCCATACCATCCTGACCTGCCACCTTCCCGGATTTCATCATCTGGAAAAGTTTTCACTCTCTCTTCTCTCTTAACCAAAACACTCTCCCTGACCCTCTTATTCTGCAAACCACCCCTGCCAAAACACCCTACATCTGCCATTCCATCATCAAACACATTAAAAAAACCTTCAAAACACTCACTCCATTTCCTTCTCACTTCATCACTACCTATTATCACTTCCCCACTTGCCCCCTACACTGATGTTCCCATCTGTTTTCTTGTCTTAAGCATGTTATTTACTTCCTTCAAAATATCTTTTTATTCTCCCTTAAGTTTAATGATACTCTCTCACCCCAACTCTCATTTGCCCTCTTCTTCATCCCTTGCACCTTCCTCTAGATCTCCTGCTATTTCTTTTATACATCTCCCAGTCCTTTTCACTCCTTCCTTGGAAGCATTGTCCAAATGCCCCTTTCTTCTCTTTCACTAACAACTTTACTTCTTCATCCCACCACTCATAACCCTTTCTAATCTGCCCATCTCCCACCTTTCTCATGCCACATGCCTCTCTTGTACATCCTATCACTGCTTCCCTAAATATATCCCATTCCTCACTCACTCCCCTCACATCATTTGCTTTCACCTTTTGCCATTCTAAAATCAATCTCTCCTGGTACTTCCTCATACTTCATTGCTGTTTCCTGTATTAGCAAGTAGTGCCAGCAACAGACAAGGAAAGGCCCTGACTATCTGGCCACATTCACTCCTTCTACTGACAGGTATTGCAAGCAAAAGTGGAGGCAGTGTTGCCAGCACCCACCTGACCTTGGCCACACAGTGTCTGATTGGTGTAGCTGGTAATTTCACAAACTTTCATAATTTTTCCAACATGAAAAATCATCAATAAATTACACTGATTATAACAAGATCAGTACATAAATTAAGTCATAATTATAATCAGTGATCGACCTTTTGGTGTAGCTGAAATGAATAACAACACATGCATAAAGGTAACTCGACATTCAGGACTCACCCCAGCACTTTTTGTAGCATTCTTCCTGCACTACAGCAAAACTTCTACCCATTATCAGCAGTAATATAACTATACTCCTGAAGTGATATTCTTCACTGTTTTATGAATATCTTTAAAACTATAGGGTCTAATACATATCTTTTTGCCTTGAAATAAGTTTCTCCAGCCTGGAAAGAAAACCTAAGGTCACAGGGGGTCAAGCATGGATGGATGAAGAGGATGACAGAAGGCACAATAGAAGTATATGAAAGAGTACATTTCTGCAAAGAATGTTTCAACTGGATTTATGTAAAGATATGGGGTAAACCATGGAAAGTTCTGTGGGGCCTGGATGTGGAAAGGAAGCTGTGGTTTTGGGCATTATTGCATGACAGCTAGAGACTGAGTGTGAATGAATGGGGCCTTTGTTGTCTTTTCCTAGCGCTACCTCGCATACATGAGGGGGGAGGGGGATGTTATTCCATGTGTGGCGAGGTGGCGATGGGAATGAATAAAGGCAGACAGTGTGAATTGTGTGCATGTGTAAATATGTATGTGTGTGTGTGTATATATATGTGTACATTGAGATGTATGGGTATGTATATTTGCGTGTGTGGACGTGTATGTATATACATGTGTATGGGGGTGGGTTGGGCCATTTCTTTCGTCTATTTCTTTGCACTACCTCGCAAATGCAGGAGACAGCGACAAAGCAAAATAAATAAATATGAATATGTAGAAAGTAGTAGTAGTTGGTAGGAAGCTGACAATCAGGAGTATCAGGAAGGTTGGTGATCACTGCACAGTAAGCCAGTACTTCAGCAGCTAAGAAGCACTCCTTTGACCCAGGAAGCTTTCTTTTCTTTGTGCCTCACCTACATGTGGCCTACTGTCATTCTGTCCACAAATGTACAATCTCTCCACAGCATACATAACACTTGACAGAACTTAACTTACACAGCACATTCTTTGTAACTAGATTTTCCTGCGGTGAGCACTATGCAATAACCATGCCTTTTGGCAAAAAGGTAGGAGCAAGACAGATAGTAGTAGTAGGTTGAAACATTTAGGCATGGACATTAGGTTGAAACAATAGGCAGATGCAGGAAGTAGAAACAATAGACAGGAACATTAGGGTGGAACCTCAGCAAACACTGCACAAGAGTTGCCCTATGCCAATGGCCTATTGAGGGTGAGGCACAAAAGGATAAGAAGCAGCAATTGAGTTCACTAGTTATGGAGACTCTATTGCTATGGCCATCTCCTTGAGGGAGTGCTCTGAAAAACAAGGTTCTGCAGAAATCTCTAGCATAATTCTGTAAGAGAAAAAACTGAAAGATGGTTGGAAAGACAGAAGACAGTCAAGTAAATAGTTAAGAGAGTCACTGAGTCAGAATGCTAAATCTACTAAAGAAATGCTTCCTTGAATGATACACAAATTTTTTATCCATTTTCATCAACTCAGGATAACCAACCTTTTCATCTTCTGGTGATGCAAGGCTCTGAGGCTCTGATGAACCAGTGTAAGGGAACAGTGTTGAGGCAAGTGCTGCTAGTACATCAGCTGAGAGAAACACTGGCAGAAAGTCCCCATTTTGCTGGTACAGGAACCGCAGGAACTGAATGAGAGTGACAGGGTAGCTCTGAAGCCAATCAGGAAGTTCCTTTCTGAAAATTGAATCAATGTTATTCACAGTTTGCCAGCATTTAACTGACAACTGATTTATTTCACAATCTTTGGGACTAACAACAAACAAGCAATCAGTTAGAGCCTGATGCATATCTTTCTTTTAAAAGAAAATTAAACTGACACACAAAAAGTCTTCATTACTCTTTATGTCAATTTACAAAGGTTCCTAAACATACTCCAAAGTTGGTAAAATACATGGTTGATAAAATTCAACCTAAGTAATTGTATATTACTGAGATTTGGACAAAGTGGATGACCTTAATGATTACCTATGAAGAAATAAGCTTCAGGATTCTATGTGTGAGAAGGATTTGAGAGTTACCATCATCTTTCACCTACAGCCAGAGTCCCACACTCAAGAATATTTAAGGAGACAAACAGTCTTTTGGCAAATATCTGAATAGCTTTCAAGTATATGGATCAGGAAACATCTAGCAAGCTGTACATATCCTACATCCAGCCATTACTACAATATACATCTCAAGTTTGGTCACTGAACCTAAAGAAGCACAAAGAGGTAATAGAGAAGGTCCAGATGAGGGCAACAAAGATATCTGAGTTACAAAGAAAGACTAAAGGCTTTAAATTTGCCCACCTTGGAAAAAAGATGAGTGAAGGGTGACCTAATCACAACCTTTAAAGTTTTTTAAAACATATTCATGACAAAGGCAGTGAGTGATCAATTCTTTGATGAGATGTTGGGACACAGCAACCTAGGACATAACATGAAATTAAGCAAGAAACTTGTTAAAAAATAAGTGAAGAGTGACTTTCATGGAACAAAAGGGGTGGATGAATGGAATAAAATGGTTGATGTAGACGGTGTAAATGAATTTAAGAAGTTGTATAACACAACATTGTTCAAGAGATGGGGCCCCTTGAATTGTAAACTCCCTTCCCATACAGTACAAACAAGTAATCACAACTAACTTATTACTGTATTCATACAACAAACTCACAAAGAACCTCCTCTGGGATGGCCAATTATACACCTATCATCTTTTTCATAACTCTCCAGCAACTTGAGTCTATGATAACGTAAGAAATAACACAAAGACTATTGTATAGGAAAAACTGTAATCAAGTTAATCTATTCCACACCACATCTAAACATATTGTCCATCTAGCAAGCAGTTCTTAAAAAGTGTTCCCTCTGTTTGAGTTGGGGGCCTCAAGTATGGACACATACAAGTTGTACCTCTCTAATCTGGCGCTCTGTGGTCCAGTAACCCCCATGGTCCAGCACATTTTGAATCTGCAACCATTAGTTTGTGGATTTACCACCAGGGCAGCGCTTATAGCAGTGCTAAGGCACCTAAATCTGTTTACAATGCAGCCAAACTAATTTACATTCCTGTTTGCTAGTTTCTTATATTCAATTCTTTGCAGATAATGAAAGCCAGAAAAGTTTACAGTTTTGGAAAACTTTAAAAGGTATGAGGAGTACAAAGTTAACCAGTGCACTTACAAATGGTTTAAGCTCCCATGTAATGAAGGTGTAAGCATTTCTGGAGAGATGCTTATTGAGCAGGCCAAAGCTTTTCATAGAAAACTAAAGCTAGACTATGATTGTGAATATTCACAAGGATGGTTACACAAGTTTAAGTGGAAACATGGAATTTCAGTAAAAAAAAGTGTGCAGTGAAGAGCGTAGTGCTGACAGGGAAGCTGTTGTGTAAGGTTGTATAAAAAAAAATCGATAAAAACTCCAATTCTATATTAAACAACCAACAGCATCTTATACAGGGCGAGTGAGAGTGTGCAGGCCCACTGCCTGGCTGGGACAAAGCACAAGCTGGCTGCCTTGATGATAACAATAAAACAACAATAGCACCAAGAGTCAACCAAAGCCAACTACCAACATATGGTTGTTCACTGCATAACTAATCATGGCAAAGCTGCAATAAAGTTTGTGGAGGAATTGGCACAGTTAGTGGCAGTTTAAAACTCAGCACTGTATTGGCATTGTATGTCACGAAAAACCCTTGCGGAGTACTCCATCTGGGGGTATTTCTAATGTAACCTGATGTAACAATAAAAACCTTGTTTGGAAGCATTAATGGTTGCATCATTTCTTGTTTAAAGCTTTCTTATACCTTTGATAACACAGCAATGTGTATGTGGAATGAACTGGCAAAACTAGGGGTTGGGCATATTTTTACATAGGGGGTTCCCTTAGGGGTCAATTTCTTTTTCCTGGCATTTTCTGTGGTCTGGCAATGGCCAGGTCCCAGGGTTGCTGGATTAAAGAGGTTCAACTTGTACAGTCAAAACAAAATAAAAAAACACTATTTCAAAAGTCTAAACAACTTAAGAATTCGAAATCTTAGATTTAAAACATATTACTTATACTATCTGGCAAAAAGCTGAAACCTTACAAAGACCAGATGAGGGTTATTTTGCTCACAAATGCACAGAACAGCATGGCATTGAAAATAACAATTTATAATTACAAAAGCATTGTGACATGATCCTGAAATTCTGTTCTGGAAAAGAAAAGGGAATGGCTTATCATAAATAACAGTACAGAGAAAGGTTAGGATAGCATAATGAAGTGGTGGGTGAATGATTCAATCAGCATAAAAGTGAAGCGTTCTCTTTCTAGCTCTCTTTTGTGTGAAAAGGCAAGACTGTTTAGCACCCCCTTGAGGGAGTTCCTGAAGGGAATAAAGCATGAGAGATATTGATAGATAGCACAAAACTGGTTCCTAGGGTGTTCAATTTTTTTTTCATTTTGCTTAAAAAAGTCAAAATAATAAAATTCAACTATGCTATTTCATGGCATCAGAACATTAAATTTGAATTCAGTCAGTCATATGAAGTTTGATAAATAATTGGCTGATTGCTTACTGCCAACGACAGAAACACTGGTAATGCCCAAAGGGACCTTGTAACATATCATCCAGAGAAGCTACATAAAATTCAAAAGGGATCTACGAAAAAGTTAATGAAACACACCTGAGTATATCCATGCTGTTTAAAGTCAATACATCAGATAGTTTTTAAGAAGCTGAAAGGTGATGAATACCTAAGAACACATGGATGAATAAAGGTCACATCTAAGCTAAAGATATATGGTAAGAAAAAAGCCCCAAAAACCATATAAATCCACTAATTGCAACAACACAGTACACACGACAGAATTAATGTAAAAATCAGGTGAGTTCAGGTATCAAGATATATGCAGTACAAAAAAAGAACGCATGATCAATAATGGTGCATTCAAGGAATGAACAACCAGGGTTTTTAAAAACCTGAGTGAATGGAACAGCTTTCAACATAAATACCTGCTCAGACAAGTACTATCTGTTGAAGGACCAACACTCACCTACTTGACAATGTCATCAATTTCAATTTAACCACCTGGGTTGCTAAAGCCACTATATAAGCTTCCTTTGTTTGAATGGATGAACCACAAATCCTTGAAAAGGGAAAGTGTATGAATGATATTTCTATCAAAAGGCTAGTGCTAGAAGGGAATATAGAAAGCATTCACAATGTATCAAAACTACAAGGACAGACAAGAAAATTATAATACGAAGCAGTAAAAGCAGAGGAGTAATGATCAAAAGTACTAAATATGTACCGCTTAGTGTGAAGTAAAAGCATAATCATTTTATATCAAAGTTGTTTATTTTCAATGACAGTGTCCTAAAAATATTTTTTTTAGCAGCATGGAATGAGGAACTTAAAAAAGTGTGGATGAGAGCAGAACTTAACAGTGAGGGCAGTGTACATGAAGGACCTGCAGGGAGGTCAACAACTGAATTCTTATCTGTGATGAGATCAACAGCAAAATCCCTGACCATGTTGTAAGTTCATGAGCCAATGCCAAAGAAGGATACCAAACTGTTTATAATGAGTTAGTGACTAGTTTAAAGACATCATTCTTTTTCTTACTATACTTGATTGCCATTTCCAGTGTCAGCAAGGTAGCCCAGGACACACAAAAGGTAGTGCCAGAAAAACAAAAAAAGGCCACATCTGTTCACACTCAATCTCTAGCTGTCAGTGTACCAAAACCATGGCTCCCTATCTAAATCCGGGCCCCACAGACCTTTCCATGGTTTACCCCAGATGTTTCACATACCCTGTTTCAGTCCATTGACAGCATGTTGACCCTGCTATACCACATTGTTCCAATTGATGCTACTACTTGCACATCTCTCACCCTCCTGCATGTTCAAGCCTCAATCACTCAAAATCTTTTTCACTCCATCCTTCCACCTCCAATTTGGTCTGGTGTTTCCCCTTGTTCTCCTTTAAATGGCAGCCATCATCATCATCATCTGATGATGATGATCTATTTTCCCACCTCTTTTTAACCCTTAAACTACAACGACTACCCACATAAAAAAAAAATTTAGTGATGCCTCAATATGGGAGCTTATTAGAAATGAAAAAAAATACTTCAATCTCATTAATCAAAGGAAACATCAAGAAAACTTCATGTGTTCACAGATGATGTGCTGGCTGCATTATTGCAGAAGATATGACAGATTATATCATCATCTTGGTGCACTTTGATCAACTCACAAGTATTTGTTTTCATTTTTTAACAGTGACTTATGGACACTTTATAACATTATACCTAGTGAATAACAAGTAACGAATGTACAAAATGTTTCACCACACAATGTGAAGTTCTATAAATAGCTTATTCATATAAATTTCAGATACAAAACCTACTCATTATGTAATATTTACATAATTTCTAAATATATATACATCATTCAGAGTTTTATATATATTTTTTTTTTTCTTTTAAACCATTCGCCATTTCCCGCGTTATCGAGGTAGCGCTAAGAACAGAGGACTGGGCCTTTTTTGGAATATCCTCAACTGGCCCCCTCTGTTCCTTCTTTTGGGAAAAAAAAAAAAAAACGAGAGGGGAGGATTTCCAGCCCCCCGCTACCTCCCCTTTTAGTCGCCTTCTACGACACGCAGGGAATACGTGGGAAGTATTCTTAATCCCCTATCCCCAGGGATAAAATAGTTTTGTTATTACATAAGGACCTATGCTGTCTACACACATGCCAGCCATCAACTGCTCTTGAAAATTCCACTCATATTTCCTCTGCATCATAATAACAATCACTTTCCTAAGTTGATTAAAATTACATAAAACATCCACCACATCAATTTAACCATCACTTGAGCCCTTGATAAAATCACTGATGTGCCAGGTCAAGCAACCATGGCAAGTTGTGGAAATCATTTAGTGAGCAAAACATCCTTAAGAGGGACCGGCTTATGCCTCCTTTCTCTTTGTCAATTGGATAATTGACATAGCGTGATTTTTTGTGATTCTAATTATAGTTCCTAATGACATGAGGTATCTCTGCATACCATAAAAAGTACACCTTCTAATCTAAATAAAAGTGGAATGAGACAACACAAAAAAGTACTGTTGCATAAGTCATACTGAGAACATAAAACTACATTTACAGGAGTTTGTCATAAAATCCAGCAGACATAATCAGTAGCCTAAATAGGTCTCTTCCATCGCCAGGAAGCAAAGAAACTTCATCTCTCCTCAATAACCCTTTGTAGCATCACGAATGCAGGTGCACTTTCATCAGACTCTTGTGTTATGTGTAAACTTACAATGCAGAAAATATATAGATCGGATGACTTAAGAGATGTGGAGATGTGGGAGGAGTTACATCCATGAAATTCTTGCTATCTAATGGTGAGGAATATGAAGAAAAATAAAGATTAAAAGTAAAGCAAGAAGTGAGTCAGAGAGCAATTTTAGTGGGAGTAAACAACACGGAAGCCAGCACAGGACCCCCTCCCCCACAACCCCACCACCCTCACACTCAGCGATTAAGTATCAATTGCATGCAAGTTTCTCTTTATGTAATCCTGGAATGAGGTGGGGCTCTGGTACGTAATGGTAACAATGACCTAGAATATTTCCAAGCATATTTTGAGTGTAAAGATTCATCTAATAAAGTAATACACTGTGATCATTTAGTGTGCATGGTTTAAAATTTCGACATACAAGTGGGAACAATAAAAAATCACCGTATTTAACAACGTTCCACTTTAACAGGCTTTCAATCAAGCAACAAAGATTTACTCTAAGTATCATTGTTCTGTTTTAACATGACCAAACGCCTGAAGCTGTGATGTCAATTTGGAATTGAGTGTAAAGCGAACTACTTTGCACCATGCTGTAAATATAACATCAGTTAAGCTCAACGTCATGCCACCCTGAAGACCCTTTATGACACCAATGTGTCTGTGGAATAAATTTCTCCACTTCAATATCATTGTGATTTATTCTGTAATCTACTAATAAGAGTCAAAACTGCCCAACTAGTGACAAGAGTGAGCCTTGCACAATACAAGTGGGTTGAGGTGGAAGGCCAACGCAGAGTTACACAGACAAAGATGAAGGATTGTTTGCACATGAAACTGCAGACAAATCTGTTTTGGTTGCATTTAACAGTGTCATATTCTGCATACTTGCTCTGATCTTGTTTCCATTGCCACATACTATGTCACATGAGATGCGCCAAGTACTCTCCTATGTTTACTGCTCATTTACCAGCAATCCCAATGACTTAAAAGAACTAAATTCATTTCAAGAGTAATGCTTTTTCTTGGTTTTCTGCAACACCTAACTATCCCAGATCCAAAATGCTCAGGATTGAGAGGTCTTTGGACTTAAAACCAACTTTTGGAATTAAACCAGGATCACTCCTGTAAGAAAGAACAATATGAGAACATCAAGAGCAACACAGAATGTGTCTGGCATGACCTATACATCTCTTGGATATCCCTGAAGCAAGGCTAAAAAAGAACTAAATTCATTTCAAGAGTAATGCTTTTTCTTGGTTTTCTGCAACACTCAACTATCCCAGATCCAAAATGCTCAGGATTGAGAGGTCTTTGGACTTAAAACCAACTTTTGGAATTAAACCAGGATCACTCCTGTAAGAAAGAACAATATGAGAACATCAAGAGCAACACAGAATGTGTCTGGCATGACCTATACATCTCTTGGATATCCCTGAAGCAAGGCTAAGGAGCTCAAAGGAGATTAAGGTTCGTTGCTTTTAAAAGCTTCCATTTTCAGGAAATAACCTGCATTTACAATGCAGTGGAAAATCAATGATTGTTACCATTACACAGAGTGATGTACTAAAACTTAGCTTGTATCAATGGGTGGTTCTGATAATAAGTTAATATGATGCCCATACTGAATAAAATGACAAACTGCAGATCTTATAAATCAGATTCATTAAAATTGTATCATATGTTACCAAACATTAGTTCACAGAGATGAAAAACCAATTGAACAGGAAAATCATTCTTTTCCTACAACTAAAAATAAGCTTTTTCAAACTCGATTACCACTTCTCATGCCAGCAAGGTAGCGCTAGGAGCAGATGGAAGCAAGATTCAAACATATGCACTTGACCCCTGGGTGTTCTCTCTTTTTGTGCATACTGCACCTTTGGATTTCATATGAAGTGTTCCTAAAAGTCTTCTATGCCTGTCATGCCAGTAGGATGTTACTCCTGAACATAATTTGGGAATCATACCTTCTAGGATAATCCAGGTACAGATAATGATATACCTCTCCAGTTTGCACTCCAGGGAGTATAGCCTCAGAGATTTCAGCTATTCCCAATAATTCATTTCCTTTATCACATTAATATGGACTGTGAAAAATCTCTGAACAATTTCCTACAAAAGGGTGGTGTGGGTGCAGTGGGAGTGGTAGTAGGCACTGGAGGAAATGATGAGTCCCTAGAAAAGGCACACATATCCACTCACCATTGTCCCTAGCATGTTACTGAGGCCTTCAGACATCTCCAATGACTCACCCTTTCTATGGCCAGCTAACTGAACCTAAAATGGGCACAGAATTCAACTTTAAGGCACAAAATAAGATTTGTAAACTGACAATCATGACACCCTGATATGTAACAGTAGAATGACTGCAAAGCAACAAATGGGTTCATCCATAAAGACATAATCCTTACGAAAAGAGGTTTCAAGGTTCCACAGTGCACAATTATAGTCCCTTCAATTACTGATTCAGATCAAAAGATCTTTTTAAGATTAACTGATAAAAGAAAGACACTCTTCATGAAGTACTGCAATTCATAGCAAAAACTAAGGATTTTGGTTTTATCTTAGCCCAGAAGAGACTGTCATCCCAGAGAAGATTTTCTGTCTGGACATAATGTGGAACTCATTAACTCTCTTCCCAGAGCCCATGGCTATAAGAAAAAGTTTTTATATGAGAACGGTGAGGAGTCAAACTGCCAGAAAAACCACAAGTTTGTCAGATATCTAGGATTTCTGAAGGCAGCCACTTCTCTTGCAGTGAAGTACCCAGTCCCCTCAAAAAAAAAAAAAAAATCAGAGAAGTTTAATCCAGATAGGACCTGTCATATTAACACCAAAACCAAAAGACAGGGTTTCTTGAAGGCAACAATGCTACTAGCCTTATTCTACTCTTAAGAAAGTTAGAGAAGACTAAATGTGATATTTCAGTCACATATGAAAAATCAGATTCTTCAAGGAAGGATTGCAAGGCTTCCCATACCGAAGGGTAAAATCTTTGAATAGAAGGTTAATGTCACATAGAAGGTCATCTACTAACCATTTTTCAAACCTCTGCCGAATGAAGTGTTTCAGAAAAATCCATGAGTAAATATGAAAATCCAGGACTTAAGGTTGGGACACTGCAACAAAACTGAGGTGATATAAAAGAACCTGAGGTATCATGTGAGGAAAGCTTAGGCAATCTGTGGATATACAATCAAAACTCTGCTGAGGTTCCAAAAAGGCCAGTCCCATTAGCAATCACCAAAGACTCTCCCTGGATAAACACCCTCCAACTCAGCTGCCCTAATGTACACTCAGTACACTACCCAGAATATGGATCCTTAAGTCTCATGGTGTGTCTTCATACCTCCTAATGATGACAGAGGGCTATGGAATGAACAATATACCAGCATCACCCACTGTTCCACATACTAAAAACATTCAAATCCTTGCTGAGGTTCTGTAAGTTGATAATCCCATGAAGTACTGTAAGGACTCCCTCTTGGTAAACAATCCAAATAAGTTTCCCTTGTATGTCACTGGTACATGGGTCAGGACATGGAACTTTGAGCTTCAAGGCCTGTCCCTGCCCTCTATACTGATAACATGGTTAAAAGATGAAAAGTACACCTGCAACTCCTGGAATTCCAAGTCCTGAAGGCAGTCAAATTCTTGCTGGTGTTTCAAAAGGGCAATCCATGAGGCATTGTAAGGACTCCCTTTTAAAAAACTCCTAACAACTTAGTCTCCAAAGTGTATCATGAGCTGGAATATAAGAACTTAAGCCTCCATGTATATTTTTACCTCCCCTACAGATCAAGAAGGATTACAAGACGGTCTCAACTTATAAGCTTAGCAATATGCCAACAACCTTCACATGTGCTTGTGTGAAGAAAAAGACCTTTCCTACAAGTAAAAGGCTGAGGAAAAAATAAATCTACAGAAAGGGTAAACTAAACCCCCTGTGAACATACGTCCAACTTAAACACATCACCATGCAGGCACTCTTCACTATGTAACATGACCCATTAATAATGCCTTTATAAAAGTTACATGGAGGCTCTTCCAATCAGAGCCAGTCCTCTTTTCGGATAGGCTGGACTCATACCTTCTGGACAGAGAATGGAAGAAACAGCTTGAGGATCAACTAAAGAACTAAATGATATAAGCCCATATCAACATTCCACTAAAAACTGCTTCCTCAATTTCTTATATGAAAATACCTTATTCCAGAAATTAAGGCCAATACTGATCCCAACAGGAAATATATGAAATGCTGTGTATCAATTCTCAACATGTTTTGAAGCATCCCTACATAATTTTTGGTCCACTGGAGGTAGACCTTTCTCAAAGCTGTACCTAAAATTACTCATCTCATCAGAAGGTTTGAAGGGATGACCTAAGAGTTAACCTTGCTTCACCATACTACCAAGGCAGATGTCAATTGTGTAACAATTAATCCATTTCGAGCCAATTACTCTTGTGAATGAAACACTTAGGTGCAAGAACTATACTGTCTTTAACTTCTTTCCTGCTTAAAAAAGATCTCTGCAACACATGAATAGATATTAACACAAGGTGAATAACATGAACTATGGTACTTGCACTCTAATTAAGCTACTGCCTTATCTGTTGAAAGGTAAAGTAAACCTGTCTGGGAGCACCATTTGATCCTGAACCATGTGAGCTGGTCTGGAACGTTGTGATACTTTTTACATTGCAAAGAAACATGCTTCATGGCAAAGGAAATATATTCCCAAGTAACTTAACCAGCAACGTGGGGAGTGCTCATCCTCCTCGAAGGCTCAGATTGGGGTGTCTAAATGTGTGTGGATGTATCCAAGATGAGAAAAAAGGAGAGATAGGTAGTATGTTTGAGGAAAGGAACCTGGATGTTTTGGCTCTGAGTGAAACGAAGCTCAAGGGTAAAGGGGAAGAGTGGTTTGGGAATGTCTTGGGAGTAAAGTCAGGGGTTAGTGAGAGGACAGGAGCAAGGGAAGGAGTAGCACTACTCCTGAAACAGGAGTAGTGGGAGTATGTGATAGAGTGTAAGAAAGTAAATTCTAGATTGATATGGGTAAAACTGAAAGTTGATGGAGAGAGATGGGTGATTATTGGTGCATATGCACCTGGGCATGAGAAGATCAAGAGAGGCAAGTGTTTTGGGAGTAGATGAATGAGTGTGTTAGTGGTTTTGATGCACAAGACCAGATTATAGTGATGGGTGATTTGAATGCAAAGGTGAGTAATGTGGCAGTTGAGGGAATAATTGGTATACATGGGGTGTTCAGTGTTGTAAATGGAAATGGTGAAGAGCTTGTGGATTTGTGTGCTGAGAAAGGACTGGTGATTTGGAATACCTCGTTTAAAAAGTGAGATATACATAAGTATACGTATGTAAGTAGGAGAGATGGACAGAGAGAGTTATTGGATTGCGTGTTAATTGATAGGCACACAAAAGAGAGACTTTTGGATGTTAATATGCTGAGAGGTGCAACTGGAGGGATGTCTGATCATTATCTTGTGGAGGCGAAGGTGAAGATTTGTAGGGGTTTTCAGAAAAGAAGAGAGAATGTTGGGGTGAAGAGAGTGGTGAGAGTAAGTGAGCTTGGGAAGGAGACTTGTGTGAGGAAGTACCAGGAGAGACTGAGTACAGAATGGAAAAAGGTGAGAACAAAGGAGGTATGGGGAGTGGGGGAGGAATGGGATGTATTTTGGGAAGCAGTGATGGCTTGTGCAAAAGATGCTTTTGGCATGAGAAGCGTGGGAGGTGGGTTGATGAGAAAGGGTAGCTAGTGGTGGGATGAAGAAGTAAGATTATTAGTGAAAGAGAAGAGAGAGGCATCTGGACGATTTTTGCAGGGAAAAAATGCAAATGAGTGGGAGATGTATAAAAGAAAGAGGCAAGAGGTCAAGAGAAAGGTGCAAGAGGTGAAAAAGAGGGCAAATGAGAGTTGGGGTGAGAGAGTATCATTAAATTTCAGGGAGGATAAAAAGATGTTTTGGAAGGAGGTAAATAAAGTGCGTAAGACAAGGGAGCAAATGGGAACTTCAGAGAAGGGGGCTAATGGGGAGGTGATAACAAGTAGTGGTGATGTGAGAAGGAGATGGAGTGAGTATTTTGAAGGTTTGTTGAATGTGTTTGATGATAGAGTGGCAGATATAGGGTGTTTTGGTCGAGGTGGTGTGCAAAGTGAGAGAGCTAGGGAAAATGATTTGGTAAACAGAGAAGAGGTAGTAAAAGCTTTGCAGAAGATGAAAGCTGGCAAGGCAGCAGGTTTGGATGGTACTGCAGTGGAATTTATTAAAAAAGGGGGTGACTGTATTGCTGACTGGTTGGTAAGGTTATTTAATGTATGTATGATTCATGGTGAGGTGCCTGAGGATTGGCGGAATGCTTGCATAGTGCCATTGTACAAAGGCAAGGGGGATAAGAGTGAGTGCTCAAATTACAGAGGTATAAGTTTGTTGAGTATTCCTGGGAAATTATATGGGAGGGTATTGATTGAGAGGGTGAAGGCATGTACAGAGCATCAGATTGGGGAAGAGCAGTGTGGTTTCAGAAGTGGTAGAGGATGTGTGGATCAGGTGTTTGCTTTGAAGAATGTATGAGAGAAATACTTAGAAAAGCAAATGGATTTGTATGTAGCATTTATGGATCTGGAGAAGGCATATGACAGAGTTGATAGAGATGCTCTGTGGAAGGTATTAAGAATATATGGTGTGGGAGGCAAGTTGTTAGAAGCAGTGAAAAGTTTTTATTGAGGATGTAAGGCATGTGTACGTGTAGGAAGAGAGGAAAGTGATTGGTTCTCAGTGAATGTAGGTTTGCAACAGGGGTGTGTGATGTCTCCATGGTTGTTTAATTTGTTTATGGATGGGGTTTTGTTAGGGAGGTGAATGCAAGAGTTTTGGAAAGAGGGGCAAGTATGCAGTCTGTTGTGGATGAGAGAGCTTGGGAAGTGAGTCAGTTGTTGTTCGCTGATGATACAGCGCTGGTGGCTGATTCATGTGAGAAACTGCAGAAGCTGGTGACTGAGTTTGGCAAAGTGTGTGAAAGAAGAAAGTTAAGAGTAAATGTGAATAAGAGCAAGGTTATTAGGTACAGTAGGGTTGAGGGTCAAGTCAATTGGGAGGTAAGTTTGAATGGAGAAAAACTGGAGGAAGTAAAGTGTTTTAGATATCTGGGAGTGGATCTGGCAGCGGATGGAACCATGGAAGCGGAAGTGAATCATAGGGTGGGGGAGGGGGCGAAAATTCTGGGAGCCTTGAAGAATGTTTGGAAGTCGAGAACATCATCTCGGAAAGCTAAAATGGGTATGTTTGAAGGAATAGTGGTTCCAACAATGTTGCATGGTTGCGAGGTGTGGGCTATGGATAGAGTTGTGTGCAGGAGGGTGGATGTGCTGGAAATGAGATGTTTGAGGACAATATGTGGTGTGAGGTGGTTTGATCGAGTAAGTAATGTAAGGGTAAGAGAGATGTGTGGAAATAAAAAGAGTATGGTTGAGAGAGAAGAGAGTGTTTTGAAATGGTTTGGTCACATGGAGAGAATGAGTGAGGAAAGATTGACCAACAAGATATATATGTCACAGGTGGAGGGAACGAGGAGAAGTGGGAGACCAAATTGGAGGTGGAAAGATGGAGTGAAAAAGATTTTGAGTGATAGGGGCCTGAACATGCAGGAGGGTGAAAGGCGTGCAAGGAATAGAGTGAATTGGAACGATGTGGTATACCGGGGTCGATGTGCTGTTAATGGATTGAACCAGGGCATGTGAAGCATCTGGGGTAAACCATGGAAAGTTCTGTGGGGCCTGGATGTGGAAAAGGAGCTGTGGTTTCGGTGCATTATTACATGACAGCTAGAGACTGAGTGTGAAAGAATGGGGCCTTTGTTGTCTTTTCCTAGCGCTACCTCACACACGAGAGGGGAGGGGGGTTGTTATTCCATGTGTGGCGAGGTGGCGATGGGAATGAATAAAGGCAGACAGTATGAATTATGTACATGTGTATATATGTATACGTCTGTGTGTGTATATATATGTGTACACTGAGATGTATAGGTATGTATATTTGTGTGGGTGGACGTGTATGTATATACATGTGTATGTGGGTGGGTTGGGCCATTTCTTTCGTCTGTTTCCTTGCGCTACCTCGCTAACGCGGGAGACAGCGACAAAGCAAAATAAATAAAATGAATAATAAATAACTTAACCAGGTATAACCCTGTTATGAATCTGTTGTGATTACTGAAATCTTTCAATCAAGCCAGCAGTACTGCTTTATCAATGTACAACTGGTTAAGGACTACAATCAACCCAGAAAAAAATGGCATTATGCTTGGCTAAAATGACATTACTCTAAAATATCCATTCCTTTTACCTGCCTGCAGTACTTTTCAAGAACTCAATCTATCTGTCTATCTATCTATGATGCCTGTCCCAACTGGAATTCCCTCAAGGGGGTGGCCATGGCAATAGTCTCTATAACTAGTGGACTCCTGCACTGCTTTTTAGCCTTTACAGCCTCACCCTTGACAGATTACTGGCAAAGGACAACTCTAGCACAGTGTCTGCAGAGGCTTCTACCAAATGTTCCCACCGGAGACTATTACCTAATGTGTCTACTTAATGCTCTTGTCTACAACTTCTACCTAATATTCCTGCCTGAATGTTCCTCCCTACTACTGCTATCTACTGCTCTGACCATTTTGCCAAAAGGCAGTGCTAACACATAATCCTCACTGAAGGAAAATCTAGAGTTAAGAAGAATGAGCTGTGTGAGTTAAGTGTTGTCTTGTGTTATGTGTAATAAGGAGAGATTGTATGTTCGTAGACAGAAAGCCAGTAATCCATATGTGGGAGAGGCAGAAAGAAAAGACAGCTACTTGGGTCAGAGGAGCGCACCTTGACAACCACGGAAGTGCTGGCTCACTACACAATTGTCACTAACCCTCCTGATACCCAGGCTGGTAGCACTGGTAACACATGGACCCTAACTTGCCTAATATCCATATAATTTTCATAATAATGTGCACTTCACCTGTCGGGTGCTTGTAATGTCTTGCCCTCATCATAACACATGGGACACATCTGGCCAGTGGAAAAAGAGTCTCCATAACTAGTGAACTCCAGTGCCCCTTCTTGGCATTTTGTGTCCCACTCTCAACAGACCATTAGCAGAAGGCATCTCTAGTGCATTGTTGGTAGAGGCTCCTACCTGATGTTCCTACTGACTTCTTCAATCTTATGCTCCTACCTAACGTTCCTGCCACCTACTTTTTAGCTAATTTTCTACCTAATGCTCTTGCCTAAATATTCCTACCTACTAATTCTATCTACTGCTCCTACCATTTTGCCAAAAGGAAGGGATAGTTAGTGCACAGTGCTCAATGCACGAAAAATCTAAATTTACAAAGCATGAATCATGTGAGTTAAGTGATGTTAAATGTTATGTATGACAAGGAGGGATTGTCTTTGTGGACAGTAAAGCTGAAAGAAAAGACAGCTATCTGGGTTACAGGAGCACAACTTGACAACCATTGAAGTAGTGGTAATTACAAATACTAAATAAGGAAATTAATTATCTTAGATTGAATGGGTATATCCTAATATGCACTCAAGTTTACAAATTTCTCTGAAGACAACTGGAGACATTTCCTCTGTTCCTACTCTCAAATTATCCTTGATATATTTACTTAACCAAAATGAAAATAGGTAAAATATTTCCGTTACAAAAGAATTGCATAACAAGAACAAATATAGTAGTTAGCTAACTAATAAAACACAGTCAATCAATGCCATACTATGACATGTGACGTTAGTGCTGTCCCTAGGTACAAAATGTACAAATGATCGATGTCAAGGAAAATGCATGAGTGAAAAACAAAATTACCCTACCAGCCTTCAATGTGGAAGCCAAAAACAAAAGTGGAGACACCATCAATAAACACCTAACAAGTCCAACCATTGCCAATGAAAGTGTTAATGACAGGTGGTGTTTAGCTGCAACACACAATCTCTTCTCCACACCTGTAATGTTACATTCCCAGATAGGATGCTATAGGGTTGTGTAGAACAATGAATGAGAATCTTTCAATCTCATATATTCTGCAACTTGAAAGAGGTGAATTCTCCTAGATACACCTCATTCTAATGGAAAAACCGTATTTCAAACCCTCAAAGGGCAAGTGCTTTTAGGACCTCATGGGGGTCAGCACAAAGGTGACAAATAATCATCAATTAAGGGTTTCCCTCCCTTAGTATTAAAAGCAATACCAGCAAATAATTTATATGTCTTTATTTTCTTGATTTTCTTTATTTTGCTTTGTCGCTGTCTCCCACATTAGCGAGGTAGCGCAAGGAAACAGACGAAAGAATGGCCCAACCCACCCACATACACATGTATATACATACACGTCCACACACGCAAATACACATACCTATACATCTCAATGTACACATATATATACACACACAGACATATACATATATACACATGTACATAATTCATAGTCTGCCTTTATTCATTCCCATCGCCACCTCGCCACACATGCAATAACAACCCCCTTCCCCCTCATGTGTGCGAGGTAGCGCTAGGAAAAGACAACAAAGGCCCCATTCGTTCACACTCAGTCTCTAGCTGTCATGTAATAATGCACCGAAACCACAGCTCCCTTTCCACATCCAGGCCCCACAGAACTTTCCATGGTTTACCCCAGATGCTTCACATGCCCTGGTTCAATCCATTGACAGCACATCGACCCCGGTATACCACATCGTTCCAATTAACTCAATTCCTTGTGCGCCTTTCACCCTCCTGCATGTTCAGGCCCCTATCACTCAAAATCTTTTTCACTCCATCTTTCCACCTCCAATTTGGTCTCCCACTTTTCCTCGTTCCCTCCATCTCTGACACATATACCTTCTTGGTCAATCTTTCCTCACTCATTCCCTCCATGTGACCAAACCATTTCAAAACACCCTCTTCTGCTCTCTCAACCACACTCATTTTATTACCACACATCTCTCTTACCCTTACATTACTTACTTGATCAAACCACCTCACACAACATATTGTCCTCAAACATCTCATTTCCAGCACATCCACCCTCCTGCGCACAACTCTATCCATAGCCCACACCTCGCAACCATGCAACATTGTTGGAACCACTATTCCTTCAAACATACCCATTTTTGCTTTCCGAGATAATGTTCTCGACTTCCAAACATTCTTCAAGGCTCCTAGAATTTTCGCCCCCTCCCCCACCCTATGATTCACTTCCGCTTCCATGGTTCCATCCGCTGCCAGATCCACTCCCAGATATCTAAAACACTTTACTTCCTCCAGTTTTTCTCCATTCAAACTTACCTCCCAATTGACTTGACCCTCAACCCTACTGTACCTAATAACCTTGCTCTTATTCACATTTACTCTTAACTTTCTTCTTTCACACACTTTACCAAACTCAGTCACCAGCTTTTGCAGTTTCTCACATGAATCAGCCACCAGAGCTGTATCATCAGCAAACAACAACTGACTCACTTCCCAAGCTCTTTCATCCACAACAGACTTCATACTTGCCCCTCTTTCCAAAACTCTTGCATTCACCTCCCTAACAACCCCATCCATAAACAAATTAAACAACCATGGAGACATCACACACCCCTGCCGCAAACCTACATTCACTGACAACCAATCACTTTCCTCGCTTCCTACACGTACACATGCGTTACATCCTCAATAAAAACTTTTCACTGCTTCTAACAACTTGCCTCCCACACCATATATTCTTAAAACCTTCCACAGAGCATCTCTATCAACTCTATCATATGCCTTCTCCAGATCCATAAATGCTACATACATATCCATTTGCTTTTCTAACTATTTCTCTCATACATTCTTCAAAGCAAACACCTGATCCACACATCCTCTACCACTTCTGAAACCACACTGCTCTTCCCCAATCTGATGCTCTGTACATGCCTTCACCCTCTCAATCAATACCCTCCCATATAATTTACCAGGAATACTCAACAAACTTATACCTCTGTAATTTGAACACTCACTCTTATCCCCTTTGCCTTTGTACAATGGCACTATGCAAGCATTCCGCCAATCCTCAGGCACCTCACCATGAATTATACATACAATGAATAACCTTACCAACCAGTCAACAATACAGTCACCCCCTTTTTTAATAATTTCCACTGCAATACCATCCAAGCCTGCTGCCTTGCCGGCTTTCATCTTCCGCACATATAATGTAATAGATTACATACCATGAACTGAAATGAATAGGAAAAATATGTAAGGAAAAACTTGAGTCTTAAACTAACCAGGTTTGGGAAGGTAGTATAATTCACATATAATAATAAAAGGGTAAAACAAAAAACCTACGTGGTATGTGATGAGGAAGCAGTGGTAAATTCCCTGTGGAGGAAATAAAAAACATATTTACAAAAAAGAAAATTCACTAAAACCAAAATTTTGACAATGATGTCATACGTCACTCATAAATCATATTGAAAAAAGTCTATCTACGTGTAATAAAAAAACAGAATTTTAAAATAAATGTAAAATTTACTACAATGATAATAAGCAAAAATGAGAGCATCAGTCCATGATGCTTTTATTATTGTACTTTGATCTATATGCTCCTGAAAAATTCAGTTGAAATTAAAAAACATAACATTCAAACATAATAAAGACTGGACAGGAGGAATACAAAACTCGAAAGGCAATCCATGAAAATGTAACATGTAATTATCAAATCATAAATCAAATGCCTTTACAAATACAGTATCTATCGTAAGATCTGCAAAATGTAGATATGAAAGTGACCTTAGCAACATCTGGTGTATCCTCAATAGGTTAATATCCTGCATCAGGCCAATACCATATCCCTCAACAATGATTCAGGGATACAGGGTTGTCTTGTCACATAACCTTACATGAAGACAAGATCCCTTCATTGCAGCAAAATGTTGTGTGTGCTAAATGATACCAAATACACTGGCTTCTAAGATAAAGGATGAAAAGGCCAATATGTATTTTTGCTTGGGCCAAGCATTACCAAAAATTTGCTAGAATATCACTTGTGTAGAGAGGGTTGATCAAATAAGAAAAAATTGGGTAAGAGAGGTATGTGGTAGTAAGATAGTATGCATGTGCTGAAACGGCTTGAACAAATAGAGAGGATTAGTGAGGGGAGGACAACAAAAAGAATATGTATGTCATAAGTGGAAGAAACAAGGTAAAGTGGGGAAACCAAGGAGGGGGTGGAAGGATGGAGTGAATCATGCTTTGAAAGTTTGGGGCCTGAACAGGCATGAGAGTGTGGTGTACAAAGGGCTAAACGAATTGGAGCTATGTGCTGTCAAGGGATGAACCATGGCATGTACAGCATTTGGGGGAAACCCTAAAAGGATGTGTGGGGAATGGGTGTGGATAAGGGGCGCTGGTTTTGGTGTAACATAAAGGACAAATAGAGAGTGGAAGTGAGTGAATGAATTAATTTCTTCATCTATTCCTAGCTCCACATATACATATGTAAACATATACATACACAGATATATACAAATATACACATGTATATATTCATAATGGCTTGCCTTCATCCATTCCTGGTGCTAACACACCCCACAGGAAACAGTATCACCATCCCTTGCATCAGTGACATAGTACCAAGAAAGACAGAAAAAGGTAGGAGAGTAAGAATTCTAACTTCATATCCCCTATGTGTTGCAGAGGGCAACTAAAGGGGGTGGGAGCAGAGGACTGGAAAACCTCCCCTCCCTGTACTCTAATTTCTAAAATGAGGAAACACAGGTGGAACCCAAGCAGGGAGTGCTCATCCTCAAAGGCTCAGACAGGGGTGTCTGAATGTGTTGGATGTAACCAAAATGAGAAGAGAGGAAAGATAGGTAGTATGTTCAAGGAGAGATACCTCAATGTCCTGGCTCTGAAAGAAACACAACTGAAGGGTAAGGGGGACGAATGGTTTGGAAATATCTTAGGAGTAAAGCAAGGGGTTGGTAAGATGACAAGAGTAGCACTACTCATGAAGTTTAGTATCTCATGAAGTTTAGTATGATAAGTGTGTTAGGAAGTATATTCTAGACTGATTTGGGTAAAATAGAAAATGGATGGCAAGAGATGGGTGATTACTGGTGCTTATGCACCAGGCCATGAGAAGAAAGATCGAGAGAGGCAACTGTTTTGGGGCAGCTGAAAGAGTGTGTTAGCAGTTTTGATGCATGAGGCCAGGTATTATTGATGGGTGACTTAAATGCAAAGATAAGTAATGTGGCAGCTGATGGTATAATTGGGGTGCATGGGGAATTCACCGTTATGAATGGAAACCATGAAGAGATTACGGAGTTGTGTACTAAAAAAGGACTGGTCAGTTGGAATATCTGGTGCAAAAAGAGGGACAGACACAAGAATATGTGTGAGTAGAAGAGTTGGTCAACATGAGTCATTAGATTTCATCCATTCCCGTCGACACCCTGTCACACATGAAAAAGACAAAAAGACCACATTCGTTCACACTCAGTCTCTTGCTGTCATATGCAATGCACCAAAACCATAGCTCCCTTTCCACATCCAGGCCCCACAAAACTTTCCATGGTTTACCCCAGACGCTTCACATGCTATAAACTGAAAAGCATTAACCAACTGCCCTCCTAAGTCTTGAACTCCAACCTACCATACTCACACCAGTCAGAAGCAATAATAACAACTAGTCACATTTTCCTGTCTACACATTGGACATCATTCATCCCCACAACAATACTAACATTATTTCAACATATCCCAAGGTCCTTTATACCCATGATGCAACTACCAAAATGAAGACATCAAGCACTAACAATTCATTTGCTCAGCGCTTCCTGCACACAAGAACACATTCATCACTACACTGCATGAACTATTGTCCCAACCAGTGGATGTGGCCAGATTCCCAAGCACTGCATAAAGACAGAAGGGGCACCTGGGCAGGAAGTATATACATTCTTTTTAACAAGTCCCTAAACAATGACTCAGAGCCACAAATGAAAGCAAGAGGAAAGAAAAAGATGTAACAACAGAGAACAAAAATTTGGAGATGTTGGTTGAAATACTCAAAAACCAGCATCAGAAATTATTGCAATTAGAGACAGAAATGAGGAATCTAAGAAATCAATCTAAAGATCACGAATGGTGTCATGAAATAAAAGAGGAACTCATAGAATTAAAAATTAGATGAAATGATCATGAACATGGATTTGCATAAGCTGAGGGAGTTGCTAAACCATGTAATCAAAACAAGAGAAGATAGAATGATAAAAGAGTAGGATATATCAGAATGGGCTATTCTAGATGTCCTCGAGGTAGTAGAAGAGCAAGAAATACCCAAAAAAAACAGAGTACAGAATATAGTAGATAGGGAAGTGCAGTTTGTGGGTCTGTACAAAGGATTCTGAGCATGATGACAGATGTAGTAAGTCAAAAACTTGGGAAAACTGAACTTAGTGAAGCTGCTGACAGAACATGTACTGTTTGAGACGGAACAATCAACAAAATCAATGGGTGGGTAGAAAGGTAGAAAGGAAGATTTAATCTCAGGGATAAAAAGGAAGAAGAAATATTGGTGATTATAACAAAGATATAAAGAGACGACCAATTATGGTTAGGTTTGATTTAGATTCACCAAACTAAAAGATACTTAAGCAGGCTATGAAAATTGTAAACAAAGTGAAATTTATTGGTGTATTCATCAAACATGACAGACAATGGCTAGAATGGGAAAAACAAAGAATACAGTCAGAAGGAAAAAGAAAAAATTATCATGATGATGCCAAATGAGGAAAGAAGATAGACCATAACTGGTAGCCCTGTAGAGAGGTACGGAATTTGAGACAACAGCTAATGTTAGACTAAAAGTATCGTATACACATCCTGATGGGGATTAGTAGTAAATGGTAGAGTAGAAGCCAATTTATCATATAGGAAAAATGCACCAAACATTGTAGGGATTGTGGAAGCAAAGCTTACTCAAGAGATCTCATCTATTCTATCCAGAGGTGGACATGATAGTAACGAGGGGATGAGAAGATAGATAAAATAGGAGATGGATTGGTCATTCTAACTGGTGATAACCTTAGGTTTCAGGAAATAGTATTAGATGGGCCATTCACACAATTCATAATGAGAAGGTTACCTGTGGGAAAGAGGTGTATACTAGTACTGATATCAAATATGCCTCCAAAGAATTTTAATGATCCAGAATAAATGTACATAATGTGAAGAAGTAAAACATGCACTTCTCTGAGTAGCATACTCCAAGCAGGAACAGGGAAATGACATACTGAGAAAATTCGCAAGGACACTGAACTTTTTTCTGTCTACTGCTAATGATACAGGCTTGCAAAAGTAACTTGCCAGCCATAGTTTAGCCAGTTGCAGGGAGAATCCAGTAAAACCTATCAAATATATAAAATGCTTACTAAATTTACATTTAAGAAAATTATTTGCTGGAATCTAATAATCCAAAGTGAAAGTGATTTGGAATTCAATAAATCATTTGTTCAGAGTTTATGGATTTTTGATAATCTATTTGCACATCCCTCTGACTTCATATATCCTGACAGAATCCGAATCCACCCTAACTCATCAACTTCTTACTGTCCACCTCAACTGTTTGTACTCTTCATAACCATTCAATACAATCATAATTCCACATTTCATTAGCATATAGAAGAATGGGCTAAAAATCTTCTTAAAGAATTGCCAAATCAGGTGGCTTACGTTTTTTGTTTTGCAGCCCTCACTAATGTGCTGGTGATTTTCCTTCCTTTCAGCAGTCATTCTCACACCAAGTTTGTTGATATTGCTATCCAAATATCAGAAACACAGTTACTTTTCTATCACTTCTTTTGATAACCATATATAACACTTAACTGCCTTTATTTGAATACAAACACCATTCTGTTTCCATTCACCTGCAAGTTTTTGCTATACATTCCATAATTTCTTCATGTAACAAAAATAGGTATAATACAATCAAACTTTTGAAAAAGTCTACTAATTCACCATCCACTACAATAAAATCTGCACAAACCCTTTGTCCTCTTGGTTGAGCATTGCGCGCACCATAGCAAGAATGGTGATAGCTGCCTCAGGACACAGAGAAACACGACCAGAAATGGTTGTTGCACACTGGCTGGCTGGCACACCAAACACGAAAGTCCATATGCTGTCAAGATCCAGCTGAGGAAGCATAAAAATATGAATATAAGTAAATACATACATAGTTTTATATACCTGTCTACCTATATCTCTGATAAGCATTCCCTCAAGGAACTCCCATCAAGAAGGTGGCCACAGCAAAAGTCTCCATTCATCCATGTCCTTATATGCTTCCCTTGCATACACCATTCCATGCATTTTTCCCACATTTCTCTCACTCCTGTACTCTTCCACTCTATTTCCCCATGTCACAGAGAGCCTTCCTCTCAAACCAAGCACTTTATTCATACTTTCATACACTCTCCTTGTAAACTAACCATCTTGAATTCTTTCCACATGCCCAAACCACCTCAAAGTATCATATTTCACCCACTCTCCCATTCCACAATCTATTCACTTTACATTCCCTGCCATATCAAATCTCTAATACAACCCTTCGTTCCTTTGTTTATTCTATCAAGTCATCCCACATGCTCCTCTAATATAACTCATTTCCATAGCCTGGATTCTTGACCTCTATGACTCATTCCATGTCCAAGTTGCAGCCACATACGTCAGGGTCAGAAGGGACATGATGTGCCTTAATCCTTTCTTCACTTCCATACTTACACATAAGCCCTTCATCATTCTGTTAAGGGATCCAATGACTCTTCTATCCTGAACTACTGTCTCCCTTATCTTTCCTTCCATATCACCCATTTCACTCATGACAGCTCCTACATACTTTAATTCTCTCACCTCTTCCAGTCTTTCATCTATAGCACAGTTTAGTACACCTTCTCACTCTGAAAGGCTTCGCAATATCTATATTTTCACTCTGTTTCCTGTTAAACAGCAGTACTTTCCTTTAATCACATTCAGCTTCGCTTACACATATCATACAATACACTTTCATGCATTTGTATTTCATTTTATTATACTTTGTCGCTGTCTCCCGCATTAGCGAGGTAGCGCAAGGAAACAGACAAAATAATGGCCCAATCCACCCACATAAACAAGTATATACATACACGCCCACACATGCACATATACATACCTATACATTTCAACATATATACATATACATACACAAACATATACATATATACACATGTACATATTCATACTTGCTGCCTTCATCCATTCCCATTACCACCCTGCCACAAGTGAAATAGCAACCCCCTCCCCCCGTTCATGTGTGAGGTAGCGCTAGGAAAAGGCAACAAAGGCCACATTCATTCACGCTCAGTCTCTAGCTGTCATACCCCACAAAACTTTCTATGGTTACCCCAGAAGCTTTACGTGCCTTGGTTCAATCCATTGACAGCAAGCCGACCCTGGTATACCACATCGTTCCAATTCATGCTATTCCTTGCATGCCTTTCACCCTCCTGTATGTTCAGGCCCCAATCACTCAAAATCTTTTTCACTTCATCCTTCCATCTCCAATTTGGTCTCCCACTTCTCATTCCTTCCACCTCTGAAACATATACCCTTTGTCAATCTTTCCTCACTCATTCTCCCCATGTGACCAAACCATTTCAATACACCCTATTCTGCTCTCTCAATCACACTATTTTTATTACCACACATCTCTCTTACCCTTACATTTCTCACTCGATCAAACCACCTAACACCACATATTGTCCTTAAAAATCTCATTTCCAACACATCCACCCTCCTCTGCACAAACGTATCAATAGCCAATGCCTCACAACCATATAACATTGTTGGAACCACTATTCCTTCAAACGTACCCATTTTTGCTCTCCAAGAAAACATTCGGGTCATAAACATATTCTTCAATGCTCCCAAAACCTTCAACCCCCCCCCCCCCCCCCCCCCCCCCCCCCCACCCTGTGACTCACTTCTGCTCCCATAGTTCCATCTGCTGCTAAAGTGTGTGAAAGAAGAAAGCTGAGAGTAAATGTGAATAAGAGCAAGGTTATTAGGTTCAGTAGGGTTGAAGAACAAGTCAACTGGGAGGTAAGTTTGAATGGAGAAAAACTGGAGGAAGTGAAGTGTTTTAGATATCTGGGAGTGGATTTAGCAGCGGATGGAACTTTCATACATATATATATCATTCTTTCTTTTTATCATACTTTGTCACTGTCTCCCACATTAGCAAGGTAGTGCAAGGAAACAGACGAAAGAATAGCCCAACCCCCCACATACTCATGTATATACATAAATGCCCACACACGCACTATACATACCAATACATTTCAATGTATACGCACATATACATACACAGGCAAATACATATATATACATGTACATATTCATACTTGCTGCTAATATGGGTGACATGTCAAAAGGAGTCTTAAATGCAGATTTTGTTTGTCTGCATACTGAACCATTCATTTGTATAGTTTAATGAGGCTAGCTAACAGCATGTTGTCACCAGCTGTATTGGAGGTCACATAAAAGTGAAATTTAAATATGTAGTACCAGGAAAATGTCTCCATCTTATCTAACATTCAGACAAACTTGATGAGCGGAACTCGGAGTATGTGCATACTTCACCTGTTATTATGCTAAAAAATCTGTCTATGAGGAAACATGCATCTTCTGTATAATATAACCAGCACATATAAAGTCACTCAAAAATAGCTTCCACAAACTTCAAAATATGCCAGATAAAATGGGAGCATGTCAATTGTTTACCATAAAAGTGAGAGTATACAATCAATGAAATAAAAACATCAATAATTCTAAAAACTTCTTATCCATCCTTCAATAGACATATCCACAACATCCCTTAACAAACTTCATGCACCTATCCATACTTATAAGAATTCATGAGTGAGAAAGGCATTGTATTTCAAAGTGATCCATCATTTCAAACAATTTCACATACCTCATACAAATCTTATCATCTTACTATTATTATGATTAAAAAAATTCAACAAAAATCTGATTAAGCTAACCTTTGTATTGTTCTGTACATTCTTTACAGGCTGCCCAAGTAGCAATGCTAAGAGAAGGAAATATACTTGAGGAATATGAATATGCCGAGGAACTAGCCATGTGAGAACTTGAAATCCAGGAATATGCCAAGCTTCCTCACGAATCTCACTTAATGAACGTACTACAGATCCCACAGAGTAGCCTGAAATACAATTGTGAAAATAAAAAAATAACCAATAAAATATACACATATATCTGTCTATCAAAGCTGTTTCCAATCCACTGTCATCCATTATCCAGTTAGGCAGTGCATGCCGGCTGCCTCAAGCATTCCTGTCCTAGCAAATTCTAAACAGCCCTTGATACTACAGTTCCTTTGAGCCATATTCCCTACTTCTGGCCTTCCACTTCATCAATGGTCTTCCATTTCCTCTCACATTACTCATACTTACTCCTCCAGTAATCTTTCCAGTATGCCTGATTCACCTAATGGACCATTCTTCATACATACAACTGTCTCTGTTCCATACCTCATCCTGACATTCTTTCCCATCATTTTCACCTTTTTTGCTCTAAATTCTAGTCTTTGGAAATCCTCTTACAAAATGTGTGCTTGCTCTTCTCTGTTTTTGCAAGCTAATATTTTGCTCTTCATGTATTCTTTTTTTCTTTTTCTTTTTTGCCATTTTCCACATAAGCAAGGTAGCATCAGGAATATAAGGTAAGTTATATCTTATACTCTTACAAGTGTCATCTCTCATAAGGTTATCTCTCCATCACCAATGCCTTTCCTCACACTGCCAGAATCTACCTTTAAACACACACTCATAAAATCCCATCACAAAAAGTTGCATCGAGGATGAGACAAATGCAGCATTTTCATCCTATGTCACAGGTTCTAGTCTTGGTAAGAATTTTGAATTGAGGCCGAACTTGTACGAAACATACAAGAAAGTCTCAGAAATGGAGAAGTACTTCCTCCATCTTCTCTGCCCTATTCCATGGGACAAAAAAAAAAAAAGGCCTAAAAAAAAGCTATGCAGACTGTGAAGATAATTAGTACACTCTCCACCTTCCTCCACATCCCCTCCCCCATATCCCCCTTTCCGCCATAAATCATACCGAATATCTAATGATTCATGATGAAAAAAGGGCAGGCACAAGATTAAATACGGGGAAAAAGGTGTGCGTTCAAACTACCAAGGTACAAGTTTGTTGAGTGTAAAAATGGTAAGTTGCATGGGAGAATAGCAATTGAGATGGTGAAGGCATGTACAGAGCTTCAGACTGGGGAGGAATAGTGTTTTAAAGAAATGGTAGAGGATGTGTGGATCAGGTGTTTGCTTTAAAGAACGTGTGTGAGAAATTCTCAGAGAAACAGATGGATTTGCAAATGGCACTGATGGATTTAGAGAAAGCACATGACAGGGTTGATAGATGCCTTGTGGAAGGTCTCATGGATATATGGTGTAGGAGGAAAGGTTTTAGAAACAGTGAGAAGTGCATCTCAATTTACGACTGGAAATAGAAAATATGAACAACTAATTTTTCTGTCCATATCATGCTCAAATTTTGTTAATCCTTGACAGTCTAAAACCAGTCCACCACAGACAAAGCTTCATTATCTCTTCTTTCCTAATTCTTTGGAACCACCCAAGCAATAAACACCATGGGATTAACATAAACAATTCCTAGCTTCAAAAAAATAACATGAACAACTGGAAGCATGTCTTAGTCCCTCTGCAGTCAGCAGACTGCTCAAATATTAAGATCAGCTAACATATAGATTTGCTTTGAACCTTAAATGTGCCCACCACCTGGAAGTCTGCAGTTTGCTTATAAGTGAACTGTAGGCAGAGCAACTTCCATTTCCCTGTTCAAAAACTTTCCCACCTTTTTAAAAGCACTGACTAGTCAGCTAATCACCAAGGCCTCTAGGTATACATTCCCTCAAAAGTTAAAGTCTGTTCATGTAATGGATAAGGTTTGCTAATGAAAATTACCAAACCCACAGGAGTCTACAACAATAGTAAATTGGAAGTATTTCTGGATTTCTTAAAATGGAAATGATGTCAGCTTGCAAAATGAAATGTAGTATATAGATCTTTGTTACACATGACACAAGGACAACAAAATGTACTGATATTATCTGAAAATATGGTAAGATTTACAAAAAAATTGTTTTTCATTCAGGTGAAAATGAATAAAACAAACAGTAAAGAGAAAATTCCAGTAGTGATGCTGTGTAACATGGTGGCCTCAGAAGGTGCTTTAACATAAACTTACACATTTCCACAATCAGAAAAGGCATTTGACATAGATAAAAAATTCATACCTAGTACTTGGCCAAATTTATTGCTGGTGACCTGCTGAGCATCAGTCATCCATCCTCCATTGTGTGAAGCATCTCGAAACTTCTGCAAAATCCCTGCATTTGACAGGAGGGCAACAAGCATGCGCAGAGCAATGAGAACGGTGGAGGGATGGAGGTGACCTTGGACGAACAGGAGTACCCAATCTAGACCCAAAACTTTAACAACCTCTTCACAAAACCTAGAAGATACAACAGTACACAAAAATTTCAATAAGGTAAAAGGGAAAATTAGTTTCAAAATAGAAAACCATCTAACCTAATATATGTATTATAATTTGTATTCATTTATACCAATTCAGATGTTATTGCATGTGTGGCAGGGTGGCGATGGGAAATAGATGAAGGTAGCAAGTATGAATATGTACCTGTGTATATATGTATATGTCTGTGTATGTATAAGTATGTATACATTGAAATGTATAGGTATGTATATGTGCGTGTGTGGGCATTTATGGGTTGGGCCATTCTTTCATGTTTCCTTGTACTACTTCGCTAACGCAGGAGACGGCGATTAAGTATATTAAATAAATAAATTTTTTTCTATTATCATACATACAGCACGTCGACACTGATATACCACATCATTCCAATTCACTCTATTCCTTGGAAGTGGAAGAATAGAGTGAAAAAGATTTTGAGCGATCGTGCCCTAAACATATAGGAGGGTGAGAGGCATGCAAGGAACAGAGTGAATTGGAATGATGTGGTATATTGGGGTCGAGGTGCTGTCAATGGACTGAACCAGGGCATGTGAAACATCTGGGGTAAACCATGAAAAGGTCTGTAGGGCCTGGATGTGGATAGGGAGCTGTGGTTTGGTGCATTACATATGACAGCTAGAAACTGAGTGTGGTCTTTTTTGTCTGTTTTCCTGGCACTAACCCGCTGAAACGGGGTAGCAATGCTGTTTCCTGTGGGATGGGGTAGCTCACTTACTCTCACCACTCTCTTTTCACCAACATTCTCTCTTCTTTCCTGAAAACCTCTACAAATCTTCACCTTTGCCTCCACAAGATAGTGATGAGGCATCCCTCTAGCTGCCCCTCTCAGCACATTAACATCCAAAAGTCTATCTTTTACATGCCTATCAATTAATGCATAATCCAATAATGCCCTCTGACCATCTCTCTTACTCACTGTCTCAGCCAACATATGTAAGAAAAAAGAAAGAATCCGTTATTTCAAACCAGTTTTGACCAAAAAATTCAGATGGTTAAAATTAGTAATAACCATTCCCTCCTCACTCTTATCTACTGAGAAATGTTTACCACATGATACTAATTTTCATTTCACTTTTTATGTAATTCATACAAGTTTCCTGATTGATGACCAATTCTAATGACAGCAAATATTCAGTTACTCACCCGAGATGTATAGTGTTCTTGTTTGAGTTGTAGAGAAGAGTGTGGACAATCTCCAAACACTTGTTTCTGAGGATAATATTCCTCATACATACGCTGGAGCATTCTCCATTTTCTAGGCCCTTTTCCTCCCCAAAACATCTTAGATCAATGTGTTTTTCAGAAATACTCAGGATTGGTAGAGTTGCCACGATAAACTGTCCAAAGCTGAGGTGGGGTGAAATAAAATATGATCATTCAATCAGCAGAGGTAAATTGAGATGTAAATCTCATCTAATGTCTGAAGTCTGAGTGTGAGGTGAGAATAATCGTGGAACACTTGCATGACTGAAGACAATGCTTTCTATGTCACGAGAGACATAGTCTAGGATATGTGCAAATGAGTTGTGAGGTTATATAAACTTGATCCGCCCTTTGCACATAAGAAATGTACAAGTACAGATATACAATATAAAAATTCAAGTGCTGGCAAAATAAAAATAAACATACAATTCTTTATGAAACCAATGTTTAACTATCCAAATCAGAATTCTTCAAGAATAAGTGTTAATTCATATAAATGATTTGCTATATAATTTACCACTTGTTCACCACAGTATAAAATTCATCATCTATAGAGACAATACTTCATAAATGCTTTACATTATCCCATAGCCTTACAACTAACATAATTGTCAGTAAAAGCTTTTGACAACAAACTGATTGTATGTTCCATGCTATTTACTCATTTTTCCAACATGTAACATTTTTTTGTCACAATACTGATTATGCCCTATTAAACCAAAAACCTTAAGTTCAATGTAACTCTTGAACACTGTTCATATTCCAACTCTGATATCATAAACTATCTATCTTTGTCTCTGAAGCCTGTTCCCACCTGGAACTTACTCAAGGGTGTGGCCACAGCAATAGTCTCTATAACTAGTACACTCCAGTGCCACTTCTTAGCCTTTACTGCCTCTTAACAGGCCACTGGCAAAGGACAAGTCTAGTACAGTATTTGCAGAGGCAACCACATAATGTTCCTACTAATTAACTCTACCTAATGCTCCTACCTACTACTTTTACCTAATGTCTCTACCTAAGTTGTCATACACAATCATTAGCATTCCATGAATCAATTAAGGTACCATCACTGAATCAACTTAATATAAATCTGTTAAACTTACAGGAATTCATAAAACCCAAAATAATCAAAAAATTTTGTTCCATACATACCACAATAAATCCTGTGCACGAGGGTTGTTGGCTAATAATGTAGTGAGGAGCGTAAAAATTACAGAGGTTGTTTGTGAAGATAAAGGTGACAGGTTATTGGTAGCTGCCAGGGCTGCAGCTGTGGCAGTATTGTTGTTGTTGTTGCTTGAGGATGATGAGCTGTAGGATGACGATGAATTGTTAGAGGGAGAGGATGATGCAATCTCTTTGCCTTGTGACTGCTCCCACAACAGATGTAACAGCCTTTGTACCAAATTCAGAGTCCTGTAGAATACAAAGAGTAAGTCTTAAAAAAAAATCTGGCTTTAAACAATGAAACATAATTTCCTTTATACAGGCATAGCCCAAGGAACATCTGACAAAGTATCTGCTAAGCGGGGGTTACTCTTTAAGGGCCCTGGTAAGGGTCTGGTTGCCAACGGCACGGTGAAACTTGGGTGCAACAGCTAGCGGTGATCAGCATACACATGTGTTTACAAACAATTATCATATCCAATTCTAGCAGCTAGTGGTAACCAGCTGCAAGTGTTTAAAAATTTGTTTTCCAATGTTATTCTTTATCATTCAACTATAATTAACCCAAAAAATAGTACCAATCCCTCCCACAAAGCAACTGTGAGAAACCACAGGTCTTATGGCATTTTGAGGGAACATGGGGTATAGCAGTGAAAGGTGAGGTAGCACAAGGAAACAGACGAAGAATGGCCTAACCACTCATATACACATATATATCTACATAAATGCCCATACACGCACATATATATGCATATACATTTCAACATATACATACATATACATACACAGAAATACATATATATACAAATGTACATATTCATACTTGCTGCCTTCATCCATTCCCGTCGCCACCCCATCACACACAAAAAAGCATCCCCCTCCCCCCCTTCCAGTGAGGCAGCACCAGGAAAAGACAAAAAGGCCACATTTGTTCACACTCAGTCTCTAGCTGTCATGTGTAATGCACCGAAACCACAGCTTCTTTTCCACATCCAGGCCCCACAGAACTTTCCATGGTTTACCCCAGATGCTTCACATGCCCTGGTTCAATCCACTGACAGCATATCAACCCCAGTATACCACATCATTCCAATTCACTGTATTCCTTGCACTCCTTTCACCCTCCTGTATGTTCAGGCCCCAACTGCTCATAATCTTTTTCACTCCATCCTTCCATATCAACATATACATACATACACATACACAGACATATGCATATATACACATGTAGATACATATTCATACTAGTTTGCCTTCATCCATTCCTGGTGATGCCCCACCCAACAGGAAACATCACTGCTTCAGTGAGGTAGCGCCAGGAAAACAGACAAGAAAGGCCACATTTGTTCACACTCAGTCTCTAGCTGTCATGTGTAATGCACTGAAACTAAAGTTCCCCATCCACATCCAGCCTGAGCCATGTACCCGTTTTATCAACCAACCCCAAGGGGTGGATGAGCAGTTGGGTTGACTGTGGACTGACTGCCATAACCAGGATTCAAACCAATGCCCTTGACCCTGGGTGACCTGTTAATGCATCACGGTCAGGAAGGCTAAACGCTACACCATGGAAGTAAATGTGAATAAAAGAAAAGTTATTATGTTTAGCAAGGCAGAGGAACAGGTTAGTTGGGGTGTAAGTCTGAATAAAGAAAATTTGGAAGAAGCGAAGTGTTCTAGATACCTTGAAGTGGATATGGCAGTGAATGGAACCATGGAAGTAGAAGTTAGTCACAGGGTGTGTGAGGGGGTGAAGGTTCTGGGAGTATTGAAAGAAAGTGGGGAAAGATAGGCCATCATCTGGGATAACAAAAATGGGTAAGTTTTGAGAGTAAAGTATGACCAATGATGTTGTATGGATGCAAGGCACGGGCTACATATACGGATGAGCGAGAGAGTGGATGTGTTGGAAATGGAATGCTTGAGGTCATTGTGTGGTGTAAGGTGGTTTGATCAAGTAAGAAAAAGAGTAAGAGAAAGGTGTGATAATAAGAAGAGTATTGTTGAAAGAGTTGAAGGTGTGCTGAAATGCTTTGGAAATATGGAGAGAATGGATGAGGGCAGGCTGACAAAGTGTAAAGAGAGGCTGAAAATGAGGATATATATGTCAGAAATGGAGGGGAAAAAGAGGAAGGGGAGATCAAACTGGAGATGTAAGGATGGAGTAAAAAACATTCTGAGTGGTTGGGGCCTGGACGCACAGTACGGTGAAAGGTGTGCGCGAGACAAAGTGAACTGGAATGATGTGGTATAAAGGGGCGAAGTGCTGCTAATGGACTGAACCAGGGCATGTGAAGCAGCCAGAGGAAAACCATGGAAAGGTCTGTGGGCCTGGTTGTGGATAGAGCAGCTGTAGTTTCAGTGCACTGCATGTGACAGATATAGAATGAATGTGTGAAATTGTGGCCTTTCTACATCTGTTCCTGGAACTACCATGCTAATGAGGGAAATAGCAGACAAGTATGAAGGAATTGTAGTGCCACACCTAGAAACAACTGATATGGCCAGCCACAAGTAAATTTCCTTCTAATGTCTATTACTCAAACTATCTACCATGTTTTATTCACTGTTGTATTACCAGAGGTAAAAGCTGATCTACAAGCTTGTAATATTTTTTCATCTCTTTCAAAAACCGTAAAATAAGTTTTTCTTTTGAAATATATGTTAATTATAACCAACTGCAAAAACATGAACCCTAGCTTAATAAAAGTGAAATTATGGTAGGAAATGGTAAAGTACAAACACAAATTCAGCACTTATGAATTTTGTATAAGTGAGGAAGACCCATTCCAATCAGCACCTTCATACATTACAACACCATGTGATAGATTTGGCCTGGTTACAATATCGTTGTTAATTTCCTGTGAATGAGCCTCTGCCAATATTATATGATTATGTTGGTCAAAGGAATCCTCATGGACATACCTCATTCTGGGGGATAAAACTTTTAACCACCAAATGAGCAAGGATTCTCTTGGATAATCATAGATTTTGTCTGTACTTGAGAAATAAGATATGATCCACAAAAGATGACTGAATGGCAGACATCACTTCTCGGGGTTTTAAAACTCATGATCAGAACATTATCTACCTATATCTCTAATGCCTGTTACAACAGGAACTTCCTCAAGGGAATGGCCATGGCTATAGAGTCTCCAAAACTAGAGAATTCCAGTGCCGCTTCTAGCCATCAGTACCTCACCCTTAACAGGCCACTGGGAGAGGGCAACTCTAGCGCAGTGTTTGCAGAGACTCCTACCTATTGTTCCAACTGATTACTTCAAACGTATGCTCCTAGCTAACACCTAATACTCCTGCCTAAATGTTTTTATCTACTACTTCTATCTACTGCCCCTACCATTTTCCCAAAAGGAAAGTTTAGCACATAATGCTCACCAGAGGAAAATCTAGAGTTACAAAGAATGAGCTGTGCGAGTTCACTATTGTCAAGTGGTATGCATGAAGAGGAGAGATTGTATGTTTGTGGACAGAATGCCAGTAGTCCACGTGTGGGTGAGGCAGAAAGAAAATACAGCTACCTTAGTCAGAGGTGTGCAACCTGACAACCACTGAAGTGCTGGCTCACTAATCAGCTGTCACTAACCCTCCTGATACCCAGGCAGCTAGTTCTGGTAATATACCTTCCTAGTCATTCAGAACATTCTCTAACTCAAAATAAAATGTTATCTATAGCTAAAACTAAAAGAATCTATTATCAAAGCTATTTTTAGATTACAGGTTAATAAAATCTGACAAACATTGAACCGCAAAAATAATTATAATCTCCTCACCTCATTTTACGAACATTGTGATGCTTTTCTCCTGATTCACGTGCCAACTCAACTAAATGCTCCAGCAAGGTGCGGCACAGCTCTCCAGGGGCATCTGACCAAACCTACAAGGGATGAGAACTTCAGCAAAACAGGCATCAACATATAATATTTTGGGTTGATGAAATAACTAAAGGTTAATTCTGGCATGTCCTAAATATTGATGAGTGTGGTCCTGATGTAATTTCCTTCAATAAAGGCATTACCAGATTACATTTAATAGTAGTTACATGGCAAATGAAAAGTTACTTACAGATCTTCGTAAATTTGACTATACTGGAAAGAATTTATATCTAGTGTTCAAGGAATCCATGTAATACACTGTATCAAATGTTTTTTGTGAACTAAAGATTGCAATATGTAATTTTGTTTTTCTTTTTTTCATAAGTGTTTGCTATTTCTCACACTGGCAAGGTAGTGCCAGAAACAGACAAAGAAATAGCCCCGTTAACTCTCCTGCTGTCATGGATAATATCCTGAAACCACAGTCCTCTACCTATAACCAGGCTCTACAAACCTTTCCATGGTTTCCCCAAACAGCTTCAAATCCCTTGGTTCACCCCAATGACAGCAATTTATCTCTTGTATAATGCAGCATTCCAATTTGCCCTAACTCTCTTTTACATGCCTATCAATTAACATGTAATCTAATAATGCCTACTGACCATATCTCATACTAACATACTATACTTGTGTACATTCCTCTTTTTAAACCAGGTAACCCCAATCATGGGTCATTTTTCAGCACACAAATCCACAAGCTCTTCACCATTTCCATTCACAACACTGAATACCTCATGTGCCCCATCTATCTAGTAGCAATATATCCACCGCCAAAAACTAGCCCATAAGAGAAATGAGCTTTAACACTTAAACAGATGGAGTTTAAGTTTCACGTAAGAGTGACTGGCCTTATATGTTTGCATTTGAATGTCTTCATTTAAAAGCTCATGTTATATATATCTCCAACACTCTTGTATGGATGCAAGACATGGTCTGTACGGATGTGTAAACGAGTGTGGAAGTGTTGGAAATGCAAGGTTTGAGAACAATATGGTGTGAGGTGGTTAGATTAAGTAATAAAAAGGTAAAAGAGAGGTGTGGTTATAAAAAGTGTGGTTGAGAGAGCTGAAGAGGGTGTACTGATATGGTTTTGGACAAATGAAGAGAATAAGTGAGGAGAGGTGAGAGGAATGCATGGGACAGAGTGAATTGGAATGATGTTGTATACAAAGGTCGAAGCACTATCAAAAGACTGAACCAGGGCATGTGAAGCAGCTAGGGTTAAACCATGGAAAGGCCAATAGAACCTAATTGTGAATAGGGAGCTTAGGTTTTGGAACATTGCACATAACACCTAGGGAATGGATGTAAGATAAGGTGACATTTCTTCATTTGTTCCTGGCACTACCTTACTAACACAAGAAATGTTGATGAAAAAGCTTATATATTTATCTAATGGCATTTCATTTGTCTCTTTAGTGGTGGTAATTTGAGGTTTGCATTAAAATTACATAAATCTAAATATTATAATGAAAATCAGTACTTGAATCATTGCTTAATGTAAACAACAGCCACTAAAAGCATAAATATGATTCATAACAAAGTGGATTAAACTGTAATCATGACTGACAAGAAAAAGCCTTTCACTCTTTCTATTCAAATTTTCATTTATCATACTGTGTCTCTGTCTACTCGTTAGCGAGGTAGTGCAAGAAAACCCACATACACATGTATATACATACACGTCCACACACGCACATATGCATACCTATACATTTCAACATATACAAACATATACATACACAGACATATACATATATACACATGTACATAATTCATACTTGATGCCTTTATTCATTGCTGTCACCACCCAACCACACATGAAATGACAAACCCCTCTCACTGCACGCACGCGAGGCAGCGCTAGGAAAAGACAACAAAGACCACATTCGTTCACACTCAGTCTTTAGCTGTCATGGGTAATGCACCAAAATCACAGCTCCCTTTCCACATCCAGGCCCCACAAAACCTTCCATGGTTTACCCCAGACGCTTCATATGCCCTGGTTCAATCCATTGACAGCACGTCCACCCCGGTATACCACATCGTTCCAATTCACTCTATTCCTTGCACGCCTTTCACCCTCCTGCATGTTCAGGCCCCGACCACTCAAAATCTTTTTCATTCCATCTTTCCACCTCCAATTTAGTCTCCCACTTCTCCTTGTTCCCTCCACCTCTGACACATATATCCTCTTTGTCAATCTTTCCTCACTCATTCTCTCCATGTGACCAAACTATTTCAATACACACTCTTCTGCTCTCTCAACCACACTCTTTTTATTACCACATATCTCTCTTACCCTTTCATTACTTACTCGATCAAACCACTCACACCACATAGTCCTCAAACATCTCATTTCCAACACATCCACCCTCCTCCGCACAACCCTATCTATAGCCCATGCCTTGCAGCCATACAACATTGCTGGAACCGCTATTCCTTCAAACATACCCATTTTTGCTTTCTGAGATAATGTTCTCGCCTTCCACACATTTTTCAATGCTTCCAGAAGTTTCGCCGCCTCCCCCACCCGGTGACTCACTTCTGCTTCCATGGTTCCATCCGCTGCCAAATCCACTCCCAGATATCTAAAACACTTCACTTCCTCCAGTTTTTCTCCATTCAAACTTATCTTCCAACTGACTTGTCCCTCAACCCTACTGAACCTAATAACCTTATTCTTATTCACATTTACTTTCAGATTTCTTGTTTCACACACTTTACCAAACTCAGTCACCAGCTTCTGCAGTTTCTCACATGAATCAGCCACCAGCACTGTATCATCAGTGAACAACAACTAATTCACTTCCCAAGCTCTCTCATCCCCAACAGACTGCATACTTGCCCCTCTCTCCAATACTCTTGCATTCACCTCCCTAACAACCCCATCCATAAACAAATTAAATAACCACAGAGACATCATGCATCCCTGCCACAAACCGACATTCACTGAGAACCAATCACTTTCCTCTCTTCCTACTCGTACACATGCCTTACATCCTCGATAAAAACTTTTCACTGCTTCCAGCAACTTGCCTCCCACACCATATACTCTTAGTACCTTCCACAGAGCATCTCTATCAACTTTATCAGATGCCTTCTCCAGATCCATAAATGCTACATACAAATCCTTTTGTTTTTCTAAGTATTTCTCACATACATTCTTCAAAGCATACATCTGATCCACACATCCTCTACCACTTCTGAAAACCACACTGCTCTTCCCCAATCTGATGTTCTGTACATGCCTTCACCCACTCAATCAATACCTTCCCATATAATTTCCCAGGAATACTCAACAAACATACCTCTGGAATTTGAACACTCACCTTTGTCCCCTTTGCCTTTGTACAATGGCACTATGCATGCATTCTGCCAATCCTCAGGCACTTCACCATGAGCCATACATACACTGAATATCCTCACTAACCAGTCATCAACACAGTCGCCCCCTTTTTTAATAAATTCAACTGCAATACCATCCAAACCCGCCACCTTGCTGGCTTTCATCTCCCGCAAAGCTTTCACTACCTCTTCTCTGTTTACCAAATAATTCTCCCTGACCCTCTCACTTCGCACACCACCTAGACCAAAACACCGTATATCTGCCACTCTATCATCAAACACATTCAACAAACCTTCAAAATACTCACTGCATCTCCTTCTCACATCACCACTACTTGTTATTACCTCCCCACTAGCCCCCTTCACTGATGTTCCCATTTGATCTATTGTTCTTACCCATTTTATTTATCTCCTTCCAAAACATATTTCTATTCTCCCTAAAATTCAATGATACTCTCTCACCTCAACTCTCATTTGCCCTCTTTTTTGCCTCTTGCACCTTTCTCTTGGCCTCCTGCCTCTTTCCTTTATACATCTCCCACTCATTTGCACCATTTCCCTGCAAAACCAGTCCAAATGCCTTTCTCTTCTCTTTCACTAATAATCTTACTTCTTCATCCCACCACTCACTACCCTTTCTTATCTGCCCACCTCCCACACTTCTCATGCCACAAGCATCTTTTGCGCAAGCCATCACTGCTTCCCTAAATACATCTCATTCCTTCCTCACTCCCCTTGCGTCCTTTGCTCTCACCTTTTTCCATTCTGTACTTAGTCTCTCCTGGTACTCCCTCACACAAGTCTCCTTCCCAAGCTCACTTACTCTCACCACTCTCTTCACCCCAACATTCTCTCTTCTTTTCTGAAAACCTCTACAAATCTTCACCTTCGCCTCCACAAGATAATGATCAGACATCCCACCAGTTGCACCTCTCAGCACAATAACATCCAAAAGTCTCTCTTTCACGCACCTATTAATTAACACGTACTCCAATAACGCTCTCTGGCCATCTCTCCTACTTACATCCGTATACTTACGTAAGTGAATGGGGATAATGGGGAGGTGATAACTAGTAGTGGTGATGTGAGAAGATGGAGTGAGTATTTTGAAGGTTTGTTGAATGTGTTTGATGTATGTGAGAAATGCTTAGAAAAGCAAATGGATTTGTATGTAGCATTTATGGATCTGGAGAAGGCATATGATAGAGTTGATAGAGATGCTCTGTGGAAGGTTTTAAGAATATATGGTGTGGGAGGCAAGTTGTTAAAAGCAGTGAAAAGTTTTTATCGAGGATGTAAGGCATGTGTACGTGTAGGAAGAGAGAAAAGTGATTGGTTCTCAGTGAATGTAGGTTTGCGGCAGGGGTGTGTGATGTCTCCATGGTTGTTTAATTTGTTTATGGATGGGGTTGTTAGGGAGGTAAATGCAAGAGTTTTGGAAAGAGGGGCAAGTATGCAGTCTGTTGGGGATGAGAGAGCTTGGGAAGTGAGTCAGTTGTTGTTCGCTGATGATACAGCGCTGGTGGCTTATTCATGTGAGAAACTGCAGAAGCTGGTGACTGAGTTTGGCAAAGTGTGTGAAAGAAGAAAGTTAAGAGTAAATGTGAATAAGAGCAAGGTTATTAGGTACAGTAGGGTTAAGGGTCAAGTCAATCGGGAGGTAAGTTTGAATGGAGAAAAACTGGAGGAAGTAAAGTGTTTTAGATATCTGGGAGTGGATCTGGCAGCGGATGGAACCATGGAAGCAGAAGTGAATCATAGGGTGGGGGAGGGGGGCGAAAATTCTGGGAGCCTTGAAGAATGTTTGGAAGTCAAGAACATTATCTCGGAAAGCAAAAATGGGTATGTGTGAAGGAATAGTGGTTCCAACAATGTTGTATGGTTGCAAGGCGTGGGCTATGGATAGAGTTGTGCACAGGAGGGTGGATGTGCTGGAAATGAGATGTTTGAGGACAATATGTGGTGTGAGGTGGTTTGATCGAGTAAGTAATGTAAGGGTAAGAGAGATGTGTGGAAATAAAAAGAGTGTGGTTGAGAGAGCAGAAGAGGGTGTTTTGAAATGGTTTGGTCACATGGAGAGAATGAGTGAGGAAAGATTGACCAAGAGGATATGTGTCAGAGGTGGAGGGAACGAGGAGAAGTGGGAGACCAAACTGGAGGTGGAAAGATGGAGTGAAAAAGATTTTGAGTAATCGGGGCCTAAACATGCAGGAGGGTGAAAGGTGTGCAAGGAATAGAGTGAATTGGAACGATGTGGTATACCGGGGTCGACGTGCTGTCAATGGATTGAACCAGGGCACGTGAAGCATCTGGGGTAAACCATGGAAAGTTCTGTGGGGCCTGGATGTGGAAAGGGAGCTGTGGTTTCGGTGCATTATTACATGACAGCTAAAGACTGAGTGTGAACAAATGGGGCCTTTGTTGTCTTTTCCTAGCGCTACCTCGCACACATGAGGGGGGAGGGGGTTGTTATTCCATGTGTGGCGAGGTGGCGATGGGAATAAATACGAGCAGACAGTATGAATTATGTACATGTGTATATATGTATATGTCTACGTGTGTACATATATGTGTACATTGAGATGTATAGGTATGTATATCTGCTTGTGTGGATGTGTATGTATATATATGTGTATGGGGGTGGGTTGGGCCATTCTTTCGTCTGTTTCCTTGCGCTACCTTGCTAACGCAGGAGACAGCGACATAGCAAAATAAATAAAAATAAATATATATATATATATATATATATATATATATATAATGTGTATATGATTGGATGGGCCATTCTTCATCTGTTTCCTGGTGCTACCTTGCTGACAAAAGAAAAGGTGATCAAGTACAAAAAAATAAATGGGTGTGTGTGTGTGTGTGTGTGTGTGTGTGTGTGTGTGTGTGTGTGTGCACATGAGTGGATGTGTATGTTCATCTGTTTCCTAACACTACCTCACTAAGGTGGGGAAAAGGTGATCAAGTATGAAAAAAATCTAGTGAAATGTGTGGTATTTCTGGATGCAATACTGTTACAAAGAAATGTGACTGCTATGGGTTTTCATCTTTAAAATCTAATCTCTTGCAAGAGTGACATAGCTTTCAAAATAATTACATAACATGAAGGTTAAGTGATATCTCCACATATGCTGACCACTGTAAGGAAAAATTTAGGCTGTAGTGTCTGAAAACAATGCATGGGGTACCACAAGCAGCATTAATAACTTAGATATACACTACAGTTACAGAGAACAGAAAATACTTACCAAGGCTTATATGCCTCAGTGAACAGAAAGGACAAGGTTTTTATACCCCAAGTGTAGTGAAAGATTTAAGCAAGTTCTGGTTGGTTTGAATGTTTCAAGAGAATAGCTAATTATATGTAAAGCACTGCATTACCATGAATGATAGTTATGAGACAATAACAAATATGCTCCACTATCCAACCTCCAACAATTAACTTCCAAATAAACCTCCTATAGATGCCACCTTCAATAATCTACAGTAACGCCTTGTGAGAGAAGGATACATAAGGTGTAAATGAGGGTTCCTCTATTTATCCCAGTATACATGTAACAACTAAGTCTAAGAACTACTTATAACACACTTATATAAGTAAATCTAGAAGAATCTAATGAAAACTTATCAAAAAAATAAAGAGGGGGCTTGTGGTTATGGACTTCATCATAATTATCTTTTTCCAGTCCCTGATCCTCATTAACATATAAATAAATACTATGACATAACATGTTTCATGCTAGATTTGGACTAGTTTCCTAAAACTGGTTAATTCTGAAATCTATCAACCTTGAGATCCTAAATTTACTAAATATGAGATCGTAAACCAATAGAACTCCTTCCCCATACTACATACACACATAAGAATTGAGAATTGAACACAGAAAGAGAGACAGAATGACAAAAATCAAAAAAGTCTCATTAGCTGATATGAATTAAACATTTGGATTACATGAGGCCAAAAACAGCAAATTCACCTAAATATGTTTACCTCACTAATGTAAATGCATTACTGACTCCAACTGCTTTTGGTCCTGCTACAACTGAAAAAAGATCTCAGGTGAGGTTGTATCATTGGAGTACCATCTTGTCATAACACTTACCACTCCAAAGGAGTTCATCCTTTTCCCTGTTACTGACTGAAGTGGAGCCTCTAGACAGCAGGAACCCCTTCAGAGGATGTCTTTGGGGTTACATAATATAATGATAACATGAAAGCATAAGTGAGTACACATCTGGTAGACATACCTCCAAGTCACACAGCAAGTCATTGAAGGCAGGAGTGTTTGGGATGGCTGAGGACTCCCGAGCCTCACCAGAGCCTGCTAAAGTCATGCATAAGTGGAGAATGTGGGAATTGAGAAGAGACTTTTTCTTCCGTAACAGCAGAGCCAATGTCTGGTAGCCTAAACTCTGATTCATCTCCAGTTGTGCTGAAAACATAATTATATTCAATTCTAAAATTTGAAAGCTTGAAAACATTTGAAACAATACACAGCAATGTTCTACTAGTGATACTTATATACACTGTCATTCACCAAAGCATATTTACCATACATTATATTCTTTTCATATTTTGGTGTTTACAGAACCCCTTTCATTCATTCATACCTTAAGCCCTATCAAACACAATATCCATTAGAATGTGCTTTTAGTTTTCATTCCTCAATGACTCTATGACTCACTTCAGACATAAGACTCTTGCAAGTAATTCCATCCACATCTCTTTTATCTATTATGAAACATTACCATCATAATTCCACTTTGTTGCTATGCCTATCATTATGCTAGTATCTCACTTGAACACTCAGCCAAGATCAATACTGCTCCATAAACTTGTCTTTTTTAAACCTATGTTCAATTTTCACTTTTATCTCACGTTTGTTTTACCTCCATAACTTTAAAAATGGTCAAACAATTACTACAATTTTTCTTTCTCATTACATAATATCCCCTGTACATAAAATGTGTTCCTGAAGAGCTAATATGTTTTGTTCAGGTCATAAGAGTACAATATACTCTGGGTTCAGAACTAAGTGGACTATTTTATATTCTGGATGTGGGCTATAATATATAATTATCTCAATTTGAGTTAAGGTATATGTGTATGGTAAAAGTGTTTTAAGATCTTAATAGAGAGGAGATTCAGGTTCTGAATATTACAAGCAGCTAAGTACAATCTCAGCATGAAATGGGCATTAATTAGACTACATATGACTAACTTAAAAACATGACCTGTGACTTTAGCAGAAGCAAATACAAATTTGTCTTTAGCTGAAGCAGGAAAAATTGAGACATGATTTGGGATGCTACAGAATTCAATATGACCTAGGTACAGGACTGCATTCAGGATTACAGTGATAATGGTAAATCATGTCTGGGCATTAGATGTGCACACTGATTTACTTATCAAAGTGGGATTCAGTCACCTGTTTTGCTTGTTTTGATGACACAAGACAAAGCTTTTACAGATGCATACAAGGATTCCACATCTTTGGACATAGCAACCAGTCCTGAAAAAGAAAGATGAAATGCACTTGATACATTATCTGGAATTGTTTCATAACATTATATCAGTTTCAATGGCAAACTGGTTCAACATATTCTCAATTACCTAAGTTTTTTCATACATTGGTATATCCATCTTTTACATGAAGGAATCCTTAATATTTCATTATGACATGGAAAATCTTTTCACTATTTTTACTGAAACGAGAAAATATTTTACTCCTTAACGACTACTTTTCTACTTGCAATCATTCTAATTTCGAGAAAATCAGCTTTGGAACATTGGATGCTTCAGCCACATGATTTGTGCCATATAAATTACAAATTACAAATTACTGCAATTGGTAGGCAGCCAACAACCAGGGAGGTATATTACCAGAACCACTCACCTGGATATTGGGAGGGTTACTGATGGCAGCATAATGAACAAGCATTTCAGCAGATATCAAGTTGCAATCCTCTGACCCAGGTAGCTGTCTTTTCTTTCTACCTCACCCACACATGGACTACTTGCATTCTGTCTACAAACATATAATCTTTCCATGCCATACATAATACACCACATCACACAACTCATTCTTCGCAACTATAGATTTTCCTGCAATGAGCAGGGCACGCTACCCCTGCCTTTTGGCAAAATGGTAGGAGCAATAGATAGCACTAGTAACAATAGATAGAACTAGTAAGTAAGAACATTTATGCAGGAGCATTAGACAGAAACATAGGTAGGAGTAGTAGGTAGCAACATTAGGCAAGACCATTAGGTAGTAGTCAGTAGGAACACTGTGCTATAGGTGCCCTCAGCCAGTGGCCTGTTAAGGGTGAGGCACTAAAGGTTACGAAGCGGAAATGGAGTTCACTAGTTACGGAGATCATTGCCGTGGTCACCCCCATGAGGGAGTTCCATCTGGGAACAAGCATCAGAGATATGTAGACAGAATGACTAGACTGTTATCAAATAACTAGTTAAAAGCTGATAAAAGCATAAAAGAACTATAAAGTGTCCTGGCTTCCAAAAATTGATACCTTCACTTCCTAGTACACCATGGTAAACATCATTAGGAAAGAAACATACAGAAGAAACTTAGTACGCTGATATCACTTTTAAAGGAGAAAAATTATTGAGCTTTAACATGATTTCCAGCATAGACACTTTAACATCTATGTAATATGTGTAAGCACAAGAAAGCTACACCTATAACAGTAAAAGAGATTACGTTACTTTTCCAGTGAAAGCCTCAACTTCCCAGAGTAACAGGTGAATCTAACTTCAAATTATAAGAAAGAATAACCCTAAGAATGTCAAAAGGCATCTAAAATACAACTGCTCTAATGCTTAGAGGTGAAATAAATGCCGAACAGACAAACCACTTTCTAGTGCCTTAGGACTAGTAATGTTATGCGCAGGAGGGTGGATGTGTTGAGAATGAAATGTTTGTAGTGTGAGGTGGTTTGATCAAGTAAGTTATGTAAGGCTAAGAGAGACATATGGCAATAAAAAGAGTGTGCCTGAGAAGGCAGAAGAGGACATGTTAAAAAGTTTGGAAATATGAAGAGAATGAGGGTGGAGTGGTTGACAAAAAAGATACATGTGTCAGAAGTGGACAGAACAAGGAGAACGGGGAGACCAACTTGGAGATGGATAGATAAGGTAAAAAAACATTTTAAGCAACTGTAGCTTGAACATGCAGAAGGGTGAAAGGCGTGCCCTGGATAGAGTGAATTGGAACAATGTGGTATACATGGGTTGACATGCTGGCAACAGACTGAACAAGGTCATGTGAAAAGTCTAGAGTAAACTTTGGAAAGATCTGTGGGCCTGGATGTGGGTAGAAGGCTCTGGTTTCAGTGCTATACAGAGCTAGAGAATGGATGTGAAAGAATGTGGCCTTTCATCATCTGATCTTGGCACTACCTCGCTAACATGGAAAATGGCGATCAAGTATGAATGAAAAAAGAGAGCATTGTTGGAGATGCAAATGATATAACTGTGAGTGATTAAATTAAAATGATCATTGAAACCATTGTATGTACACTAAAAGATAGCTCTAAATGGGAGAAAGGCTGTGTAGACCAGATATTTATATGTGTCACCCTTGCAAAAACTGCCTGTTTACTTCCAGCTCCTTCCATCAAACTCTGTCATGCTGTAATGCCAAAACAAACACAATCCTCACCACAGAAGTCACTGAAGATGTAAAACCCTAAAGAGATAATTAAAGACCAAGAAGCTGTAGTACTAAACAATATAACAGGTACATGCCTTTGAAAAGCCAATGTGGAAATCATTAACACTATAATATGCAGTATAAGTCACTGCCAGAATATGCCTAAAGGTACATCTGACAAGATACAGGAAAGTATGATCCTGTCCTAAAATGCTGGCTCTACTCTAATCACAAATGAAAATCATACTATCAAGTGTCATTATATCAATTTCAGGGCCATGGGAATGAGGTTGTGAAAGTGTGAGTCTTAGCACTGAAGGTGTGCAGAGTAATGACTTCTTCCCTTAAACATGGAGTAACCACTGCCTTACTAGTGTTCTTGAAGATATTCTAAATATATCAGACTTTGTGATATCCACAAAATGAGATCTAGATAGTTGCTGTAAAGTCAGCAGAAAGCTAGATTACAGTAATCATAACATTAGCAAATTTACAGTATATTTCAGTTTTGAGTCCCGTGACAACATGATAATAACTAATTCCAAATAAGCAAAGTTTAATATAATAAGCCATGACACTAGTAACATACAGTGATATAGGCATTAAGATATGGACACAGTTAAACAGATGTGGAGTAAGTTAAAAAATACTTTTCCCTTAAAGTCAGTATTCCCAAAAAAGATAAGTCTTGAAGACAAAATGTCAGGGTGGATGATCAATGAAATACATCATTCAATCACATGTAAAATCAGATGGCTACAGGAAATTATCACGTGGTAATCCACAGTATTACAAAACAAATATAAGATAAACACAGATATTGTAACAAGAAATTAAAATCATCAAAAATGGACGAGAAAAAAGTATCTACCTTTACGTAGGGACTTCTTTAAGTATGGAAAAAGTAGGAAGAAAATGAAAGATAGTATGGGCTCATCTTGTAACAAAACTGGTACCTTAATTGATACAACACCGGGGGCTCCTGCATTGTAACAGCTCTTTGAGTGATCTTTCATAACAGCAACATTCAAAAATTAAGATATATATGCTTAGTACAAAAATAAGGCCTTGCAACAATATCTGAAAAGAATCATATTTTTTACCCCATCTCCTTTTCAATGTTCCAAAAATCATTAATCTTTTTAATGCAATTTTGAAATGTACAAAGATAGGAAAAGCAACACAAAGTATCTTGTTTGAAATGTTAATATTTTAGAAAATATAACATAATGAAATATGCAGGTGCTGTAATTCAAAGCTACCAAAACAAATACAAAAATTATTGTAAAAATGGGATATATCATTTAAAGGGCTTTAAATTGTGGAAGCCATTAGAAATAACACAAAAGAAATGCATAAATCCTATTATTTCATTACCTCTGATAGGTTACCATTTATTACTTCCATCAAACTGTGATGCTTTACATATTTGCTTGTCCCTTCAACTATCATGTCAGCAAGTTCACTACTGTCTCAAGGAAACTTTAGACATCTGTATAAATGATAATGTTATTACCAGCAAATTTGGAAGGCAAAGTGAGTGAAAAAGACAACTTTACTATGATTCATCCTACTGTATCAGCTGGACTATATGAGCTGGAGCTTGTAGAAGTCTGAAGTATCATCTTTACTAAGAGTCCGTTAAGTCATCACTCACACTCACTGTTACTCAGCATACTGAGGGTGAAAATTGGTGGGTAGGCAGAAATGAACCAGATGCTTACACCTCCTCGAAGCAATGCTCTGTTTGATTTTGTCTGCTAGACTACCCAAGACAGAATTTTTCTCTTCTGCACAGTCATCACTATCATAGTCATCACCACTCAGATTACTAAGGGTGGGGAAAAAACTGAGAAAGCAAATCCAAATAAGGTAGACATTTGCAATTCCTCTGAGAGATGACTCACCAATGCTGTCTGCAGATGCAAATAAGTGTTTGTAATGGTGTCAACTGAGAGAAATGACATGAACAATGTTCTTGCTTGATGGGAATGACAGAAAATGTATCTTGTACTTCACACACACTATTGCAGGTTAATAATTTCCAGAGCATAAGAGACCTGAGTTAACTTGGGATAATAATCATCTAAACAAAAGTTCAGCCAGAGTACACTTGGGATAGTAAGGTAAGGGGTTTATCTACCATATCAAATATTCTTTTCCATTAATAACAAAATATTCAAAGATGATATAAGGTTATTTTTGGTTATAACACATTATATAATGTCTAAGCAAAATCACGTAAGATTCGCATCCAATAAGTACTGGCAACGTCATCTGAATTCAAATCCCAGCCAGACAATCATCTTGTGAGGAATGCCAAATTTTAATATCTATACTGTTCTGTATGAACATTATGAACACTGAATATATGGTGATCCTCTGCCTCATTCTCCCTTGAAGATGATATACAAAAAAGGGCACTTGGGACTTACTGTGTTTCGCTTACCCTCACGGTTATCAGCAAGTACTTAGATCACATGCATCCTTGTGATTTATATGCAATATTTCATATTATATACTGATACTGACCAGAAGCATAAGGTAGAAATAGTAGGTAAGACCATTAAGCAGGAGCATCAGGCGGAAGTGGTAAGTTGGAACATTAGGTAGACACATCAGATATGAGAAGCTGGTAAAAACAATAGGCAGGAGCCTCTGGAAACACTGTGCTAAGAATTGCCTTCTGCTAGGGGTCTGAAAAGGGTGAGGCACTAAAGGCTAAGAAGCAGCACTGGAGGTCAATAGTTACAGAGACTCTTTTTCCTTGGCCTCCTCCTTGACAGAGTTCTAAGAGGGATCAGGCATCAGATCAACAGATAGTATGAAACAGTCAGAGGAAGCTATGGAAAGTTATATAGTGCTCGGCGTAAATATGGGTATCTGGCTTCAGTGTATTACAAAGAACAGGTATAGCAGTTGTCAGATAATGACACTTCTTCATCTGATCCTGGCACTACCTTGCTACCGAAAGAAACAATGAACGGGCATGAAAAAATAAATGAAACACCAAGTACAGTATTCTTTTCCTTTAATAAACTACATAAAGAGGGCATTTCAAAGAATATACTCCAACCATCTCTGCCTCCAAATTGACTACAACTTTCACTTTCATTCATGGGACTGACTGATTACTTAGTATTCTTTTCTTTTAACCATGATATACTTAAACAGTGTACTCTAAGACTTTTAAAGTAATGAATTTCATACCGATGGCAGAGCAAAACAATTTAAGAAGTGTATCCCAGCTGCCAAAAGGCACCTTGCAAGGAAAAAATACATTAATTTGTATAATATTACACAAAATAATACAATGTAAAAATTCAGGTTGCAGTGATACTGCAAACAGTAGGGAGGGTGAAAGAATGATCTGAAGGTGGTGATTACTCCACTCACCATCTCTCCAACCACACCACCTGCCTTTTATTTTCATACTCACTTGTGGTCTTAGCTAATTACTTACTTTTCTTCTCCTTTCATAACGAAATAAATGAAGGGGGTATTTTCAGGTCTTTCAGTAATTATGTATTTGATGATGATGGCAGAGCAAAATCTATTTATGTTCATATCCTAAAACCAATAGCAAAATAAATTGAGATGACTATCCCACTCACTAAAAGGCAGCTTGTAAACAGACGCATATTTCATTATATCCACTAAGTGGAAAGGAGAGTTGGGGTGAGAGAGTATCATTAAATTTTGGGGAGGATAAAAAAGATGTTTTGGAAGGAGGTAAATAACATGCATAAGACAAGAGACCAAATAGGAACATCGATGAAAGGGACAAATGGGGAAGTGATAACAGGTAGTGATGGAGTGGGTATTTTGAAGGTTTGTTGAATGTGTTTGATGATAGAGTGGCAGATGTAGGGTGTTTTCGTCGGGGTGGCGTGCAAAGTGAGAGGGGTCAAGGAGAATGGTTTGGGGGAGAGAGAAGAGATAGTGAAAGCTTTGCAAAAGATGAAATCCAGCAAGGCAGCAGGTTTGGATGGTACTGCAGTGGAATTAATTAAAAAATGGAGTGACTGTCTTGTTGATTGGTTGGTAAGGATATTCAATGTATGTATGGATTATGGAGAAGTACCTGGGGATTGGCGGAATGCATGCATAGTGCCACTGTACAAAGGCAAAGGGGCTAAAGGTGAGTGTTCAAACTACAGAGGAATAAGTTTGTTGAGTATTCCTGGAAAATTATATGGGAGGGTACTGATTGAGAGGGTGAAGGCATGTACAGAGCATCAGATTGGGAAGAGCAGTGTGATTTCACAAGGGGTAAAGGATGTGTGGATCAGGTGTTTGCTTTGAAGAATGTATGCGAGAAATACTTAGAAAAACAAATGGATTTGTATGTAGCATTTATGGATCTGAGAAGGCATATGACAGGGTTGATAGAGATGCTTTGTGGAAGGTTTTCAGAGTATATGGCATGGGAGGTAAGTTGCTAGAAGCAGTGAAAAGATCTTACCAAGGATATAAGGCATGTGTGCGAGTAGGAAGAAAGGAAAGTGATTGGTTCCCAGTGAATGTTGGTCTTCAGCAGAGGTGTGTGATGTCCACAAGGTTGTTTAGTTTGTTTATGGATGGGGTGGTAAGGAAGGTAAATGCAAGAGGTTTGGAGAGAGGGGTGAGTATGCAGTCTGTTCTGGATGAAAGGGCCTGGTAAGCGAGTCAGTTGTTGTTCACCGATGGTACAGCTCTTGTGGCTGATTCATGTGAGAAACTGTAGAGGTTGGCGACCGATTTTGGAAAAGTGTGTGAAGGAAGAAAGTTGAGAGTAAATGTGAATAAGAGCAAGGTTATCAAGGTTCAGTAGGATTGAAGGACAAGCGAATTGGGATATAAGTTTGAATGGAGAAAAATGGGAAGAAGTGAAACGTTTTAGATATCTAGGAATGGACTTAGCAGCAGATGAAACCATGGAAGCGAAAGAGAGTCATAGGGTGGAGGAGGGGGTGAGGGTTCTGAGTGTGTGAAAGGCGAGAACATTATCTTGGAGAGCAAAAATGGGTATGTTTGAAGGAATAGTAGCTCCAACAATGTTATATCGTTGTGAGGCATGGGATACAGACTGGGTTGTATGGAAGAGGGTAGATGTGTTTGAAATGAAGTGTTTAAGGACAATATGTGGTGTGAGGTGCTTTGACAAGTAAGTAATGTAAGGGTAAGAGGGATGTGCGGAAATAAAAAGAGTATGGTTGAGAGAGCAGAAGAGGGTGTGTTGAAATGGTTTGGACATGTGGATAGAATGAGTGAGGAAAGATTGACAAAGAGGATACATGTGTTGGAGGTGGAGGGAACAAGGAGAAGCCACAACATACACACGGTATTACATAATACAAATGGAAAAGTGGCTTGCCCAGAACAGAATGTCTGCATCTTCTCTTCATCTTGAATCTTCCTTTTAACCTCAGACATATGAATCCATCTAACACCCTTAAGTGCACTTGAATGGGCAGTTGCTCCCACACATCGACAGAACAGCAAGAATTCTAGGCATCTCATATGACACACACACTTGACTTAAGCTTTCCACACCAAAAGCAACAAAAGCAACTCATACAATAAATGTCCAGTGAACACTAACTGGTACCAAATTTAGAAAAGAAAAAGAATTTTATAGTATTTTCTACAAAAAGTTCATCTACTTCACCTTAAACTACATGTTGTATAGATTTCTGCCCTGCATAAAAACACTTGAGCCCCTCTAGTTCAACATCAAGTAATTGCTGTACATGCTATACTGTTACTACCCTGTACACTGGAACCTTTTTTACACTTTGAACATTTACTGAAGTAGATATGCATACTTTGGAAAGTATGGCAAACCATAGGTGACCAAGGCGAGATGGACCATTTTGTATTTATTTATCTATTATACATAATCGCCATTTCCTGCATCAGCAAGGTAGCACCAGGAAACATACGAAGAATGGCCCATCCACTCATATACACATATATATATACATAAACGCCCACATACATATACATACACATACACAGACATTACATGCACACACTTGTACATATTCATACTTGCTTGCCTTCATCCATTCCTGGCACTATCCTGCCCCACAGGAAAACAGCATCACTATCCCCTGCTTCAGCAAGGTAGCGCCAGAAAACAGACAAAAAGGGCCACATTCATTCACACTCAGTCCCTAGCTGTCATGTGTAATGCACCAAACTACAGCTCCCTACAAACATCCAGGCCCCACAGACCTTTCCATAGTTTACCCCAGACATTTCACATGCCAAGGGTCAGTCTACTGACAGCACATTGACTCTGGTATACCACATCATTCCAATTCACTCTGTTCCTTGCAGGCTTCTCGCCCTCCTGTATGTTCAGGCCCCTATTGCTCAAAATCTTTTTCACTCCATCCTTCCACCTCCAATTTGGTCTCCCACTTCTTGTTCCCTCCCACCTCTAACACATATTCCCTCTTTGTCAACCTTTCCTCATTCATCTTCTGCTCTCTCAATCACACTCTTTTCATTTCCACATACCTTTCTTACCCTTTCATTATTTACTCAATCAAACCACCTCAAAACACATAATGTCCTCAAACATTTCATTTCCAACACATCCACAATCCTTACAACCCTGTCTATAGCCCATGCCTCACAACCATATAATATTGTTGGAACTGCTATTCCTTCAAACATATCTCTCTGAGATAACGTTCTCTCCATTCATGCATTCTTCATCACTCCATGAACCTTCACCCCTCCCCCACCTTGTGACTTACTTCTGCTTCCATGGTTCCATTCGCTGCTAAGTCCACTCCCCAATATCTAAAACACTCACTTCCTCCAATTTTTCTTCATTCAAACTTACATCCCAACCAACAAGTCTCTCAACCCTGCTGAATCTAATAACCATGCTCTTATTCATATATACTCTCAACTTTCTAATCATTACTATTATTATCATTATCATCATTATTGTTATTATTGTTATTATTATTATCATTATTAGTACTATCATCATCAATATCATTATCATCATTGCTACTATCACAATTATTTTTTCTTTCATTTCTGTCTTTCATACATATGTTTCAGTAAGGTAGACCCAAGAACAGATGAAGAAATGGCCTCATTCACTTACATCCACTCTCTAGCTCTCAGAAACCAGAGTCTTCTATCCACAATCAGGCACCACAGACATTTCTGTGGTCTTCTTCGCCTGCTTCGTATGTATGGAGTTCAAAACACACCATCCACATAAAAAAGAATCTAATTCTACATATAATACATGTCCCAAAATTCTCAACTTACCAAGAAGAACAGAGCATCCTCCAACGTTATCAAGCATGGCAGCAACAGGCTTAGGGCAGAACACTCGCACTCCAAGGTAACCAATAACCACCCCTCCTAGGGAACGGGAAGGCCCACTCAGATGACCAGCAGAATTGTGTAGCACACGGATTGGAGTGGCATTTTCATGAGAAGACATTCCAAGCTGGATCAGGGAAAGAAATTCAGGCAATTACCATGTCGTTTTCCATTATTTTTTTTTATTATACTTTGTCGCTGTCTCCCGCGTTTGCGAGGTAGCGCAAGGAAACAGACGAAAGAAATGGCCCAACCCACCCCCCCCCATACACATGTATATACATACGTCCACACACGCAAATATACATACCTACACAGCTTTCCATGGTTTACCCCAGACGCTTCACATGCCTTGATTCAATCCACTGACAGCACGTCAACCCCGGTATACCACATCGCTCCAATTCACTCTATTCCTTGCCCTCCTTTCACCCTCCTGCATGTTCAGGCCCCGATCACACAAAATCTTTTTCACTCCATCTTTCCACCTCCAATTTGGTCTCCCTCTTCTCCTCGTTCCCTCCACCTCCGACACATATATCCTCTTGGTCAATCTTTCCTCACTCATTCTCTCCATGTGCCCAAACCACTTCAAAACACCCTCTTCTGCTCTCTCAACCACGCTCTTTTTATTTCCACACATCTCTCTTACCCTTACGTTACTAACTCGATCAAACCACCTCACACCACACATTGTCCTCAAACATCTCATTTCCAGCACATCCATCCTCCTGCGCACAACTCTATCCATAGCCCACGCCTCGCAACCATACAACATTGTTGGAATCACTATTCCTTCAAACATACCCATTTTTGCTTTCCGAGATAATGTTCTCGACTTCCACACATTCTTCAAGGATCCCAGAATTTTCGCCCCCTCCCCCACCTTATGATCCACTTCCGCTTTCATGGTTCCATCCGCTGCCAGATCCACTCCCAGATATCTAAAACACTTCACTTCCTCCAGTTTTTCTCCATTCAAACTCACCTCCCAATTGACTTGACCCTCAACCCTACTGTACCTAATAACCTTGCTCTTATTCACATTTACTCTTAACTTTCTTCTTCCACACACTTTACCAAACTCAGTCACCAGCTTCTGCAGTTTCTCACATGAATCAGCCACCAGCGCTGTATCATCAGCGAACAACAACTGACTCACTTCCCAAGCTCTCTCATCCCCAACAGACTTCATACTTGCCCCTCTTTCCAAAACTCTTGCATTTACCTCCCTAACAACCCCATCCATAAACAAATTAAACAACCATGGAGACATCACACACCCCTGCCACAAACCTACATTCACTGAGAACCAATCACTTTCCTCTCTTCCTACATGTACACATGCCTTACATCCTCGATAAAAACTTTTCACTGCTTCTAACAACTTTCCTCCCACACCATATATTCTTAATACCTTCCACAGAGCTTACTAAAAATCTGCATGTCTTTCAGCATCAAATATGGACAGACCTATATTTGAAGCAGCATCAAAGTGTTTTTCATGTATCATTACTTTCTAAAATCAAGCATAACAGAAACAGTTGGGAGGATTTGCCTTTGAAGGTTCAGGCTGGAGTGTCTGAATGTGTGCAGCTATAACCATGATGAAAAAAGGTATAAGTGTTATGTTTGCAAAGAGAAACCTGTAAATTCTGGCAATGAATGAAGTTAAGCTGAAGGAGATGGGAGAGAATGGTTTGGAAATGTTCAAGTTACATAGAATCCAGGGTTACTGAGAAGACAAGGACAAAGATTGGCACTTCTGATGAAGGAGCTGTGGTACTATGTTAAAGAGTATAAGGAAGTGACTTAAACTGATGTGGATTAGAAAAAAAGTAGACTATGAGAGGTTGGTGATGCTTTGCATTTAAGCACCTGGTAATGAGAAAAGTGAAGCAGAAGTGAATGCTGAGAAGAGCTGAGCAAATGATTTGGCAATTTTGATGCAAGGAATCAAATATTGGGGAAAGAGGACCTGAATGCAAGAATGAGCAATGTGACAATTGAAGATATGATTGAAAAAGGTTAAAAAGAGTGTCAAACTGTCGTGAAAGATGAATGATGACTGGGAATACTTTGTGAAAAAAAATACAGGCATGTGAATGTGCAGGTGAATGGGGGTCAGTGGGCATTACTGGGTTATGTGCTACTTGACAGTTATGCAAAGACGATTGTAGGAAGTGAATGTGTTGAAAGGGGTGGCACTTAAGAGTATTTGATCATTTCTTGGTGAAGGTGAGTGTAACAGTGTGTAAGTCTGTTGTAGGTTCAAGAATAGAGGAAATGATAATTGTGTGCAAGAAGTGGTGAAAGTATATAACTTGAAAAAATGACATATGTGCAAAAATGCCTCGTGAAGAACAGAATAAAGAGACAGGAAATGAAACAAGGTTTGGGGAAGATATTCAAAGAAGCAGAATTTAAATGTGCAAGTAAAGTACGAGGCACATTGAAGGTAGGATTAACACATGAGAAACGGTAGCGAGTGCTGAAATAAGCATGTCAATTCATTAGCGAAAGGGAAAAGAGATATGAATGGACAGTGCATGGCATGCAAAGACAGAGTGCAAGAAATTTGAAGGAACACAAAAGAAACTGGAAAGGAGGTTAACACAAACATAAGAGCTGAAAAGATGGTAAATGAGAGACGGGGTGAGAGAATATCGATGAATTTCAGAGATACATACTGGAAATGTAATATAAAGCTGAGTTAACACAGTGTCCACAGAAAACATTGTCCACCCCTATATATTTTCAAAGGCGATACGTGGCTATGGTTACTGGGAGTACAAGCATATGACACTCTCAGGGTGAAATCATCATACATCTGGTCTGTGATTAAAGCTTCTAACAGCGTAAGCACCAGCAACAAGCCTCAGAGTGCTTCAGGACATCTTTAGAGATGGATATTCTTACTTTACTCTTCCTGGCTACCATCTCATTTTGGGAATTTTGCTTCTAAGCACTACATATGTTCCACCTGTGCTTCAAGATGGTTGGCACTTACCCTTTTAAGGAGAAAGTTTGAAGTCTCACCTGGAAGCAAGAAAATGTAGGTACACATAAGATTTCTAGGGACAGTGGGCACTCAGAATGCATGATCAGGCAGCTGCTTCCTGCAACCCCTCATCAGTGCATTGCCTTATTCAGATCAAAACCCTACGGACCCAGAGCATGGACCTAGAAATTTCAGGAACCTTGCTAATTTCATACCTAGACATCTTCAGTTGGTAATCAAGGCCAAAGGAGAGAGAACAAAGAAATAAATGTAAGTGTGACATCGCCTTTGAAAACAAAGAGGAAGACAAAGTTTTTTGTAGACACTATAAATAGTTACAGAACAACACTAAATCTAGCATATAAAGCCCCTTGCAAGGGGTGGCAGAGTTGGCAAGAAAGACGTGGAGGCAGAGCACATGAGGAGCCACTGTAGCAAACACCATAATGTAAACATGTAGGATATGTAGAAACAATTGAGCTAACATATATGGCTGTGACATAGCCCTAATGTATATCATCTATTCTATTTTGCTTTGTCCCTGTCTCCCGCGTTGGCGAGGTAGCGCAAGGAAACAGACAAAAGAATGGCCCAACCCACCCACATACACATGTATATACATGCACGTCCACACACGCAAATATACATATCTATACATCTCAACGTATACATATATATACACTCCCCATGTAACTTGTTCCCCTGAATTGTTAAACCTTAAGGGTCTTGCATTTACCTCTCTCAACAACCAATCTATAAACAAATTAATTTGCCAAGTAACATCACATACCACCTGCCACAGACCAGCCTTCATTAGGAGCCATTCACTGTCCTCTCTTCCTACTCATACACATGCTTTACACGCGGGAGACAGCGAAAAAAAAAAAAAAAACATAATTCATACTGTCTGCCTTTATTCATTCCCATTGCCACCTCGCCACACATGAAATAACAACCCCCTCCCCCTAAATGTGTACGAGGTGGCGCTAGGGAAAGACAACAAAGGCCACATACGTTCACACACAGTCTCTAGCTGTCATGTAATAACCCACCAAAACCACAGCTCACTTTCCACATCCAGGCCCCACACAACTTTCCAGATGTTTCACATGCCCTGGTTCGATCCATTGACAGCACGTCGACCCCGGTATACTACATCATTCCAATTAACTCTATTCCTTGCATGCCTTTCACCCTCCTGCATGTTCAGGCCCCAATCACTCAAAATCTTTTACACTCCATCTTTCCACCTCCAATTTGATCTCCCACTTCTCCTCGTTCCCTCCACCTCTGACACATATATCATCTTGGTCAATCTTTCCTCACTCATTCTCTCCATGTGACCAAACCATTTCAAAACACCCTCTTCTGCTCTCTCAACCACACTCTTTTTATTATCACACATCTCTCTTACCCTATTATTACTTACACGATCAAACCACCTCACACCACATATTGTCCTTAAACATCTAATTTCCAGCTCATCCACCCTCCTGCGCACAACTCTATCCATAGCCCACGCTATAGGGAAGATTCCAGGAAGGAAGGAGGGTAAATATCTGGGAAATGTATATGAGAAAGCAGCAGTAGGTTAAGAGGGGATTTTAAAAAAAAAGGCAAATGAAGGTTGGATTGAGAGAGTATCAGTAATCTTTACAGAGATGTTTAGAAATATGTTAACAATGTGTGAAAAACAAAAGACCAAATGAGAATTCTTGATGGGGGTAAGAGGGGAAGTGGTAACAGGTAGAGAAGAGAAAAAGAGATGGACTGACTATTTCGACGGTCTGCTGAATGTATTTGGTGATAAGGTGGCAGTTGTATGGTGTTTGGGTTGGGGTGGTATGCTATGTTGTTGACTGGCTAGTTAGGATTTTCAATTCAATGAATGTATAGATTCTGGTGAAGTGTCTGAGGACTGGCAAAATGCATGCATGTTCAGTGCCATTGTATAAACGCAAGGGTGATAAAGGTAAGCTTTAAACTACACAGTTATAAGTTTGCTGAGTATAACTGGGAAGTTATATGGGAGTGTAATGATTGAGAGAGCGAATTAGAGGGTGAAGGCATGTACAGAGCATCTGAGTGGGAAGGAATGGTGTGGTTTAAGAAGTGGTAAAGGAAGACTTTACAGAATGTGTGTGAGAAATACTTAGAGAAATGGATGGACTTGTATGTGCAATTTATGGATCTGGAGAAAGCATATGATAGGGTTGACAGAGATCTCTTGTGAAAATCCCAAAGAATATATGGTTAGGGAGTAAATCAAGTAGAAGCAGTGAGAAGTTTTTATCAAGTGTGTAAAGCATGTGTATGAGTAGGAAGAGAGGACAGTGAATGGCTCCTAATGAAGGCTGGTCTGTGGCAGGTGGTATGTGATGTTACTTGGCAAATTAATTTGTTTATGGATTGGTTGTTGAGAGAGGTAAATGCAAGACCCTTAAGGTTTAGCAATTCAGGGGAACAAGTTACATGGGGAGTGAGTTTGAATGGAAAGAAATTGAAGCAGTGAACTGTTTTAGATATCTGAGAATAGATGCGATGGTAAATGGAACCAGGAAGGCAGAAGTGTGTCACGGTGGGTGAGGGGATGAAGTTTCTGGGAGCATTCAAGAAAGTGCAGAATGAGAGGTTGTTGTCTGGGAGGGCAAAAATGGGTATGTTTGAAGGTATAATAGTTCCAACACTGTTATAGGGAGGTGAGGCATGAGCTATTGATGAGGACATGCAGAGAAGGGTGAATGTGTTGGAAATTAAATGCTTAAGGACAAGTAATGTGAGGTTACTGATTAAGTAATAAAAGGGCAAGAGAGAGGTGTGGTAATAAAAAGAAAGTGGTTGAGAGAGCTGAAAAGGGCATGCTAAAATAGTTTGGGCATATGGAAAAAATGAGTGATGAGAAGTTAACAAAGAGGATATATGTCAGAAGTGGAGAGGACAAGGAGAATGGGAAGACCAAACTGAAGATGGGAGGATGGAGTGAAAAAGACTTCGAGTGATTGAGGCCTGAACATGCAGAGGGGTGAAAAGCATGCACTGGACGAGTGAATTAGAACAATGTGGTATACAGGGGTCGACAAGCTGGCAATGGACTGAACTAGGGCACATGATGCAACCAGGAAAAACCATGGACAGGTCAGAGGAGCCTGGTTGTGGATAGGGAGCTGTGGTTTTATTGAATTACATGACAGCCAGTGAATGGATGTGAGTGAATGCAGCCCATCTTTGTCTGTTCCAGGAATTATCTCACAAACTCAGGAATCAGCAGGTCAAGCATGAAAAAAAAATTCTAGTGTTTTGCTTGTTTTTTCAACCTCTATATATCCCCTCCTTTACTTTCTCTCTAACAAATCAATAATCTCTCTTTCTTCTCTTCCTCCACGACCATCCACTTCATTTCTGTATTTGTTTACCAAAGTCCCAGGCCCTGTAAGCCATTACTGGTCAGTTCCTACCCTAGCCTGTGACCCATAGGATATGTGTGTGTGTGTGTGTAAGTGCTAATTCTGAGCTCTTCTCTGTATATTACTTCTGCACATATGCTTATTTGAAAAACAATAAATTCATCAAACCTGTTTCCTGATGGCTTCATGTTTATGAATACTGAAAAATAATATGTAGATACCAATGTCTTGTCAGTCTCCGTGGGTACTCCAGTTTATGGCTCATCTATGGTCGAGTGTTGCCAACAGATTTACTTAACTCAATTTGTTCATTGTTTCTCTAAGCCAACTGTACTATTTCATACAACTTATCTTAAAAGATGCAATATCACTTCACACTTTTCCAAGTTCTTTCTCGGTGACAAAGCATGCCATTTGAAACATTCCCTTGGTTAACCAGCCCTAGCATTCAGGTGTATAGAAAACTTTGTTTTCCTTTGTATCTTCCCAATCACTTGATATTTCAGAGATTCAACAACAATATATGTCAAAGAGTAGCAAGACCATGGCAGTAAACCATACATAAGCTTCAAATGTCCCTAGTATTAAACATTTCTTTGCAGAGCCCACTTCCATGTGTCCCACCTGCACACACACACACATCTACAGCTTCTTTTCAGACTCTTGCGTGAAAACCTGCCATGCAAGGACTGACTGCTATGATACCTCCTCCTCCCCCTGAATAGCTAAGCTTTGGAATTCTATTTCTTCTTTCACCTTTCCCTCCTAAAAGTTTACTTTCCTTAAGAGACAGGTCTTAAAACATCTGCAGAGCTTTGATTAATTTCCACATTATTCTCTCTATTTTTCCCTTTAACCAAAGTGGCCTTTCCTAGTACATGTTTTTGCACATGCTGTCAGTCACTACAGGAAAAGAAAAGCACAATAAAAGTGTATGGGTAGTCATCAAGCCCTACCTTACCTCTGCACTTTGACATCCAAGGTCTGGGTAAGTTGCTGTATGGTCATAATTCCTGTGAACATACATATGATGGCCTAACATATTTTATGGTAGATGGAGTTGTAAATCCCTATAGATGGACCTCAAATTTGGGGGGAACAGGGAATTAACCAAATAATTGCTCTCTCAGGTGCTCATTGGTGGGATATCTAGCTATATACCCTCTTCCTTTCCTATCCTAAATCCAACTCCTTTCCACTTATTTGGAAATGAGTAATCCTCTTATTAGATAAATCATGATTCTCTAGTATACTTTGCCAACTATATCAAGAAGACTAATACCTCAGAAGATTTTACAGTCAATTTTACTCACCTTATCTTTAAGCAGTGGAATGATTACTGCCTTCATCCACTTATCAGACTTATTGTCACTTTTCTATACTTCCACTTTAACCAACATTGCTGAACAATACCACTTCTACCAACCTGTTTTGCTATTGCCTTGTTGTCCACTTTAGAGTACATCTTCCTTATCTTATTCAAAGTCAGGTGAGATATTGCTGTAGCATTCAAACCAAATATAACTTTTTCTTCTGGGACAACTGCTACTGACAGTGAACTCTGACTATCTACACCTGAAAAACAAAATCTCATTAAGCATTGTAAGTGATCATGTCTTCCTATGGCCCAAAATGTTTATATGCCACTCACTAGCTTGGTGATCATAACGGGGATTTCCTTTGAACAAAACTTTTTCCTGACAAATGCACTTTCTTCAGGTGTTTTTCCTTAGTTATCTCTGAGAACATAAGAAAGACAATACTATTCATATATCTTCTGTGTGTCATAAAAAGAGACTAACAGGTGAGAGCAATTGGCTAGAAAGTCCACCTCCCTTGTATTACCTATCTTAAGAAGCCAAACAAGGATCCCTCCTTGTAAGCTCAGGCTAAGGTGTCTAAATGCACTATTTTAAACAGGATAAATATACAGTGATTGGGGCCTGAACATGCATGAGGGTGAAAGGTGTGCAAAGGACAGAGTGAACTGGAATGATGCGGTGTACAGCAGTCAATGAGCTATCAATGGACTGAACCTAGACACATGAAGCAACCACAGAAAACCATTTTATGATTCATTTTATAAGGAATGAGATATGGAATCGTACCAAAGCATGCAAGGAAGCAAGTTTATGGGAGTTAAATAAAAGTATGATAAAAGGGAGGGGGGGGGGAGGTCACTGTCAGTGCTTATAAACTTTATCCCTCCATCCTTCCACCTCCAATTTGGTCTTCCCCATCTCCTTTTCTCCTCCACTTTTGACACATTTATCCTTTGTTAAGTCCTCCTCACTCAATCTCTCCATACGTTCAAACCATATTTGCACACCCTTTTCAGCTCTCTTAATGTATATTCTTATTACCATAACAATATCTCACCTAATCTAAGTATCTAACTGTATTTCTGATGCCCATTCCCTCTGGTAATCCCCATCAAGTAAGTGGCCATTGCAAAAGTCTCCACTTATCCCTGTTCTTATGTCCCTCCCTCACATACAACATTTCATGCATTCTTTCCCTATTCCTCTCCCTTCTAGTACTCTTACATTCTATTTCCGCACATCAAAGGTGGTCGTCCTGTCATGTCAACCCATTTAGTCTTACTATCATACACTTTCCTTGTAAACTCCCAATCTTACATTCTTTCCACATGCCCACACCATCTCAAAGTATTATGTTACACCACTCCACAATTCATTCCCTTTGCATTCCCTACCATACCAAATTTCACATAGATCCCCCTTATTTCTTTTTTCATTCCATACAGACATACCACATGCTCTATGCAAATAGCTCATTTCCACCTTGGATTTTTGACCTCTTTGACTCATTCCATGTCCATGTTTTTGTTGCATAGGTCAGGGTCAGGAGGGATATGCAGTCCCTTAATCCATTCTTTCTTTCATACTTACACCTCTACCTTTCATCATTCTACTAAGGTACCTTATGACATCTCAACCCTGTACTGCTCTCGCCCTTTTCTCTCCTTACATATCACCAAAATTACCTAAGACAGCTTCCAAATACGTAAATTCTCTCACCTTTTCAAGTCATTCTCCCCTAACAGTATACTGTACTTTCTACCCTCAATGTATAGGGCTTTGCAAAATCTATACTTTCACTATTTTCTTTCAAATGCCAATGCTTTAATTTACTCACATTTACCTTCAATTGCCTATGTTTACAAGCACCATACACTTACAACCTTCTGCAATTTTTCTTTAATTTTAGCAAATAATACAGTATAATCCACAAACAGTTTGTTACTAATGAACAAACCTCACCATCATGCTCTATCTCTGCATCCCTTTTCCCTAGTTTCACTTTCACAACTCATCATTCCTAGCGCAACCCCACCCCACAGGAAACAGCATCACTACCCCCTGCTTCAGCGAGGGAGCAACAGGAAAACAGACAAAAAAGGCCACATTTGTTCACACTCAGTCTCTAGCTGTCTTATGTAATGCACCGAAACCACAGCTCCCTATCCACATCCAGGCCCCACAGACCTTTCTATGGTTTACACCATACATTTCACATGCCCTGGTTCAGTCCACTGACAGCACATCAACCCTGGTATACCACATCGTTCCAATTCACTCTATTCCTTGATCACCTCTCACCCTCCTGTATGTTCAGGCCTAGATTGCTCAAAATCTTTTTCACTCCATCCTTCCACCTCCAGTTTGGTCTCCCACTTCTCCTTGTTCTCTCCATCTCTGACTAATATATCCTCTTTGTCAATCTTTCCTCACTCATTCTCTCCATATTTCCAAACCATTTCGACACATCCTCTTCTGCTCTCTCAACTGTATTCTTTTTACTTCCACACATCTCTCTTACCCTTTCATTACTTACTTGATCAAACCACCTCACACCATATATTGTCCTCAAACATCTCATTTCCAACACATCCACCTTCCTCTGTACAATCTATAGCTCATGCCTCATAACCATATAATATTGTTGAAACTGCTATTCCTTCAAACATACCCATTTTTACTCTCCAAAATAATGTTCTCTCCTTCCACACATTCTTCATTGCTCCCAGAACCTTAACCCCCTCCTAAACCCTGTGACACTTCCACTTCCATGGTTCCATTTGCTGCTAAGTCCATTCCTGGATATCTAAAACACTTTACTTCCTCCAACTTTTCTTCATTTAAACTTACATCTCAATGTACTTGTCCCTCAACTCTACTGAACCTATTAACCATGCTCTTATTTACATTTACTCTCAACTTTCTCCTTTTACTTTCCCAAACTCAGTTACTAACTTCTGCAGTTTCTCACTTGAATCAGCCACCAAAAATAAATCATCAAAGAACAACAACTGACTCACTTACCAGGCCCTCTCATCCCCAACAGACTGCATACCTGCCCCTCTCTCCAATACTCTTGCATTTACCTCCCTAATCACCCCATCCATGAACAAATTAAACAACCATGAGGACATCACACATCCCTGCCACAGACCAACCTTCATTGGGAACCACTCACACTCCTCTCTTCCTACTCATACATATGCCTTGCATCCTTGGTAAAAACTTTTCACAGCTTCTAGCAGCTTACCTCCCACACCATATACTCTGAAGACCTTCCACAAAGCATCACTATCAACCCTATCATATTCCTTCTCCAGATCCATAAATGCTACAGACAAATACATCTGTTTCTCTAGGTATTTCTCACACACTTTCTTCAAAGCCAACACCTAATCCTCACGTCCTCTACCACTTCTGAAACCCCAATGCTCCTCCTCAAAATGATGCTCTGTACATGTCTTTACCCTCTCAATCAATACCCTCCCATACAATTTCCCAGGAATACTCAAGAAACTTATGCCTCTGTAGTCTGAACACTCACCTTTATCCCCTCTGCCTTTGTACAATGGTACTATGCATGCATTCCGCCAATCCTTAGGCACTTCACCATAATCCATACATACACTGAATACCCTTAACCAGTCAATGACACAGTTACCCCCCCTCTCTTAATAAATTCTACAGCAATACCATTCAAACCAGCCATCTTGCCAGCTTTCATCTTCCATAAAGCTTTCACTTCTTCCCTTCTCTGAATCAAACGATTCACCCCATCCCTCTCACTTCGCACACCACCCCGACCAAAACAGCCTACATCTGCCACTCTATCATCAAACACGTTCAACAAACCTTCAAAATACTCACTCCACCTCCTTCTCACTTCTTCGCTACCTCTTATCACTTCCCCCCTTGCCCCCTTCACCAATGTTCCCATTTGTTCTCTTGTCTTACACACGTTATTCACCTCCTTCAAAACATCTTTTTATTCTCCCTAAAGTTTAATGATACTCTCTCACCCAAACTCTCATTTGCCCTCTTTTTCAACCCTTGCACCTTTCTCTTGACCTCCTGCCACTTTCTTTTATATATCTCCCAGATTATTGGCACTACTTCCCTGTACGTATCATCCAAATGCATCTCTTTTCTCTTCAACTAACAACTTTATTTCTTCATCCTACCACTCACTACCCTCTCTAATCTGCCCATCTCCCACCTTTCTCATGCCACATGCATCTCTTGCACATGCCATCACTGTTTCCCTAAATACATCCCATTCCTCACCCACTCCCCTCATATCACTTGCTCTAACCTTTTGCCATTCTACACTCAATCTCTCCTGGTAGTTCCTCACAAAAGTCTCCTTTCCAAGCTCACTTACTCTCACCACTCTCTTTTCCCAACATTCTTTTTTTGAAAACCTCTACAAATCTTCACCTTCAACTCCACAAGATTGTTATCACACATCCCTAGGAAACCAGATTCCCCTCTCAGCACATTAACATCGAATAGTCTCCCTTTTACACAACTATCAATTAACACATAATCCAATAATGCCCTTTGACCATCTCTCTTACTCATATACTTATACTTATGAATATCCCTCTTTTTAAACTAAGTATTCCCAATCACCAGTCTTTTTTCAGCACATAAATCCACAAGCTCTTCACCATTTCCATTCACAGCACTGAATGCCCCACATGCACAAATTATACCCTCATCTGCCACATTACTCACCTTTGCATTTAAACCGCCCATCACTAATACCCGGTCTCATGCATCAATGCTGCTGACAAACTCACTCAGCTGGAAATGGATGAAGGCACACTTTCCTTACCTGTCACATTTACATTTCCACTCTTACATCCACCTCTTTCCACTTTAATGTCGTTCCATTGCAATTTCTTATTTTCCATTAAACTTTTAATTCAATTTTCTTCCAAAATTTTCATCTATTCTTTTATTGCTTTACTGTATAAGCCTCTTAATATTCTGCTTACACACCTTATATTCTTCTCTCCTCTTTTGCTGAACTTCCACTAGTACATTCCTTTCAAGGAATCTACCATACGCCTTTTTCTTCTCTTTCAAAGTATATCAAATTTCATATTTCCATCATGCATTTCCCCTTTCCTTCTATCTCACAATCTTCTTTCCATTAACTAATTCTACAACCTTTACCAATCTTTCTTAAACACTTTAAACACCTCATTCACACATAATTGTATCCCTACATTAACTGCACTTTCTTATAAACCTTCAGTCACCCTTCTTTCACACTCCTTGCATTTTTTCTGTTTCATCTTCTCCCTTGCCAACACTTTTACCTCACCATTCTTCCTTCTGCCATACTATCACTTCTACTTCATCCTCACCAACATAAGAACTCCAAAATGGTCAGGATATTTAAAGAATCCTTTCACAACTCTAGCATTCAGCACAACCCTTCTCAGCCTTTCATTCATTACCAAATTGACAATCAAACCCTTTTGTTCTTCTCCTCCCTCACTTTTCATCAATGTATAGTTGTGAATTGTGCTGAAAAAAGGTGCTTGCAAGGAAAAAACCCTTTCAGTGCAGACATCCAGAGACAACCTCCATTCTAGTTTACTCCAGGCACTACCCATTTATCATCTTGCTAATTTCATCACATTACACATTTGCATTAATATCACCCATTACAACCCCTTTTCTCACCTTCTCAAACCAAGTTATACACTCAAATTTCTCCAGAAATTCTTCGCTTCATCCTTACTTTGTACTGTCTTCATATGCACACGTGCATTTACACTCATACTTCACAATGCTTCACAATTCATACTTCACAATGCCAATCTTTCCTTTCACTTTCACCCATACTATCCTTAATCCAACCCATCCATGCTCTGTATCACCCTCCCATACTCTGTTATAGCACAACTGCACATCCTTCTTTCCCTCTTCCATGATAATTTTCATTACTTCCTTATCACACCACATACTGTCCTCATTATATCTAATTTCCAACACATACGTCCTCCTCCATATGTTCTCATATATAGCCCTTGTCTCATATCAACACATCAATATGATGACTATAACTTCAAACATACCCATTTTTGCCCTCCATAGTAGCAACCTCTCTTCTATACACCCCTCAGTGCTACCAGAACCTTTCCCACCACACCCACCCTCTGCTTCCATTGCACCATGGTACCATTTGCTGCTAAGTCCACTCCCAGGTATCTACAACACCCCACTAACTCAATTTTACTCCATTCAGACTCACATCTCAGCTAACCAGTAATGCTTTAATAACATTAATATAGGTTTAATCAAAAAAGGTATAAGCTTTTTAGCTCAATCACTGACATCATTAGTGTCAAGCTGTACTCTAACAGTTCTGATGACTACTGGAATATCTTCTTACATTTTATTGGCACAAAAGCTAGGTCCCAATCAGTGTTACAAGCACTTTCTTTACATGGAATTGAATTATCAGATATTCTTGCTGTGTCTTTTCACAACTTTTGGAAACTAAAGGATAACATTGGCTTTTCTGTAACATTCACCAAAACCTTACTGAAAAACTTGTTAACAATATATCAATGTAATAAACCCCTATTGTACTGAAATATAATCAAGTAAATCACAAAAATATCTATCAATGATGGAAGCCAAGCTTAGGCATTCTAGAGATATAAGAAAATATCTTGCAGAACTATGATCTTAATGACTAAAACATAATAATGAAAGCACCTATGTCTTAATGAAACATAATCTGATTACCTAAAGAATGACAACAGCAAGTGTCAAAAATTGTAGTATACATCACAAATCAAGTATTCATTCACTAACATACCAGGAATCTGTGCTGCTTGTAAGCAACCTGTGTAATGTGGCCCAAGCTGGTATAGTTGATTCACCATCTGGGGTTGTAACACATCTTCCACCAAGTGGCAACAACCCTGCTTCCATACAAGTTTGGAATGTCTTCTGTATGATGGAGGTGTTCCAATATAGGCATATACAGATGAAGCAATGGTGAGGTTTGCAGCCCCACCACCAGGGTTTTGCAATATGTAATGAAGTTTTTTTTGAGTAACAAGTTGGCCATCAATATAGATACTGAGAGAGGAGTTTTTGAGCACTGAACGACTTAATGAGATAGTCAAGTGATGCCACTGTCCCTCAGTCAACAGGTCTGGACACCAAACACGACATCCGAAGTCACCAACTACTTCAGGCTCCCATTCTGTTACAGCTAAAATAAAAGAAAAATATAGTTAATATTTTTAAGACTAGAATCTCCAATCAGCAGTCACAGTTTCTCATAAAAGAAAATATACTTATCAAATGAATACCTATTATATGATTAAAATTTCTAGTTAGAATAGTCACATTTTTACAAAGTGAAATATATAGTGATCAAATATAGAGTTACAGTAAACTCCAATTCTGACAGACTCAAGTGTATTGGAATTTGGCTTCTAAAGTTTGGGATCTAAAAGGAATTTTCATAAAAGAATTTTCATAAAAGACCTTTACACTGCAAGTTTAGTCCAGTAAGTCAAGGACCCATCGGACCAAGTTTGGAATGTAGCGTAACATCAGATTAGTTCCTAACCTCAGTCCAGAATGCTGGACATCAGAATATGTGACAGCCAGTTACGCATCACTTCAGTGTGTTTCTTCTTTAATTCACTAACACACAATTCTGTCTGCACACATACACATAGTTTTACAGTGATCCACAATAACCAAATGGTGCAATATCATATTTCATACCTTTTACAATTACAAAGATATCTAAAGTAGAATCTTAGGATGAAAAAGACATAAGTTACTCACTACCCACCAGTCTGAGGAAAGTACCCACTTGGTCAACAAATAAATAAACTCACTGCCTGTATTCTCATGCGTATACATATTGTACAAAGGCTTGTCTTTTTTAATTAACTCATGGATGATATGAGTGCTGTCAGTGTTGCATGTATTAAGAGACTCAAGAAACATCTCAGCTTCAATGAAAAACCAAAAATGATTGAGTATTATGAATGTGAGAGTAGTGTTAAAGATATATGGGAAGGATGGTGGATGGAGCAAAAGCCTTCTATATAAGAACAAATGCACATGTATGAATGGGTGGAGATTTGAGTGACAATATTGGTAAATATGTGGGTGTCAGACTGGGCTGTATGATGTAACTATGGCTTTTTTACATATTCATGAATGGCATGAAAAAAGGGATGAAAGCAAAACTAGGGAAAGGCATGCAAAGATGAAGCGTGATGGTGAAGTAGGGGACTAGTGACAAAATCTATTAGTGAATGACACTGTGTTGTTTGCGAAGGGATGAAGAGTTGCAGAGGATTGTAAATGTGTTTTATCATGTGTATAAGTACAGGAGATTGAAAGTAAAAGCAAGTAAAAGTAAAGCAGTGGTATTTGAAAGAATATAGACTGAAAGTACAGATTTTGCAAAGCCCTAGAGAGTGAAAGAAAGAGTACTAAACTGTGTTATAAATATGGGGAAAGAAAGACTGGAAAAGGTGAAAGAAATTAAGTGTTTGGAGCTATCTTGCATGAGTTTGGTGATATGAAAGAGGAGATAAGGGAGAGAGTAGTAAAGGGTAGGGGAGTAATTGGGAGCCTTAACAGAATAATAAAGGGTACAGATATAAGTATGGAAGTGAAGAAAGGATTAAGGAACAGCAGAGTCCTCTTAACCCTAACCTATGCAGCCAAAACATGGACATGGAATGAGACACAAAGGTCAAGAATCTGGTCTGCAGAAATAAGCTATCTACAAGGAGCATGTGGTACAGCTAGAAGGAAGGAAGAAAGGAATGAAGGGGGTTTATGAGAGATTCAGCAAGGTAGGGAATGCAAAGGGATTGAATTGTGGAGTGGCAGAGTGGGTGACACGTAATACTTTGAGGTGAATTGGACACATTGAAAGAATGTAAGATGGGGAGTTAACAAAAAAAAGTGTATGAAAATACAATTATAGGTGTTGGTTTGAGAGGAAGACCATCTATGACATGGGTAGGAGTAATGGAGGGAGAGAAATGGTGGAAGAAAGCATGGAATAGTGTATGCAAGGGAAGCATGTAAGGACTGGGATAAGCGGAGACTCTTTTGCCAAGGCCATCCTTTTGATGGAAGTTCCCAGAGGGAACAGGCATCGGAGGTGTAGACAAATAGTCTCATGGAAGCCCTATTTCAAGCCAAGTGATTCAGGTGACCCCAAGCAATTCAGAGTAGTCTTTTTTACTCCCTGAACACCTCCAGACTTAAAAGAATAAGACAAGTTTCCATCACACTTGCCAATATCTCATCCATTAATATTCCTCAGTAAATTCTGGATGTTATGGAATTTGGTTTCCAACTAACCAAATCCTCTCCCTAATTAGTCTGTCAGAATGGGAATTTACTGTGGGGTAAGATTAAAAATTTCCAATCAGCACAGTTACATTTTCATATGGATTACGAAATATTTAGCAAACAGTTCACATCCTTGATCAGGCCAACAATAGAATATGCTTCTCAGGTTTGGTCACAACACCTAAGATGCACAAAGAACTAACATAGAAGGTCTAAAAGGGGCAAGAAGAATGGTACCACAATTAAGAGAGCTAAGGTACAGGGAATGGTATGGCAAGAAGCTTTAAATCTGGCCACTTTGGAAGAGATAAGGGTGACTCACTCACAATCTTTTAAATCTTTAAAACAGACTGACAATGTTGTGCCTTTACAAAGCCACTCTGGTCTCCATGAGCAGGACTTAGACCTGGAAACTGTGAGTAAGAGGAATGCTGAATGCTCAACCACCACTGCTTTATGATTCCCATAAAATTAGGCATATGGAATGCAGTTTAGTATCAATGATTAGGTGTTATGTCCAACGGTGAATGGTAAATAATTTCTAAAACAAACAAAAACTTAGCATGTACTGAAATTTTACTTCTTTGGACAATCTGAGAACCCCTCTGCATCTTGGAAACAATGCACTAGAGTTGCCCTCTACCAGTGTCCTGTCAAATGTGGGGCACTAAAGGACAAGAAGTGGTACTGGAGTATGCCAGTTATGCCAGGAAGTAAAAGGGATGAGTGATTGAAGGTGATGGCTTTGAATGTTGATGGAATAACTGGGGAGAGTAAAAGTAGAGAGGTTGTGAAGAATGTCAAAAGTTATAGCACGGATGTGCTGCAGATTAAAGAAGCCCATATCCTTAGGCAGGGTGTATGGTGGTGAAAATGCAAGTGATGAATGCAGGTTATGGGAAGTCCTGCAAGGGAGAGTAGTATGTACAGGAATGAATAAAAATCATCAGGGAAGACGGAAAGAAGGATGTGCAATTGTGCTGTCACCAAGAGTCTGAAAGCATGGATGGAACAGTGTTGGTGAAAGGAAAGACTGGAATTATGAAGTATGCATGGGTGTGTATATATGCACCAGTGAATATGAAGAATGTAAAAGGTAGAGATGAAGTGTTTCTGGAGAAATTCTAATGAGTGTATATATAAATGGGCTAGAAAAGAAAAAGTTGGTTGTAATGAATGATACGAATGCAAAGGTGATATGTTGTGAAATTGGCAAGATAGATGGGAAATGGGAACTGCCTGGAGTATGTGATAATGGAAGCTATCATGTGGATGTCTATGTAAAATCTTCTTTTTAGTAAAAGATGATCCACTGATACCTCCCATGTTAGCAAGTTAGCCCAGGAATAGGTGAAGAAAGGCCACATCTACTGATATCCATTCTTTAGCTATCATCTGTATGTGCATAGACCTAGCTCCCTATCTGCATCCAGGGCCCACAGACTTTTCCATTGTTTATCAAGGATGCTTCACATGCCCTGCTACAGTCCAATGACAGCACATTAACCCCTATATAACACACCATTCCAATTACTATATTCTGTGCATGCCTTTCACCTTCCTGCATGTTCAGGACACAGTTGCTCAAAATCTTTTCCACTCTATCCTTCCATCTCCAATTTGGTCTCCCCATTCTCCTTGTTCCCTCCAATTCTGATTCATATATCCTCTTTGCCAACTTTTCCTACTTATTCTCTCACTCACCCTCTTCTACTCTCACAACCACACTCTTTTTACTACCATACTTCTCTCTTACCCTTTAATTACTTACTCGATCAAACCACCTCATTCCACATGATGTCCTCAAACATTTCATTTCCAACAAATCCACCCTCCTCTGCACAGCCTTATCTAAAGCTCATGGCTTGCATCCATATAATATTGTTGGGACTACTTTTCCTTCAAAAAACCCATTTTTGCCCTCACAGATAATATTTTCTCTTTCAACACATTTTTCAGCACTTCCAGAAACTTTGCCTCCCTTCCCATCCTATGACTCACTTCTGCTTCCCTGGGTCCATTTGCTATGTCCACTTCCAGGATCTAAAACACTTTACTTCCTACAATTTTTCTCCATTCAAAGTCACACCCTAACTAACTTGTCCCTATGCTCTGCTAAACCTAATAACCTTGCCTTTATTCACAATTACTCTCACCTTCCTCCTTTTACAAACTCTTCCAAACTCAGTCACCAATTTCTGCAGTTTCTCACTCAAATCTGCCAACAGTGCTGTATCATCAGCAAACAACAACTGACTCACTTCCTAGGCTCTCTCATCCCCCACAGACTGCATACTCGCCCTTCTCTTCAAGACATGCATAAGAATGACCATGGAAAAGTATCTAACAAATTATATGAAGCTGTATGCAGCTTTTATGGATCTGGAGAAAGCATATGACAGAGTCAAGAGGAATGTTTTATGGGATACATTAAGGATATGTGGGGTAGGGGCACAATCTTAGGATGGTGTGAAATCCATGTACAGAGGAGCAAATGCATATGTAAGAGTGGATAGAGAGTTGAGTGAAAGTATCAGTATACATGTAGGTGTGAGGTAAGACTGTGTGATGTTAACATGGCTTTTTAACATATAAGTGGATGGAGTGATAAGAGATATAAAAGTAAGACTAAGGAAAGGAGGGCAGAGATGGAGTGTGGTGGTGCAGTACAATGATTAGTGACAAACCAGTTTGCAGATGACACTGTGCTGTCTACCAAGGGTGAAGAGGAGTTGAATAGAAGGTTGTAAATGAGTTTTATGATGTGTGTAAGCATGTGTGTAAGAATAGGCAACTGAAAGTAAAATCAGGTAAAAGTAAAGTAATGGTGATTGAAAGGAACCAACCAAAGTAAAAGTATAGATTTCACAAAGCCCTACAGAGCGAGAGAAGAAAGTTTACTAAACTGTATTAGAGAGAGAGAGAGAGAGAGAGAGAGAGAGAGAGAGAGAGAGAGAGAGAGAGAGAGAGAGAGAGAGAGAGAGAGAGAGAGAGAGAGAGAGAGAGAGAGAGAGAGAGAGAGAGAGAGAGAGAGAGAGAGAGAGGAGAGAGAGAGAGAGAGAGAGAGAGAGAGAGAGAGAGAGAGAGAGAGAGAGAGAGAGAGAGAGAGAGAGAGAGATCCTGGAATAGGTGACAATTTAAATATTTGGGAATTATCTTTGGTAAGTCTGGTGATATGGATGAAGGGAATGGGCATCAGAGATATAGGTTGATAGATGAATGGAAGAGAATGCCTGAAAACAAGGTTGATGCAGACAACACACACATATTTAAAAGGTTGTATGATGGAGATAACAATTAAGAGAGTGGGCCCTATAAGTGTACAATTCCCTTCCTAAAAAGTACAAACAAGTAATTGAAATAAGTACTTCAATTATAAAAAATGTACCGACCATGACTTACCTTGCCCAGGTTGTGGAAAATTGGTCTCATGAGTAGACACTATAAGTGCTTTGTCTCTTGCAGAGATGACAATAGACAGACAAACGAGGTGGTGATCACGTCCAGGAACATGCCGAACAAGTGTTAACACACGTACACAGTGAGGGTCTGTCCTGGGATCACTATATTTTTCAACACATACCCAAGTACTATATGTCAACCCAGTCTGAGGCGGAAAAATTCTATCTCCTGCAAAATATGTACACCTCATGAAAATGAAAAACTTAAATGTAATTAAAAATAGTTTATATTTCAAGAAAAAATTAAGAACACTAAAACAATATTTGAAAAAACCTTAATTCTACTCATACAGGTAATAAATGTGTATCAAGCTTATGACAAGTAAAAGGAACACTACCATGTGCTGATTCAAGCATCAAAGAGCACAACCCTCCTTTCATTGCTCATTGGGTATGATGATTTTCGTGCAATAACTTCCAATTAATAAAAAGATGCCATGATTAATAAAATGATCCTTTACAATTCTGACATCATTTCCCATTCCTGGTGCACTGCTTTAAACTCCTTGAGGATAAAAGTCCCAACACATGGTTCAAAGCAATATAGCAGTAAAGTCCATAGCTTCTTTCATTTATCATCTTCAGTGATAGAAATAATCATATTAAAGATATAACACATTCTGTATGTAAAATTGTTATTGAGCTGCAGTACATTCAACATTAACATCTTGTCTAGAATAATAACAACAATAACTGACAATATCCATTTTTCTATATAACTCAATGCCTATCCCATTTTAGTGAAGCAGAATTAGGAACAAAAGAGTAATGCCCTACTTGCACAGATCCAATCTCTAGCAGACATATATAATGTATCAAAACCCAACAACTACCTTCAACAGCTATATCTTACACTTTTCTGATTTTTTTTTTGACATGGCAAAGGCAAAACATGCCCTACTCACCACCATTCTGGATGAAGAGAAAATATGTTAGGTAAAAAGAAAGGCATCCTGGACTTCTAGTGTCTGTAGACCTGACTATGAAAGGTAAAAAGGTTACACAAAGAGGGAAAGATGAAAACAATCCATAGCTTCCCTAGTTTAGGAAAGATGGCAATATCATAAATGTCAATCCTCATGTGCTCTGCTTCTGCATAGAAATTATGAGAAGCCAAGTCAGATTTGCACCACTGGTCCAAGTGTTAGCAGCAAGAACACAAGCAGAAAGTTCGCAAAAGCTTCATTTGCCCTGGTTCAAACCACTGACAGGATGTTGCCCCCATATGCAACCTATCTCCAACTCATTCAAACCAACGTACTTACATCTCTTGCCATTTTGAATGTTCAGGCCCCAGTGCCCTTAAACCTCTTTCATTCAGTCCTTCAACCTCCTCACTGATCTCCCCACCTCCCTAGCTCCCACCAATTCTGATACAAAGATCTTTGTCAGTCTCTCTTCACTCATCCTCTCCTTACTCTCCTCTTCAGCACACTCTAGTCAACCCTCTCAGTATAACTAAGCTCACTATCACTTTTCTCTCTGACTATTATTTCTTACACAATCTAGTTAGACCCTACCTCAATTATGCAGTGCAGTTTTGGGCCCCCAACTTAAACAAGAATATTCTTAAACTAAAAGCAGTGCCGTGAAGAGCAACTAAATTGATTCCTTCCTTGCATAGTAAACCATATGAAGACAGAGTGTGAGAATTAAATCTGATCTCTCTAAGAAAGAGACACCTCTAAGGCAAATAACAAAATATTTCAAAACATTTAAACAATTCACCACTATCAATATCAAAAATTTCTTTACAGTAGCACCAGCACCACCAATGAGAGAAAATGGACTAAAACTTACAGGTCATCGAGTTCATCTGGACTGAATGAAATATTTCCATATTAAAGACATTACTGATGTGTAGAAAAAGCTCCCAAACATGTAGTTCAGAGCAACACTCTTAATACATTTAAAATAATGTTTGACCATTACCTATCACTCTCAGGTATTGAATAATTCATTTAATCAATCATAATAACATAGGAGTACATCAGGTGGTTAACTGTATTACCTGATTTAAGAGTGCAAGAAAGAATGATCATATTCTTCAACATCAATAATGATAAGTCAAGAGGCTGGAGCTCATGGTTATCTTTATTAATATCTATAACAAAAAGCAAAGGGATGTATGTCATTGGTGTTGGGATGCACCATATATTCATGTTCATTCTACCTTATGATTTTCCTATAAAAATTTCCTTCAGGCATATTAATCCCGCAGGGCATTTTTTCACCCTGTTTTTCCATCTGGCATGTGGCCAAAGGGAGTGGAGGGTGGGAGGGGAGCCTTGACACTGCTATTCTTTAATTCTAGTGCTTTTAAGGGGACTGCACTTTTCTTTAAGTAGCGTTCAGGGTAGACCACCTCCCTTGAACCTTGGGTCTGTAGTCTGTGTATTTACCTAATTCTATGTAACCTTCTTTCTTAAGAAACCTACTGGCAAATTTCATCCACTTCTGATGTGTAACCTCATGTTATCTTGCTCAAGGCTTTAACTCCCTCCTCTCTTTCTATGATACTATTTGCCATGACTCTCACTTAGGCCATCTTGTCACAAACATATCACACCTTCTCTACCAATCAACACGACTCTCACTTAGGCCATCTTGTCACAAACATATCACACCTTCTCTACCAATCAACACATTCAGCAGTCCTTCAAAGCAGTCAATCCATATTGTTCATATACTGTATTGTCTGCCTATTATTCCAGTACTTTCTCATCCACTACCATTGCTGCCATCCCAACTTGTTCTCCTTATACTGTACTTCCTTCCCAGACTTTTTCTTATTCTCTATATAATTCATTAATTCTCTCCCATCACCTGTCCTCTTCTTTAGCTGTCATATCTTACTCCTTACCTCCTCTACTTTCTTTTGTACTCCTCCCAATAACTTGCTTTCCATTTCTGCAAATACCATCCATACACTTCCCTTCTCTCTTTCCATAGCAATCTAAGTTCCTCATTCCATTACTCATTACCCTTTCCTCACATCCATATCCAGTCCTATGAATCCCACGCATTCCACCTACACACTAATGTATTGCTTCCTTAAATTCCTTCTACTCCTCTTCCACTTACATGTTCTCACTCTATGTCCTTCTTCACTTAATACATACTGGTATCTCATGCTCACTCATTTTTACACTTTTAAAAAAAAGTATTTCCTCTTATTCTAAATCCACCTCCAATTTTCACACTTGTAACCATACTGAAATGATCATATATTCCCCTGTCAACTCTTTCAGCACATTCATGTCAATCAACCTCTTCAATGCATCCCTGCCAAAAAGCTCATAACCTATCAATTTTCACTGACTTCAAACTCCACTTACCCACATGCTCTTATGATTCCACCTTTTCTTGAATCATGCATCCCTGGCCACTATCCCTCTCTCTGCACACAACTTAGGAAGCTTTCCCATGACATGCAATGGACATATCATCTGTCCTTGCACTCAGATCCCCTAGCTAGCACCTAGATTCAATCCTTTGCATCAAAACTTCAAAACTGTCAAACAATCATTCAGCTCCTCCCATAATGTATTCCTTTCTTCTTCACTTCTCCCACTAACCAAAGTGTGTGCATAAACAATCACCCAACTCTAACAGTCCAATTTCATTCCAACTCATATTAATCTTGAACTCACTTCTCTGCACCTTTAAAACAATAAATACAGCTCATTCATCTTCGAGGAGTACTTTCACTCCTGTCCCCTCATCAACCTTGAACTTTTTCCTTTGAACCATTCTCAAACACCACCGAGCATCAAAGTTTCTCATGGCAAATATAGTATCCATCTCTTCCTTTTTTTTTATCTTTGAACCTATTTTTAGAAAAAAATAATACCAGATGGGAGCATTTTCAGTCCCTTGCTCCAATCTCTGTCAGTTGCCTCATAGAATAATCAGAGTCATGTGGGAAGTATTCTTTCTCCCTTATCCGGAGGGACATTATGTACTTATATATCATATTTCAGGATTACAGTAACATTAAATGCTTTTTTGCTACATATCTAGTACAGAAAAAAGCTCCATCCTTTTACTCACATAGAGTATTTAAATTTCAACATGTCCATTCATCCATTATCTATAATCCATTCCCCCTCACAAGAGTTTAATGAAGTGCATACAGTCCTTTTGCAGGAACCAATTTTGAAAAATTTTCATCCCTTACTACGACCCAATCAGCTGACACAAGGGCAAGGGTGACCACTTTCCTAGCACAAACTTATTGGTGGACAGCTGGCTTCCACAGTGCTGTGGGAGCCCTATGGAAGGGACTCCCGAGGAGGGAAGGTTAGGAATGGTAACAGTAAAACCCATATCTGATAAAAACCTTTCTAATAAACACTACTGCATTATACAGATAGGTAAACATTGGGTGTGAGAAAAAAGGCCACTTCATCTGTTCATAGCACTACCTTGCTGCTAAAGTGGGTAACAGTGGACAGATGTGAAAAAAATCTAATAAGCAAGGAATTCAGTTGCATCAATGTTTCCTAATACAGTTCATTGTAACTAAAAGAAGTCAACACAATATATCATATATATCTCTTTCTTTTCATACTTGATCAACATTTCCCACATTAGTGAAGTAGTGCCAGGAACAGACAAAGAAAAAGAAGGTCCCATTTCCTCACATTCATTCTCTTGCTGACATGTGCAACGCACCAAAACCACAGCCTCCTTTGTACAGCCAAGCCCTATGGAAGCTTCCCATGAGTTTCTCTAGTCACTTCACATGCCCTGCTTCAGTCCACTGAAAGCATGCTGATCTCTGTATACCACATCATTCAAATTCACTCAAGCACATGCATGCCTTTCATCCTCCTGAATGCTGAAGCCCTGATCACTCTAAATCTTTTTCACTACATCCTTCCACCTCCAATTTCATCTCCACTTTTTCCCTATCCCTCAATTTCTGACACATATATCCTCTTTGTCTCCTCACTTATTTTCTCCATGGGTCCAAACTACTTCAGCAAACACACATAACACACTCATGCCTCTTTAGTTCAAACACTCACCTTTATCACTCTTACCTTCATACAAAAGCACTACACATGCATTCCACTAATCCTCAGGCACCTCACCATGATCCATACATGAATTAAAAATTCTAACTTATCAACAACACAGTCATGTTCTTTTTTAAGAAATTCAACCACAAAAGCATCCACTCCAGCTGCCTTGCCTCATTTCACCTTACACAGGGCTTTCACCACCTCTTCACTTTTTACCAAACTACTTTCCATGATTCTCTCACCTTACATACCAACCTAACCCAAACAACAATATCTGCCATCCTATCATCAAACACAATAAAGTCTTTTAAAATACTCATGCCATCTCCTCACTTCAATACTACTTGATACCACATCCCCATTATCCCCCTTCACTATCATTCCCATTTGATCTCCTGTTTTTTGCACAATATTAACCTCCTTTCAAAACATCACCCTGAGGTTTACTGTTACTCACTTACCCTAACTCTCATTTGCCCTCTTTTTCAATGCCTGCACCTTCATTCTGACATCCTGCCACTTTCTATTTTACAACTCCCAATCATTTGCAATCCTTTACCTGTAAGTATCACCCATATAAATCTCTTTTCTCTTTCATCAGCAACTTTACTTCATCATCACACCACTCACTACACTTTCTAACCCACCCACATCCCACCTTACGCATACTACATGCTTCTTTCATCCATGCTAGTACTGCTTACCTAAATGCCTCTAATTCTTCATCCACTTCCTTATATTCATATTCTCTCACCATTTGTCATTCTACATTCAATTCTCCTGATACTTCTTCAAATGCATCTCTTTTCCATTTCCACATTCACTTACTTTCGACATTCAGTTCTCATCGAAAGCATTTCCTTTTCTGGAAACCTTACAAATCTTGTCTTGATCTTGTCCTCACTTGTGACACAAACTAATCAACTCTTGCGAAATAGGTGAGAGTTTGTCATACAGCAATCACAGTTTGATTAAATTAAAGATCAATTTAGAGTTTGAGGTAAGTGACAACAAACTCTCGATCCCAGATCACAGGTGAGCAAATTTTGAAAACATTTGACACGAAATTCGCAGTACCAATTGGACAAAACTTCTTGACATTCACATAGTAGAGGAAATGTGGAATAATTCTAAAAACACACAACTCAAGATTGAAAAAAAATATATTCCATAAATCATTAAGAGGAATTGCAATATTTCAAAATCATTATGGATGAATAGGAGAATAGGACTAATTTGCCAAAAAAAAAAAAAGAAAATACACAAGAAATTCAAATCAATGGAAACCGATGAAATTAGCCAGGAATTAATCAAAATCCAAAGAGAGTGAAAGGTCTAAGACAGAATAAATGTGAGGAGGAAAAAAGAAGTTCTTTGAAAGTTAAGGATAATCCTAAGGAATTCTTCAAATATATAAGACAAAGAAAGATGGTAAAACAAGGAATTGGACCATTATGAAACAAACATGACACACTAACAACTGATGACATGGAAATGGCTACCATACTATATTATTCATTAATTCCATATTCACAATCGAAGAATCATCTCAAACCTTGCAACCAACCATGGATCTCATGAAGAAACAGTTGAAGGTTAGAAAAATAAAGAGCTCTGAAGTACTTAAATATCTGAACCACTTGAATACTAAAAAATCCAAAGGCCCAGATAACCTGGCTCCAAGATTTTTAAAAGAGATCAGGAGATAGCTGATATACTACCACCCATTTAGCCTTACTTCACTGTTAAGTAAAATGATGGAAAAATAATACGAGATAACACTGTCATTTCTCTAAATCACAAAATTTTACCCACAAACCAACACAGTTTCCACAATAGATGATCCTGCCTGACAAATTTGCTGGAATTTTTTCAATGTCATTTATAAGATTTGGGACGAAAAAGTACCATCCAATGTTGTATATTTAGATCTCCAAAAGGCTTTCAATCTGTACATGGGTCAGAGACTGGCTTCCCCGAAGAAAGCAGGGTGAAGTATTAGACGGCGAAGTCTCAGATTGGCTAGACGTAATGAGTGGTGTGCCACAGGGGTTGGCCCTAGGCCCAATTCTTTTCATGATATACATCAATGACCCAGAACTTAGTCTCATATCTAAGATCTCCAAATACGAGGTACAGCTGTAAACAGGTGGGACTGTGAAATGATTCAGAAATCTTAACTTACTGAGTGATCAGAAAGATGACTAATGAATTTTAAAGTAGATAAGTGTAAATTCATGAAGTTTAATTAAGACAAGTGTAAAGTTATTCACTTTGGAGACAAGAATATATGTTACAACCACATATCATTCAGAAAATCCCTAACTAAAGTAAATGAAGAAAAGAACCTTGGAGTTATCATTAGCAACAATCTGAAGTACACTAAACAGTGTCAAGCAGCAAGTAAAAAAAGGCAACCAAATGTTCGATTTCATAGCCAAAAACATAGATTATAAGACACCAAAAACAGTTCTCACACTATAATTCTCTAGTAAGACCACACCTTGAAGTTACCACTTCTGAAACCACACTGCTCTTCCCCAATCTGATGCTCTGTACATGCCTTCACCCTCTCAATAAATACCCTCCCATATGATTTCCCAAGAATACGCAACTTATGCTTCTGTAGTTTTATCCCCTTTGCCTTTGTACAATGGCAATATGCATGCATTCTGGCAATCCTCATGCACTTCACCATACATACATACACTGAATATCCTTACCAACCTATCAACAACACAGCAACCCCTTTTTTTATAAACTCCACTGCGATACCATCCAAATCCACCGCCTTGCCATTTTTCATCTTCCGCAAAGCTTTCACTACTTCTTCTCTCTTAACCAAATCATTCTCCCTGACCCTCTCACTTCGCACACCACCCAGACCAAAACACCCTATATCTGCCACTCTATCATCAAACACATTCAACAAACCTTCAAAATATTTGCTCCATCTCCTTCTCACTTCCTTGTTATTACTTCCCCACTTGCCCCCTTCACCAATGTTCCCATTTGTTCTCTTGTCTTATGCATGTTATTTACCTCCTTCCAAAACATCTTTTTACTCTCCCAAGAGTTTAATTATACTCCCTCACCCCAACTCTCATTTGCCCTCTTTTTCAACCCTTGCACCTTTCTCTTAACCTCCAGCCGCTTTCTTTTACACCTCCCCAGTCATTTGCACTCCTCCCTTGCAAGTATCGTCCAAATGCCTCTCTTTTCTCTTTCATAAACAATTTTGATTCTTCATCTCAGTACTCACTGCCCTTTCTAATCTGCTCACCTCCCACCTTTCTCATGCCACATGCATCATTTGCACAAGCCATCACTGCTTCCCTAAATACATCCCATTCCTCACCCACTCCCCTCATGTCACTTGCTCTCACCTTTTGCCATTCTACACTCAATCTTTCCAAGTACTTCCTCACACAAGTCTCCTTTCCAAGCTCACTTACTCTCACCACTTTCTTCTCCCCAACATTCTCTCTTTTTTGGAAACCTTTACAAATCTTCACTTCGCCTCCACAAGATACTGATCAGCTATCCCTATGGAACCAGCTGCTGCTCTCAGCACATTAACATCCATGTCTCTCTTTTACATGCCTATCAATTAAAATATAATCTAATAATGTCTTTAGACCATCTCTTCTCCTCACATACGTACACTTATGTATATCTCTCTTTTAAACGAGGTATTCCCAATCAACAGTCTTTTTTCAGCACACAAATCCACATGTTCTTCAACATTTCCAACAAATAACATACCATGTAAACCAAATACACCCTCAACTGCCATATTACTTAACTTTGCATTCAAATCACCCATCACTAAAATCCAGTCTCGTGCATCAAAACTGCTGACACACTCACTTAGCTGCTCCCAAACTACTTGCCTCTCATAATCTTTCTTCTCATGACCAGGTGCACAGGCACCAAAAATCACCCTTCTCTCTCCATCCACTGTCAGTTTTACCCACATCAATCTAGAATTTACTTTCTTACACTCTATCACATACTCCCACAACTCCTGCTTCAGTGGTAGTGCTACTCCTTCCTTAGCTCTAGTCCTCTCACCAACCCTTGACTTTACTCACAAGACTTTCCCAAACCACTCTTCCCCTTTTCCCTTGAGCTTTGTTTCACTCAGAGCCAGAACATGCAGGTTTCTTCCCTCAAAGATACTACCTATCTCTCCTTTCTTCTCATCTTGGTTACATCCACACACATTCAGACACCCCAATCTGAGCCTTCGAGGAGGATGAGCACTCCCCACTTGACTCCTTCTGTTTCCCTTTTTAGAAATTGAAATACAAGGAGGGAAGGGTTTCCAGCCCCCTGCTCCCACGCCCATTAGATGCCTTCTACAACACGAGGGAAATACGTGGGAAGTATTCTTTCTCCCTTATCCCCATATCCTATACCCCATGGATATCTAATGAAAAAAATTAGACCTATTCTAGTTGATTGCATAACCCTTCAGCAGTTTTTAAAGAAGTCTTTCTGCTGCAGAACAAACTCTGTTACCAAATACTTTACCTTCCTGGAGAATATGAAATTTTTCAACATACCTGTGCCAATGCCACCAATAACATTTGGCTCTGTGGAAGATAAAGCTGCTCCAACCACTGAGCTCCCACCAGCACTCTGGGGTGCCATGGATGGCAGAAATAAGCATCCAAAACCTTCTGCACTCATATCAAACTCCACAAAAGAAGGGTAAACGAGGGTGCCAACTCTGAAAAAATCATAAAACAAAAATTTAACATAAATTTTTCCAAACAGTGTCATTCACATATACTTAAACACACTGTATCTATGGTCCCTCCTCTATATCCTCATCCAGACAAAAAAGCCTAACTGTAGCCTGGAAAAAACAGAGATCCTCTACCAAAACAATGAAAATTTTCACATCAAACTTTTCAATAATAACAATAATACAGCATGAAAAATTTGGGTTTTCGAAAATGAAAAACCATATCTCTATCCTACATGAAACTCTCTGAGAAGCACTTGTTCGACATGTGGTTAAAACATCACTCAACAAACCAAGAATAGGGTGTATCCAGGACAAGTGACCCTTCCTGATCACCACAACACTTGAGACAACGTCTGGCAGATGCTTATTTATTTTTTTTTTTTCATACTATTCGCCATTTCCCGCGTTTGCGAGGTAGCGTTAAGAACAGAGGACTGGGCCTCAGAGGGAAAATCCCCACCTGGCCCCCCTCTCCGTTCCTTCCTTTGGAAAATAAAAAAAAAACGAGAGGGGAGGATCTCCAGCCACCCGCTCCCTCCCCTCCTAGTCGCCCCCTACGACACGCAGGGAACACGTGGGAAGTATTCTTTCTCCCCTATCCCCTATATATAAAAGAAGACAAGTGAAATGGTTTCTTTTATCATAAAACCAAAAAACCATACAGGAATCTGCTTAGACAAATAATATCCTTATGTGAAGGTGAAGTGACACCATGCAACCAGCCACCACATTCATTCACTGATCACCCAAGTCTATGCCTCAGCCCTGTTACTATCAGTTTATATTTTTTGCTTTAGCAGAATGGGAACAAAGGGGAGAGAAAATAAATGGATGCTCATAATGCTCCTTCTCTGATGGGGAAATGCTTTTTTTCATCCTTCAAAGCCTACATTCCTCACCTATGGAAAACAACTATAAGCATATGAGAGCGCATTCAAAAGAATACCTAACAGTACCAAACCAAGATTTAGTCAGAATGACAGGGCTAGCACAAAGCGTTCACCATATGTCATGCTTGATTTATAAGACTTTTCTTCTCTACTGCCACCTGTATTACATAATTATCAGTTTTTGGTTCACCTGGGATTTCAATCGTGTCAATTTTCTTTTACATATTTCTATAATTTTTCCAAGTGTGTTTCTTATTTCTCATGGCAGTACGCTGAACAATAGGTCTAGCTCTTTGGTTGGGCTGTCATATATTTGTCTAATTTATTTTCAATGCATTCCACATTTTCTCTTACATTGACAAAAGTTGAAGACAATTTTGGAAGCAGATTAAAAAAGCTTGAAGAGTGTGTGAGAGGAATACAGACCTAGGGTGACACAAAAAGAAGTACACAGGATATTGAGTGAGCAGCCAAATGAAAAATATGCACTGTCAGAGATGAAGCAATCAAAAAAGTATATGGGCCAGTTGATGGATGGCATAGAAAAGTACAGATCACACATGACTAGTGCTTGCCAAAAGAGAGTTTACTAAGAAAGTTAGAGGCACAAATATTGACACTTCCATACTGAGGAATCTAGTTGAAAAGTGAGTGGCCCCAGAATTAGAATGATTTATAAAGCAGGATGATATGCAAAGACTGCTGGAAGCAATGGTACTGCCAGAAGTAATTTCTGTAATGAAGGAAAGGAGAGGGAGTGATGATTATAACCAGGATGTAAGGGGACAACCAGTCATGGTTATGTTTTACTAAGAGTCAGCAAGGCAAGAATTATTCAACAATGCTAAGATTCTTAAAGGCATGGTAGAATTCAGTGGGATATTCACAAATGTTACAAATCCAAGGAAGAGAGGCAGAACAGCAAGAAGTACAGTCAGATGACAAAAAAATTCATATGGCAAGAAGATGCAGCCGTCCCACTAGAACTGCAAAAGCAGGAGTATTAGATGGTAATATCAAACTGAAAGTAGTGTACTTAAAAGCCAGTAGTCCACATGTACATAAGACAGAAAAAAAGACAGCTATCTGGGTCAGAGTAGTGCAACTTGACAACCACTGAAGCGCTGGCTCACTATGTAACTGTCACTAACCCTCCCGATACCCAGGCATGTAGTACTGGTAATATATCTCCCTAGTCATTGGCTGCCTACCAATTATTACCTATCAATCTAGCATATAATGTGGAAATTATCAACTGAGAATATATTACATCAACAGAGGACAACAGGTTGAGTGATAAATTTTCATCCTGAAAAGTGGAAATTTTCAAATGTGAATATATTACATCAACAGAGGACAACAGGTTGAGAGATAAATTTTCATCCTGAAAAGTCAAACTGGAAAAATATCAATTAAAGATCTAAACATAAATCAAAGTGAAATCTTAAGAGATAATTACATAGTAATAAATACAAAAATTTACTTTGAGAGACTGGATTTAAACATCATTGAGCAAATACCGAAAAATAAAAAGTAATGTTTACTGGAAGATAACAAAGAACAGAAACAGGGAACTGAACAGGAGATGAAAAAACAAGAGAATGATGATGATGAAAAATGAAAAGAATTGGATGAGAAATAAAGAATGCAGATGTAAAAAAATAAATCACACAGAAAAGAACAGGTAACGGCTGAAGAGAAAGTTACATAGAACATGGAAAGAAACACAAAATTGATATATACACACATCCTGAAGAAGCAAAAAACGAATAATCAGAAATTGGATGCTTTAAGGGGGAAGAAACATACAATAATGACCCTACAGAAATATGAAGAATTTTAGAATTTTAACAGAACAAAACAAACTGGCATTTAGCTCAAAATGCAAGTTGAAATGAAATGAAATGTTTAACCAACAAAATGAAAATGTGCTCATTTATACTTTGAGTGAAGGCAAAAGCAAAGGAAGGGGTAGTACTTCTACTAAAAAAGGAGTTTTAGAAACAAGTGAAAAATTATAAGGAAGTGAACCCAAGATTGATGTAGTTGAAAATGCAAGTGAATCATGAGAGGTGGGTGATTACTGGTGCTTATGTACCTGGTCACAAGAGGATTCATGATAAAAGGATAGTGTTTTGGGAGGAGATGAGAGGATGTGAATGTGAAATTGGTTAATGTGGCAGTCTTAGGGTATAATTGGGGAAATTAGGTATTCTATAAGGTGAATGGAAATAGTGAACAGCTTGTGGAGTTATTTGCTGAAAAAGGACCAATGACGGAATACTTGGATTAAAAAGAGGGATATACATAAGTGGAGTAGGAAATATGGTAAATTGGCATTACTGGATTACATACTTATTGATAGGCATGCATATGAGAGACTTCCGGATGTGAATGTGCTGGGAAGGGCAGCTGTCAGATATTTGATCATTTAACTGGTGGAAACAAAGGTGAAGATCTGTAGAAGCTTTCAGAAAAGATTAAATAATACAAGTGAAAGGAGGGTAGTGAAACTAAAAGATCTTGGAAAAGTGGGTGGTGAAAGTACAAGAGCTTGGAGAAGGAGCTCATGCAAAAAGTACTAATGATTGCGATAGTAGTACAGACAGTAGTAGTAGTAGTAGTATCATTGCTAGCAAAAGAGGCAGCAGTTGTAACAGTAGTGAGAGATGCAGAACTAGTAGCACTGTTTGTAGACACAATAGTACTGGTAGCATCAGCAGCTGTACTATTTGTAGTGGTAGTACAACAATTGCATTTCTAGTAATAGCAATAGTATTAGTAACAGCAGTAGCAGAGGTAATATGAGAAGTAACAACAGAAGCAGTAGTAGCTGGTAGAGTCAGAGGTGGTGGTGGCAGTGTTTCCACTAATTTCTGAAACATGTAAAGGGCAATGTTGTTTTTAAACAGATGGTAGTAGTCACTGTTATGAAGAATGTTCATTACAATGACAGCCGTAGCTTGAAAAACATTTAATTTTAGGCTATATTAACTTATGCTGTTGTCTGAAAGGCAATCTAATTAATCCTAATACAGATAATGTATAATAAATCTAAATTTTCTCAGGGACAAACAGGTAAAGAAAAGAATACCTCTAGTTTCTTACTCACACAAAAAAGTGCTTCCATAATTCACTCCACTGCTAACCAAGAAATGGTAAAAGTAAGAAAATCTCATCAATCCTAGCTCCAAAACAAAGAATTATCCCTGTGCTGTACACATCCCCACCTGACTTCAACTTGTTATGAGAGGTGTAATTCAGATTAATTCCTCTGTTCATACTTTAAAATTACGCACCTGAAATCTCTGGGTGTTGTCATGGACACAAGAGTCTTGATACGAGTGAGAGGAACAGGACCACTGTAGGTGGACTGGCCACTAAGGATATCCACATCATCCAAATTCAAGCAATTCAATGGGCTACCCAATCTCAGGAAGATTCTGGTTAAATAAAGAGGATAATAACTTCCAGACTTTCAACCCATGATAATAGAAAGAACTAATAATTGATTATAAATAATTTTCTGCATAAATCATATTAGTTTTCAAAGTAATATTCCACTGTGACCCATCAAATCCACATGGAACCTTAAATGTAAAACCTGTAATTCCATATTCTTCCCTCACTAATCATGTTACTGCTGGAAGTAGTGTCCTGCAATGTACATATGCTTTGAAACCTAGGACTTAGCTCATCATGTATTTTCCTTATAGCTTCATTACTGTATCCTCAGATAATTCAAGTTCTATTCGTAAATAACAAGTTACAAAAACTCTAAATGGAAAAGGTCCACATGAAAGGCTTCAGTTAAAATAACATAATAATAAATGAATAAGAGCACACATAATTCATTTCAAGCTGATGTGGGCTCTCAATATAACACAAAAAATTATCTTAAATTAATATGAGTTAATTCTATAAAATGCAACTAATTACAGTGATCAAGTATAATAGTAAAAATGTCTCCATGCTTGTTTAATTTGTTTATGGATGGGGTGGTTGGGGAGGTAAATGCAAGTGTTTTGCAGAGAGGGGTGAGTGTGCAGTCTGTTGGGGATGAGAGAACCTGGGAAGTGAGTCAGTTGATGCTCACCGATGATACAGCACTGGTGGCTGATTTGAATGAGAAACTTCAGAAGTGGGTGACTGAGTTTGGAAAAGTGTGTGGTGTGAAAGGTGGGAGGTGAAAGTAAATGTGAATAAGAGCAAGGTTATTAGGTTCAGCAGGGTAATGGGTGGAGTTAGATGGGATGTAAGTTTGAATAGAGAAAAACTGGAGGAAGTGAAGAGTTTAAGATATCTGGGAGTAGACATAGCAATGAAGTGGGTGACTGAGTTTGGAAAAGTGTGTGAAAGGAGAAAGCTGAGAAAATGTGAATAAGAGCAAGGTTAATAGGCTCAGCAGGGTTGGGGGACAAGTCAGTTGGGATGTAAGTTTGAATAGAGTAAAACTGGAGGAAGTGAAGTGTTTAAGATATCTGGGAGTAGACACAGCAACGAATGGAACCATGTAAGGGGGAGTGAGCCAGAGGGTGGGGAAGTGGGCGAAGAGATTAGGAGAAAAGAATATGTGAAGGAGAGAATGTTATCTTGGTGAGCAAAAATGGGTAAGTTTGAAGGGATAGTAGCACTAGTTCAAGCAGTGTTATACGGATGCAAGGCATGGGCTATAGACAGGGTTGTACAGAGGAGGGTGGACGTGTTGGAAATAAAAATGTTTGAAGACAATATGTGGTGTGAGGTGGTTTGATCAAGTAAATAATGAAAGAGTAAGAGAGACAGTGTGGAAATAAAAAGAATGTGGTTGAAAGAGAAGAAAGGGTGTGATGAAATGGTTTGGACATAAGGAAAGAATGAGTGAGGAAAGATTGACAAAGAGAATATATGTGTCAGAGGTGGGGGGAAAAAGGAGAAGCGGAAGACCAAATTGGAGGTGGAAGGATGGAGCGAAAAAGATTTTGAGCAATCCGGGCCTGAACATATAGGAGGGTGAAAGGCTTGCTAGGAGTGGCGTGATTTGAAACGATGTGGTATACTGGGGTCAACGTGCTGTCAATGGACTGATCCAGGGCATGTGATGCGTCTGAGGTAAACCATGGAAAGGTCTGTGGGGCCTGGTTGTGGAAAGGGAACTGTGGTTTTGGTGCATTATACATGATGGATAGAGACTGAGTGTGAACGAATGTGACCTTTTTGTCTTTTCCTGGCACTACCTAACTGGATGGGGGATGCTGTTTCATGTGTAGCAGGGTGGTGACAGGAATAGATGATGGAAGCAAGTATGAATATTTACATGTGTATATATGTATATGTCTGTGTATTTATATGCATGCATACGTTGAAATGTATATGTATGTATATGTTATATGGCTGTGAGGCATGGGCTAAAGATAGGGTTGTGCAGAGGAGGGTGGATGTGTTGGAAATTAAATGTTTGAGGACAATATGTAGTGTGAAGTGGTTTGACCGAGCAAGTAATGAAAGGGAAGGAGAGATGTGTGGTCATAAAAAGAGTGAAGCTGAGAGAGGTGTGTTAAAATGGAAAGTTTTGTGGGGCCTGGATGTGGAAAGGGAGCTGTGGTTTCAGTGCATTACACATGACAGCTTGAGACTGAGTGTGAATGAATGTGGCCTTTTTTGTCTTTTCCTAGTGTTACCTCACGGGGTGGTGATGGGAATGGATGAAGACAGCAAGCATATGTACATGTGTATATAAGTATAAGTCTGTGTATGTATATTTATGTATATGTTGAAATGTATAGGTATGTATATGTGCGTGTGTGGGCATTTATGTACAAACGTGTATGTGGGTGGGTTGGGCCATTTTTCCGTGTGTTTCCTTACACTACCTCGCTAACGCAGGAGATGGCGATTAAGTACAATAAAAAGTAAATGTGTATTTGGGTGGTTGGGCCATTCTTCATCTGTTTCCTTGCACTACCTTGCTGACACGGGAAACAGCAGTTAAGTATGATAAATATATAAAATGAATAAATGATTATATACATAAATTCTTTTTTATACATATTCACCATTTCTTGCATTAGCGAGGTAGCATTAAGAACAGAGGACTGAGCCTTGGAGGGAATATCCTTACTTGGACCCCTTCTCTGTTCCTTTTTTCTGGAAAAGTAAAAACGAGAAAATTTGGACAAATTAAACATCATACCTGAGATCTCTTGGATGGATGGCCTGAGCAGCAAGTCTTTCAAAAATATATTGCAATGGTGGATGAAGGGGATTTTTCTCATTAACTAAAGCCTTTGAACACCTAGACAGTAGATCTCCAGCTAATCCAACCTCACACATGAGCTGCTGGTTACGCTCAGTTCTCACCAATGACTGCCATAAAGGAAAAACATATTATTCAATATAAAGCACTCAAATGAAATGTAATTATATTTTGCACATGAACTCACAGAAGGAAAAAATGACTAATACCTTAATACTGTATGTGAAAAACTTCTCAAATATTTCAAATATCCATTTTATATCAATACATACACATGTAAGTATATAACATGGACAATATGTGGTGTAAGATGGTTTGATTATGTAAAAAAAAAAAAGGGGTAACAGACAAGTATTCTATCTATATATATTAAACTTGGTCGCCACTACACACATTAGCATGGAAGCCCCAAGACACAGATGAAGAATGGCCCATCCACTCATATACACTTATATATACATAAAAGCCCACACACACACACACACACACATATATATATATATATATATATATATATATATATATATATATATATATATATATATATATATATATATATATATATAATTTTTTTTTTTTTTTTTTTTTTTTTTTTTTTTTTTTTATACTTTGTCGCTGTCTCCCGCGTCTGCGAGGTAGCGCAAGGAAACAGACGAAAGAAATGGCCCAACCCCCCCCCCCCATACACATGTACATACACATGTCCACACACGTTTATACATACCTACACAGCTTTCCATGGTCCACCCCAGACGCCTCACATGCCTTGATTCACTCCACTGACAGCACGTCAACCCCTGTATACCACATCGCTCCAATTCACTCTATTCCTTGCCCTCCTTACACCCTCCTGCATGTTCAGGCCCCGATCACACAAAATCTTTTTCACTCCATCTTTCCACCTCCAATTTGGTCTCCCTCTTCTCCTCGTTCCCTCCACCTCCGACACATATATCCTCTTGGTCAATCTTTCCTCACTCATTCTCTCCATGTGCCCAAACCACTTCAAAACACCCTCTTCTGCTCTCTCAACCACGCTCTTTTTATTTCCACACATCTCTCTTACCCTTACGTTACTCACTCGATCAAACCACCTCACACCACACATTGTCCTCAAACATCTCATTTCCAGCACATCCATCCTCCCGCGCACAACTCTATCCATAGCCCACACCTCGCAACCATACAACATATATATATATATATATATATATATATATATATATATATATATATATATATCTTATTTATCATTTATCTATTCATTTTGCTTTGTCGCTGTCTCCCATGTTAGCGAGGTAGTGCAAGGAAACAGACGAAAGAATGGCCCAACCCACCCAATTACACATGTATATACATATGTATATATACAAATGTACATATTCATACTTGCTTACCTTCATCCATTTCTGGTGCTACCCAATCTCACAAGAAACACCACTGCTACCCCCTGCTTCAGTGAGGCAGCACCAGGAAAACAGACAAAAAAGGCCACATTCACTCACACTCAGTCTCTAGCTGTCATGTGTAATGCACCGAAACCACAGTTCCATAACTACATCCAGGCCCCAGAGACCTTTCAATGGTTTACCCCAGACATTTCACATGCCCTGGTTCAGTCCACTGACAGCATATCGACCCCAATAAACCACATGCACAGAGGAGTATCAGATTGGAGAGGAGCAGTGTGGTTTCAAAAGAGGTAGAGGATGTGTGAATAAGGTGCTTGCTTTGAAGAATGTGTATGAGAAATACTTAGGGAAACATGGATTTGTATGGATTTGTATGTAGCATTTATGGATCTGGAGAAGGCATATGGTAGGGTTTATAGGGATGCTTTGTGGAAGATCTTAAGAATATGTGGCATTGGAGAGACAAGTATGGTAATAAAAAGAGTGTGGATGAGTGAGCTGAAAATGGTGTGCTGAGAGGTTTGGACATAAGGTCAATAAGAGTGAGAAGAGGTTGTTAAAGAGGATGTATATGTCATAAAGTTGAGGGGAAAAGGAGAAGAGGGAGACTAAATTGGATGTGGAAGGATGGAGTGAAAAACATTTTGAGTGATTGGGGCCTGAATATGGAGGGTAAAAGGCATGCAAAGGTTAGAGTGACCTGGAATGATGTGGTATAAAAGGGTAAATATACTATCAATAGACAGAACCAGGGCTTTGAAGCAGCCAGGGGAAACCACAGAAAGTTCTGTGGGGCCTGGCTGTGGATCAGGAGCTGTGGTTTCTTTGTCTGTTCCTTGTGCTACCACACTCATTCAAGAAATGGTGATCAAGTTTAAAAATATATATATGCACTGGCGTGCATGGAACATATCTAATGAATTAGGAAGAAGAGATAAAAAGGGGTTGACATGCTGTTAATGGACTGAACCAGGGTATGTGAGGCATCCAGGGTAAACAATGGATAGGTCTGTGGGGCCTGGTAATGGTCAGGGAACTGTGGTTTCAATGCATTACACATGACAGCTAGAGAATGTATGGAAGTGCATGTGGCTTTTCTCTGTCTGTTCCTAGCACTACCTTACTAACATGGGAAACGGTGATCAAGTATGAAAAAAATATATATACATACACGCACAACATCACATTTTATGACTAGCAATCCTGGCCGGAAAATCTTGCCATTAATTCAATGTTCAATGGGTTAGCATCAGGAACAGAAGAGGAAATGGCCTCATAGGTTCACAGCCAATGTTCAACTATCAGCTGAGTGCATTAAAACCATGGTCCCTTATCCAGAACTAGACCCCAAAGACCTTCCTGTGGTTTCCTCTGACTGCTTTTTCTCTCTTATTCAGTCCACTGATAGAACGACACCCTTATTTATACCATATTGCCCCTGTGAAGACTTTAACCCTCCTGTACATTCAGTCCCTGAGCATTGAAAGTGCTTTCCACTCCATCCATCCATCTTCAATTTGGTATAACACATATACCCTCTGTCAACCTCTCCTGACTCATCTCCTCATTTCCAAATAATTTCTACACACCTTATTCAGCTCCCTCAACCATACTCTCCCTTACCCTATCATTTCTTATTCAATAAACCCTCCTAACACCATATACTGTGCAAAAACACTTAAAACTAACATGTCTCTTTATACAGTTAAATCAAACCTTGTTCTTTTTTCACCTTTACTCTCAACTTTCTCTTTTCACACACTCTCCCAAATTCAGATACCAGCTTCTGTAGTTTCATACTTGAATCTGCCACCAGCACCTTGTCATTAGAAAACAAAAGATGACTCACCTTCCAGGCTCCCCAGCCCCTAGCAGACAGCATATCTGATTCTCTCTCCACAAACAGTTCATTCATCTCCCTAACCACATCCATAAAGAAATTACACAGCCATGGTGAGATACACACCCCTGCAACAGACGCAACTTCACCAGGAGCTACTCAAACATTCTTTCTTCCTACTCATACACATATATCATTCCCTCAATAAAAATGCCATATATTCATAACATTTTCTACAAAACATCTCTAACAACCCTATCATGTGCTTCCTCCAGATCCAAAGACTCCACATACAAGTCCTTCTGCTTCTAAAAGTATTTCCTGCACCAGTTCTTCCGAGAAAGAACTTAACCCAAAAATCCTCTACCACTCCCAAAGCCACACTGTTCCTCCCCAATCTAAAGTTCCCTGCATGCCACCATCCTCTAAGTCACCACTCTCCCATACAAATTATCATAAGATACCCAACAATCTTATACCTCTGTAATTCAAACATTCACTTTCATACACCTTCCCTTTAAGTAACTGCACTACATAGCCATTTTCAAGCCTATCCAAAGGCACCTTATCATGAGCTCATGAGCCATGGAAACACTGAAAATCCTAACTAATCAACAACAGAATCACTCCATTTCCTATCAACAACAGAATCACTCCATTTCCTAAGAAATACAACTACATTCCTATCCACTCCAGCCACTTCTACTGTACTTCATCTTACACAAGGCTTTCATCACCTTTTCTCTTTCAAGAAATCACTTACTATGACCCTCTCACTCTGTATGTCTTGATGTCCAAAATATCCAACAACTGCCATCCAATCAACGAACATTTCACAGTCCTTCAAAATACTCACTCTATCACCTCTTCATTTCATTTCTGCCTGTTACCACTTGTCCATTTGCAATTTTCACTATTGTTACTAATTGTTCTCTTGTTTTTGTCACACTATTAACCTCTTTCCAAAACATACTGTTATGCTCTCTAAAATGTTTGCTCATAAGTGATCATCCTACCTCTCACTTGTCCTCTTTTCAGCCTCTGCACCTTCTACTGCTTGATCTGCTGCCCTCTCTTGTACATTCCCCAATTTTTGCATCATTTCCATGTAAATGACATCCATACAACTCTTTTTTCTTTTGCTACGTAATTTGAATTACTTATTATGTCAATCACTATCCTTTTTTACCTATAGACCTGCATGCCATACATTTTTCTTGCATATGTATGCAGGGCTTCCTTAATATCACCCTCTCCTCACCTAGCTTCATCTACTCTCACCTTTTGCCACTCTTCATTCAATCTATCCTAGAATCTCTAACACAAGCCTCTCTTTCAAACTAGTTCACTTTCAACATTCTCTTCCCATCCATTTTATTTCCTCTTTTCCTAAAGCCTCAACAAACCTTCACCCTTGCCTATACCAAGTATGATCAGACATCACACTAACTGCCCCTCTCAGCATATCCACATTCAAGAGCCTCTCCTTAGCACACATATCAATCAGTATATCATCCAATAATGCCTGCTTTCCATCATCCCTATTTCCTTATGCATACTTATAATGTCCCTCTTTTTAAACTAGCATTCCTCATCTCCCGTTCTTTTTCAGCAAACATTTTCAAAATGTTTGTGTAGGTATGTATATTTGCGTGTGTGGACGTATGTATATACATGTGTATGGGGGTGGGTTGGGCCATTTCTTTCGTCTGTTTCCTTGCGCTACCTCGCAAACGCGGGAGACAGCCACAAAGCAAAAAAAAAAAAAAAAAAAAAAAAAATTTCAAAAGATGTTCACCATTTTCATTCACATCAGTGGGTACCCATGCCCCTCAAGTTATATCCCAAACTGTCACATTACCCACTCTCATTCAAATCACCCTTCAGAGATACTCAATCTAATCCTTTAAAATTAATTCACATAAAAAGTGCATGTACACACCAGATGAAACATATGGAAAGGGGAAATGAAGCTAAAGACAGAAGATACACATATATAAAAAATAAAAGCAAATTGAAACCACTTTTTAACTGACATCAGAATAATGCATTTAAACAAAACAAAAAGATGTGAGAGAGTTCATGTTAAACCAACCTTAATAAGATGAGCAGTGTACAACTGCAGGAGACATGCCAGCTTGGAACAAGTGGAGTGCTGTACTGAGGGCAAAAGATGTAGTATTGTAGCTAACACTCCTGCATGCACTATCACTGGTTCTGCTGGAGCAGGGCCAAGATTAAGTCCACCAACTGGTCGTTTGTTGCCTGGAGATATATCCATCACCTTATTCTGCAATGTGGAAAATTAAGAAAAAATAAGTAAATATAATAATTCTGTACTGCATGTGAAAAAAAATAAAATTAAGGTAAGATACTTATCCATCTATCCACTCAGATATTATCATTATTATCATACTTAGTTGCTGTCTCCTGCATTAGCGAGGTAGCGCAAGGAAACAGACGAAACAATGGCCCAACCCAGCCAAATACACATGAATATATATTTATATTTATCTATTTATTTTGCTTTGTCGCTGTCTCCTGCATTAGTGAGGTAGCGCAAGGAAACAGACGAAAGAATGGCCCAACCCACCCATATACACATGATTATACATACACGCCCACACATGCGCATATACATACCTATACATTTCAACATATACATACATATATACATACACAGACATATACATATATACACATGTACCTAATTCATACTCGCTGCCTTTATTCATTCCCATCGCCACCCTGCCACACATGAAATGACATCCCCCTCCCCCGCACGAGGTAGTGCTAAGAAAAGACAACAAAGGACACATTCGTTCACACTCAGTCTCTAGCTGTCATATATAATGCACCAAAACCAGAGCTCCCTTTCCACATCAAGGACCCACAAAACTTTCCATGGTTTAACCCAGACGCTTCACATGCCCTGGTTCAATCCATTGACAGCACATCCACCCCGGTATACCACATTGTTTTAATTCACTCTATTCCTTGCATGCCTTTCACCCTCCTGCATGTTCAGGCCCCGATTGCTCAAAATCTTTTTCACTCTATCCTTTCAACTCCAATTTGGTCTCCCACTTCTCCTCGTTCCCTCCACCTCTGACACATATATCATCTTTGTCAATCTTTCCTCACTCATTCTCTCCATGCGACAAAGCCACTTCAATATACCCTCTTCTGCTCTCTAAAACACTCTTTTTTTATTACCACACATCTCTCTTACCCTTTCATAACTTACTCGATCAAACACCTCATCCCAAATATTGTCCTTAAACATCTCATTTCCAACACATCCACCCTCCTCCACACAACCCTATCTATAGCCCATGTCTCACAACCATATAACATTATTGGAACCACTATTCCTTCAAACATACCCATTTTTTTGCTTTCTGAGATAATGTTTTTGCCTTCCACACATTCTTCAACGCTCCCAAAACTTCGCCCCATCCCCCAACCCTGTGACTCACTTCTGCTTCCATGGTTCCATCCGCTGCTTAATCCACTTCACTTCCTCCAGTCTTTCTCCATTCAAACTTACTTCCCAACTGACTTGTCCCTAAACCCTACTGTACCAAATAACCTTGCTCTCATTCACATCTACTCTCAGCTTTCTTTCACACACTTTACCAAACTCAAGTCACCAGCTTCTGCAGTTTCTCACCTGAATCAGCCACAAGCGCTGTATCATCAGCGAACAACAACTGACTCACTTCCCAAGCCCTCTCATCCACAACAGACTGCATACTTGCCCCTCTCTCCAAAACTTTTGCTTTCACCTCCCTAACAATCCCATCCATAAACAAATTAAACAACTATGGAGACATCACGTACCCCTGCCACGAACTGACATTCACAGGGAACCAATCACTTTCCTCTCTTCCTACTCGAACACATGCCTTACATCCTTGATAAAAACTTTTCACTGCTTCTAGCAACTTACCTCCCACACCATATACTCTTAATATCTTCCACAGAGCATCTCTATGAACTCTTATCATATGCCTTCTCCAGATCCATAAATGCTACATACAAATCCATTTTTTTTCTAACTATTTCTCACATACATTCTTCAAAGCATTCACCTGATCCACAATCCTCTACCACTTCTGAAACCACACTGCTCCTCCCCAATCTGATGCTCCGTACATGTCTTCACCCTCTCAATCAATACCCTTTTACATAATTTCCCTGGAATACTCAATGCACTTATACCTCTGTAATTTCAACACTCACCTTTATCCCCTTTGTCTTTGTACAATGGCACTATGCATGCATTCTGCCAATCCTCAGGCACTTCGTCATGAACCATACATACACTGAATATCCTCACCAACTAGTCAACAATACAGTCACCCCCTTCTTAAATAAATTCCACTGCAATACCATCCAAATCCGCCGCCTTCATCTTCCGCAAAGCTTTCACTACCTCTTCTCTATTTACCAAACCATTCTCCCTGACGCTCTCACTTCGCATACCACCTCGACCAAAACACCCTATATCTGCCACTTTATCATCAAACACATTCAACAAACCTTCAAAATACTCACTCCATCTTCTCACTTCACTGCTACTTGTTATTACCTCCCCATTAGCCCCCTTCACCAACGTTCCCATTTGTTCTCTTGTCTTACACACTTTATTTACCTCCTTCCAAAACATCTTTTTATTCTCCCTAAATTTAATGGTACTCTTTCATCCAACTCTCATTTGCCCTTTTTCACCTCTTACATCTTTTATACATCTCCCAGTCATTTACACTATTTCCCTGCCAAAATTGCCAAATGCCTCTCTCTTCTCTTTCACTAACAAACTTACTTCATCCCACCTCTCACTACCCTTTCTAATCTGCCCACCTCCCATGCTTCTCATGCCATAAGCATCTTTTGTGCAAGCCATCACTGCTTCCTTAAGTACAACCCATTCCTCCCGCACTCCCCTTACATCATTTGCTCTCACCTTTTTCCATTCTGCACTCAATCTCTCCTGGTACTTCTTCACACAAGTCTCCTTTCCAAGCGCACTTACTCTCACCACTCTCTTCACCCCAAAATTCTCTCTTCTTTTCTGAAAACCTCTACAAATCTTCACCTTTGCCTCCACAAGATAATGATCAGACATCCCTCCAGTTGCCCCTCTCAGTACATTAACATCCAAAAGTCTCTCTTTCACACACCTATCAATTAACACGTAATCCAATAATGCTCTCTGGCCATCTCTCCTGCTTACATGTGTATACTTCCATATATCTCTCTTTTTAAACCAGGTATTCCCAATCACCAGTCCTTTTTCAGCACATAAATCTACAAGCTCTTCGCCATTTCCATTTACAACACAGAACACCCCATGTACTCCAATTATACCCTCAACTGCCACATTACTCATCTTTACATTTAAATCACCCATCACTATAACATAGTCTCGTGCATCAAAGCTGCTAACACCTCACTCAGCCACTCCCAAAACACTTGCCTCTCGTCATCTTTCTTCTCAAGACCAGTTGCTAAGGCACCAATAATCACCATCTCTATACACTTTCAGTTTCACCCATATCAATCTACGGTTCACTTTCTTTAACTCTATCACATACTCCCTCAATTCCTGCTTCAAGAGTAGTGCTACTCCTTCCTTTGCTCTTGTCCTCTCACCAACGTATGTATTTATATTTGTCGCTGTCTCCCGCATTAGCGAGGTAACGCAAGGAAATAGATGAAAGAATGGCCCAACCCACCCACATACATGTCCACACACGCACATATACATACCTATACATCTCAACATATACATACATATATATATACACACACAGACATATAAATATATACACATATACATAATTCATACTGTCTGCCCTTATTCATTCCTATCGCCACCCAGCCACACATGAAATGACAACCCTCTTCCCCCAAATATGCACGAGGTAGCGCTAGGGAAAGACAACAAAGGCCACTTTCGTTCACATTCAGTCTCTAGCTGTCATGTATAATACACCAAAACCACAGCTCCCTTTCCACATCCAGGCCAGGGAAAATGAAACACGATAAGTTCCCAAGTGCACTTTCATGTAATAACATCATCAGGGGAGACACAAGAGAGAAATATAAGTCAGTTGATATACATCGAAGAGACGAAGCTAGGACGCCATTTGGTAAACATGTGATTCATGTTTACCAAATGGAATCCTAGCTTCGTCTCTTCGATGTATGTCAACTGACTTTTATTTCTCTCTTGTGTCTCCCCTGATGATGTGATTATTACACGAAAGTGCACTTGGGAACTTATCGTGTTTCATTTTCCCCATGGACTCATAGGAATGTATGTATATGTGCATGTGTAGGTCTTTATGTGTATACATGTGTATGTAGGTTGGTTGGACCATTTCTCGTCTGTTTCCTTGTGCTACCTCGCTAACACTGGAGATGGCGGATAAGTATAATATATGTATATGTCCGTGTATGTGGACGGAGGAGACTACAGATATTAGATGCCATTCACATCAGAGGGAAAGCACCTGTCATTAACATTCAGGCTAATATGACCACCATCATACAGCTCTTTGATGGCCAGCTAATTGGACATAGACCTAATGCCATTTTAGGACAGATGGGACACGTCACTGATCCGCCACATGCTATCAAGTCCACCTTTTCTAGAAAGGAGCTTCAGTAATTCATGCACACAAATGACTGAAAATTGCCTTGACAATGATGAGATTAATGCCATTACAAAGAGAAAAGAGTTCAAAGCAACTTACATCCTTTCCAGACATTCCAATGTCTGGTGGGCTAAAGGAAGGAGGTGTAGCTTTGTCAAATGCATCAAGAGCCATGTGGTACATCAGCTGCAAGATTTGCACAACACGCACAAGTGACACTGGAATTTCTGGAGGTGGTCTGAAAATAAACAGAAGATACAATACATTTCATCTGCAATCATAACTTGATTTCTGTTAAAGCTGTTTAATGTCACCATGGCTGTGAAATGTTTTAATAGAAAGAGCACTACTCAAGTGAGATGGTGGGTTATTCAAGTGAATATTCGAAAAACAAGGTTAAAGAAAGGAAGGAAGTCTTCATAGAGAGGTTGAAACTTTCAAGAATAAATAAAAACAAAAAACCAAACAAAAAAAACATGCATATGAGGAAAAAATGAGTCTCGATGAAAAAAATATAAAAATCTAAGGAAAATACTGAAATAATGAGGGACATAAACTATTGCACAAAGTAGGTCTTCATTATAAGCAATAGATGATAAAATTCCGGAAGACTACTGTATACGTACAAGAGGTTGAAGTCTTTATGAAATGAATTGAGCATATTAATGATATCAAAGATATGCCTTATGAGGGCTGAGAAAATTTAAAATAGAATAAGGGAAGTTACCGCAAAAGAACATATAAGAAGAAATGTAATGTACATACAAAAATGAAAATGTCAGATATAAAAAGGGTGGGCAATACAACAGTGAAGAGTGGAGGTGAAGCTGCTGTTGATTAAATCTGGAATGTTAATGCTATCACAGGAAAAAAAGATCATATATTTATCCCTGGGGATAGGGGAGAAAAATTCTTCCCACGCATTCCTCACGTGTCACAGAAGGTGACTAAAGGGGACGGGAGCGGGGGACTGGAAACCCTCCCCTCCTTGTATTTTAACTTTCTAAAAGGGGAACAGAAGAAGGAATCACGCGGGGAGTGCTCATCCTCCTCAAAGGCTCAGACTGGGGTGTCTAAATGTGCGTGGATGTAACATGTTTGAGGAAAGGAACCTGGATGTTTTGGCTCTGAGTAAAATGAAGCTCAAGGGTAAAGGGGAAGAGTGGTTTGGGAGTGTCTTGGGAGTAAAGTCAGGGGTTAGTGAGAGGACAAGAACAAGGGAAGGAGTCACACTACTCCTGAAACAGGAGTGGTGGGAGTAAGTGATAGTGTAAGAAAGTAAACTCTAGATTGATATGGGTAAAACTGAAAGTTGATGGAGAGAGATGGGTGATTATTGGTGCATATGCACCTGGGCATGAGAAGAAAGATCATGAGAGGCAAGTGTTTTGGGAGCAACTGCGTGAGTGTGTTAGTAGTTTTGATGCACGAGACCGGGTTATAGTGATGGGTGATTTGAATGCAAAGGTGAGTAATGAGGCAGTTGAGGGAATAATTGGTGTACATGGGGTGTTCAGTGTTGTAAATGGAAATGGTGAAGAGCTTGTAGATTTATGTGCTGAAAAAGGACTGGTGAGTGGGAATACCTGGTTTAAAAAGAGAGATATACATAAGTATATGCATGTAAGTAGGAGAGATGGCCAGATAGCGTTACTGGATCACGTTAATTGATAGGCGTCCGAAAGAGAGACTTTTGGATGTTAATGTACTGAGAGGTGCAACTGGAGGAATGTCTGATCATTATCTTGTGGAGGCGAAGGTGAAGATTTGTAGAGGTTTTCAGAAAAGAAGAATGTTGGGGTGAAGAGAGTGGTGAGAGTAAGTGAGCTTGGTGAGGAGACTTGTGTGAGGAAGTACCAGGAGGGACTGAGTACAGAATGAAAAAAGGTGAGAACAAAGGATGTAAGGGGAGTGGGGGAGGAATGGGATGTATTTAGGGAAGCAGTGATAGCTTGCGCAAAAGATGCCTGTGGCATGAGAAGCGTGGGAGGTGAGCAGATTAGAAAGGGTAGTGAGTGGTGGGATGAAGAAGTAAGATTATTAGTGAAAGAGAAGCGAGAGGCATTTGGACGATTTTTGCAAGGAAATAATGCAAATGAGTGGAAGATGTATAAAAGAAAGAGGCAGGAGGTCAAGAGAAAGGTGCCAGAGGTGAAAATGAGGGCAAATGAGAGTTGGGGTGAGAGAGTATCATTAAATTTTAGGGAGAATAAAAAGATGTTTTGGAAGGAGGTAAATAAATTGCGTAAGACAAATGAACAAATGGGAACTTCAGTGAAGGGGGCTAATGGGGAGGTGAGTATTTTGAAGGTTTGTCGAATGTGTTTGATGATAAGAGTGGCAGATATAGGGTGTTTTGGTTGAGGTGGTGTGCAAAGTGAGAGAATTAGAGAGAATGATTTGGTAAACAGAGAAGAGGTCGTAAAAGCTTTGCAAAAGATGAAAGCCATCAAGGCAACGGGTTTGGATGGTATTGTAGTGGAATTTATTAAAATGGGGTGACTGTATTGTTGACTGGTTGGTAAGGTTATTTAATGTATGTATGACTCACGGTGAGGTGCCTGAGGATTGGCGGAATGCTTGCATAGTGCCATTGTACAAAGGCAAAGGGGATAAAAGTGAGTGCTCAAGTTACAGAGGTATAAGTTTGTTGAGTATTCCTGGGAAATTATATGGGAGGGTACTGATTGAGAGGGTAAAGGAATGTACAGAACATCAGATTGGGGAAGAGCAGTGTGGTTTCAGAAGTGGCAGAGGATGTGTGGATCAGGTGTTTGCTTTGAAGAATGTATGTGAGAAATACTTAGAAAAGCAAATGGATTTGTATGTGGCATTTATGGATCTGGAGAAGGCATATGATAGAGTTGATAGAGATGCTCTGTGGAAGGTACTAAGAATCTATGGTGTGGGAGGCAAGTTGTTAGAAGCAGTGAAAAGTTTTTATCGAGGATGTAAGGCTTGTGTACATGTAGGAAGAGAGGTAAGAGACTGGTTCTCAGTGAATGTTGGTTTGTGGCAGAGGTGTGTGATGTCTCCATGGTTGTTTAATTTGTTTATGGATGGGGTTGTTAGGGAGGTGAATGTAAAAGTTTTGGAAAGAGGGGCAAGTATGCAGTCTGCTGGGGAAGTGAGTCAGTTGTTCGCTGATGATACAGCGCTGGTGGCTGATTCAGGTGAGAAACTGCAGAAGCTGGTGACTGAGTTTGGTAAAGTGTGAGAAAGAAGAAAGCTGAGAGTAAATGTGAATAAGAGCAAGGTTATTAGGTACAGTAGGGTTGAGGGACAAGTCAATTGGGAGGTAAGTTTGAATGGAGAAAAACTGGAGGAAGTGAAGTGTTTTAGATATCTGGGAGTGAATCTGGCAGCAGAGGGAGCCATGGAAGCGGAATTGAATCATAGGGTGGGAGAGGGGCGAAAGTTCTGGGAGCATTGAAGAATGTTTGGAAGTCAAGAACATTATCTCGGAAAGCAAAAATGGGTATGTTTGAAGGAATAGTGGTTCCAACAATGTTATATGGTTGTGAGGCGTGGGCTATAGATAGAGTTGTGCGGAGGAGGGTGGATGTGGTAGAGGTGAGATGTTTGAGGACAATATGTGGTGTGAGGTGGTTTGATTGAGTAAGTAATAATACGGTAAGAGAGATGTGTGGTAATAAAAAGAGTGTGGTTGAGACAGCAGAAGAGGGTGTTTTGAAATGGTTTGGTCACATGGAGAGAATGAGTGAGGAAAGATCGACAAAGAGGATATATGTGTCAGAGGTGGAGGGAATGAAGAGAAGTGGGAGACCAAATTGGAGGTGGAAAGATGGAGTGGAAAAAGATTTCGAGTGATCAGGGCCTGAACATACAGGAGGGTGAAAGGAGTGCAAGGAGATACCGGGGTTGACGTGCTGTCAATGGATTGAACCAGGGCATGTGAAGCATCTGGGGTAAACCAGGGAAAGTTCTGTGGGGCCTGGATGTGAAAAGGGAGCTGTGGTTTCGGTGCATTATTACATGTGAGCTAAAGGCTGAGTGTGAACGAATGTGGCCTTTGTTGTCTTTTCCTAGCGCTACCTCGCGCACATGAGGGGGGAGGGGGCTGTAATTTCATGTGTGGTGGAGTGGCGATGGGAATGAATAAAGGCAGACAGTATGAATTATGTACATGTGTATATATGTATATGTCTGTGTATGTATATATATGTATACGTTGAGATGTATAGGTATGTATATTTGTGTGTGTGGACATGTATGTATATACATGTGTATGTGGGTGGGTTGGGCCATTCTTTCGTCTGTTTCCTTGTGCTACCTCGCTAATGCAGGAGACAGCAACAAAGCAAAATAAAAATAAATATATAATTAATGATCAGACAGAGAAAAGCTACTGCTCCATCATATAAAGGTAAAGATTATCAAAATAACTATGCAAATTACATGTGAATAAAATTTATTACAGGGATGACATGGTACTTAACAAGAATAACTTTGATTAGAGGGTTTTCTGAACTCCCTTGTAAAGGAAAACCTGTGGATCTAAGGAGGAAGGAGTATACAAGATCTTTGCACCTTTGCAGTAAGCTCTAGAGATAAAGAAGAAAAAGGGAAAAGCATTCATGGATTTACAGAAAGCATATAATAAAATTAATCAGAAAGAAATTTGAGAATTTCAATTCCTATGGCATTCATGGAAGACTGAGGATTCCAATAAAGCAACTTTCTGGCAGTTCCTCACTCTAAACATATCACCACTGCCATGGCATCAGCAAACAATGCCTGACACATCTACTAGGCACCACCAACCCCAAACAAAAGGCATATCTGCTCCCTCCAAGACCCTTGCATTTATCTCCTTCACCATCCCATCCATAAACAGACTCAATAACCATGGTGACATCATACACCACTGCTGTAGACCTAATTTCACCCAGAACCACTCACTCTCCCTCCTTTCTACCTATGACATATGATTGATTCCCTTGAGAAAAACTCCTCACTACTTCTTATAGCTTTCCTCCCAGACTATATATTTGTAACATCTTCCACAAAGCATTTCTGTCCACTCTATCATATCCTTTCTCCTGACTGATAAATGCCAATTACAAATACTTTTGTTTCTCCAAATATTTTTCATACACATTCTTTACAGCAAACACCTGATCTGCCCATACTCTACAAACACCCTATATCATCAGATATATTCAACAATTCTTCTCAAGATTCATTCCATCTCTTCTTCACCTCATCTCTGTCTGTTACCACTTTCCAATTTGCCCCCTTCAAAGATGCTTCCATCTTTTCTCGTTTTTCTCACACTATTAACCTCCTCCTAAAACTGTTCTTATTCTTCTGGTTTGCTGAAACTCACTCATCCCAACTCTCATTCACCCTCTTTTTCAGCCTCTGGATCTTCCTTTTGACCTGCTACATTCTCATACATCTCCCAATCACACACATTGCTGTCCTGTAAGTATTGCCCATATATCTTTCATCATCCCACCACTCATTAAAAGTAGGGGAAGAAAAGGCCTCTCATTCACATCCACTTTCTACCTAGGATGTATAATGCATCAAAACCAGAGCCCCCTATCTACAACCAGGCCTCACAGACCTTTCCATGGTTTCTCCCTTTCATACATATTCAGTATTTCTTGGCTCCATCCTCTGTCCTTTCTTTTGGAAAGAAATAAAGGAGAGGAGAATTTCCAACCCTCCACTTTTTTTTATAACAAGCAGAGAGTTCAAAGATGTACAATGCATCAAAACCAGAGCTCCTTATTCACAACCAGACTGCACAGACCTTTCGATGGTTTCTTTTTTTTGTGCATATTCAGTATTTCCTATGTAAGCAATAAAGATTCAATCACTGAGTCTCAGAGGAAAAAATATTTGTAAGGCTCCATTCTCTGTTATTTTTCTTGGAAAATAATAAAAGAGAAGAGAATTTCCAGCCCTCCACTCTTTTTAAAACTCACAAAGGAATACATAAGCAGTATTCTTTCTACCCTATCCCATTTATTCATACATATATACATCAAAAAGCAACAAGAACAAGGAGAGACAGGGCAAAAGTCTGAAACACCAATTAGTCAACATAAACATAGTGTCAGTGGTAATCAGCATAATACTACCTTGTTCGAATATAAAGCCTCTCTTTGTCAATGGGTTGAACCAAGGTATATGAAACAGTCAGAGGAAACCATGGCAAGGTATGGCTGTGGACAGGAGGGGTTCTGCTTTTGGTGCACTACACAGGACAGCTAGAGAATGGTAAATGCAAATGAGGCCAATTCTATGTTCCTGATCTGCATCACTATGCAAGAAATGGTAATCAAGTATGAAAAAAAGAAAATGATAATAATGTTATCTATAATAATAACAATATTCATCACTATAATAACAATAGTGCTAAAGATGGAATACGTACAAATACTCTAGAATTGGGGTGGTAAATATAGTATGAAAAGTGTTCAAATCAACTCCATCCATCGAAGAATGTACTGGTGTGCTAACATTAGGCTCTCCACCCTCGCTAGAGCTGAGTGACGGTTCCATCACTTCCTTAGATGGATCCTGAATGTGGGTCTCTGTCATAAAGCATCCTAGGAGCCGCAAAGTATCACAGAAACTGGTATAACAAATCTGGAGAGGAAAGAAAGACTGTATCAAACACTGAACATCAATATTCACACCTACTTACTGATATAATCAATTAACCTTTATATCTAAAAATTCTTCCAACTTCTCCCTCTAAACCTTGTTCTCTTCTTGGCAGTGAACACCTCTTTCTTGATTTATATGTGCAATGTCATGATTCTTGCTGGGGTGAGGATCTGTGAGAAGTGGGGGCATGTTGTAAGGAAGAAAGGAGAGGTAAAAGCCTGGCAAGCAAGAAGAATCAGAAAGAATGCAAGAGGTAGCATGAGAGGAGGGTGGTGAAAAGTTTAAATGGAAGTGAAGTAAATGTCAGAATGCAGTCATGTGTAAATGAGGCATTTAAAATGTTTAGAGAAAGACTACCTAGGCCTGTAGAATTAGCAGTTACATACAAGGTCACGAGATTTAGGTACAAAAGGGAAAATGCATGGTGGACAGATGAGAATAGAAATGCAGTGGAAAAGGAGAAAAAGGCATATGGTAGATTGCTTGAAAGAAATGTACCAATGGAAGTTAAGCAAAGGAGGAGGGTGAATATAAGAAGAGTAAGTGGAATGTTAAGAGGCTGACAGAGGTAAGAAAAGAGTAGATGAAGATTTTGGAAGACAGTTGAGAGAAAAGTTTAGGGAAATGAAAAAATTTCACTAGAAGGAAGTGAAAAATGAAGAGGTGTACATAAGAAAGGAAATGTAAGCATGAGAAGTAAGAAAAGGGAGTTGCTGAATCAAAAGGAGAAAGTGAAAGGAAAATGGAAAGAGTATTTTGAAGAACCAATGAATGTGACGTGGGAGAAGGACAGCTAGCAGTTTTCATGCATGGGTAGGAAGGAAGAAAGGAAAAGGATTAAAGTGCAAAGGCCTACAGCTAGAAGGGAGGTAAAAAGGATAATAATGTGGCTGAAGGTAAGAAAGGCACCTGGAGCAGATAGGATTATGCCTGAAATGCTGAAGTATGGAAGAGAAAGTGTGATAAAGTGGATGCATTTGCCAATCAATTTAGTATGGAAACAGAAGGTTGTGCCTCAGGAATAGGTGAAAGCAATTATTGTTCCTTTATTCAGAGGAAAAGGTGCTAGATAAAAAATAAAAAAAAAGGTGCAAAAGATGTATGTAGCAATTATGGGGAATAAGTCTGTTAAGTACACCAGCAAAAAAACGTGCATGAGTGTTAATTTATAAAGTAATGGAAATGACTGAATGAAGAATAAGTGAGGAGCAATGGGGTTTTAGGAAAGGTAGGGGATGTGTGAATCAGATTTCTGTGGTGAAAATGACTATGGTAAAACTTCAAGTGAAAACATATATGTAGAATAGATATATCTGGAGAAAGAACATGACAGGGTTAATAGAGATACCTTGTGGAAGGTTTTGTGAATATAGGGTGTGGAAAGAAGCTACTAGAAACAAAGAAGTTTGGATCAGCAGAATAAAGCATGTTTGCAAGACGAGAGGGGAGGTGAAGACTGGTCTGCAACAGGGGTTGTATAATATGTTAATGGATGCAATGGTAAAAGAGTTTAATGCAAGTGTCTTGAAGAGAAGGGCAAGTATGAAGTCAATTAGGGGTGAAGGGGCCTGGAAAGTCAGTTAGTTGTTGTTTGCTGATAACTCAGTTCTAGAGATAGATTCCAGTGAGAAACTGCAAAAGTTGGTGTATGAGTTTAAAAAAGTGTGTGCAAAGAAAAAGCTGAGTAAATGTGTGAGTTTGAATGGAGAAAATTTTGAAGAAGGAAATGTTTGTTACATGGGAGCAAATGGAAACATGGAATCGGAAATGAATCATAGGGTGGGTGAAGGGGTGAAGGTTTTGGGAGTAGGAGTAGTGACATGATGTTACAAGTGGAAAATTTCACACCTGACCTCACTTACCTATGCTGGACTCTGATGCTCTGTTGGCACCAGTTTGTTAAAAACCACTGTCAATGTCAGACCTATGTGCATCACTCACTGTGTCTTTTGCTTATTCTCTGCTGTGATGTAGTGGTCCTAACAATGCTATACAGATGCAAGGCATGGGATATAAATGAGGACATGTGGAGGAGGGAGGATGTGTTGGAAATGAACTCTTTCAGGACAGTATGAGGTGTGAGGAGGGATGATCGAATAAGTAATAAAGGGGCAAGACAGTATGGCTGAGAGAAATTAAGAGGGTGCACAGAAATGGCTGGAGCACATGGAGAGAATGAGTGAGGAAAGATTGGTAAAGAGGACATATTAGTCAGAAATGGAAGGAACAATAAGATGGGGGAGACCCACTGGGAGATAAAAGGACAGAGTGAATAACATTTTGAGTTTTCAGGGCCTGAACATGCAGCAGGGTGAAAAATGTGCACAAAAAAGTGAAATGGAACAATGTGGTATACGGGGGAACTAAAGGACTGAAGCATGGTGCATAAAGCAGCCAGCAAAAACCACATAAACGGTATGTAGAGCCAGGCTGCAGATAGAGGGCCAAGGTCTTGGTGTAATACACATGACAGCAAGAGAACGGATGTGTCAGAGTGAGGCCTTTTCTTCATCTGTTCCTCACTGATATGGAAAATGGTGAAAAAAAAAAGGATATATAAGGAACATGCATGAAGTGAACAAAGAAACGTTTAAAAAGTTACTCATGTCTGAAGTCAATCCCTGATGAACTTCAAAGAGGAAACTATTTGCAAAGTTTCACACTGTACAGGTACACAGCAACCCAAGCAAGAAGTGTGCACTATGTATTAGCTCTGACACTTTGGCTAAAGCTCACTGTATGTACTTGTATGAATACATGTACCTTCTTCATTTTGCACACCTCTCCATCTAAACACCCATCCTTTCCACTACTTAAAAAAATTAATCACTTAAAAATTATATCTGAATAAAAAGAGTGAGAACAGGTAAAAAGAACAATATGGATAGAAGTGCATTTTAAGATTTTTTTTAAATGACTGCAAAGTTGCCCGTCGAAGAAGTTTTACACAAATCACCCATCAGCAGAATATGAGATGGCACATGGATTACTAAACGCTAAACATAAAAGTAATAGATGAGATAATAAAAGCTAAAATCCAAAATTACTATTCTTCACTGATACTGGCTTGATCCCAGTAACTTGCAATTCTTACTTTCAGCTACAGCTTACCTCCTGATGGAAAAATTTGGCATTGGCAGGCTCATATCTCATTGCTGTGGTAAGTGTGTTAAAAACATTTAGCAGAAGAGTGAGAATCTGCCGTGAAGGTACAGTGCTCCAGACTTGTGGTACGATGTCTCCCAGACTCCCCTCTAAGCTCACAAGGGCACTCATTACATACACAAAGCCCCCAACCTTGCGGAACACGGTTCTTGTTCGATGAGATTCTTTCAGGCAAACCAAAAGGGACTGAAAAAAAAAAATGCTTCAGTGCATAATTTCTTCTCTTCATTCAACTGTACAACAGCTGTATAGGTCATATACTTTATATTTGTTGAAATACTTTATCTTCAATACCATAAAAAACATGGTGCCTCTAATGTCAATTGGATTAAGAAATTTTACAGACTATAAACCAGCTCTATTAACCCCCAAAATGATAAGCAAGATTACAGTTGGTTACCTTGAGGATATCAATCTTGAGCTGCAACTCTGTTGAAGGGGCAGAATGGAGTAAGCCCAGCAAAGATTCCATGTCATCATCACTACCACTGGCCAATATCAGCTGTTGCATTACACCTGAAATATCAAAAATTAACAAACTTCATTGTCTACCTACCTATCTATATACATCTCTGATGCCCACTGATCCCTGTCCTTACATGCCTCCCTCACATACACCATTCCACACTTTCTTCCAACATTTCTCTCCCTCCAGTATTCTTCAACCCTATTTGCCCATGTTACAGGTGGTCTTCCTTTCACATCAACCCCTTTAAATGTACTATTATACACTCTTATAGTGAACTCCCACTCTTGCATTCTTTCCACATGCCTAAACCACCTTTAAGTTTTACATTTCACCCATGCTACCACTTCACAACTCATTCCCTTTGCATTCCCTGCCATAGCACATCTCTCATACACCCTTCCATTTCTTTCTTCATTCCATTCAGTCACACCATATGCTTTTCTCAAATAGCTAACTTCCACAGACTGGATTCTTGATCTCTGTGACTCACTCCATGTCCATGCTTTGGCTGCACAGATCAGGGTTGGGAGGACTATGCTGTCCCTTAATCCTGCCTTCACTTCCATACTTACACCTCTACCCTTCGTTATTCTATTAAGGGACCCAATGACTCTTCTACCCTGTACTGCTCTCACCCTTAACTATCCTTTCATAGCACCTAACTTACCCAACACAGCTCCTAAATACTTAAATTTTCTCACCTTTTCCAGTCTTTCTCTCCCCATATCCAAAGCACAATTTAGTAAATCTTCCTTCACTCTATATCGTCTTACAATATCTATACTTTATTGTGTTTACTTTCAAACACCATTACTTTATTTTTATTTGCATCTACCTTAAGAGCAAGGTTATTAGGTACAGTAGGGGTGAGGGTCAAGTCAATTGGGAGGTGAGTTTGAATGGAGAAAAACTGGAGGAAGTGAAGTGTTTTAGATATCTGGGAGTGGATCTGTCAGCGGATGGAACCATGGAAGCGGAAGTGGATCATAGGGTGGGGGAGGGGGCGAAAATTTTGGGAGCCTTGAAAAATGTGTGGAAGTCGAGAACATTATCTCGGAAAGCAAAAATGGGTATGTTTGAAGGAATAGTGGTTCCAACAATGTTGTATGGTTGCGAGGCGTGGGCTATGGATAGAGATGTGCGCAGGAGGATGGATGTGCTGGAAATGAGATGTTTGAGGACAACGTGTGGTGTGAGGTGGTTTGATCGAGTGAGTAACGTAAGGGTAAGAGAGATGTGTGGAAATAAAAAGAGCGTGGTTGAGAGAGCAGAAGAGGGTGTTTTGAAATGGTTTGGGCACATGGAGAGAATGAGTGAGGAAAGATTGACCAAGAGGATATATGTGTCAATTGCCTATGCTTAGACACATTGGAAAACATACAACCATCTGCAACTCCTCTTCATTCTCATCAAACAACACAGTATCATCCACAAACAGGCTTGCCACTTGCCACCATATCTCATCACCACAGCCCATCTCTGCACCCCTTTTCCCTAGTTTTGTTTCCATCTCTCTTGTCACTCCATTCATATACATAATAAAAAGCCATTGTGAGATCACATAGCCCTGCCTCACACTTACATGTACACTAAAGCTTTCACTCAACTCTCCATCCACTCTTATGCATGCATTTGCTCCTCTATAGAAGGCAGGGCAAATGAGAGTCGAGGTGAGAAAGTATCATTAAATTCTAGGGAGAATAAAAAGATGTTTTGGAAGGAGATAAATAAAGTGCATAAGACAAGAGAACAAATGGAAACATCGGTGAAGGGGGTTAATGGGGAGGTAATATCAAGTAGTGGTGATGTGAGTAGGAGATGCAGTGAGTATTTTGATGGTTTGTTGAATGTGTTTGATGACAGAGTGGCAGATATAGGGTGTTTCAGTCTAGGTGGTGTGTGAAGGGAGGGTCAGGGAGAATGGTTTGGTGAACAGAGAAGAGGTAGTAAAAGCTTTGCGGAGGATGAAAGCCAGCAAGGCGGCAGGTGTGGATGGTACTTCAGTGGAGTTTATAAAAAAAAGGGGGTGACTGTGTTGTTGACTGGTTGGTAAGTACATTCAATGTATGTATGGTTCATGGTGAAGAGCCTGAGGATTGGCAGAATGCATGCATAGTGCCATTGTACAATGGCAAAGGGGATAAAGGTGAGTGTTAAATTTACAGAGGTACAAGCTTGCTGAGTATTCCTGGGAAATTATATGGGAGGGTATTGATTGAGAGGGTAAAGGCATGTACAGAGCATTAGATTGGGGAAAAGCAGTGTGGTTTCAGAGAGCATCAGACTGGGGAAGAGCAGTGTGGTTTCAGAAGTGGTAGAGCATGTGTGGATCAGGTGTTTGCTTTGAAGAATGTATGTGAGAAATACTTAGAAAAACAAATGGATTTGCATGCAGCATTTATGGATCTGGAGAAGGCATATGACAGGGTTGATAGAGATGCTTTGTGGAAAGTATTAAGAGTATATGGTGTGGGAGGTAAGTAGCTAGAAGCAATGAAATGTTTTTATCAAGGATGTAAGGCATGTGTATGAGTAGGAAGAGAGGAAAGTGACTGGTTCCCACTGAATGTTGGTTTGCGGCAGGGGTGCATGATGTCTCCATGGTTGTTAAATTTGTTTATGGATGAGGTGGTTTGGGAGGTGAATGCAAGAGTTTTGGAGAGAGGGGGCAAGTATGCAGTCTGTTGTGGATGAGAGGGCTTGGGAAGTGAGTCAGTCATTGTTCGCTGATGATAAAGCACTGGTGGCTGATTCAGGTGAGAAACTGCAGAAGTTAGTGACTGAGTTTGGTAAAGTGCATGAAAGAGGAAAGCTAAGAATAAATGTGAATAAGAGCAAGGTTATTAGGGTCAGTTGGGTTGAGGAACATGTAAATTGGGAGGTAAGTCTGAACGGAGAAAAACTGGTGAAAGTGAAGTGTTTTAGATACCTGGGAGTAGATTTAGCAGCCTCTTATGATCTTTCTTCTCATGACTAGGTTCATAGGCACCAATAATTGCCCATCTCTCTCCATCCACTTTCAGTTTTACTCATATCAATCTAAAGTTTACATTCTTACACTCTATCACATACTCCCACAACTCCTGCTTCAGGAGTAGTGCTATGACTTCCCTTGCTCTTGTCCTCTCATTAACCCCTGACTTTACTCCCAAGACTTTCCCAAACCACTCTTCCCCTTTACCCTTTCGCTTCATTTCACTCAGTGCCAAAACATCCAGGTTCCTTTCCTCAAACATTCTACCTATTTCTCCTTTTTTCTCATCTTGGTTACATCCACACACATTTAGACACCCCAATCTGAGCCTTCTAGTAGGATGAGCACTCCCCGCATGACTCCAGCATACATACACATATGTATGCTGGTCCCCGTAGGGGTCAACAGAAGGACCTTAGGTCAAGCCAGCTATATCTGTGCTAATTACCATAAAACTTACACCTCCGATGACTTCCCACTTCACTTATCCCATTATGTATAAAATCATGACAGATAAAAAATCTCACAAACAATTAGCATATAGCAACATTAAAATAAGGGCTGATGGACGGTCTTTCACATGTAGCACCTTCTCATCAGGGGCTCTACCTGCAACTGACCCCCACTGGTTGCAGAAAATATACCGTAACGAGAAACAATGAGAAAGTCGAAACGACTACGTATAATGTCTCACTGGAAACTCAAAATCATGGGGGAAACAGGAATTTTCTACGTTTTCAAACAGCCTGATGGTGTAAGGCTACCTAATTAGATGTGAAGAATAAAATTAAGATATTTATCAATGTCTTGATAGTTATACAACTGTAGTTAACATCAATTTAACGAGTTAATTAAGTTCAGTGAAAGAACCATATCCAAAACATAGTAGTTTTTCATAGTTTCTCTTCTTACTTGACTGAACCAGCAGTCTTCGAGGATATCTCATATGTATGAAGTGAGGTACAGAACTTTGTTGTTTATCCCTGAAATTGCATTTTCAGGAGGACAGGATCTCACCAGTACAATTCTGAGGCTTTTATAGTTATTTTCAAGATGTCACTTCCTTTCATTCCACTGTATAGTAACAGAAAATATGGGACTTGAGTGATGGAAGCTGTTCCGATTCAAGTGTGTCTTGGGTAATGAATTCACATAAATACTCTTTAAGAAAGTTCCTTAGGAGAAAGTGTGATCAGAAACAAAGATTCTTATATCAAAAAGGCTATGCAAGTTCTGTTATTGATTTAAGGAGTACTGATTCACGATCATTAGGGTGAAGTAGTAGGTAGAAACATTTGACAAAAGCATTAGGTATAAGTAGTCAGTGGGAACATTAGGTGGGAGCCTCTGCATACACTGTGCTAGACTTACCCTCTGTCAGTGACCTGTTAAGGGTGAGGCACTAAAGGCTCAGAAACAACACTGGCATTTACTAGTTACAGAGACTCTATTGCTGTGGCCACCCTTTTGGGGGAGTTCCAGAACAGGTGTCAGAGATATAAATAGATAGACAGCATCTTGTTAAAAGGCAGAAAATGCAACCTTGTGTAAAAAAGTGACTGAAAGACTAATAAATATCAAAACAGCAGGGTGATTTTCTCTGCAATGCAATGTAATTATGTAAAACCACAGAAAACTTACCTAAAGCTTGTAGGCGACATTCAAGGTACGGGACAAGTGCAACAGCACATTTGGATCCCCCAGATTCCCTGAAGACTGCAGCATTTTGACTGTTTGATGAAAGGAGGTGTGTCAAAGCCTCCATAACATGGAAGCCTAACCGTTCCTCCATACTACTGCTTTCTCCTTTCCATGAAAATTTAAAGATGTTACAAAAAGCAACGATGACATGTTTCTGTTATCAAACTATAAAATATGTTAAAATCATGTCAGTTTTCCCTGAAATTCTAGGCAAACCAAAGGACAGTTTCTAAGCAATTTTTCATCAATTAATCATAGTCATTGCATCCATCCATTAATCTCTAATACTTCATTTCCATAGAAATCGACTCTTTGGGAGAGTGGCCACACCAGAAAAGTCCCCATTTATGCTGTCATAATGAAACACATCTCCCTAACAAGCTCTATACCCTTCATATCTCCCTGGGTCCTCTCCCCATAACACTCCCTAAACCTTTGCCTCCAATGATGCTGAGTGTCCTCTCCTAACTCCTACATACATTCTTAACCAAAATATCCTCATGCATCCTTTCCCCATAACTAAACCCCTTCCAGGTATTTCTCGTACCTCCTGTGACATCACGCCCTATATCTTTACTTGTCATATATACTCCCTTATTAGGTGCTCCATCTAATAAATCAAAAGCTCATTTTAACCCTGAATCATAGAAATATCTGCATTTCACAACCTTGTGCCCTAGTGCTATGGATGACAGATGTGTGGTCTCTCAGTCCTTTGCAGTTATCGTTACATATTCCTTGTGATAATCCTCCAAAAGATCCCATCACCTTTTTCCATTATGAAGTTCTTTCCTTTATTTCTTCTACTTTGCCATATCTGTGTAGTGAAAATACTGACTACTAATATTCTCTAACCTCTCTCAACAGTTCATCATGTATCCTACCCTCACAATTCAGTTCTCTCTCTCTCTCTCTCTCTCTCTCTCTCTCTCTCCAAAATGCATATAAAAGCACTTTTTTTTTTTAACTCTGGATGCTAAAGATGTGGCTATACACATCCAAAAAATATGATACGAATATTACAAATTTCCTAGAAAGCCTATCTCAAACAGATATTTGCTTTTACTTTAGGTGTGATCAAAGAAGTAAGAAACTTCTGAAGAACTATCTTAAATATCTATTACTAATGGAATTTGATGAAAATTCAAGAGCCATTACAGGAAACAATGGAAATGCAAAAAAGGGAAGAAAATGACAATTACCATAGATATAAAGAAAGATATACAAAGACATCACAACAAAGATTAAGCCATTTGATGAAACTCAAAGAAGAAAATTCTGGAATGAGCATAATACTGAAAGCAGATAAAGAAATATTGAAATCACCACAGATGCCACAAAAAAATCAACATGAAGAATGGAAAAAATATGATTATAGAAATTAAACGCAAGTTGAGCATCCCTACACTGAAAATTCAAAATCCAAAATGCTCCAAAATCCAAAACTTTTTGAGTATAATATAAAGTTACAAGTGGAAAATTTCACAACTGACTTCACTTGCCCATTCTAGGCTCTGATGCTCTGTTGGCACCAGTTTGTTACAAACCACTGTCATCGCCAGACCTATATCCATTACTCACCGTCTATTTTGCTTATTCTCTGCTCTGTGGTACAAATACATCATTGAAAATGCCAAAAAAGCCTGTAGATACCCCTATGGGTAACAGTGATAAGAAAATGAGGAGGCATTTATGTTTATCTATAACAGAGAAAGTAAAGCTGTTGGAAAAACTGGACAGAGGTGTAGGTGTGAAATGTCTTACAAAAGAGTGTGGTGCTGGAATGACCACCATCTATGCCATGAAGAAACAGAAGGCTAAACTGTTGAAATTCTATGCTGAAAGTGAAGAACAGGAGTTAATGAAAAACAAAAAACTGCATAAAGTTAAAAATGGAGATCTCAATAGTGCATTGAAAGTGGATCCATCGGAGTCGCAGTGAACACTTGCCACTCATTGGTATGCTGATCATGAAACAAGCAAAGATATATCAAGATCAATTGAAAATTGAAGGGAACTGTGAACATTCAACAGGCATGTTGCAGAAATCTAAGAAAAGACAGCATTAAATTCTTAAAGATTTGTGGTGATAAAAAATCTGCCAATCACAAAGCAGTGAAGAAATTCATTGAAAACTTTGCCAAGATCCTTACTCATGAAAATCTGACAGAAGAACAAGTCTATAATACTGATGAAACATCACCGTTTTGGCGTTATTGCCCCAGAAAGAAAATGACTACAAAGGATGAGAGAGCCCCTACAGGGATCAAGGATGCCAATGATAGAATAATTGTGCTGGGATGTGCTAATGCAGCAAGCATGAATAAGTGTAAACTTGCTGTGATAGGCAAATGGATGATGAGTTCAAGATTTTGATATTCCTCGACAACCGTTCCATTCATTCTCCAACTGTAATTCTCATAAAGCATTATGTTTATGCCAAGTACTTTCCCCCAAATGTGACTTCATTAATTCATCTATGTGACCAAGGTATCCTTAGATCAATGAAGAATAAATACAAAAACACTTTCTTGAACAGCATGCTGGCAGCAGTGAACAGAGGCATGGGTGTGGAAAGTTTCCAAACGAGTTTCACATAAAGGATGCCATATATGCTATTGCCAACCCTTGGAACACAGTGACTAAAAAGACAATTGTACATGCCTGGCACAACCTCTGGCCTGCAACTATGTTCAGTGATGATGACGAACAAAATGGAAATTTTGAAAGATTCCATATGTCAAGTGAGAAAAAAATGATGTATGACTTCCCTACATATGCAAAAAATATAATTGCAGAGTCCTTCAGTAAGCTGGAAGAAGTGGATATCGAAGAAGTTTTTAACATCGATAGTGAGACACCAGTTGTTCATTTTTAACATCGATAGTGAGACACCAGTTGTTCATTCACTGACTGATAGTGAAGTAGCTGAAATGGTTCTGAACCAAGGTGATCACAATAATAGAGATGATGAAGTCTTTGTTAACACTACAGAAAAAGTACTTATACACGACATAGTGAAAATGTGTGATGGACTTATTGAAAAACTAGAGCAGTGTGCATTCACTACAGAACAAGAAATCATGTCAGTTTATAAAACCAAAGAAAGATCTTCTAAGACAAAAACCATTGTTAATGAGGCCGATGACTCTGCAGGAAACATTTATAAAAGTCATCCATCAAAATGCCTCCTCATCACTAGAGAACCCACTTCCTGATTCCTCAACTTCTTCTGATGTTCCTTCTCACAGTGATGTCAGCAGTGATGTACCCTTCTCCTCAAGTTTCTCAAACCATATGTAGTTCTAATATTTGTTGCTGCATTTATCTTCTTTTGTTAGCAGAGTTCCAGTAACATGACCAGCAATATCATTGCATCGAAATTTTTCTCAGTCAGTTTCCATTACATTTGCAGCTACCTATAATTATCATAAATCAAATGCTCATTTGTTTTTATATTTCAAATAAAACCAAAAAAAAATAAAATACAGTGTACTGTAACCTTTTAATCAAAACACAGCATCATAGGTAGAAACTGAAAACCTGCAGTTGTTTGCTGTTGTTAAACAGCTGATACAGATATTCTGCTGATGCTACTGTGCTCCTTAGTTACCCTAAACACATTATTTTTTCATTTCATTAATGGTATTTTATACCTTTCTACTGTTAAGTACTTGATGTGTGAATAAGTGTAAGAAAATTATTGCTTATCAGTAGCATCTAAATTCAGAGTCAGGAATGAAGGTGATACCAAACAACCACAGATTTTCCACATTGGTGGCAGAGGTTGTGACACCTTAGCTCTCTGATAGTTCAGTGTTACACAAAACTTTGCTTCATGCACAAAATTACTAAAAATATTGTATAAATTGTCTTCAGGCTATGTGTATAAGTATATGAAACATAAATGGAATTTGTGTTTAGCTTCCATCCCCAAGATATCTCATTATGTGCAAATATTTAAAAATCTGAAAAAATCCAACATCCAAAATACTTCTAGAAGAAATACTTATGGAAGAAGTCAAATAAACCAATAAACTATCACATTATGAAAAAATAACAAAAAGAAAAGGGAAAAAATTTAAGATAATAAAAAAAAGTTGTTACTAGGTAGAATTATCACTAGGTTGGAATATTCAGGTTGAAATACTCAAACTAAACCTAAGGTCAAAATGATACTTTGGTAGCTGACACTGGTGTTGCCTCCTGATACAGAAGTTCTGTAAATACAACCTGTTTAAGGAAAACCACAAAGAAAAGACAAAAATACCAAACTGATATATCTGTAAGTCAAAAACGTTATGATTAAAGTAAAAGCCAATATTAAACAAATTCAGCAGGTTTATGTAGTGCTGAAGATATAGCAAAAATGAATAGTTTCATAAGTACCCAGACTCCCAAAGGAAGAAAAAATTTCATTTCTTACATTTGGTTCCCTACGAAATATCTCTCCTTTGAATCATGTTTCACTGGATATGCTGGATTAGATACACTTCCTACACATACTGCTTCCCTACAGCAAAGATGAGGTATAGCTGCATTACTTGAAAGTGTCTCATCAATAACTCACCATACTTTGAAAGGATGCACACACAAGAAGTATGTAAATCACCTTATGCCACATCTTAAGATGGGGCAAAACTACTATTATCAAAATTCTACACATTATCATATCTGATAGCTTTGCATTTACCACATATGCTAAAATCTAGATCAAATGACTAAGACTGCATCCAGAGGAAGCAGATCAAATGAGGTTAGGGCATTTTTAGGCAGTTACAACTGCTGCTGCTGCTGCTACCTAATACAAAGTGCAGGGAGTCTGACTACACTTTTACCTGCACTGAACATACTGAAAGGTTATCTTTCACTAGTCTACATAAGCATTCTGATCAACACAGTTTACAATATCTGAGATAAGGATCTAGAGAGTGCTGATCATGAGCAAAATATTCTTAAACCAGTGACTGATTCGAGGCAGAAGTTTTAACAAGACCAGTCAACACAGAAAAATATCAAACAGCTTCACCCTTATTGTATAACTTCCACTTCAGTGTAAAAAGCAGAAGCAGGTAATCCAAGTGTAAGATACTCAGAAAATCACTATGACCACCAGCTGGTACAATTCAATATCTAACACCTGGCTCAACTCTAAAAAAGAGGCTTTTCCCCCCTCCATGTGTTTTATGTTGTTTAAAGATCCTATACTTTTGGGTCTACATTTATCCATAAACATTCAAAAAAATGTCAAAAAAGATATATACGTACTTGTAACTTCAGATGCTGTAATTTCAGCTCACACTGCAAGCTTAGAAAAAAGCTATAAAATCTGATTTCATAACCCTGAACAAAACCCAGAATACCAACCTTTGGTTTGTGATTCTTCATCTGCCTTTGTCTTGAGAAGCTCAAGATACCTAGTGAGACATGTCACAAATACTTCAAGCATGCCCACTTCACGATAAACATCCTTGAACACAGCATTATGCCTGAAATAAATCCTAGTATTACAATACATAAAAAGAAGACATAGAATATAAAGTATAAGTTTTGACTCAATATAAATTTTGGCTGCCATTAACAACTGACTAGTTTTGTGGACTCTCTACCTGACAGTTAAATTTGGTAAGAACTTACATAAAAACTGCTCTCAGGCATATAATTCTTGGATAGCTGGATCACTAAATCTGTGAAAGCTAAATAAAACCACCACAAGCTAGCTCAACAAAACCTCAAGTTGCACTCCTCTGACCTAGGTAGCTATCTTTTCTTTCCGTCTCACCCACACATTGAATAAATGGCATTCTGTCCACAAACATACAATCTTGCTCCATTACATATCCTGACAGCATTTAACTTGCACAACTCATTCTTTGTAACTGTAGATTCTCCTGCAGTGAACACTACTTACTAGCCCTGTCTTTTGGCAAAATTGAAGAGCAAAAGATAGAAGTAGTAAGAAAGAACAATAAACAGGCAGTTTGGCATAGCAGGAGAGTAAGCGTCTTGGCAGGATAGCCTGCTACTCCTGTCGGCAGGCTGCACTGGATCACAACTGAGTGGTGCTGGTGGTTGGACTGTAGTGCAGAGTCCAGTTGGGTAAGGTAAGGTACCCAACCAACTTTCCTACTGCCTATGTCTCATCTTACTTCTGCCTTTGCTAGTGTAGGTGATGAAACATTGCTTCAAACACAAACATGTGTTTATACTGTTAAGTAATTTTGCATAAAGCAGTGGGTGTTTCTGTACTACAATAAGCACAAAGATTGTCCTTAAAGTGAAAAAAAAGTAGAATTCACAGTTTCAGATATGATATCAAATAGGAGAAGCAGTCTTCAACAGTTGTTTTCATAAAGTCAAGTGATAAAGGTGGCATTCAATACAAGGAAGATTGAGCCTGAGGCTGTAATTATTGCAGAGGGGAAGAAAGAAGGAGCAAGCTGTGAATAATGAAGATACTGATAAAGAAAGGCAAGGTCTAAGAGCAATGTCAGCAGTAGAGGTGGAAAGTGTCTCATTTGCTTGACGGCACTCAAGGAAGCCCTTGAAACCTTTCATCCCACCTCAACCAGTGGTTGCCATTCCAACTCAGCACTGGAGTGATATCATTTTGATGTACCTTCACCAACAGTGTAAAAACTGAAAAATTTGGAATGCAGGATAAAGAAGTGTGTTAGGTGTTGTAAAGTTTTCTGTACATGATGGAGAGAATCATATTTCAAAAGAATGGTTACCTCGTAACTCTTATTTTGCCAAGAGGACACCCATGTTACATACAACAATCAACATGAACTTGTCAATATGAGAGTTTGACCAGCTTAAACACTGGGTCTTGTGATGGGAGGAGCTTTTATCCCTCACGTGTCACAGATTTGATAAGTGGCTTTCTAATTTAGATACAGTATTTATCAACCACAAACTTTATCACATGCATTTACAAATATGCATGTATTAGCATTCAAGCAAGCATGAGAGTGAATACTTCATTACATAACTATGTAATGCTTTTTTTTCTCTAAGAATCAAGCTTTAGTACCAATCTGAATTGGAAAAAATCAACTCTATGGCTTAAAAGAAGAAAAATACAGATGGTAATCTATACATGAAAGCATCAAGAATAATTTACTGGATTTGAAAGTACCTAAACAAGAAAGAATCAGAACTATTAAGCCAGTAATAATACCTTCAAATGTAGCAGAGATACAAAACAAAATCACAAGATTCAGCAAAATGCTTGAAAGATTATTCAGTGGAACACCAGCAAAAGTAACAAGCATGCATGGAACAACTTTAAGAAAATTTAAAAGAATACTTAATATGTGATTCAAGTCAATTCTAGATGAGCCCAGGACTGACAATGAAAGAATGTGCATGGTAGCTGAGAAAAATAATCGTATTCATTATGCATGATGTGGAGCATTCCGATTGCTAGCCTTTACTTGCTGGCAAAATCTCATCATAGATACTCAAAGGTAGGTACTCCCTCAGCACTTGTTACTCCCTGACCTTCCTTCATTGTTGTTCCACATTTTTCCTAATTCTTGCTTTCCCACCCTCCCAACTTTTCTACTCAAAGCTCCCCACCCTCCCAACTCACCATTCCCCCACTTCCCAAACTCATTGTGACATGGCCTCCCCACTCAAAAATCCCCACCCTCTCTACTCATCACTCCCTGCCCTTCCCACTCACTGCTCCCCACCATCCTTACTCATTACTTCCCTTCCTCCCCACTCTACATTCCTTCAACCTCCCTACTCTCAACTCCTAATCTTCCCGACTCTCAGCTTCCTAACCACTCAATTCACAGCTCTCCCACCCTCACTACTCTTTCAAAAGAAAAACAAAATAACAATAAACATCAAAGTGATAGAAGTGTGAGAAATGGAAACAGGAATGAAGTCAAGGACGACAGGAAACAAAAAAAGCTCAGAAAACATAGAGGCACTGATGAATAGGGTGAAAGGCAATAAAATATGCAGATATTATCTAAGGGGCAGGTGCAGACACTGACAAATGTAAGCATAATCAACCAAAAATGTGTATGACAGCACTTCTTTATGGAACTTTGGAGGCCAGAAGATCTCATAATAAAGAAATATGCGAACAGGCATACCCCGAAATCTGCTTTATGACAAATTTCACATAAGCAAGTGGGGAAATGAATGCAGAATCATGCACCCACAAAGCCTAGGATATATGTACTTGCTTTGACTACCAAGAGTATAGGAAAAAGGAGAAAAGTACATTCAACATCCAAAACCATTGGAAAATTATGAAAATTCAGAATCCTAAATAGAAAACAATGAAAATGTTGGACATAAAAAGATCTGAACAAAGACCATTTTATGAAAACCAATAGGACAACTGAAATGGATATAGTCTAGAAAACAAATGTTGAAATATCAAAGTCACCAGAGATGCCACACAAAACTGAAATCAAGAAATGACAATATCTGATAACTGAAAATACATACTACTATTCAACCAAAAAACAGGATGGGAAGATTGTAAGAATCAATACTGACAAGAACATTAATGGCACACAACAAGTCACAAAAAGGAACAAGATGGAATGGGAACTTGAGCAACTAATGCCCGAATTATGACTACTACAGAAACCCATCTAACCAGTGGAATTATCTTATATCTGAGAGCTAAATAACATGATTAAGGTAAAGAACTTTTTTTCTAAAACAGAAATTAATTGACTACATGAGAATTAAACAATATGAGGGAAGACATAATGACCAAAAAAAACCAGCTGAAGACTAATAACAAACTCTAGAATTAAAGTAAATCATGTCAATGATCACACAAAGAATAACTCCATGATCATACTCAATGTATCAGAGAACTGGCTTAATGAAAAAGTAAAAGATGAAGCAAATTTGGAACAATATGAAACATTCAGAGTAAACAGAACCAAATTCAATCAAGGAAGTGCACCAATATATATCCATAACAGGATAAAAAGAACAACAGATTATAAAGACAAGTCACAACCTGTGTGAAATAATTACAGTGAACATCCTAGCCGCAAATACAATAAACGCAGTATTATACACACCAACAAAAACAAAACTAAACGACTTTTAATTTTCCTTTTTACAAAAGTTGATGAAATTTTGAACTGCTTGGTGAAAAATGATCTCAAAATAATATGGGTTTGTGACTTTAACCTGCCTTTTACTGAACAGCAGGAGAGAGAACTAGATTATAAATGTACAGCAAATAACAAAGGAAAGAATAATATGATTTGTAACTTAGCATGGAAGCAGAAGTGTGTGCCTGAAGAATGAGTGCAAGCTATTGTTGTTCCTTTATTCATGGAAAAAGTGCTAAGGATGTTTTTTTTTTTTTTTTTTTTTTTTTTTTATACTTTGTCGCTGTCTCCCGCGTTTGCGAGGTAGCGCAAGGAAACAGACGAAAGAAATGGCCCAACCCCCCCCATACACATGTACATACACACGTCCACACACGCAAATATACATACCTACACAGCCTTCCATGGTTTACCCCAGACGCTTCACATGCCTTGATTCAATCCACTGACAGCACGTCAACCCCTGTATACCACATCGCTCCAATTCACTCTATTCCTTGCCCTCCTTTCACCCTCCTGCATGTTCAGGCCCCGATCACACAAAATCCTTTTCACTCCATCTTTCCACCTCCAATTTGGTCTCCCTCTTCTCCTCGTTCCCTCCACCTCCGACACATATATCCTCTTGGTCAATCTTTCCTCACTCATTCTCTCCATGTGCCCAAACCATTTCAAAACACCCTCTTCTGCTCTCTCAACCACGCTCTTTTTATTTCCACACATCTCTCTTACCCTTACGTTGCTTACTCGATCAAACCACCTCACACCACACATTGTCCTCAAACATCTCATTTCCAGCACATCCATCCTCCTGCGCACAACTCTATCCATAGCCCACGCCTCGCAACCATACAACATTGTTGGAACTACTATTCCTTCAAACATACCCATTTTTGCTTTCCGGGATAATGTTCTCGACTTCCACACATTTTTCAAGGCTCCCAAAATTTTCGCCCCCTCCCCCACCCTATGATCCACTTCCGCTTCCATGGTTCCATCCGCTGACAGATCCACTCCCAGATATCTAAAACACTTCACTTCCTCCAGCCTCTCACCATTCAAACTCACCTCCCAATTGACTTGACCCTCAACCCTACTGTACCTAATAACCTTGCTCTTATTGACATTTACTCTTAACTTTCTTCTTCCACACACTTTACCAAACTCCGTCACCAGCTTCTGCAGTTTCTCACATGAATCCGCCACCAGCGCTGTATCATCAGCGAACAACAACTGACTCACTTCCCAAGCTCTCTCATCCCCAACAGACTTCATACTTGCCCCTCTTTCCAAAACTCTTGCATTTACCTCCCTAACAACCCCATCCATAAACAAATTAAACAACCATGGAGACATCACACACCCCTGCCGCAAACCTACATTCACTGAGAACCAATCACTTTCCTCTCTTCCTACACGTACACATGCCTTACATCCTCGATAAAAACTTTTCAGTTGTGTTACTGGAGTGATAGCTTTCATGCATGGTGTTTTGACAAGAAAATAGTGAAGTTGGAGAAAAATGTAGCTTAGACATTGAAGCTTATTGATTCAGTGGTGAAATTGATGAGAACTGCTATTGACGTTTGTGTGAATAAATTGTACATTTCCTTTTCCATAACCAGAGGTTGAACCATTATGTGACGTTCATTTTTTCATTCATTTCAAGCTAAAAGTTTGTTTTCTAAATTGTTTCTTACATTTTTCATATGTATATATATGTATGTGTGTGTGTATGTGTGCGTGTGTGTGTATGTGTGTGTGTGTGTGTGTGTGTTTATATATGTATATTGTCCCTGGGGATAGGGGTGAAAGAATACTTCCCACGTATTCCTCGCTAAGGATGTATGCATCAATTATATGGGAATAAGTATGTTAAATATACCAGGAAAAATGCACGCAAGAGTGTTCACTGATAAAGAGATAGAAGTGACTGAATACAGAATAAATGTGGAGCAGGGAGGTTTTAAGAATGGGGGAACATATGGATCAGGTTTTTTCCAGTGAAAATGACCATGGAAAATTATCTAGCACAAGGTAAGAAGCTGTAAGCAGCTTTCATGGATCTAAAGAAAGTGCATGTCAGAGATGGATGGAAGGCTTTACGGGATGTGTCATGGATATATGGGGTAAGGGGACAACTGTTGGATGGTGTGAAAGCCTTCTATAGAGGAATACATGCATGTATGAGAGTGGATAGAGAGTTGAGCAAAAGTTTCAGTATAAACGTGGGAGTGACGCAGGGCTGTCTGATGTCAATGTGGTTTTTCAACATATGTGTGGAAGGAATGATATGAGATGAAAGCAAAATTAAGAAAAGAGGGAGCACAGATGAAGAGTGGTGGTGAGGTTATGGTGGCTGGTGACAAGTCTGTTTGCAGGTGATTCTGTGTTGTTTGCTGAGAATGAAGATTAGTAGCAGAAGGCTTAAGCTTGTTTTATGAGGTGTCCTAGCATAGGTGATTGAAGGTAAATGCAAATAAAGGTAAATCAATGGTGCCTGAATGGAAAGGGTGAAAGTACAGATCTTGTAAAGCCCAATACTGTGAGAGAAGAATGTATACTAAATTGTGTTACAGATAACAATGGGAGAAAGACTGGAAGAACTGACAGCTTTCTAAGATAAGTTTGGTGATATAGAAGGAGAGATGGGGAGAGAAAACTATACGGTAAAAGAGTTATTGGGTGGCATTCCCTTAAAAGAATAATGAAGGGTTGAGGTGTAAATATGGAATGGAAGAAAGGATTAAGAGACATTTAGTCCTCCCAACACTGACCTAAGCAGTCAGAATATAAACATGTAATGAGTCTCAGACTGTGGAAATGAGTTGAGAGGATCATGTGGTATGACTAGATGGAACAAAGAAAGAAATGAGGGGGCATATGAGAGGTTTGGTATGACAGGAAATGTGAAGGGAATAAACTGCAGAGTAGATGAGTCGGTGAAATGTAATATTTTGGGGTGGTCTGGGCATGAGAAAGAATCCAAGACAAGGAATTTACAAGGAAAGTGTATGATAGTATGATTAAAGGGGTTGGTTGAAGAAGAAAACCACCTATGACATGGGGAGACAGATTGGAAGAATACTGGGGGGAGAAAGAATGCATGGAATGGTGAATGCAAGGGAGACATAAGGACATGGATAAGTGGAAACATTTTTACTGTGGTCATCCCTGTGATGGATGTTCCTGTAGGAAACAGGTGTCAGAGATATAGATAGAATAATGGATCAATAAATGATAGAAAACAGCTCCAAAAACTAATCAATCTATGTGAATCATTCAGACTTGTGCTGGTAGACCACAGACCAAAACGAGAGGGCAATACAATGGATCTAATTATCTAACTGTATCTCTGATTCCTGTTCCCACTTGGAACTTCCTCAAAGGGGTGGCCACGGCAATGACGTCTCCAAAACTAGTGAACTCCAGTTCCAATTCTGAGCCTTTAGTGCCTCACCCATAACAGGCCACTGGTAGAAAGCAACTCTAACACAGTGTTTGCAGAGGCTCCTACTTAACGTTCCTACTGACTACTACTACTACTGCTACCTAATGCTCCTGTCTAATGTTCCTAGCTATTACCTCTAACAAATGTTTCTACGATACATCTTATCTTTGTAAATGACAAGCCACTGTTTTCAGGTATTTCAGTAAATATTACAAGTCTCTTAGATCATAATCTCACAGAAATCACTACAGCATAAAAATGGAAATCACAGCAACAGGATAAATCATATATATATATCTTACCTTGTCTTACGTACCCTATTTACCTCCTTCCAGAACATCTTTTTATTCTCCCTAAAATTTACTGATAGTCTCTCACCCCAACTCTCATTTGCCCTTTTTTTCACCTCTTGCACCTTTCTCTTGACCTCCTGTCTCTTTCTTTTATACTTCTCCCACTCAATTGCATTTTTTCCCTGCAAAAATCGTCCAAATGCCTCTCTCTTCTCTTTCACTAATACTCTTACTTCTTCATCCCACCACTCACTACCCTTTCTAAACAGCCCACCTCCCACTCTTCTCATGCCACAAGCATCTTTTGCGCAATCCATCACTGATTCCCTAAATACATCCCATTCCTCCCCCACTCCCCTTACTTCCATTGTTCTCACCTTTTTCCATTCTGTACACAGTCTCTCCTGATACTTCTTCACACAGGTCTCCTTCCCAAGCTCACTTACTCTCACCACCTTCTTCACCCCAACATTAACTCTTCTTTTCTGAAAACCCATACTAATCTTCACCTTAGCCTCCACAAGATAATGATCAGACATCCCTCCAGTTGCACCTCTCAGCAAATGGGAACTTCAGTGAAGGGCGTAAATGGGGAGGTGATAACAAGTAGTGGTGATGTGAGAAGGAGATGGAATGAGTATTTTGAAGGTTTGTTGAATGTGTCTAATGACAGAGTGGCAGATATAGGGTGTTTGGGTCGAGGTGGTGTGCAAAGTGAGAGGGTTAGGGAAAATGATTTGGTAAACAGAGAAGAGGTAGTAAAAGCTTTGCGGAAGATGAAAGCCGGCAAGGCAGCAGGTTTGGATGGTATTGCAGTGGAATTTATTAAAAAAGGGGGTGACTGTATTGTTGACTGGTTGGTAAGGTTATTTAATGTATGTATGACTCATGGTGAGGTGCCTGAGGATTGGCGGAATGCGTGCATAGTGCCATTGTACAAAGGCAAAGGGGATAAGAGTGAGTGCTCAAATTACAGAGGTATAAGTTTGTTGAGTATTCCTGGTAAATTATATGGGAGGGTATTGATTGAGAGGGTGAAGGCATGTACAGAGCATCAGATTGGGGAAGAGCAGTGTGGTTTCAGAAGTGGTAGAGGATGTGTGGATCAGGTGTTTGCTTTGAAGAATGTATGTGAGAAATACTTAGAAAAGCAAATGGATTTGTATGTAGCATTTATGGATCTGGAGAAGGCATATGATAGAGTTGATAGAGATGCTCTGTGGAAGGTATTAAGAATATATGGTGTGGGAGGCAAGTTGTTAGAAGCAGTGAAAAGTTTTTATCGAGGATGTAAGGCATGTGTACGTGTAGGAAGAGAGGAAAGTGATTGGTTCTCAGTGAATGTAGGTTTGCGGCAGGGGTGTGTGATGTCTCCATGGTTGTTTAATTTGTTTATGGATGGGGTTGTTGGGGAGGTAAATGCAAGAGTTTTGGAAAGAGGGGCAAGTATGAAGTCTGTTGGGGATGAGAGAGCTTGGGAAGTGAGTCAGTTGTTGTTCGCTGATGATACAGCGCTGGTGGCGGATTCATGTGAGAAACTGCAGAAGCTGGTGACGGAGTTTGGTAAAGTGTGTGGAAGAAGAAAGTTAAGAGTAAATGTGAATAAGAGCAAGGTTATTAGGTACAGTAGGGCTGAGGGTCAAGTCAATTGGGAGGTGAGTTTGAATGGTGAAAAACTGGAGGAAGTGAAGTGTTTTAGATATCTGGGAGTGGATCTGTCAGCGGATGGAACCATGGAAGCGGAAGTGGATCATAGGGTGGGGGAGGGGGCGAAAATTTTGGGAGCCTTGAAAAATGTGTGGAAGTCGAGAACATTATCCCGGAAAGCAAAAATGGGTATGTTTGAAGGAATAGTGGTTCCAACAATGTTGTATGGTTGCGAGGCGTGGGCTATGGATAGAGTTGTGCGCAGGAGGATGGATGTGCTGGAAATGAGATGTTTGAGGACAATGTGTGGTGTGAGGTGGTTTGATCGAGTAAGTAACGTAAGGGTAAGAGAGATGTGTGGAAATAAAAAGAGCGTGGTTGAGAGAGCAGAAGAGAGTGTTTTAAAATGGTTTGGGCACATGGAGAGAATGAGTGAGGAAAGATTGACCAAGAGGATATATGTGTCGGAGGTGGAGGGAACGAGGAGAAGAGGGAGACCAAATTGGAGGTGGAAAGATGGAGTGAAAAAGATTTTGTGTGATCGGGGCCTGAACATGCAGGAGGGTGAAAGGAGGGCAAGGAATAGAGTGAATTGGAGCGATGTGGTATACAGGGGTTGACGTGCTGTCAGTGGATTGAATCAAGGCATGTGAAGCGTCCGGGGTAAACCATGGAAAGCTGTGTAGGTATGTATATTTGTGTGTGTGGACGTGTGTATGTACATGTGTATGGGGGGGGTTGGGCCATTTCTTTCGTCTGTTTCCTTGCGCTACCTCGCAATACGCGGGAGACAGCGACAAAGTATAAAAAAAAAAAAAAAAAAAAAAAAATATCTTACCATGACAAATCAGGTCAGTAAGATCAGTGAAAGGATTCTAAACACATATTAGGCTGTAAAAAAGAAAACGATGAGACAAGAATTGGGGAAATGTACAATAAAATAGAGAATTCACATTTACAAATAATACAATCCCATACGAGACAACAAAAAAGTCAATGAAGAAAAAGTTATACTGAACATGAAAAGACATCCAAAGTTACCATTTACACACATAATAAAAGCAAAAAACAAGAAAACAAAGACTGGACCCTTTAAAGTAGGATATAAACACCAAAATGACCCCAAGGATATATCCAAGGTGTAGAGTGAACTACACAAATTGATATTCAGCTCAAAAGGTATGGAAAAATTGAAAGATTTTTTTTTTCTTTTGAAAGCTCCTGTCATGGACAAAAGTCCACATCAAGGCCAAGCCTTAACTGAAATATAGAGAGAATTAAGAAACAGAAAAAGAAAAGGGAAAGTGTTTTCAAATTTTGGAGGAAATGAAAAAACTGTCTTTTGAAATGAGTCAGGTCATAGCTACTGAGAAAGACATATGACACCACCACTAGTTCTATCTCCTCTTCACTTCTTTCTCTGTCGCCACTAACCCCACTGCTTCCTTCACTAATGTTACCTATTCCCCTTATGCCATTTACTTCCTTCCAAAACATTTTCTTTTTATCCCTTTAGTTTACTGATACTCTCTCATGCCAACTCTCAACCGCCCCCCCATTTCAGCTCATGCATGTTCCTTTTGATCCCCACAAAAATTTTCAGTTTAACTATATGAACTCAATGTATCAGGATAAAATGCTCCCTTATTCTTTCAAAGGTATATTCTTATATCTTCTCTACAAAGGTAGAGGTACAGGCACCTCTCCATTTATGCGATAATTACATGTTCCATCTTTATTGAGACGTTCTTGTGTGAAGTCAGTGATTTTGTATATATATATCTTACTTGAGAATAGTAAGTAATGTGTTGATGCAGATGATGGAACAGGACAGTGCATGCTGGGCCTTCAGAAGAATGGAGAGGGAGATGAGTTCTTTGCATGGAACAAACTTCAGCTGGAACACAACAAACTCTAGTAGCTGGAAATACTTCTCCTGAAACATTCAGAAAAGAAAGTGTGACATAAACAAAAGTATATATTCTAACATTTTGGAGATTCTGTTCACCCATACTAAAATCTATCTGTATATCGTTATAACATTCTGTGTATCTACAGAAACATAACAGTGTTTAACTAAAATCTATCTGTATATCTTTATATCATTCTTCTAAATTCCATGAGATATATCAAGTACATACAATCTCCTAAAATCATTTACACACTTCCTCAACCCATGCCAGAGACATTAAAAATAAATGTGGGTTTGCACACTTACAAAGTGCTTCTTACTTTTCTCTTTACATATTCAGTTGATTCATCAGGTGGGACCAACATCTCCATTCCTTACACAAAATACTTCCACTGCATTCATTTTCCAATCATTCATCAAGCATCTTCATCTGGTATGTCCTTGATCCTAATCATTTCTTGTATCTATCAGTCTCTTCTACAGTTTGTCTACCTCCCTTGAACATTATACTATACTACTGTGTATACTCTTGACCAACCTATCATTGGCCACACATTATACATAACCATCCTAAAACACTTTCACTCATGTGTCTTTCTAACAACTTCACACTACACAACATTCTTACACCTTCAGTTTTCTGTTTATTGATACTCCTAATATGAACTATACAAGGCAAGTTATCCATCTTTACCGTTTTAATTCTTATAATGAGAAAAAGATATAATCCACAAAGCAAAAATTGATCTTCTTCAGCCTCCAGTTGACCTTTCAACTGTGGCTAGTGTATATGCCCTGGTAATTTTTTTTTCTGTCAGTGTAGCTAAGCTGTATATGTCAATAAATCCTGAATAAGCTGGCTATGCCTGAAAGTAAAATATACTTGTAGTGGCATCCCATGCACTGTTACCAGACACTATATCATAATTTTTTCCATACAATGGTCAATATATGAAGAAATGTCAAGACAGTCAACATGAGATCTATGCCCTCACATTATGTAATAATCTGGAAAGCTATAACATTCTTACAAGACAACAAATAATAGTGATGAAAACCCTTAACTACTCATCTAAACATGCCTGAAAGCACTCCAGGAATAAAGCACTTCAAATGCCTGATTGGTGGAGCATTAGTTAAAGGGCATATGGGAGATGTGAACAATGTTTCACTACGTTGAACTTAATATCACATCATCTAGAAAATTTGGTGTTACCGAACCCTACCTGCTCGAGGTTACACTGCAAATAAAAAGTCCCTTTTGTCAAGGTTTGGATATATGAAATGCCACAGTAAAAGGCTAACAGCTGGTGAATCAGATAATTCAAGGGGTTTACTTGGAGCACCCTGCCCTCTCTCCATAACCATCTTAAGCCCTGATCACCACATTTTCTGGTAAGCTTTCATTATATATCATTTAAATCAAAAAATGAATGTGTACGGTTAGAGTTTTTAGGCTAAGTTCCAGCATGTAAATTCCATACTTATGAGTTAGAAAAAGATATGGAAAATTAGAGCCGAGGGATGTAAACCCCAACCAAAAGGGTTTCAATTGTTTAGCAGTGAATCACTAAGGGACAAGTTTTGCAAGAATGTAACTATGCTGCCAGGCAGGGGCTCACTGCACAATAATAAAATCACAGCAAAATTACAGTACTGTTACATCCCTTTCCAGTCTTTCAAATATACAGCAATCTAAATATCATGCATAATAGCATCTCCTTTCTTTGAAATATATTTACATGACACCAAATTCACCTTACAAACATCATCCTGACAGCTTTTCATAGTCATTCTACTGATACAAACTCATTCATCACTTTTTTAGTAATAACACATAAAAAATATCACTAACTTGTATCTCCTTTGGTTTAGCATGGATCTTCTCTGCAAAAGTGGACAGTGTGTGCTGGGGTTCAAGGATGAAGTAGTTGGCAGAGTCAGAGTGATACACAGCTGAGATTGCATCCAAAACCACAGAACAGAGATTGGAAGTAGTACCCCTCAAAAACACTGATTGAAGGACATTGAAGGCTTGGACATTTCTCACACTGGCACCTACAAAGAAAATGGATTTTTCATTCAAATAAAGCACTTATTTATCTTGTTTATGTATCAAAGGTAACTCAAGTGTCGCTGATTTTCATAAACAGCAACACAAGAACCAGAATTACTTCAGATGAAATAAGTAATATGTTCCAAACTTTGCCATTATATGTAATACTTTGTGATACAAAAATGGATAAATATAAAAAGACTGCAATCAGGACTACATTTGCCACTGTAAGTGATCAGAGAAGAGAAACAATCTTGCCTCAGTAGGCAAATCAACTAAAGTCTTGTAGAATTCTTTTGAAAAAAATAAAAAATAAAAAAGACAAAGCACTTAAAGAACTAACTGGGAGTGCTGGTAAAATGGGGTTAAAAGTCAGGAAGGTGTAAAACTCAAGAAAATTTGCTGTTATTGGAATGGCTCGAGGATGACTGACTGTGGACAGAAATTATCACACATAGCCACTTGGTAACCAGGTTCTGTAAGTGGCCTTGAAACAAAGATATAAAACTCAATGCCCCCAAACATTTCATTTCCAATATGGCCTCTATTCTCCACATATTCTTATCAACACCCTATGTCACATCTATACAACATCGTTGGGACTATCGTACCTTCAAATATACCCACTTTTGCCCTCCCCAATCCTTTGTCCCCTTACTCACCCACCCTATTGTTCACTTCCGCTTACTTGGTTTAGTTTGCTGCCATATCTTCTCCTATGTAGCGAAAGCACCCCACCATTTTTCTCTATTCAGACTTACAACCCATCTAACAACCTGTCTGTCGGCACTACTAAAACTAATTGCCTTATTTTTATTCAAATTTACTCTCAACTTCCTCCCTTCACACACTCTTTCAAATCAGACACCAGTGCTGTGTCATCAACGAAAAACAACTGATTCACTTCTTAGGCTCCCCATCACCTCCTACAGACTGCATACTTGCCCCTCTCTCCAAGACCCTTCCATTTACCTCTCTCATCACACCACCTAATAACAAATTAAACAACCATGGTGACATCACACACCCCTGCCACAGGCTCACTTTCACCTGGCACTACTCTCTCGCTTCTCTACCTACCCATACATATGCCTTACACTTAAACTTCTCATTGCAGCTAGTAGCTTTCCTCCCACTACATATATTCGTAGGACCTTCAACAAGGCATCTCGAACAATCATACCTCAAGCTTTCTTCAGATCCATGAAAGCCACATAGTAATCCTTTTTCTCTAAGTTTTATCATACACATTCTTCAGAGCAAACACTTATTCCACTAATCATACACCACTCCTAAAGCCATGTTGTTTCTCCCTGATCTGATGCTCTGTACATACTTTCACCCTCTCAAATCACCATTCTCTACATTCTCCCATGAAACTTACCAGGTACACTCAACAAACTTAATTTAGACGTCTGTAGTTTGCATACTCACCTGTCATCCTTGCCTTTATACAATGGCACAATATATGCACTCTGCCAATCCTCAGGCACCTTCACATGAATTATACATACACTTAAAATCCTATCAAACCAATCAACAGCATAGCCACCACTTTTCTAAGAAATTCAAATACAACACCATCCACTCAAGCCATCTTGCCACATTTCACATCCCACCACCTCAACTCTCTTCACTAAACCACCTTCCATGACTTTCTCACTTTACATACCTCCCTACTCCTGTCATCATAAACACTCAATAATCCTTCAAATTAATTACTCCATCTCCTTCTCACCTCATTACAACCTGTAACCACTTCTCCATTTGCCCCCTTCACTGATGTTCCCATCTGCTCTTTTGTTTTTCTCACTCTATGAGCCTCATTCCAAACATGCTCCCTGAAGTTTCCTGATAGCGGCTCACCCAACACTCATTTGCCCTAATTTTCAACCCGTGCACCTTCCTCTTGACCGCCTGCCACTTTCATTTACACTCCATCCCTGAAAATATTCCAGGAGATACATGATTACAATGGGGAGGTTTGTGTGAAAAGTGCAAGTGTACAGGACAAATGTAATCCAAAAATTCTGATAAATTCTTTTTGTCAATTTTTCATCTTTCTTGTAACAATCATGATTAACATAATGTAAGACACAAAAGTTTTCTTCTACATACCAACAGACAACAAAAGGCAATCTTAACATTTCAATAGGAACAACAATACAGACTAATACTTTACAATTCAATGAAGTATTACCATAAAAAATCTAATCACCCTTTGGATTTGCCTTCTACAGCTTTGCATCAAGTTGCATTTTCCCAGTCTTACGTTATGGTCAGGTATTCATAATCAAAAGCATCATAAAACCATTTCTTTTTCTTTGTAATCTTATTCTGTCCATATTGCTCTTCATTGTGCACAATCTATTCTTTCATGCCAGGCAAACATTCTTACTGCATGCACAAATTAGGTAATAGTTGATAGTCAGCCAACAACCAAGGAGGTGTGTTACCAGTACTGCCTACCTGGGTATTGGGATAGTGAGTGACAGCTGCTTAGTAAGCCAGCAATTCCATGGTTGTCAAGTTGCACCTCTCTGACCCAGGTAGCTGTCTTTCTCTCTGCGTCACCCACACATGGACTACTGGTAGTCTGACAATCTTTCCTTGTCATATGTAACACTTGACAACACTTAACTCACACAGTTCATTCTTTGTAGATCAAGATTTTCCTGAGGTGAGCACAATGTGCTAGCCCTGCCCTTTGGCAAAATGGTAAAGGCAGTAAATAATAGTAGTATGTAGAAACATTTAGGCAAGAGCATTTGGTGTAAAGAAAGATTAGGTAGTATTTGTAGGTAGGAGCATTAGGTAGAAGTACTCAGTAGGAACAATAGGTAGGAATCTCTGCAAACACTGTGCTAGAGCTACCCTTCGCCAGTTACCTGTTAAGGAAGAGGCACTAAAGGCTAAGAAGCGGCAATGAAGTTCACTAGTTATGGAGACTCTATTGCCCAAGCCATCCCCTTGAGGGAGTTCTAATTGGAACAGGTGTCAAAGATATAGATAGATCGATAGACACAAATTAAGTACTTCCCATGTGCCAACTACACCATTTGGCGATTCTTTTTCCTTACATGTTTGCCATTTCCTGCATTAGACAGGTAACACCAGGATTGCATGGAGAAATTGTCTCATTCACCCATTTCCACTCTCTATTTGTCATGTATAGTCAAATAAAGCCCACTATCCAAAATCACGCTCTACAGACCTCTCCATGATTTCCCCAGACCGTTTCAGGTGCCCTGGTTCAGCCCATTGACAGTGTGATATCCCTTGTAAATCTTTGGATCCTCTTTTGGGAAATTTTGAATCTTAGTGAAATCCTTTTAGATGGCTCCAGCTTCTTGAGTTGCTTGTTCTAGATGCCATTGGGAGTTCACTAGGGTCTTTTTCCTCAGAGAACAAGGTGAGTACACTTCCTGTTTGTTCTGTGACATGTTTGATAGGCTTTTGGTAGATATTGCGAAAAACAGCGAAGCCTTAGAGAAACTAGATGTTAGGATGAAAAGCTGAGAAGAGGAAGCTGGTTTCTTGGCGGTGAAAGCAGTTGCGATACACGAAACAAACACAGGTATATCATTTAGGGTAGATAGCTTAGATAGTAGGATAGCAACCACTAAGACAAAGTTGGAAGATACTTACACCTTCCAACCTGTGAGGAAAACTTGTTGCCACATTACCAAACAACCTAAGAGCAACAGACTCTCCACTTACAATATGTTTAGCATACTAGATGATGAAGTACAGGGTGATCATATCATCATCCTGGTTGGGGACTCTAAAGTAAGATATCAGGACCAGTTCTGTGTGAAAGGTAGGAATATGAAGAACTTGTATTATCCAGGTGCTAGGATAGAACACGTCCTTCATAAGTTTGACGACATAGTCTCAAACAATCCTGAGGATGTGATCTTTGTCTTTCAGGTGGGGACAAACTATGCAGTTAATGGGAGATCAGAAGAAATATTAGCGAAAGATAGGGAACTTATAAACAACTTTAAAGAAAGTTGTAGGAAGCTCATAAAATGAGGGTTGCTGCCAAGGTATGATGTCGATTCCTGTACCCTCAGTAGAACGCTGGGGATAAACAGAAGAATCGAGGCTCTCTGTAGGGAGGAGGATAGTGTGTTTAAGATAGACCTGTGGGACCATTTTAGTCCTGATGAATCTTTGTATGCTCAGGAAGGTCTTTACTTAAATGGAATAAGGAAAGCCTGTCTTGGCAGAGTATTAGATAAGAACATTTGGCCTTTTTTCCAATAGAGATAAACTACTCAGGAGAGCAAATCATGGTCAAGCTAATGAAGGAACTACGAGAATGGGGGAGGGTGAAGGGGTAGCTGTGGAGGTGGGTCAGTGCAGGGGGAATCTGAGTGTGGAAGGGATCTGAGGAACAAGGTATCCAGTTTGACCACTATGGAGGTAGTGGTGGAGGATGGATGGGACACTGGCGGAAGGGATCCTCGGGAAGTAACGGTAATCTCACAGGCACAGGAATCAGCAAAGAAAGGTCAAGTAAGGTCAGTTGGGGACAACTCAGGCAATATAAGAAGCAAGTTGGCACAGCTACAGGTCAACTCTCAGGTAATCTTAGGACCAAGGCTGGTAGGGTCCAGCGTGGGGAGGGTCAAACAGATGAAGAACCATCTCCTTCCTGCTGCTGGACTCAAACATTAACAGTGATAATACAAACACTCATACCAACAGTAAAAAAAAAGGAAAAAAAAAGAAAATTCAATCCAGATATCAACTCCAAGGAAAATAAGTTGATACACACAAATCCCCAGAGCACCATTACAAAACATAATGAACTTATATCCTATGCAGTTACTGAAATACCACACATCATTGCAATCTCAGAAACATGGGTAAACTCTGAGAATAGATAATCAATGAGTCAGCAATACCCAGATACAAACTATTTATGAAAGATTGCTTATACTGAGTAGGTAGTGGAGTTTTGATCTACAGTAATAACACTAAATGCTATTAAGAAAATCAACAAACACACACAATTAAGACTTTATATTGACATTACTGACACGTTCAAAAGTAAACTATGTCTTGGCGTTATTTACAGACCTCCTAAGCAAAACGAAGATAACGATAAGATATCATACAATGAAATCAAAACTACAGTAGGAGCCTTCATCAGTCCAAACATGAACTGGGATACATTAACAGGTGACTGAAAGGGAACGTGACTGATGGGACTGATTGAAGATGCTTTTCTAGAACAGTTATTTAAAAGAACAACTTAAGGTAAAAACATTCTTGATCTTATCTTCATTAGTTACACAAACTTAATCAACTCTTGCAAAGTAGGTGAGAGTTTGTGAAACAGCAATCACAGCTTGATTTAATGACAGATAACTTTAAATTAGGTGGTGTGCAAAGTGAGAGGGTTGGGGAAAATGATTTGGTAAACAGAGAAGAGGTAGTAAAAGCTTTGCGGAAGATGAAAGCCGGCAAAGGCAGCAGGTATGGATGGTATTGCAGTGGAATTTATTTAAAAAGGGGTGACTGTATTGTTGACTGGTTGGTAAGGTTATTTAATGTATGTATGACTCATGGTGAGGTGCCTGAGGATTGGCGGAATGCGTGCATAGTGCCACTGTACAAAGGCAAAGGGGATAAGAGTGAATGCTCAAATTACAGAGGTATAAGTTTGTTGAGTATTCCTGGTAAATTATATGGGAGGGTATTGATTGAGAGGCTGAGGGCATGTACAGAGCATCAGATTGGGGAAGAGCAGTGTGGTTTCAGAAGTGGTAGAGGCTGTGTGGATCAGGTGTTTGCTTTGAAGAATGTATGTGAGAAATACTTAGAAAAGCAAATGGATTTGTATGTAGCATTTATGGATCTGGAGAGGGCATATGATAGAGTTGATAGAGATGCTCTGTGGAAGGTATTAAGAATATATGGTGTGGGTGGCAAGTTGTTAGAAGCAGTGAAAAGTTTTTATCGAGGATGTAAGGCATGTGTACGTGTAGGAAGAGAGGAAAGTGATTGGTTCTCAGTGAAAGTAGGTTTGCGGCAGGGGTGTGTGATGTCTCCATGGTTGTTTAATTTGTTTATGAATGGGGTTGTTAGGGAGGTGAATGCAAGAGTTTTGGAAAGAGGGGCAAGAATGAAGTCTGTTGTGGATGAGAGAGCTCGGGAAGTGAGTCAGTGGTTGTTCGCTGATGATACAGCGCTGGTGGCTGATTCATGTGAGAAACTGCAGAAACTGGTGACTGAGTTTGGTAAAGTGTGTGAAAGAAGAAAGTTAAAAGTAAATGTGAATAAGAGCAAGGTTATTAGGTACAGTAGGGTTGAGGGTCAAGTCAATTGGGAGGTAAGTTTGAATGGAGAAAAACTGGAGGAAGTAAAGCGTTTTAGATATCTGGGAGTGGATCTGGCAGTGGATGGAACCATGGAAGCGGAAGTGAATCATAGGGTGGGGGAGGGGGCGAAAATCCTGGGAGCCTTGAAGAATGTGTGGAAGTCGAGAACATTATCTCGGAAAGCAAAAATGGCTATGTTTGAAGGAATAGTGGTTCCAATAATGTTGTATGGTTGCGAGGCGTGGGCTATGGATAGAGTTGTGCGCAGGAGGGTGGATGTGCTGGAAATGAGATGTTTGAGGACAATGTGTGGTGTGAGGTGGTTTGATCGAGTAAGTAACGTAAGGGTAAGAGAGATGTGTGGAAATAAAAAGAGCGTGGTTGAGAGAGCAGAAGAGGGTGTTTTGAAATGGTTTGGGCACATGGAGAGAATGAGTGGGGAAAGATTGACCAAGAGGATATATGTGTCGGAGGTGGAGGGAACGAGGAGAAGTGGGAGAACAAATTGGAGGTGGAAAGATGGAGTGAAAAAGATTTTGAGTGATCAGGGCCTGAGCATGCAGGGGGGTGAAAGGCAGGCAAGGAATAGAGTGAATTGGATCGATGTGGTATACCGGGGTTGACGTGCTGTCAGTGGATTGAATCAGGGCATGTGAAGCGTCTGGGGTAAACCATGAAAAGCTGTGTGGGGCCTGGATGTGGAAAGGGAGCTGTGGTTTCGGGCATTATTGCATGACAGCTAGAGACTGAGTGTGAACGAATGAGGCCTTTGTTGTCTTTTCCTAGTGCTACCCCGCACACATGAGGGGGGAGGGGGATGGTATTCCATGTGTGGCGAGGTGGCGATGGGAATGAAGAAAGGCAGACAGTGTGAATTGTGTGCATGGGTATATGTGTATGTGTCCTCTGTTCTTAACGCTACCTCACTAACGCGGGAAATGGCGAATAGTATGAAAGAAAGAAAAGAAGTCTGTGTGTGTATATATATGTGTACATTGAGATGTATAAGTATGTATATTTGCGTGTGTGGACGTGTGTGTATATACATGTGTATGGGGGTGGGTTGGGCCATTTCTTTCGTCTGTTTCCTTGCGCTACCTCCCAAATGCGGGAGACAGCGACAAAGCAAAAAAAAAAAAAAACTTTAAATTATGCAATAAATGACAGCAAACTCTTTATCCCACATTACAAGCGAGCAAATTTTGAAAACATTAGACGCAAAGTTCACAGTACCAATTGGAATATTTCTAAGAACACTACTCGAGATTGAAAATAAACATATTCTATGAATTACAAAGAGAACTTGCAAAATTTCAAAACCATCATGGATGAATTAGAGAGTAAAAGGACTAATTTGCCAAAAGAAGAAAACATAACATAAATAAAAAGAGAAGTGATGAAAATCACCAAGAATTAATCAAATTCCTAAGAGAGTGTAAGGTCATAAGACAGAGAAAACGTGAGGAAAAAAAAATTCCTTAAAAGTTAAGAATAATCCTAAGGAATTCTTCAAATTCATAAGACAAAGGAAGGCAGAAAAAGAAGGAATTGGATCATTATGAAATGAACATGACACACTGACTACTGGAAAAGGCAATGGCTACCATACTAAATCATTTTTTTGACTCAGCATTCACAGGTGAAGAAACATCTCAAATACCACAACCAATGAAAATATTTCAAGGATCTGATGAAGAGGAGTTGAAGATTAAAGAAAGAAAGAGCTCTGATGTACTTAAATACCTGGACATATCAAATCCTAACAAATACAACAGCTAATATACCCCATATCAAAAATATTCACCAAATCTCTATCGGATGGTCAGGTGCCAACTGACTGGAAGCTAGCAAATGTTACTCCTATCTATAAGAAAGGAGACAAAAAGTTTGCCTTGAACTACCATCTAACTAACCTTAAAACAGTGTTAGCAAAAACGATGGAAAATATGAAATGAAATAAAACTCACATTTCTAGATCACAAAATTATATTGGACAACCAACACAGTTTCTGCAACAGAAGATCCTGCCTGACAAATTTTCATGAATTTTAAAATCTTATTTATCAGAAATGGGGCAAAAAACTACTGTCTGATGTAGTATATTTAGATTTCCAAAAGGCTTTCGATAAAGTACCTCACAAGAGACTTTTACATAAACTCAAAGCACATGGAATCAATGTATTCTGTGCATGGATCAGAGACTGGCTCACCAGAAGAAAGCAGCATGGAGCATTAAATGGCGAAGACTCAGACTGGCTAAACGTAATGAGTGATGTGCCCCAGAGGTTGGTCCTAAGCCCCATTTTTCATTATGTACATTAATAGCCTAAAACTCGGTCATATCTAAGATCTCCAAATTTGCTGACGTTACTAAATTAAGAGGTACAGCTATAAACAGGAGGGACTGCAAACTGATTCAAAGAGATTTCAACTTACTAGCAAAGTAGTGAAATGGATGGCAAATGAAGTTTAATGTAGACAAGTGTAAAGTTATGCACTTTGGAGAAAAGAATTTACATCATGACTACCACCTATTCAGAAACTTTCTAATGAAAAAAAGGACCTTAGAGTTGTCATTAGCAACAATATGAAGTACACTAAACAGTGTCAAGCAGCATGAAAAACAGGCAACCAAATGTTAAGTTTCACAGCCAGGAACACAGATTACATGAAACCAGAAACAATTCTCATACTTTATAATTGATCCCATCCCTTAGAAATTTGGCACATAAAGAGAGGCTAAAACAATTGGATCTCTTCTCCTTTAAAAATGTAGACCGCAGCAAATCAATCAAAGTGTTCAAAATTTTGAACAAGTATAATAATGTTAACCATGAACATCTTTTCAAAATACAAGAAAATATAGTAACCTGGGCAAATGGAATAAAACTCAAAGCTAAAAGATGTAGTACTGACAAGGAAAAAAAGCCTCTTTTCTTATAGGGTGTTGAGCACTGGAATAAGTTACCATCAGATGTAGTGTGTGCTAGGACCACAAATGCCTTCAAAAGTCTTTTTTCTTTTCTTTTATACTATTCGCCATTTCCCGCCGTTAGCGAGGTAGCGTTAAGAACAGAGGACTGGGCCTTTGAGGGAATATCCTCATCTGGCCCCCTTCTCTGTTTGGTTTGCCCTACTTCCTAGTTCCCTCCACTTCTGACATGTATACCCCTTTTTGTCATCTGTTTCTCAATCATCTTCTCCATATGTCCAAACCATTTCATTACACCCTCTTCAGCTTTTTCCATACCATACTTTTCTCTTACCCTATCATTTTATATTCAATCTACTCTCCTTATGCCACATATTTTCCTCAAACATTTCCAACACATTCACCCTGTCCTTAAAAAATTTGTTTTATGCCCATGCCTTACATCCATATAGCACTGACAAGATTGCTATACAGTCAAACCTATCCATCTTTGCCCTTAAGGCAGCGACCTCTCTTTCCACAAAATCCTCAGTGCACCCATGATCTTTGTCCCCTACCCACACTGCAGCTCATTTCAGCTCCCAATTGCTGGTACCTAAAACAACCAACTTCATTTAAGTTCTCCCCTAATCAAACTTACACTCTCATCTACCCTGTTTCCTTTCATTGCTATATCTAATAACCTTGCTTTTATTCACATTTTCTCTAAAATTTTTGCTTTCATAGACTCTCCTAAACTCAAGACACCATCTTCTACAGTTTCTCATTTCAATCTTCCATTAACCCTATACCATCAGCAAACAAATGACTCATAAACCAAGCTCCCCATTCCCAGCATACTGCAAACCTGTTCCTCTCTGTAAGACCCTTACACTCAACTCCCTCACCATCCCATCTAGAAACATATTCAGTGACCGTGATGGCATCACACATCCCCTACTACAGACATACCTTCACCTGGAAGCACTCACACTCCTTTCTACTTGCCCACAAACATCTTACTCTGTTGATAAAGACTCCTCACTGCATCTAGTATCTTTCCTCCCACACAATATATCTGTAGCACCTTCCATACAGCATCTCTATCAACCACATTCATTTGCTTTCTCCAGATCCATAAATGCCACATACAAATCCTTCTGTTTCTTAAAGTATTTCTCAATGAGATTCTTCACAGCAAACACCTGACCAACTCATGCTATAACACTCCCGAAACCACAGTTTCATTCCCCAAGCTGATGCTCCGTGCATGCCACCACCCTCTTAATCACTACTCTCCCAGACAACCCACCATTTACACTTAACAAACTTATAACTTTGTAATTTGAACACTCACCTCTGTCTCCTTTCCCTTTACACAATAGTAATTATGCATGCATTTTGGCAATCTTCAGGGACTTCACCATGTTCCATAAATTCACTGAAAATCCTAACCAACAAAAAACAGTCACTCCTTTTCTTGGGAAATTCAACTGTAATACCATCCACTCTAGCTTCCTTACCACATTTCATCTTACAAAAGGGTTTCACCATCTCTTCATCAAATCACTTTCTGGGACTCTCATTATGCATACCTCCTGAACCCAAACTCCTGACATCTGCCACCCAATCATTAAACATATATAACAATCCTTTGAAATACTCACTCCATATCCTCTTCACCTCATTACAGTCAGTTACCACTTTCCCATTAGCCCGTACATTGATGTTTCCATTCGTTCTCTTGTTCTACACACACACTGTTAACCTCAATCCAAACATTTTATTATCCCTGAAGCTTGTTCTCTTGTTTTTCTCACACTTTTAGCCTCCTTCCAAAACATTTTCAGATACTCCCTGAAATCTACTGATACTGGCTCACCCTAACTCTCATCTGCCCCACTTTTCAGCCTCTACAACTTCCTCTTCACCCCCTGCCACTTTCTCTTGTACATCTTTAAGTCTCTCACACTTCTCCCTCCAGTACTACCCATACACTTCTCTTTTCTCTTTCACTAGCAACTTTACTTCATCCGACCACTTACACCTTTTCTCACCTGCCCACCTCCATCTTTCCTATGCCACACACTTTACTTGCACATGCCAGCAATGCTTCCCTAGAAACCTCCCATTCCCCTAGTTTCATTTACTCTCACCTTTTGCCATTCTATTCTCAATCTCGGCAGGTACTTTTTTACACGTCTTTTCCAAACTCACTCACTTTCACAACCATCTTTTTGTTCACCTCATTTTGTCTTTATTGAAAACCTCTACAAATCTTCATCCTTGCTTCCAAAGGGTAATGATCAAATATCCTACTAGCTGCCCCTGTCAGCACAATCACATCCAAGAGTCTCTCTTTAGCAAGCCTATTGATTAGTATGTAATCCAATAATGCACGTATACTATCTTTCCTACTCACCCACATATACATGTGTAAGTCCCTCTTTTTAAGCCAGGTATTCCCAATCACCCTCCCTTTTTCAGCAAACAAATCCACAAGCTCTTCACCATTTCCATTTGCCTTACTGAATACCCCATACCCCTAATCATACAATAAACTGCAATATTACTCACTTTTGCATTTAAATCACCCATCACTAATGCCCATCCTCTTGCATCAAAATTGATGACATGCTCATTCAGCTACTCCTATAACACTCACCTCTCCTCATCTTTCTTCTCATGACTAGGTGCATAAGCAATAAAAATCACCCATCTATTTTCAGTTTTACCTACATCAGTCTGGGGCTCCCTTCCTTAAAATCAAACATCTCCACAACTCTTGCTTCACCAGTAGGGCTACCCTTTCCTTAGCTCTCCCCCTCTCATTAACTCCTGACTTCACCCCTAAAACATTCCTAATTCATTTTTCCCCTTTATCCTTGAGCTTTGCTTCACTCAGAGACAGAACATCCAGTTCCTCTCCTCAAACATACTACCTATCTCTCCTTTCTTCTCATTTTGGTTACGTTTCCACACATTCAGATACCCTAGCCTAATCCTATAAGGAGGGTAACGATTCCTCACTTGGCTCCTTCTGTTCTATCTTTAAGAAACCTTAATACAAGGAGAGAGTTTCCAACCCACTACACCCTCCTGCCCCTCTCAGTTACCTTCTACAACACAAAGGAAATATGTGGACAGAATTCTTGCTTTCTCTCCTATCCCTATGGATTTGACAAAATTACTTTAAAATATTATAGTGTTATTTCAAGTTGCAACATTCACTCATGCACAACTGTTCAAGGACCACAGATACTGCATACCAACTCTTTTTTAGATGCATAAAATAGCTAAACTAATATAAACATGCTACACTGTCATTTAAAAACAGCCATTGACATAGACAGTGAACTGCCATAAATTAATCGTAATCCTTACCTCTCCCTGATGGAACAGGCAATATGAACCCAGGTATAAGGAAGAGGGACCCAACTGATGCAGAAGATGGCTTAAGTTCAGTGAACCCACAGTAAGAAAGGGATGACACCAATAACACTAGATTCCTTAGGGCCTCACGACTCTCATCTGAAGTGTCAGCCTCCAATCTAAAATAAGAAAGGAATTACAATTAAACCCATTTAGTGCTCCTATATTTCATTCACTGTACAGGTTTAGTATCCCTCATCTGAAATGCCTGGAACTAGAAGTATTTCAGATTTTGGATTCTATTTATTTTGGAATATTCACATATACATAATGAGATATCTTCAGGATGGAACCCAAGTCTAAACACAAAATCTATTTATTTTTCATATACACCTTTTACACATAGCCTGAAGGTAATCTATACAATATTCTTAATAATTTTGTGCATGAAACAAAGTTTGTGTAGCACTGAACCACCAGAAAGCTAGTGTCACAACCTCAGCTGCCTATGTGGAAAAACTGTGGTTGTTTGACATTACTTTCATTCCTGAATCTGAATTTATATGTTACTGATAAGCAATTGTTTCCTTACACTTATTGACACATAAGTACTTAGTAGTAAAAAAACATTAAATAACAATAATACAATGAAAAAATAATGTGTGTACGTGAGGAATTTTCTACATATAACATCATGTTGCCCTTCAAAAAGTTTCGGATTTTGGATTTTCGATGCTCAACATATATCGCAAAAAAATAAATGCAATGAATTTATCAACATCAGCAAGTATAAAATGAAACTGGCCTCAGAACCTGATGAATGCACTGGATGTACTACAAAATTATAGGAAAGGTCTACCGACCTCATACATAAACTATACATATAGTTATAAGTATGCTGAGAGAATGAGGTAAGGTACTAGAGGGTGGTGGTCACTGGAGGAATAAAGTTATGATAATACAGTAAACCCTCAATTTAACAGACTAATAGGGGGGAAGTGGGGTTCATTCATGCTGAACATCTGCTAAAATGAATGTAACCTATCAAGCTCGCATGCTTTCTTTTAACCCCTCTATCACTGTAGGGTTTAATGTGTGGTATGATAGTAGGGCAGCAGGCACCTATCAGCATAGGAATGCTTGGCAGACAGTTGGAGGAAGGAGTCAGACTAAGATAGAGGTGATGCCACCTCTCTCCTGTGAAAGGATACTTCTTTATAATAAAGTGAGAACAGACCACCTGCTTTCATTGCCCCTCTTACAAGGAGAAGTGAGTAGGATTCGAACCTATGTGGGAAAATCCTAAGTTATTGCAAGGCTACTCGCCTTCTTCACGAGATGGGGTGCACCCAAGGAAATTGCCTTGGATGGGGGAATCAATCTAGACAGTGAGGAGATGTAAGCTTTCTACAAAAAATGGGAAATCATGGTCCACATCTCCTCAGCCTACTTTCCCCAGTCCAGTGGATGCACCGAAGCAGCGGTAAAGGCAGACAAACAGGTGTTGAGGGCTGACACAGGTGTTGGAGGCAGCCTCCACAACAACAAAGCTCCTGTGGTGAACACACTAATTTGTTAAGTCATTTTTGTTTTGCTCAGATGCAGACAAAGTGTATTGTTGCTGACCAGTGTTTTGTATTGTGTATTTGCCTTATGCCTTGTTGAATTTTGATTTCATTCGTTTTTTCTTTTTCTTCTTTTTTGTTGCAATAAAATATCACATTTAGTTACCAAAATCTCATGAGGGGGTGTCAGGTCTAGTGTGTGGTACAATAGTTGGGTGCAGGCACCCAACAGCATGGGAACGCTCATGGCTCGCTAGGCAGTTGGAGGCAGGAGACTGTGATAGAGGTGGTCACCCCTCTTCTATGAAAGGATACTTCTTTATAATAATGTGAGGATGGACTACCTGCTTTCATTGCACCTCTTACAATCACTTGATGCCATTTTGCATTGTAAGGATTGCAAAATCATCAAATAAAAAGTCACAATTCTGAAATAACAGAAACATTCTGCATACAACCAGATCACATGATAGCGTGAGGAAGACTGAGACTGAAACAAAGCGAATCTATTCCACGCTACCAAAACCAAGTGCAATATGAAATGCACATGGTACAGCAGTTGAGATTTTCAAATCTTTTTTAAATCATTATTTTACCGTATTATTAGGTGTATTTGATGGTGTGTTGTATGGCTGTCAAGCATGGGCCCGACATGAAAAAGTACAACAGAAGATGGTTCTGCTGGAAATTGAATATTCAAGGACAATACATGGTGTTAGGAGGATTGACTGAATAAGGGATATGTTAAGGGAGTAGTGAGGTAGTAAGAAAACATTGTTAGAACCGCTATTCCTTCGAACATACTCATCTTTGCTCTCCAAGATAACATTCTCTCTTTGTACACATTCTTTAGCAGTACCAGAACCTTTGCCCCCTTCCCTACCCTATGACACACTTCTGCTTCCATGGTTTGCTGCCAAGTCCACTCGCTGATATCTACAATACTTCACTTCTTACAATCTTTCTCCATTCAAGCTTACATCCCAACTAACTTGTCCCTCAACCCTACTGAACCTAATACCCTTCCTTTTATTCACATTTACTCTCATTTTTCTCCTTTCACACTTTTTTCCAAACTCAGTCACCAGCTTCTGCAGTTTCTCACTTCAATCAGCCGCCAGTGCTCTGTCACAGGCAAACAACAATTGACTCACTTCCCAGATCCTCTCATCCACATCAGACTGCAAACTCGCCCCTCTCTCTAAAATTCTTGCATATACCTCGCTAAACACTTGATCCAAACATCCTCTACCACCTCTGAAACCACAATGCTCCTCCCCAATTTGATGCTCTGTACATGCCTATACCCTCTCAATCAATACCCTCCCATTTAATTTTTCACGTATACTCAACAAACTTATGCCTTTATCCTTTTTGCCTTTAAACAATGGCACTATAAATTCCTTCCTCCAATCCTAATTAACCTAAGAATGGTGATCTGGACAATGTTGATTGCTTGGATTAAACTTCAGACAAATAGAAGGGTTCAAGTTGCATGATGGCATGATCAAAGCCTAAACCATGGCTATTTCAAGAGGAATTAGGCCAAACAATCCCATAAACTATTCCTCAGCCTGGCTCACAATATCCATAAAATGCCATGGTTTGCAAGTTTGCAACTAAGGACTACTTGGATATATTCTCAATATGATTTCTGATGAAGATTTATCACCTGAGCAGCTGTAAATAGCTAACAAAACATCTTCAAGTTGACAACACATATCCAGGCAGACATACATTATTGCAAATGAGTCAGCACTCTTAGGATTTAGAAAATCAAAAGAATGGCTCACATTCCTCAAATGTTCTAATGCAGTTGGAACAATCAAGTTAAAATCATAAGTCACTTGTAAAAGTAAGAATCTTTTGGCCTTTAAGGTGGTCAAGTTTTCTTAGTATTGTAAAAGGCTAACAAACACACAAAGACTACACAAGAAATATGGTGGATTGGCTTAGGAATCAACTCTGCCTCAGGCCAGGGCACACTGTTGGTCAATTGGTTTTCTTGTAAACTGCAAGGTTCTCTTACTGTTGGACAACTGCTCTGCCAACCCTGATGTAAAACTCCAAGGACCAAGGAATTCTATGTGCTTTTAAGTGCCACTTTAAGAACAAATTCATGTAGTGGATAATAAATGCTTGCAACAATGGCCAAGGGAGTCTCGGACTCCAAAAGTACTTGATCGTTAATAGTGCCATTTCGTGTGCTGTTAGAGCAAGGGATGCAGTATCCAAGGACAACTTGGTAATTGCTTTGCATAACTTGTGGTCATCCAATGCTTGAGATGATTTAGATGGGTTCTATGCTTCACACAAAAAACGAATTGGGCAGAATTTTCTGGAATGTCATGTAAAAGAGCCACATGGTATGGAGAGAATGCTAAAGATCCTATGCATGCACACAGTGGTGCTCTCATTGTGAACCAACCAACACACAGTGAAATACACCCATGCACTGACCTCCAGCAGTCATGTTTCTGGATAAACCACTGAAAGTCACATCATTGCAAGTCAAGCAACTGAAAACCATGTCGTAAGACATGCTTTTATTCACATTTATTCTAAACTTTCTCCTCACACACCCTTGCAAACTCAGAAACCAATTTTCAAAAGTTTCTCATTCGCAGCTACCACAAATGTGGTGTCATCAGCAAACAACAACTACCCTTTTCGCCAGCCTCCTTAAGACAATTTCTATATACAGAAACTGTACTGCAATTATTAAAGCAGTTGTTAGTGGTACCTGTAGTGACTGTGGCTAGAAGCATTGGTGGTGGTAGTGGAGACCATGGTGGAGGAAGCAAAAGATTTCACTTATACAACAGTATGTAATGTGCTAAAATAATACTGTATTACACTAAATTAATGTATAATGCAGCATATAAGGTGGCTGAAACTTAAAAAATACCCCCAGTAGTAAGGGTTTGATCTATTTTGATCTATATGTTCAATATAAAATGTGAACCTTAGATTCCAGGTGAATGACAATGAAGATGAAAAATCCTTGGACCTCCCTTAACAATGCAAATCACAAAAAATCACCAAAAGCCATAAGGACTGACAAAGGATTAGACACAAATAACACTATAGGAGATCCACTCTGCTTATGAAATCAATGTCTATATTAACAGTTATTGCTTTCCTGCATGTATCTTTATAAATGTGTTTCATAATCTCCAACCAGATGATGTGAAGACTTACTTCCTGGTCTTTCTGGAAATTAACAAAAGTTATAAAGGCTCCAAATTACACAGGGAGAAATACACTTCTGGTGACAGTGTATCACTAAGACAGATACACTTGGAAATAGTGAAATCTGAAGCTTCAAGTTTTCTACAAATATCATTTACTAGTTGTCAACCAGCAAGTGGGATATGAACACAATTTGCCATTCGGTGGCATATGAGTCATATAGTATTTTGCCATGAATTTTAAAATATAAATGATAAGTACACAAATACCTAATAAATCCAGATAAATTTCATTATCATAAGAAAATATCATTCACTGCATTAAAAATATGTAACAAAGAGTGACCACAATCAAACATCTTCAACACCTATGATGAAACTTCAAGAGTAATGGCCTTACATCTTGAACTCCCTGAGTAACTTTAACTATTCTTAAGCACATACTACAATGCCTACAATTATTTTGTATGTGGTAAAAAATGGGGTGGCAGTGAACACACACAAAGGTATTCTGCCAAATGAAGATATATGAAATAAATAATATTTTTGCAGCATATCAAGAACGAAAATACCTTAAGATATCCTATCATATCATTAAGAGAAAAAAGTCTTTAACCTATTAAAGGCAGGCCATGTTTTTCTTATATCCACATAAAGTGTCATATTCTAGGAATAATAAAGTAAGAAGGAATAAGCCAATACATACATAAATAGAGAAAATAGGATGAAAAACTAATGTAAGAGGTGTTAATTATGCAATATTGCATCATACCTGGCTGTGGGAGGAGGAAGAGTAGTATCGCAGGAGGACTCAGGGTGGGCAGCCTATCAGGCATGACTGGGATGAGGCTAAGGGACTCTGTGATCACTTCTGTTTTACACAATTCATGATTTATGCATTTATTTACATTTGCTATATACACCTATTCACATGTCACTGATGCCACAGCATCCAATTTCACCATACATTTACTGCGCAAAATGGCCCATTATGTAACATTGCCCGCCTACTACTGTACAAACATTAGATAACAACTAATACTGATGCTGACCGCAGATGGGCGAGTAAGGGTACTTGTCTACAGGCATGGGTAAACAAAGGTCATGATATTACTGCTCCCCCTAGCCCTACACAAGACATCCTACAAGATGCTTCCTCATCCTTGGATGAAATGTAATTAAAGATTTATCCTTTGGCCCCTACTTTGTAAGTGGACACACCAAAGATGTACTGTATGTGGCTCATATTTCATTCATTTCATCTGTATACACCTTGCTGCTGAATAACCCTAAAATACAAATATGCTGAAATTTGGCATTACTCAAGACCAAAGCCTGTATTACGTATGAGACAGTAATACCTGTAGTTATTACACTGCAAAAGTATATGTGACCATAATTCATCAAAAAGGAGGGTATGAATAAAAACCACAGACACACCTAAGGAGGAATTCTGCAAGGAAGGCATAACCTTGAGAAGATCTGAAGTCATCTAGAAGGGTTTGTGAAACTTCTGATGAGTCCTTGAGGAAGCAAAACACCGTCACAAACATTTCGACAATCTCAAGTGGTGAAAGATCCTGTCCGCGCTCCATGTTCTCCACACAAATTCCCACACAACCTTTATCTGGAATAAAAAGATTAGGTTTAAATAAACTTCGCAGCATTCTGTAGAAATATCATTTAATAAATTCAAAATCAAAATTAGCATGGGCACCTACTTTACAGTAAATCTGAAAAAGTTTAACCATATCAACTCCACTTCAAATCATCAAGTTTTCACAGTAAGCTTCCCTACTCATATCACTGACAATTCATACACACTGTATATAATTTTGCTGATAACAAAAAGGGCTGTTTTGTTATTACAATTCCTTTTACTATCTATAATTCTAAATTTCATCCCTTATAACAAGGGACGGACCTCATCTTGAAGTTTAATTTTGCAGTTACTGCAAATTGTATCTATAGCAGGACATGACAGGTACATATGACATAAATGTTAGGTGATGGAAATGTCCTACTGCAAGTAATGTATACAAATGCTGATGGATGAGCAGTGTATGGTAAACAGTTGGAATTTGTGGAGCATATTAAGGAAAACTCACCTGATATTGATGGAGTTGTGGAAACAAAGCCTTTTAAAGAAATAAAATCTCACCTTTTTGGTCAAGAAGGTTTCAGACCTAGCACCCCTTCCTTGTGAAGTAAAGGTTTAAATATTTGAAAAAAAAAAATCATTTTCACATTTCATTTAAGAGCAAAGAGATTACTTTCCTGACTACAAAAATTTATACTGTCACTCATCTGACAGCACTCATCCAAACAGCTGCCATGCAGTTAAAGAGCACAGGAGGCAGAACTGGTTGAAACATGTATTTCAGTATCATTTTTACTTTTCTCGTTTCCTTTACACAAATACAACAATATACACCATTGTTTGAGGTAGCACATAACATAATGTATGGTTATATATTTTGGAAGAACATTTACTCTTTTATCATCATGGTATAAAAGTTTACCTTTTGTAACATCTTTTAAAGAGGAGTACTGCCCATAACAAAGCATTATAACTGAATGTTGTGACTGCTGCATAGTAATACCTAATTCAAAGTCAGAGGCCAATATTCACCTAAACATTTGGACAAAACACCTCAAACTGGAAATATAAAATAAGAAACTCACAAGTACCAGATGCAGTAAACACAAAAAAAATTAGAACCCATATACTTACCAGCTTCAGTGAAAGGGTTAAAAGCAAATGCAAAGAACTCACTATGAATATAGCTGACAACAGGTTGTGACAGTCCATGTCTGGAAAGTGTCATTAAAACTTCTGCAGCACTCTTCCTCCAAAGTGCATTGTGTTGAGGGCACCACGATGTAATGGCTGAGAACAATAAAGTCAGGTCATCCTTCCGTCCCAATTCTTCTGCTGGGGCAGTGTGGGAGCACAGCCTTACTAGTAACTGAAAAAGAAGTGGCAACAAACTGATAAAAGTCATAGAAAAAGTGGTGAGAGACATATGTATTCATATTTTTTTTTTTTTTTATTATACTTTGTCGCTGTCTCCCGCATTTGCGAGGTAGCGCAAGGAAACAGACGAAAGAAATGGCCCAACCCCCCCCCATACACATGTATATACATACGTCCACACACGCAAATATACATACCTACACAGCTTTCCATGGCTTACCCCAGACGCTTCACATGCCCTGCTTCAATCCACTGACAGCACGTCAACCCCGGTATACCACATCGCTCCAATTCACTCTATTCCTTGCCCTCCTTTCACCCTCCTGCATGTTCAGGCCCCGATCACACAAAATCTTTTTCACTCCATCTTTCCACCTCCAATTTGGTCTCCCTCTTCTCCTTGTTCCCTCCACCTCCGACACATATATCCTCTTGGTCAATCTCTCCTCACTCATCCTCTCCATGTGCCCAAACCACTTCAAAACACCCTCTTCTGCTCTCTCAACCACGCTCTTTCTATTTCCACACATCTCTCTTACCCTTACGTTACTCACTCGATCAAACCACCTCACACCACACATTGTCCTCAAACATCTCATTTCCAGCACATCCATCCTCCTGCACACAACTCTATCCATAGCCCAAGCCTCGCAACCATACAACATTGTTGGAACCACTATTCCTTCAAACATACCCATTTTTGCTTTCCCAGATAATGTTCTCGACTTCCACACATTCTTCAAGGCCCCCAGGATTTTCGCCCCCTCCCCCACCCTATGATCCACTTCCGCTTCCATGGTTCCATCCACTGCCAGATCCACTCCCAGATATCTAAAACACTTCACTTCCTCCAGTTTTTCTCCATTCAAACTCACCTCCCAATTGACTTGACCCTCAACCCTACTGTACCTAATAACCTTGCTCTTATTCACATTTACTCTTAACTTTCTTCTTCCACACACTTTTCCAAACTCAGTCACCAGCTTCTGCAGTTTCTCACATGAATCAGCCACCAGCGCTGTATCATCAGCGAACAACAACTGACTCACTTCCCAAGCTCTCTCATCCCCAACAGACTTCATACATGTATTCATGTATAATAAATAAAGAAGAATCTCAGATATCAGAGTGAAGACTTGAGCATGCATAGGCACGGGCACTTCTGTATCCAATTAAGGATTCCTTACCATCTTCCTTAGCTTTATTTACTATCAACTCTTGCCATTCTCTTAAAATATCTCATGGCATCTCTTTCAAACAAGTCTTTTCTTCTAAGTTCACCTCACTACCTTCTTGCCACCCAAATAATTTCCTCTTTTCCTAAAGCCTCTACAAACTTTCATCCATGCCTCCATCAAGTCCATCAAGTGATGATCAGATATCCCACCAGCTGCTCCTCTCAGCACATTCACATCCATGAAACTCTACTTTGAATGCCTATCATTTAATAGACAATCTAATAATACCTGCTTTCCATCACCCCTACTCATCTACGTTTACTTATGCATATCCCTCTTTTTAAGTCAGTTATTCCCGATCACCAGTCCCTTTTCAGCGAACAAATCAAATCCACAAGCTGTTAATCAGTTTTATAAAGCACTGGATACCCTTTGACCCCTTAAATGCCAAATTACTAACTAATGCATTCAAATCAGCCATCACTAATACTTAATCCCTTGCATAAAAACTGCTGACGCACTCATTCAGCCTCTCCCAAAATATTCATCTTTCTTCCTTAGACCTCTTGTTCCCAAGCGCATAAGCACAAATAATCATCCACCTCTCAAAACCACTTTCATTTCTACCAAAATCAGCCTAAGTTCACTTCTTTACACTTTCACACATTTCCAAAACTCCTCCTTCAACAGCATTGCTATGCCTTCTTAGCTCTCACCCTCACACTAGCCCATGACTTTATCCCCAGGACATTCTCAAACCATTCTTTCCCCTTCCCCATTAGTTCTGTTTAACTCAGATTCAGAACCACCAAATTCCTCTCCATAAACATATCATCTTTGCTGCACCCACACACATTCTGACATCACGGTCTTAAACTTCAAGGAAAATAAGCTTCTCTCACTTGGCAGTCAATGATTGTCTTAAGGTAGGACCAAGAGGATTTAGAGGCCACTATTTCGCTGAGAGGATAGCAATGGATAGGGAAAGCAAATGATCTCCACCAGACAGACAAAGAGTTAGAAGGTCCTGACCCTGGTATTCCCCAAGAATATTTCTAATGCCTGAGGAACATACCAAATAAAACAGAAACCTATAACAGTATTCCTAAACCTTTTCCATACCTCATTCACTCCTTATCTCTTAATCAAACAATCACTTTGTCCTGGAAGAATAACATAAAAAATAGCCAAACATACACAATCTTGTTATGCTGTGAAAAGAAAATTCAATAAATAATCAAGGCTCACCTGCACAAACACCTTCTGAAGAAGAATCCTCCTTTCACTGGGGGAAAAGTCAGTTGATTCATTATCAGCTTGTACAGTAGTTACATCTGTTGATGGACTCTCATACTCAGGCAGATCAAAGAAGAGGTATAAGCATTTCACTAGTGTTGATGGCAGTGAAGCAGCAGTCATTACCTAAGAGATTGGAAAGTAATACAAAAAAAGAAAATATTTAGCTTTTATAGTGATAATATGTGATGTTTTGTCATCACATTTCTTACATACTTGTCAGCTACAGCCTTCTCACAAAATGTACTCTTCAGGAATAAAATGGCTGCACCTGGCAAACTGGACACAACAGAATCTTTGTGAATGAAAAACTGCTGCTGACTTCGGTTGAATTTCATTAAAGAATGGTAAGAGATTAAAATGATGGAAAGCCAATAGAGATATGCTTAGTACACAGAGCTACATCTATTTACAAACATGTTCACAAGCATAACTTCATACTTTACAATCTATATCATTACACTTATAGGTGCTATGCAGGCACAGACTTGGAAGGTACTACCACCTGGATGTTGGGAGGAGTAAAGAAAGCAGCACAGTGAGCCAGCACTGCAGTGGCTATCATTTTTCCCCTCCCTGGTCCAGGTTGCTGTCTTTCCTCTTCTGCCTCATATACATATGGGTTGCTGGAACACAATCCACAAACTCAAAATTTTTCTCAATCTTTCACTTAACAGCTGAGGAAACATAATTTGCTTAATTCTTTATCCTGAATCAAAATTTTCCTTTATCTCCAGGAAAAAGGGAGTGAGAGAGCTATCCACATATCCCTTGCATGTTGTAAAAGGCTTCTAAGTGAGATAGAAACAGGGGGAGATAGAAACCATTCCCTTAATGTTCTACCAGTTTTTAAATGTTGAAAATGAGCTACTGAGAACAAGTGAAAATACTGAGGCCATACTCTCAGGGAACAAGTGTATCTATCTTTAGGTGCATATAATCAGATTTTGCCATGACAGTAGGAACAAAGCGTTACACTCACACTTGACTTGCATTTTAACAAACGATGTTTTTCGTTTGTCTTACTTATTGCATAATGCTGTTTCTTCAGGAGCTACTCCATTATATCTATCATTTTTTTTTTTTTTTTTTTGCTTTGTCGCTGTCTCCCACGTTTGCGAGGTAGCGCAAGGAAACAGACGAAAGAAATGGCCCAACCCACCCCCATACACATGTATATACATACGTCCACACACGCAAATATACATACCTACACAGCTTTCCATGGTTTACCCCAGACGCCTCACATGCCTTGATTCAATCCACTGACAGCACGTCAACCCCGGTATACCACATCGCTCCAATTCACTCTATTCCTTGCCCTCTTTTCACCCTCCTGCATGTTCAGGCCCCGATCACACAAAATCTTTTTCACTCCATCTTTCCACCTCCAATTTGGTCTCCCTCTTCTCCTCGTTCCCTCCACCTCCGACACATATATTCTCTTGGTCAATCTTTCCTCACTCATTCTCTCCATGTGCCCGAACCATTTCAAAACACCCTCTTCTGCTCTCTCAACCACGCTCTTTTTATTTCCACACATCTTTCTTACCCTTACGTTACTTACTCGATCAAACCACCTCACACCACATATCGTCCTCAAACATCTCATTTCCAGCACATCCATCCTCCTGCGCACAACTCTATCCATAGCCCACGTCTCGCAACCATACAACATTGTTGGAACCACTATTCCTTCAAACATACCCATTTTTGCTTTCCGAGATAATGTTCTCGACTTCCACACATTCTTCAAGGCTCCCAGAATTTTCGCCCCCTCCCCCACCCTATGATCCACTTCCGCTTCCATGGTTCCATCTGCTGCCAGATCCACTCCCAGATATCTAAAACACTTCACTTCCTCCAGTTTTTCTCCATTCAAACTCACCTCCCAATTGACCTGACCCTCAACCCTACTGTACCTAATAACCTTGCTCTTATTCACATTTACTCTTAACTTTCTTCTTTCACACACTTTACCAAACTCAGTCACCAGCTTCTGCAGTTTCTCACATGAATCAGCCACCAGCGCTGTATCATCAGCGAACAACAACTGACTCACTTCCCAAGCTCTCTCATCCCCAACAGACTTCATACTTGCCCCTCTTTCCAAAACTCTTGCATTCACCTCCCTAACAACCCCATCCATATCTTTAGATCTTTAGATAAATATAGTGTAGTACCTCCTAAAAAAAATAGCATTATACAATACTACTCCTTTGGCATAGTTATTCATTCTAGGTTTGTCCAGTACAATATTCAACCATGAGGCTAATCTTCTGAAAGTTTTTGTAATCACTCTATGTAAATTTCTAAGATCACCAGGCATCACATTAAATAAACCCTCCAAGTTCCTCACTAAGCAATTATGGATCTGTCTGAAACCTTTTTAGTATGTTTCTAGGTGTTACTCATGACTTAATGCCTCTCTTTCTTCCTTGCCTAGTTGCTTTCAGATTTAACACATTCTTCTTTAATCCTTCTTTTTACTGCCAGGTATGTAATATCATATCTCACTTCCTTTGTTATTTGAAACTGTAAAGTCTTAGCTCATTGAATTGCTAATAGTAGTTCATATGCTCCAGTCCAATGGTGCTACTTTTGAAATGTTTCTGTATTCTATCTTTTTTAATTCAATCACATTTACTAGTGGGAGAGATTTATAATCATTTCCAAGCAAAAAATTCTAAAAAGCCATTTCCAGTTTACGTAGAAAACTATTCCTTGTTAGCACAATAGGCATGAAAGACAATAAAATATTACTCCAAAAATCAAAAAGGTGCAATAAGCACTAGAAAAAATACCTTGAATGTCCAGGACTCATGACCATTCAACACAATATCTGCAGAAATACTATGACATGCATCATAGGGAAATTTATGGAGGCTCTGGAAAAGTGTTTATAAAGTTTACAAGGCCAGCCAGCCTTAGTCTGTTACATGGGCTACTGGGCCATAGCCTCCAAAATCTTGGTCAACCAGCAAATCAACTCAGCATCTATGACTGAGTCTAAGCTATGGGGTAAAAGATCTCCAAAGACAAAACCAGGTAAACACCTGATAAGGAGGTGGTAACAGGCAAATAAGAAAGATAGGGTGAGTATTTTCAAGGACTGTCAAAAGTGTTAGATAATAGGGTCATGGATGAGGTGTGTTTGGGTAATGGTGGTATGCAGAACAACAGAATCATGAAAAATGATCTCTTCAAACATAGCAGGTAGTAACAGCTCTGTTTCTACGAAATATGGCAAAGGAACAGCAGATAAGACTGCCGTTGAGTTTTTCATAAAAAGGTGACAATACTGTTGATTGGTTAGTAAGGCTTTTCAATGTACATATGGCCCACAGGGAAGGGCTTGAGGATAGGCAGAAAGCATGAATAGTACTAATATATCTTGGCAGGGAGTACAAAAATGACTTAAGGCAACATAGTGGAGTGTAAGGCAGTGGCGAGTGAAAGGGCAGTGGCATGCAAAAAGTATCAGATTGGGGAGGAGCAACGTGGCTTCAGAAGTGACAAAGGATGTTTAGATCAGCTGTCTACTTTGAAGAAATTTGTGAAAGAGTGAGACAGGGATATGTTTGTGGCATTTACATACCTGCAGAAAACTTACAGCTCACAGAGAAGCCATGTTGGTATTATGAATATATTAGGATTCCTGGTGAAGATGGGTCTACATTAAAGGTGTATGATGTCTTCATGGTAGTTTAATCTTTTAAAGGATGTGGTGCTGAGGAATGTAAATGTGAGGGTCCTGAAAGGGGGTAGGGCTACAAAATGCAGGGAGTGGGGTACCTGGGAGGTGAGCCAGTTGGTTTGCAGGTGACACAGATATGGTAGCTGACACAAGAGAGAAGCTCCCAAAGATGGTGCTGAGTTTAGGAAACCATGTAAAAGAGGAAGTTATGAGTTTAAATAAATCAAAGCACATTAATAAGGTGTAGCACGGGGGTGAGACAGAATGGTTATGTGTAAGGTTTTGAAGGGAAGAGTCTGACGGGAGTCGTGTGCTCTAGGTCCCCAGGAGTGGGAATGGCAGCAAATGGAACTACAGAAGATACAGTGAATCTGGGCTAAGGTCCTAAGTGCACTGAGTGCACTGAGTAAAATCAGTGCCAATTTGGTCAAAACTAGGTATGCCTGAAGGTATATTAGCCCCAACAGTTTTATATGGATGCAAGACTTGGGGCCCTGAATGTAATGGAACAGAAGAGGATATAATGGTATATACATAATACATCCTTTCATATTTGTTCACTATTTCCCACCTTCGCAAGGTAGCCCTAGGAAAAGCTGCTTGAGCCTGAGAGGAAAATTCCTCTCTTGACTACCTCCTCTGCTACTTCTTTCGGAAAGCAATAATACGGGGAGGATCTCCAGGCTCCACTCCTGCCCCACTAAGTCACCTTCTATGTAATGCATGTGATACATGGGTAGTATTCATTTTCCCCTATCAAAGTGTGGGCACTATAAAGATTTGAAAAGGCATAATTAAAATGGCATATACAATAACAAACTTGTCTTCACCTCAATCAGCTGAGGAGGCCCAGCTGCTAAAAGGTTTAGGGTAGATAGCAACATCCAGCCATTACTACTTTCTTCACAACTGTCAATTTCCAGGAATCTCACTATGGCACAGGAGGCAGCTTCTGTTGATTGGTTTGATGCTCGGCGTCTGATCTCAGTCACCATTAATTTGCTGAAAATATGAATCTAACTGAAGAATGCAGATATGACAGCTTTGAAAATTTCAATAAACTTAAATTCAGTTGACAAAGAGGATATATGTGTCAGAGGTGGAGGGAACAAGAAGCAGGAGACCAAATTGGAGGTGGAAGGATGGAGTGAAAAAGATTTTTAGCAACTGGGGCCTGAACATACAGGAGGTGAGAGACATGCATGGAATAGAGTGAATTGGAACGATGTGGTATACCAGGGTCGACGTGCTGTTAATGAACTGAACAGGGCATGTGAAACATCTGGGGTAAACCATGGAAAGTCTGTGGGGCCTGGATGTGGATAGACAGATGTGGTTTTGGTGCATTACACATGACAGCTAGAGACTGAGTGTGAATGAATGTGGCCATTTTTGTCTGTTTTCTTGGCACTACCTCACTGAAGCAGGGTGTAGAGATGCTGTTTCCTGTGAGGCGGGGTAACACCAGGAATGGATGAAGGCAAGCAAGTATGAATATGTACATATGTATATGTATGTGTATGTATATGTGTATAAGTTGATATGTATATCTTTTTTTTTTTTTGCTTTGTCGCTGTCTCCCGCGTTTGCGAGGCAGCGCAAGGAAACAGACGAAAGAAATGGCCCAACCCACCCCCATACACATGTATATACATACGTCCACACACGCAAATATACATACCTACACAGCTTTCCATGGCTCACCCCAGACGCTTCACATGCCCCGATTCAATCCACTGACAGCACGTCAACCCCAGTATACCACATCGTTCCAATTCACTCTATTCCTTGCCCTCCTTTCACCCTCCTGCATGTTCAGGCCCCGATCATACAAAATCTTTTTCACTCCATCTCTCCACCTCCAATTAGGTCTCCCACTTCTCCTCGTTCCCTCCACCTCCGACACATATATCCTCTTGGTCAATCTTTCCTCACTCATTCTCTCCATGTGCCCAAACCATTTCAAAACACCCTCTTCTGCTCTCTCAACCACGCTCTTTTTATTTCCACACATCTCTCTTACCCTTACGTTACTTACTCGATCAAACCACCTCACACCACACATTGTCCTAAACATCTCATTTCCAGCACATCCATCCTCCTGCGCACAACTCTATCCATAGCCCACGCCTCGCAACCATACAACATTGTTGGAACCACTATTCCTTCAAACATACCCATTTTTGCTTTCCAAGATAATGTTCTCGACTTCCACACATTCTTCAAGGCTCCCAGGATTTTCGCCCCCTCACCCACCCTATGATCCACTTCCGCTTCCATGGTTCCATCCACTGCCAGATCCATTCCCAGATATCTAAAACACTTTACTTCCTCCAGTTTTTCTCCATTCAAACTTACCTCCCAATTGACTTGACCCTCAACCCTACTGTACCTAATAACCTTGCTCTTATTCACATTTACTCTTAACTTTCTTCTTTCACACACTTTTCCAAACTCAGTCACCAGCTTCTGCAGTTTCTCACATGAATCAGCCACCAGCGCTGTATCATCAGCGAACAACAACTGACTCACTTCTCAAGCTCTCTCATCCCCAACAGACTTCATACTTGCCCCTCTTTCCAAAACTCTTCCATTCATCTCCCTAACAACCCCATCCATAAACAAATTAAACATCAGTGGAGACATCACACACCCCTGCCGCATACCTACATTCACTGAGAACCAATCACTTTCCTCTATTCCTACACGTACACATGCCTTACATCCTCGATAAAAACTTTTCACTGCTTCTAACAACTTGCCTCCCACACCATATATTCTTAATACCTTCCACAGAGCATCTCTATCAACTCTATCATATGCCTTCTCCAGATCCATAAATGCTACATACAAATCCATTTGCTTTTCTAAGTATTTCTCACATACATTCTTCAAAGCAAACACCTGATCCACACATCCTCTACCACTTCTGAAACCACACTGCTCTTCCCCAATCTGATGCTCTGTACATGCCTTCACCCTCTCAGTCAATACCCTCCCATATAATTTACCAGGAATACTCAACAAACTTATACCTCTGTAATTTGAGCACTCACTCTTATCCCCTTTGCCTTTGTACAATGGCACTATGCACGCATTCCGCCAATCTATATGCATGTATATGTGCATGTATGAGCCTTTATATATTTTTATATAAACCAGGGCATGTGAAGCATCTGGGGTAAACCATGGAAAGTTTTGTGGGGCCTGAATGTGGAAAGGGAGCTGTAGTTTTGGTGTATTTTACATAACAGTTAGAGACCGAGTGTGAACGAATGTGGCCTTTGTTGTCTTTTCCTAGCGCTACCTCACGCGCGTGCGGGGGGAGGGGGTTGTCATTTCATGTGTGGCAGGGCGGCAACGCGAATAAATAAAGGCAGCAAGTATGAATTATGTACATGTGTATATATGTATATGTCTGTGTATGTTATTTATTTTTTTATTTTGCTTTGTCGCTGTCTCCCGCGTTAGCGAGGTAGCGCAAGGAAACAGATGATAGAATGGCCTAAACCGCCCACATACACATGTACATACATACATGTCCACACACGCACAATATACATACCTATACATCTCAATGTATACATATATATACACACACAGACATATACATATATACACATGTACATAATTCATACTGTCTGCCTTTATTTGTTCCCATCGCCACCTCGCCACACATGGAATAACAACCCCCTCCCCCCTCATGTGTGTGAGGTAGCGCTAGGAAAAACACCAAAGGCCCCATTCGTTCACACTCAGTCTCTAGCTGTCATGTAATAATGCACCGAAACCACAGCTCCCTTTCCACATCCAGGCCCCACACGCTTTGCATGGTTTACCCCAGACGCTTCACATGCCCTGGTTCAATCCATTGACAGCACGTCGACCCCGGTATACCACATCGTTCCAATTCACTCTATTCCTTGCACGCCTTTCACCCTCCTGCATGTTCAGGCCCCGATCACTCAAAATCTTTTTCACTCCATCTTTCCACCTCCAATTTGGTCTCCCACTTCTTGTACCCTCCACCTCTGACACATATATCCTCTTGGTCAATCTTTCCCCACTCGTTCTCTCCATGTGACCAAACCATTTCAAAACACCCTCTTCTGCTCTCTCAACCAAAACAAGTCTGTGTATGTATATATATGTATACGTTGAAATGTATAGGTATGTATATGTGCATGTGTGAAGTATATGTATATACATGTGTCAGTGGGTGGGTTGGGCCATTCTTTCATCTGTTACCTTGCAATACCTTGCTAACACAGGGGACAGCGACAAAGTATGATAAAACAAAATAAATAAAACAGTATATATGAGTGTGTATATGAGTGGATGGGCTATTCTTCATCTGTGTCCTGGCACAATCTCGCTAACACGGTACACAGTAATTATGTATAATAATAAAAAAAAATTTATAATACTAACGAGGGATATGTATAAATCAAAGGTATGAGCTGTATGAAATACTAGAGAAAGTGAATTGTACAAACCATTTGCATATTCTGAGAAAACATGTGATAAGGTGGAAGATGCTAAGAATTTATGCAGCTTACTAAACTGAGAGTGAAGCTTTTGAGAAGATGTAGACATGTGTGTAAGCAGGAAAGAAAGAGGGTATGTAGTTTTTAGTTGAGGTGGATCTGAATCAATGATGTGTGATGTTATCACAGCTGTTTAATCAGTTTATGGATAAAGTGGCAAGAAGGTTAAATGCAAGAGTCTGGTCACTTTGGTGGCTGTTTCCAGTGAGAAACTCCAGAAGCTGGTGACAGTTTGAGTGGGTATAAAAGGAAACAGTTAAGGGTAAATGTGAACAAAAGTAAGGTGCTGCTCAGCAGCAGGAAAATGAGTAAGTGTAGTTTGAATGAAAGTTTGAATGGGGAGTACCTAGAGGAACTGAAAACTTTTAGGTATGTGATAGTAGATATGGCAAGAGATGGAATTACGGGGCTGAAATGAGTCATACGATGGATAAGGAGGATAAAGTCAAGAATGCATTAAGGAATGTATGGAAGGAAAGGCTATTGTCTGTTAGGGTAAAGATGAGTATGTATGTATGAAGAAGTAGAGATCCCAAAAGCACCACATGGATGCGAGTCTTAGATCATGGAAGCAAAAGAAAAGAAAAGGGTAGATGTCTCTGAATGAAATTCCTGGAGATGATATGCAGTCTCTGGTAGGTTGACCATGTACGGAATGATGGTGTACAGAAGAGATGTGGTAGTAAGCAAAAGGTATGAAAATATCTTCATATTTTTCAAAAGACCTGAGCAATAAGTAACTTACCTAACATGCTGAGTAAAGAGTAGTACATCTCCAAACTTTTCCTGAAGATCTGATGTTGGGCTGGAACCAAACACCTGTCACAAAGCAAAAGAATTACTGATAACAACATAGTAAAAAATATAATTTAAACCTGGTCACTTTTATCCACAAAATACAGAGCGACTTGGTTATCCTCACCAATAATAATAGCATGATCTATTCAAAAATATCTCCAAATGTTTACAATTTTCATAATTTTTCCTAGTTCCAGAGGTAAATCTTTCATTACAACATTTCTCTGTCTCACCTACTACCTGTTACTCAGTCTTAGCCTACTCATATCAATGAAGAGTCTAACATGATAAATATGAAAATTCCATGAATCAGCTTATTCTGAACTTATGTTAACCAATAAAATAATGTGGTGACAGGAATTCTCCTTAAGTATTCAATACTTCCTATTTTCAATTTTTGGGGATACAGAAGAATACTTTCTGGATGCTCAAAGATTTGTGAAAGTCAAACATTTCACAAACCATAATTTCTTAACACTTACCTTACATTTCATGTACCTAACAATGGTCTCAGAGATCTCCTACCCCTACAGCTTTGTCACCAACCAAGCTGCCATTTCCCTCCTCAGCTTAGTCAGGCTATCATGAGCCTAAGTCTTGCTTGTGTGTTGATGTTTTAAGTGAATAGAGTGAACGTCAGGTGCGTTTCATATGTGATGCCTAAAATAGTTGGCACTTTCTTCAGAAGCAGAGAATGTTCATTCTTGGTGAATGGAGAGCATGAGATGGATTCAAGTCTGTCTGGGGTTAAAACAACTGTTGAAGACTTTGTGGAAAGGCATACATTTAGTCCTGGGTGAGCCATTGTTCCAACTGTGTAAAACAGTGCTGTATGACTGTTAATGCTACTGTGGTGTATGAGTGTTATGACGATTTTATCGGCATATGAGATGTTCACAATGTGGTTTACTGAAGGTAAAAGAAGGTAATTGATATACGAGAGAGAATGAAGAGGGTTGCAGGAAGAAATGCTTCTTGTATTCTACAGTAGAGCTTAAGGGTGTTAATGTGAGTGGCTCTGGCAAGGTGGATGGCTATGATATTAACCAATCACTCTTTATCATTATTATGAAGGGTGCTGTCAAGAATCTTTTATGTGAAAATGTGTTAGGGGACAGTGTCAAATACTTATTTGATGTCTATATACTGTATAAGTATACACATAGGTTACTGTCTTTAAGGGCAAAGACACGTTTGTTTGATGGCAGAATAGTTCCTTCAATGTTGTATGGATACAAGGCATGGGACTTAGTTAAAAATGCAGATAAGTGGGTGGATGTAATGAAAATGAAATGTTTGAGGAAAATATGTAAATGAAAGGAGGGTTGATCTAACAAGAAAGGATATGGCAAGAGAGGTGTGGTAGTAAGAGGAGTATGTATGAGAAAGCTGAAGAGGGTGTGCTGAAATGGTTTGGATGTATATAGAGGATGAGTGAAAGAAGAATGACTAAAAAGGTATGCATGTCAAAAGTCGAAGGAACAATGGAATGAGGAAAACCAAGGAGTTGGTAAATGGATGAACTGAAAAGTGCTTTGAATGTTTGGGACCTAAACATGTAGGCAGGTGTGAAGTGTACAACAGCAGGAAACAGTCACCCTGGTCTTACAGAAGATATCATACCATGATCACCAATGGATAATCTGTGTGGATCTTACGATGATGACTTTTCTCCTGGGTCAGCAGAGTCGATACACAAAGTATACCTGCTTTATCTATCTCAGGGATAGTAGAGCTAAGGATGAGCACTGGGCAAGAAAACAATGGCCTGTGAGAGAAAACATGGTGTTTGGAGAAAAGAATGTAATTGCAGAAACCTTGTTAGACAGAAATAAGATCATTTTACCAACACTGCACATCAAACTAGGTTTAATGAAACAGTTTGTGAAGGCTTTGAACAAAGAACGGGACTGCTTTGACTATATGTGCAGAACAACCTTGGTGACCTAAGTGAGGAACAAGGTGAGCAATTCCACCAAGTTTTAAGAACCATGGAAGAAAAGATACCGGGGATACAGGGATACCCATATGATGGCAGAATGCTGCTTTCATGAGATGTCTGAGTAAATAAACATTGTGTCAGTGATATATAGTTTTCTATGCTTGTTTCACCATTATCTGATTCTATGGAAATAATTCAATCATAAACAAACAAATTCTACTTGTAAGAAGTCATTTATTTTATCAAAAAGGCAACAATTAATGGTTTGAAGTCATCAATCCTTGTGCCCGATTGGTTGTATGCATCGCAATTAGGGGTATATCATATCTCGATAACCAGAGCCGATAGAGAAAAACTGAGGGCATATTTAGAATCAGCGAACAAAATTTACCTAAAACATGGCCTAATAACTAAAGCACCAAATTCTGGGTAACCATAATCAGCTGAGTAATTACTCCTATACACCACATTTCACTAGTTTCCTGTTCAATCCATAACAATTTATTACTTCTTACACATATTCTTCAATACACTCTCATTAACATAAATAGTCATAAAGTGCTTTTAGGAAAACAAAAGTGGTGCAAGTAACAAGAATACAATACTATAAAAGACATGCTCCTGAGTGCGAGTTAATGAAACAAATACTAAATGTGCTAAAAATATGAATATAAATCTTGGGCTTTCAGGAAAAAATTTTAAACACCAGAACAAGGAGACCCCCTTCACTTACAGAAAATGAATGGTCAATCAGATGAATAGAAATGTTATGGAAGACATGCATGAAATATGTTTTGAATGAAGAATATCAAACACGAGCAAGAGGACATCTTTTGGATGACGAATATCAAACATGAGATGACTTTAAATGAAAGGAATACAGGTGGGTTTATGTATATTCCACAATATGTTTGGTGAAATCCTGCCCTAGCTCATTACACTATGCATGATGTACCTCCCTCTAAATACCTTGCACAATCATAATTAACTAATACTGCACATTATTGAAATGCAATTCATGTCAAAAAGTCTGCATGAAGTTACCTTGCAGAAGAAAGGAAGCATGTCAAAAAGTCTGCATGAAGTTACCTTGCAGAAGAGAGGAAGCATGTTGTACAGTTTATCCTCTTTTTCAGGCTCTGAGAGGGGATGAGGAGGGTAAGAGTATTCACTGAACAGCTTCTTGAGGTGCATCAAACCTAGAGCAAGATGTTGTTGCGCTGCCTGGGAGTTACCAGCATCCATACCTTCCATTACACCTCCAACGCGCACCCCAGATCCCCACCACTTGCGCATGATGTTCATCTTGTTTCTTAAAGCAACAGAAAACACCATAAAAGTTTATAAGTGAACAAGTATAGAAATATTATTATTATTATTACATGTTAATTGATAGGCGTGCAAAAGAGAGACTTTTGGATGTAAATGTGCTGAGAGGTGCAACTGGAGGGATGTCTGATCATTATCTTGTGGAGGCGAAGGTGAAGATTGGTAGGGGTTTTCAGAAAAGAAGAGTGAATGTTGGGGTGAGGAGAGTGGTGAGAGTAAGTGAGCTTGGGAAGGAGACTTGTGTGAGGAAGTACCAGGAGAGAATGAGTACAGAATGGAAAAAGGTGAGAACAAAGGAGGTAAGGGGAGTGGGGAAGGAATGGGATGTATTTAGGGAAGCGGTGATGGCTTGCGCAAAAGGTGCTTGTGGCATGAGAAGAGTGGGAGGTGGGTTGATTAGAAAGGGTAGTGAGTGGTGGGATGAAGAAGTAAGATTATTAGTGAAAAAGAAGACAGAGGCATTTGGACAATTTTTGCAGGGATAAAATGCAAATGAGTGGGAGATGTATAAAAGAAAGAGGCATAAGGTCAAGAGAAAGGTGCAAGAGGTGAAAAAGAGGGCAAATGAGAGTTGGGGTGAGAGAGTATCATTAAATTTGAGGGAGAATAAAAAGATGTTTTGCAAGGAGGTAAATAAAGTGCGTAAGACAAGGGAGCAAATGGGAACTTCAGTGAAGGGGGCTAATGGGGAGGTGATAACAAGTAGTGGTGATGTGAGAAGGAGATGGAGTGAGTATTTTGAAGGTTTGTTGAATGTGTTTTATGATAGAGTGGCAGATATAGGATGTTTTGGTTGAGGTGGTGTGGAAAGTGAGAGGGTTAGGGAAAATGATTTGGTAAACAGAGAAGAGGTAGTAAAAGCTTTGCGGAAGATAAAAGCCGGTAAGGCAGCAGATTTGGATGGTATTGCAGTGGAATTTGTTAAAAAAGCGGGTGACTGTATTGTTGACTGGTTGGTAAGGTTATTTAATGTATGTATGATTCATGGTGAGGTGCCTGAGGATTGGCGGAATGCTTGCATAGTACCATTGTACAAAGGCAATGGGGATAAGAGTGCTCAAATTACAGAGATATAAGTTTACTGAGTATTCCTGGTAAATTATATGGGAAGGTATTGATTGAGAGGGTGAAGGCATGTACAGAGCATCAGATTGGGGAAGAGCAGTGTGGTTTCAGAAGTGGTAGAGGATGTGTGGATCAGGTGTTTGCTTTGAAGAATGTATGTGAGAAATACTTAGAAAAGCAAATGGATTTGTATGTAGCATTTATGGATCTGGAGAAGGCACATGATAGAGTTGATAGAGATGCTCTGTGGAAGGTACTGAGAATATATGGTGTGGGAGGCAAGTTGTTAGAAGCAGTGAAAAGTTTTTATCGAGGATGTAAGGCATATGTACGTATAGGAAGAGAGGAAAGTGATTGGTTCTCAGTGAATGTAGGTTTGCGGCAGGGGTGTGTTGTGGATGAGAGAGCGTGGGAAGTGAGTCAGTTGTTGTTCGCTGATGATACAGCTCTGGTGGCTGATTCATGTGAGAAACTGCAGAAGCTGGTGACTGAGTTAGGTAAAGTGTGTGAAAGAAGAAAGTTAAGAGTAAATGTGAATATGAGCAAGGTTATTAGGTACAGTAGGGTTGAGGGTCAAGTCAATTGGGAGGTAAGTTTGAATGGAGAAAAACTGGAGGAAGTAAAGTGTTTTAGATATCTGGGAGTAGATCTGGCAGCGGATGGAACCATGGAAGCGGAAGTGAATCATAGGGTGGAGGAGGGGGCGAAAATTCTGGGAGCCTTGAAGAATGTTTGGAGGTCGAGAACATTATCTCGGAAAGCAAAAATGGGTATGTTTGAAGGAATAGTGGTTCCAACAATGTTGTATGGTTGAGAGGCGTGGGCTATGGATAGAGTTGTGTGCAGGAGGGTGGATGTGCTGGAAATGAGATGTTTGAGGACAGTATGTGATGTGAGGTGGTTTGATCGAGTAAGTAATGTAAGGGTAAGAGAGATGTGTGGAAATAAAAAGAGTGTGGTTGAGAGAGCAGAAGAGGGTGTTTTGAAATGGTTTGGTCACATGGAGAGAATGAGTGAGGAAAGATTGACCAAGAGGATATATATGTCAGAGGTGGAGGGAACGAGGAGAAGTGGGAGACCAAATTGGAGGTGGAAAGATGGAGTGAAAAAGATTTTGAGTGATAGGGGCCTGAACATGCAGGAGGGTGAAAGGCATGCAAGGAATAGAGTCAATTGGAACGATGTGGTATACTGGGTCGACGTGCTGTCAATGGATTGAACCAGGGCATTAGCGTCTGGGGTAAACCATGGAAAGTTTCTGTGGGGCCTGGATGTGGAAAGGGAGCTGTGGTTTCGGTGCATTATTACATGACAGCTAGAGACTGAGTGTGAACAAATGGGGCCTTTGTTGTCTTTCCTAGCGCTACCTCGCACACATGAGGGGGGAGGGGGTTGTTATTCCATGTGTGGCGGGGTGGCGATGGGAATAAATAAAGGCAGACAGTATGAATTATGTACATGTGTATATATGTATATGTCTGTGTGTGTATATATATGCGTACATTGAGATGTATAGGTATGTATATTTGTGTGTGTGGACATGTATATACATGTGTATGTGGGTGGGTTGGGCCATTCTTTCGTCTGTTTCCTTGTGCTACCTTGCCAACGCAGGAGACAGCGACAAAATAAAATATAATAATATAAATCATTATTACTATTATCATTATAATTTTTTCATACATATTCGCCATTTCCCGCATTAGCAAGGTAGCGTTAAGAACCTAAGACTGAGCCTTAGAGGGAATATCCTCACTTGGCCCCCTTCTCTGTTCCTTCTTTTGGAAAATTAATGACAGGAGTGGAGGATTTCCAGCCCCTCTTCCCCCTTTAGTCACCTTCTACGACACACAGGGAATATGTGGGAAGTATTCTTTCTCCCCTGTCCCCAGGGACTATCATCATCATCATTATTATTATATATAATCGCTGATTCCCATTTCAGCAAGGTACCGCCAGGAAACAAACGAAGAATGGCCCATCCACTCACATACACGTATATACATAAACGCCCATATACGCACATATACATACACATACAAAGACATATACATATATACACATGTACATATTCATACTTGCTTGCCTTCATCCATTCCTGTCGCTACCCCATCCAACAGGAAACAGCATCGCTACCACTGCTTCAGTGAGGTAGCGCCAGGAAAACAGACAAAAAAGGCCACATTTGTTCACACTCAGTCTAGCTGTCATGCGTAATGCACCAAAATCTTATTACAACAAGAATCTCTGTCATCAATAGAGAAGCAAGAAATCATAAAATTAAAACAATTATTATCATAGTCATAATGAGAATATAACAATATCATTTACAGCAACTTTAAAAAGTTAAATGGATGTCAATGGACTGTGAGGAATTAGATGGAATGGTCAAGAACACCATTAGATGAGAAACTAGAAAGTGGAGTATATAGTCACACTATCAAAGTTAATAACAATGTTATTTTCTGATACCTATAAATAGTCTATAAGATTAAGAATGTTATCAAAACATCATGCCAGAGCAACCATTTGCCTCTAACTAACCAAACCCAAAATGATCTGTTATCTTTTCTTAGGCAAGTACAAAATAAATACAAGTTATGATGAATAGTATGAGGAACATGAAGGAAATATTTATGCAGGAAGAGGATAAGAAGGATGGAGAAGGTGAGGCTGATACAAAAATGAATGTGAAGCTAAAAAAAAAAAGAGAGACAGTGGCAAAGAAGATTCAGAAGGCAGTGGAAGAAAAGAGAGGGCAGAAGGAAGGAAGATGAGAATAAAAAGACATCAAAGGAGGAGGCAATAAAAGTGATAAGGAGACTGAAGAGGAATGAAAGAATGGTTAGAAGAGGAGCAGAGCAATGAGAAAGAGGATGATGATGAAGACATGAATAGGAGATGGAAGAGGAGGAGCAGAGCAATGAGAAAAAGTATGATTATGAGGACATGAATAGGAGATGGAAGAGGAGGAATGAATGGAGAACTGACAGGAAGTAGAAGACAGGAAGAGAAGGAGTGGGAGAAAAGGTAGGTGACCCAAATCTAGACCTCTTCCCATCCTTTCTTTTTCCCATGTTTGCCTCTTTTTCCTTCCATCACTCCTCTATTTCATTGGTTTCTTTCTCTAATTGTTTTCCTTGCCCTGCTCTGCCTTCCTCTACTTTCAATTCTGATGACTCACACTTTACCTGTATATCCTTCTCCTCCTCAATGTGCTTTCTCATCCCAAACTGTGATATCTCATCCTCAAGCTGAGATCCTCTACTTACATCACAACATACAACACAGAGAAGGATAAAATCCTCTTCACCAGATGCATAAATCTTCGTTTTCCATTCTTAACCCTTAAATTGCTTTCATTATCCTATGACAATTCTGTACAAGAGGTATCCAGTCACCGCATCATTGACATTTTGCAACCTCTGTTTAAATAACAAGCTGACTTACCATTAGGAGCCTACTAAGGTCTCTTTCATCATGATGAAGGTAAGGGAAAAATTCTGTTCTATTCATTACCCCTACAACCACAATTACAGTTGCAGTCATTCACCTTTAAGTTATGCATCCATGTTGATCCTGTGGAAAATATATGAATTGCTGGTTGACTTAAAGAGGAGAAACACCTCTCACGTGAATCAGTTAGTGTGGATGGTGAAAAAATACATGAAAAAAAAAAAATGACGAGTAATTCTAGCAACATTTCGTATGGTAAGCCATCTCGCCAAACTCATTTTGGCCTTTCTTCATGTGAAAGAAATGACCAACAAAACGACCAAATTTTCCCTTTGTGAAATCCTGAGATGACGGAGGACTTGGTTACAACATAACCGGTAAGGAAATACAATATTTTCTTTGAAAAGCACCTTCAATATCCCCCCACATGTGTCAGTCATCCTTCTTAATCACATTCATTTTCAGTGTGCAGAGTAATATTTCTGAATATGTTTAGGTTATTCACCACCAATGATGTGCATTTCTTGTGAAATTAGATTAAAATGTGAAACCAAGTTCAGCAAAAGAATCAGTATCTCTATATCCTCTCTCAACAGAAGCTGTGAGAAGTATCACATACACCTCCCTCTGCCCCTCCCTCACTAGTGGAATAGGTCAATACATTATTTATATTTATTTATTATGCTTTGTCGCTGTCTCCCGCATTAGCGAGGTAGTGCAAGGAAACAGACGAAAGAATGGCCCAATCCACCCACTTACACATGTATATACATACACGTCCACACACGCAAATATACATACCTATACATCTCAATGTACACATGTATATACACACACAGACATATACATATATACACATGTACATAATTCATACTTTCTGTCAATACATATGTACCTATATAACTTTGAGCATTCTTTCTTACTTTTGAATGCCAATCTATTATTCCACAAATGGAAAAAATAACAAACCCAAATGAAAACTGCAGCCAATACTGCTGTTTAAGGAGCAATGATTTACAACAAATTATCAACCACTACTCTTATTCCAGATTGTTATGATCACTCTCCCTGCATTGGACTTTCTTAAACTTCTAATCCTCGACACCATAGCTATGTAATGTCACTCCCAACTGGTTCATTGGATTTTCTTTTACCTCTTATCCTCGACACCATAGCCATGAAATATAACTAACAACTGATGCATCTAATCACATTCCTGTACAGAGAAATATCATTAATCTGTCTATCTATAGTTTGGAAACTCTTATGGCATGGGAAAAACAAATCAAAAATGCAAAAATCCAATGAAGTAAGTTTTGTCATTAATAAGACTTTACCAAATATCATACTACTGAAAAACACAGTATGCATGTACCAGAAAATATAAAATAATCTAGTCTCATCCACATCAAAAATCTACTTATGAGAATAATCGCCTTCCTTGGTAATGGTCTTAAGGGGTTTCTGGGAAACTGACATCAGCAGAAGCACCTCCACAGTCATCTTGATGTTGTGGTAATTATGGTATTCCCTAAAATCTGCAAACCAACCAGGATTTGCTTGAATGTCTTTGCTGCTCCTTCTTCTTCTGTGAATTCATCATATATACTCCAGGCCTTTACTTTTATCACAAGCATGCTGACAGGTATATTTTCATGAGTTTGGCATTCAATCTATGTGCTCAACATTCGTTCCATTCTCTCCATAATTGAGCTTCAGGAATACAAGGTCTTAGATGCTCTATCTAATGTTCCACTCTTGGCACTATCCTTAATTTTCTTTGCATAAACACCAATAGTCCGTAAGGTAGATTCACTAAATCCAAGGGCAGACTTAACATCAGCAGTTCATTCAATTCTCTCATAACATTTGGGTACATCTATCTAAACTTCAGTGGTGATGGCCTTACAAATCATAGCACCTTTGATACTAAGACAGCTTAAGAGATATTGTGGTGGCAAGATGCATGGGGCAAAATAAATGGGAGATATAGTATACTGCAGCACAAAATACTCTAGCACTCTATGACAATAGAATGTATCCAAGCCATATGTGTGTGCACTTCTTGCAAGGCGCTAGCAACACCACATCAACAGACTGCCAGCCCAATGAAGATCACATTATTCCAAACTTATGGCTGAGCAAATTAAATCAAAAAAGATGTAAATCGGCCATGTGTGGTATTTCAAAAAGTGTAAATTGAAAGGTATCTGACTCTGTTTACATGTTTATAAATGTGTACATTTTCGAGTTATTTTTCATGTAATTTGCTGTAAATGTAATAAAACAATATATCTTTCTTTCATACTATTCGCCATTTCCCACATTAGCGAGGTAGCGTTAAGAACAGAGGACTGGGCCTTTGAGGGAATGTCCTCACCTGGCCCCTTCTCTGTTCATTCTTTTGGAAAATTAAGAAAAAAAGGGGAGGGGAGGATTTCCAGCCCCTTGCTCCCTTCCCTTTTAGTCACCTTCTACAACACACAGGGAATACTTGGGAAGTATTCTTTCTCCCCTATCCCCAGGGATAAATCCAATACATATAAAATGAAATACACAAAAATTGAGAAAATTACTGTATAATCAAAGAAGAGATCAATTTTTAACGAGTTCAGCAAAGTTTACGTACACGTATATTTTCAAGTTTTTTTTATGTAATTTGCAGCAAAATGTATTATAAAACATATACAACAAAATAAGCAAAAATAGAGAAAATTATTGTCTAATCAAAGACAACATCACTTTTTCACAAGTTCAGCCACAGTCTATTCATGTTCAAGTTACACTTTTAGTTCATGCACTTTGCTGCAAATTTGTTATAGAATAATATACAAAACAATTATTAAGACTAATAAACTAAGAAAAAACAAAGAATGTTACTGTGTAATCGAGGGATGGATAGGTTCCTTATCACAAGTTCAGCTGCAGACAGTCATTGTAAGAGCATGGAAATACAGCAACCTAGTGACTCTCCATCTGTACATACATGCCCATACATTTTACTGCAAAACACAAGAGAACAATATATAAAATAATCATTAAGACTAAGACATTTAGAAAAAATGGAGAGTTACTGTGTAATCAAAGAAAATATTGCTTTCTTACAAAATCAGCTGTTATAACAGTGTGGGCACACGGCTAACATTGTAACTCATTTTTGTAAGCATTTATGAACAACTTACACTTATGATTCACATAATTTACTTCAAAATGTAAAAAACAATAATGAATAATTCTAAGAAACTAAGCAAATACAAAGAATGAAACTGAATAATCAACTGCAGTTATGTATCATTTGAGCTAGCCATGGAATCTCTTTCAGGCATGGTATGCACATGGGTCAGTTGAACACAGTGATTTTGCCTATGACCTTCCCTATCCATACAAGTTATAATATTCTGAGCCCTCAATAGGGATTCCAAGAAGAGATCACTTCCTCACGACAAGTTCAGTCCTATCTATCTATCAATCTATATCTCTGACACCTGTTCCAAATGGATCTTCCTCAAAGGGGTGGCCATGGCAACAGAGTCTCCATAACTAAAGAACTCCACTGCCACTTCTAAGCCTGTCAGTTCAGTCCTGTCAAACATTAGCATGTTATACTTACTATCCACTAAAAAGCAGCAATCATAAAAAAGCTCATTAAAAGGGCTTTGGATAACAATATGTGTGCTGAATGTGATATGGGTAAGTCCACCATCTGTGACCTAATGATAATAATTCTTCGTACTGAATCAAGTGTCTCAACAGAAAATAAATACAGTACTGTATTGTAATAGAGAGGGAAATTATCATACACTCGCCATATGCAGATATTGTACTGTACTCCTCGCTGCCTCTGAACCACTGACAAGCTGTCATTCCCACATCAGCCATCTGTCTATGCACACAGGAACCTTTCTTTTTACATGATTACATTCTTGCAAATGGTCACATAAATCAAACACACGTAACTCAAATAATGTAATTAATGGAGATTAGGGAGTTCCGTTATTGATAGAGCATTACCAACTATCATACTAATGAGAAATACAGTAAACATAAACCTGGAAATATAAAACACAATAGCATATATAATGTACCATGAATCCTAGTTAGAAAATTGAAAATAATAAACTATGAACCCTGGAGCAGTCTCCTTTCTATGGGAAATATAGATCTTCAAAGGCATTCTCCTCTAAACTGATCCAGTCTCATCCAAATTAAAAATCTACTTAGGTGAATAACTACCTTCCTCAATAATGGTCTTGAGGGTTCCTAAGAAATTTTTGGCAGCAATGACACCAGCAGAAGCAGACCCACCAACAACTTTAATGTAATAATCATAAAGTTTCCTAAAACATGCAAACCAACCAGGACTTGCTTGAAATATTTGCTGCTCCTTCAGGTGCCAAGTCATCATATATACTCCAGGCCTTTGCTTGTATCACAAACATGGTGATAGGAACATTTTCATGAGATGGGTGTTCGATCCATGACCTCAACATTCATTACATTACCTCCAAAATCGAACTTCAGAAATACATAGTCATAGATGCAGTCTTGGGCACTTTCCTTGATCTTCTCTGCAGTTAAGGCACTCTCCTTGATCTTCTCTGCACTATCACATATAGCTCAATCATAAATCATATTCACTGATCCAAGGGCACATTTATTATCAGCTGTTCATTAACCTCTCTCATAACGTTTGAGCAAACCCATAGTAACCACATTGGTGACAGCCATGCTTCTTAACACCAATGGTACTAGAAGAACTTAGCATGATACACTGGACAAAATGTGCAAGTATACAGTATACCGCAGCACAAAATACTGTAACACTGTGACTTTAGACTATATCCATGTCATGGATATTTGCACTTCTCAAACAGTGCTGGCAATGCCACGAAATATCCTGCCAGCCCAATGATGATCTCATCATCCCAAACTTAAGCCTACACAATCTATGTAAGTGGACCATATGCATTATTCTAAAAACAGGGAAAATCAAACAGGCATAAATAGAGAGGGCCCTGTATACTCCACCCAGCTACTATGGATGTATCTATTTGGCAGAAGCTAATTTTCCAACCAGTGATTTATTTTACTGCAGGACTGTATTTCTTTATATCTTAGTATTGTTGATAGTAACTCCTTCCCTGGAGCATTCATCACTGAACTGCTCAAAAAGAGGTATTTCTTTTTATTTCCATTTTTGAACATGCACATGTAAATTCATAATTCAGTTAAAATGTAATAATCTTCTTGAAAATTCAGCACTGTATTTCTTACTGTTTAAACATATGCTAAGCTAGATATAACTATACTAAGGGACACAGTTGGACAATCAGTTTCCTTTACTATTTACTCTTCAAAATGGATAGTTACGTTAGTTTAAGAGTGCTAAAAATCAGATGACAATTTTATCAATAAAATCAACGTTTTTTTTCCTAGACTTCATTGTTTAATAAACTTTCAGCATCTTTAGAAACAATCACTAACTACAATTTGGAGAAATCACTAGTCCAGAAACCGCTTGGTCCCAAATGTTCCGAACTAAAGACAATTCACTTCATATGTCTCTTTACTCACTCCATCTCCTACTCTGACATCCCCCCCACAGCCATCAACTGTCAATCTAACACCAATGGATGGAGCAACTTACAAATATTCCTTTCTTTTTCTCAAAAATATTACTGCCTCTCCTCAGGTAATGCTTTGATGCCCATGTCTTTGCTATATGCATCAAAGAAGTTGCTGACGTGGGAAAGAAGTCATAAATCCCCTTTTCCTCTAAAATCATCTCTTCTCAGTTATTGTAACTCTGTTAAGGCCATTCAGACAAGGCACCTGATATATAACACCTAAAAACTTCTTTTGGCTTGCAATCAGCTTTCAACTCAGCCCATCACTGCAAATACAGCCTATCCCAAGGGTGACTATTCAGATTTTTCACATCACTTTCCTCTCAAGTCAACTTCTGTCATTTCCTAAATCTTTGAATGTCTCCTGAACTGTAATCCTCTTAACCCTTACACTAATCTGGATCTTACATGAGGAATTAATAACAGCTGCTCTGGACATGTTAGGAATCTTTCTGTATTTGTTTCTGTAACATTTACAGTCTCAAGTCTAACCTCCCCATTAGTAAAACACCATTTCTTCCCTGTTCAAGACACTCTGTACTGTCAACATTAAATATACTGGTAGGTTCTTATAAATCTAATCCAAAAAAAAATGAAAAGAAGCTACAAATGTGGTAGTCAAGTCCCTGACTCCTGTTTTCTAAGTCACTATAGGACAAGTTCCAGAGAATTGGAAAATATAGTATCTTCCTCCCCAGAAATCATCACCCTGTTAGGTTAATTTCCATAGTTTGTACACTTACAGAAACAATCATTTGACAAACAACTAAATCATTTAAGAGATCACCACTTGATGATTCACAGCATGATTCTAATGAAATAATGCTTGATTTCTTTAATGACACAATATACTCAAAAAGTATGACGAAAGAACAGTTGATGTCTTCTCTTTAGACTTTCAAACAACATTCAATAAAGTCCTACATCAAAGTTACTTGCAAAGACTGTCACTTTGGTATAGAAAAGGTAGCATTTAACTTCTTTAGTTAAAAAGTTTGACTAACCATAAACAAAGAATAGTGAAAAGTAGTCAAACCTCGAAGTGGCTAGAATTAACAACTAGTGTGCTAAAGGGATCAGTCTGAGGACAAGTTTTTTTTCACACTAATTAATGCACTGCAAGATATGAAAAGTTCCAGGCAATATCATGCTAGGATATAAAGTTAAAACAGAAATTGAACATCTTCAGCTGCGATGACATTTTTTAAAAAACTGAAAAACTTGACTCACAACTGAAAAACAAATTCTAAAACTGATGAGTGCAAAGCTGCATGAATTGGCAGTAAAAACAAGCAAGCAAGCTAAAGTATGAATACTCTGCAATTACAAAAAGGTAAATGAGAGAAAAAAAGCTACAATGTACTAAATCTAAGTAAGCAGTACGCAGAAGCAATAAAAATGGCAGACAAAATTATAGACTTCCTTGCAAGGTTCTTGAATTCTGCTGTAATAATTTCTAACACCATAAAGCCAAGAAAGCAATAAAAATAGCTAACAAATCTCTATGCACAATAAGTATGACAATTAAATTCAAGCCAAAGACATTAATCCTCACTATGATTCACTGGTTCATTCCCACCTGGAAAACTATTTTGTTTGGTCACCTGACATGAAAAATAACAAGGCAGCCAGAGATAGTACAGTACAGAGGTAAGTTGCCAAGATGATTCATGGATTGAGAAAATAAGTTCTATGAAAGACAGCCAGACAAGTTCACATCGCTTAATAAGAGAAGGTTTAGAAGTGATTCAACACAGATACTAAAGAATTATCAGTCTTTGACAATTTCGTTCTAAGTAGGTGTGTCTGTTTATACTTGTAGATAAATCTTGTTAGCAGATTATTTTCAATGAGGTACATTGGTTTTTCTTCAGAAGAACTGTTCACATATAGAAAGATTTACCAGAATAGCTGAAAGTTAACATTCCTAACCATGACGCATTCATGGGCTGCCAAGGGTAAAGTGCATATGTTTGAATCCAGGTTACAAAAGTCAGTCCACAGTCAACTCTCCTTAAGAGTTGGTCAATAAAATGGAGAGGGCATATGGCAGGGTTGATAGAGATGCTTTGTGGAAGGTTTAAGAGTATATGGTCTGGGAGGTGAGTTCCTAGAAGTGAAAAGTTTTTACCAAGGATGTAAGGCATGTGTACGAGTAGGAAGAGAGGAGAGTGATTGGTATCCAGTGGCAGGGGTGTGTGATGTCCCTATGGTTGTTTGATTTGTTTATGGATGGGGTGGTTAGGGAGGTATGTGCAAGAGTTTTGAAGAGAGGGGCGACTATGCGGTCTGTTGGGGATGAGAGGAGCTAGGAAGTGAGTCAGTTGTTGTTTGCCGATGACACAGCTCTAGTGTCTGATTCATGTGAAAAACTACAGAGGTTGGTGACTGAGTTTGGAAAAGTGTATGAAAGGAGAAGGTTGAGAGTAAATGTGACTACGAGCAAGGTCATTAGGTTCAGTAGGGTTGAGGGACAATTTAATTACGATGTAAGTCTGAATGTAGGAAAATTGGAGGAAGTCAAGTGTTTCAGATACCTGGGAGTGGACTTAGCAGTGGATAGAACCATGGAAGCAGAAGTGAGTTACAGGGTGAGGGAGGGGGTGAAGGTTCTGGGAGCAATGAAGAATGTCTGGAAGGAGAGAACATTATCTTGGAGAGCAAAGAATGGGTATGTTTGAAGGAATAGTAGTTCCAACAATGTTATGTGGTTGCGAGGCATGGGCTATATATAGGGTTGTATGGAAGAGGGTATATGTGTTGGAAATGAAATGTTTAAAGACAATATGCAGTGTGAGATGGTTTGATCGAGTAAGTATTGAAAGGGTAAGAGAGATGTGTGGAAATAAAAAGTGTGGTTGAGAGAGCAGAAAAGGATGTGTTGAAATGGTCTGAACATATGGAGAAAATGAGTGAGGAAAGATTGACAAAGAGGATATATGTGTCAGAAGTGGAGAGAACAAGAAGCAGAAGACCAAATTGGAGGTGGAAGGATGGAGTGAAAAAGATTCTGAGCAATCGGAGCCTGAATATACAGAAGGGTGAGAGGCGTGCAAAGAATAAAGTAAATTGGAACGATGTGGTATACTGGGGTCGATGTGCCTTCAATGGACTGGACTAGGACACGTGAAGCATCTTGGGTAAACCATGGAAAGGTCTGTGGGGCCTGGATATGGATAGGGAGCTGTGGTTCTGGTGCATTACACACAACAGATAGAGACTGAGTGTGAATGAATGTGGCCTTTTCTGTCTGTTTTCCTGGTGCTACCTCGCTGAAGCAGGGAAGGGGAAATGATGCTGTTTCCTCTTGGTGCAGAGTAGCAACAGGAATGGATGAAGGCAAGCAAGTACGAATATGTATATGTGTAAGTATGTATATGTGTGTATGTGAATGTATATGCATATGCACGTATATGGGCATTTATGTATATATACGTGTATATGAGTGGATGGGCCATTCTTTGTCCATTTCCTGGCACTACCTTGCAGATGCAGGAAACAGCAATTATGTAGAATAAAAAATAATAATGTCTCTATGAGCTGGGCCCTTGATTGAAAAGAAAAGGCAGACATAGGCCATGTCACACCTACATCTTCAACAACGCAAGGCCTATAAAGATACCCATTTATACAAAAGTATTTCTCAGGTATGACATGAAACTAATTCTGGGCCAATGTAATGAGTATACTTAAGTTTTGGCAAAGATCAGTTACCTGTTAGCAGCAATGTTTTTTAAGAAGCACCTTTGTTGATGATGCATACAGTAATAATTGCCATTATGAGAGACTATGAAATTTATACAACCAAGACTTCATGTGTCTAAAAAAGTCATGCCCTAGAAATCTAGGGGAGTCTGCAAGACTGAGGTTCATCATAAATTCAAAAATCTATTCTCCTCTTATCATTCATTTGGATATAGCAAGAAAAGTTAGACAAATTATCAGTATTGTAAATCATCCCTGTTTATTACTATGCAGATAATTATATCTAGTGCTCTGCATGAGCTTGGTTTATCAAATATTTGCTTATTTTTGTTGACTCATACAACTCTTTCTCTTCTCCACCATCACCAATGTAACACTAGTACACAGCGAACTTTTCCTCGAGCTAGTAGTTCAACATCTGGTGAATCACTATTATAATTAGTGCCTTAAAAACCATTGCTAATTAGCCTCTAATTGATGTGAAGCAGATTCCAGAGCAGGACCTTCCCCCCATCATTTTATATGGGTAACTAATATACTTTATCCCTGGAGACAGGGGAGAAAGAATACTTCCCATGTATTCTCTGCTTGTTGTAGAAGGCAACTAAAATGGGTAGGAGCAGGGGGCTGGAAATCCTTCCCTCCAGTATTTACTTTTCCAAAAGAAAGAACAGAGAAGGAGGCCAAGTGAGCATTTTCTCTCTAAGGTTCAGTCCTCTGTTCTTGACGCTACCTTGCTTACAAGGGGGGAAGTGGTGAATATGTACAAAAAACTAAGATACTAGGATTCTTTCTAAGTGCTAATTGTAGCTGCTTCTGACAAGGCATCTCCAAATACCAATAAAGCATGCCTTTCAATTTTTTATTCAAAAAATGCCATAAAGACTATTCCAAATTAGCCACAAATTGATGTGGAGCAGGTGTCTAAGCAGGACCTTCCCCCATCATTTTATTTAGGTAAATGTGATAATAGGATTCTTTTCTAATGATAATTGTAAATGCTTATGACATGAGACATCTCTACATACCAATAAAGCATGCCTTTCAATTCAAATGCTGGCAGAAAAAGGCAACCCACTCCAGAATGGCTAGGATCCCCACAGGGTAAGACAATGTGCTATATAGGTAACTAAAACTTTAACGTTTTTTTTCTTGAGGTAATTTCAGTTGCTTATGACATAAGGCACTTCTCATACCAATAAAGTTGTCCCTTCAAATCTAAATGAGGGTGGCAAGAGGCAATCCAAAGAGGGGGTCCCCATACCATAAAATGCACAAAGACATCTGCAGTCCTTTAGAGGTAATGCTATGGGTGGCAATGGATTATTCTTTTGAGGCATTCACAAACACTCTGGTCAGCAGTATGCATAATATCAATTCTTTTCTTTCTTTCAAACTATTCGCCATTTCCCGCATTAGCGAGGTAGAGTTAAAAACAGAGGACTGGGCCTTTGAGGGAATATCCTCACCTGTGTTCCTTCTTTTGGAAAATTGAAAAAAAAACGAGAGGGGAAGATTTCCAGCCACCCGCTCCCTCCCCTTTTAGTCGCCTTCTACGACACGCAGGGAATATGTGGGAAGTATTCTTTCTCCCCTATCCCCAGGGATAAATATCAATTCACTTGTAATAATATCCACTATCAACATATCCATTCTAACATGAATGTACTTAAACTGCCTCTACCGTAAAAGTGAATCAAGAACCCTTCCGAATCTAAAAATCAAGGGCCAATACATAATGTCACAATCCACTTGTCATACATGACAAGCTACTCAGTTATCTCTTTACAGTGTATTATCATTATGAGGTTATCTCTACAATGCATTATCCATTACTAGATTCTCTACTTAGGTATCTCTTTACAATGAATTACCCATTACTAGGTTCTCTTTACAATGAATTACCCATTACTAGGTTCTCTTTACAATGTATTATCTGTTCAGCTTCAAGATATATAATCTAGTTTTCAAGAATATTGTGGACTTTTAGAAGATAAATAGTTCTAGATTCCATAAATTTCTTAGATGTAATTATGTATTTTGACAATGGGAATACTGGAACACAAAGGTATCCATATTGTAAACATACTTCTATCGTTCACTGAGGAGCTACTTAATCAGGGAAGTTCATATCATCCAATCGGATCCAATGATGGTAAACTATCTTTAAAACCAAAAAGTTGTTGCAACTTTGATGTTACCCTCACTGAGTATTGTTTAAAAATAAAGCTTCTTTACAATTACTTGCTTTAGGTTTAAATTATACTGACAGCCTTCTATGTTCTGCAGAAGCTCTGAAGCAATAGCACAACAGATGTCCAGCATTTACAATGAACTATGAAACAATAGCACAACAGGTGTCCAGCAGTTACAACAAACTTCTAAACAAAATATAATGTTCTTAAATGTATCTGATGCTCACTTCTGAGTTCATTCAAGCAGGAAATGATGTGAACTTTCACATCTACTAATTAAGAAAACTTTAACTCATATCCTGAGTACAATACTATTAAAACAGAGGATATGATAATTCTCTCACTCAAAAATATGTGGTCAAATTTATATACCATTTGAAGTTTAATAACTCTATGGTTAGTTCTAAGAACTTCAACAAAGTGTTGTAAATCACATGATTATTGAAGGTGGAAGAGAAGATAATTCTGTATGAGTATATAGTTTTGTACAGTCTATATTGACAGCCATATCATAATCAAGAGACATTCTTTTGAAAGGTTTTGTTAATCAAAACTTCTCTAAAGCAATTATCATCTGTACTGCATCATGCACTGACAACAAATATTTTGGTTATGCCAAAATGACACATTTAAGCACCTGCCAAAAGTCCTAAAATGCATTAGTTCCTCAGTGTTATCCGCCATGTAAACTGCTAACTTCTCATATGCTTTCAAAAGAAATTCAATGCTTGCTTAACTTCAAATAATTATGTTATTAGGACAATAAAGCAAACTAAGACTTCAGCTAAACCTAATAACCAAGGAATGGCAGAACAAGCTGCACATGCCCTAGGAGTGTACCTCTGATTCTGGGATTAATTCCAACTTCTGTAGACAATGAAGCCACCACCAACTCCTCTTATGGTAGCAGGTATCCATTTGTTTGTTAACATAACTTTTTGTTCAATTCCTTTGTCACTGTTTTGATTTTTAACTGTCCATGAATGGCTGTAATTCTGGAAAAAAGTTACTGTTATCATTATCACTATCATCATCATATCCTTATATGTAAAGTATAGTGTAAACACACACACACACGGGAATAAGAGAGAAACTCCTACAATGGGGGAAACAAAGGATGCATATTAGAGGAAACCATTCCACAAGGGTTGAGGAGACCAGGTGGAGTGCCATAACGTTTTGTTCTGGGACCATTTCTCTTCTTGATCTATATTAATGACTTGCCTAAAGGTAAGGAATCCTACCTGAATATGTTTGCATATGATGCAAAGGTCATGAGGGAAGTGAAAAGGAGAGGATTGCACCAGCTTATAAAAAGACCTGAATAGACTCCATAGCCGGTTTGAAACATGGTTGATGAAATTCAACCTATGCAAAAGTAAAGTAATGAGGATGGGATAGAGTGAAAGATGACCTCAATATGTTTATCACCTCAAAGGACATAAGCTTCAGGATTCTGAGCATGAGAAGGACTTACAAACTGAGAACATCCCTAACCTGTTGCCAGAAAACCAAATCAGGAAAACGGTTAGGGAGACAAACTGTCTGTAAATAATTATCAGAATAGGTTCCAAGTACATGTGTCAGGAAACATTTAGCAAGCTCTTCATATCTCAGACAAGATCAAAACTAGAATATGCTTCTCAGGTACGGTCACCACACCCTGATGAAGCATAAAGAGCTCATGAAGAAGGTCCAAAGTAAGGCAAAAATAATGGTACCAGAATCAAGACAGCTAAGTTACAGAAAAGGGCTGGAGGCTGTAAATTTATCCACCTCAGAAGAGAGTATAGTGAGGGGTGACCTGATCACAACCTTAAATTTTCAAAAGGGATGACGTGAACTGTAAATATTTCTTCGAGAGACGTAGGGATAAAGCAACTAAAGGAAATAACATGAATCTGAATAATAAATGTGTTAATACGGATGTACGAAAATACTTTTACAGAATGAGAGTTGAGGATGAATAGAACAGAATGACTCAGAACATAAATCTAAGAGGTTGTTTGTGTGATAGTAGAGAATGTTCAACAGTAGACCCCACGAGTAAAAAACTCCCTTCCCATTCAGTACAAGTAATTACACACAAACACACACCATATATACATCCATACATCCAAAGGGAAGGTAGCAAAGAACACAGATGAGATGCAACTTCAGAGCACACCGGAATTACAAGTGGCATGCCCTAGGGCTCTCGTCTAGGACTGCTGCTATTCTGTGTGGAAATAAATGACTTGTCTGATGGACTGAAATCATACATAAAAACAGTTTGTGGACATTGCCATGATCATGAGAAAAATAATGAATGATGGTGATTGCAACAGCTCACAGGAAGACCTGGCAAAACTCCAAAGATGGTCACACGATTGGAATAAAAGGTTCAATCAAAATAAGTGCAAGATTATGAGAATGGGGCACAGCAAAAAAACATCGATGCATTTATTATCAAAAAGGAATCAAATTAAGAAATCTGTATGTGAGAGACCCAATAGTTGACAAAATGCCTAAATTCTTGTCAGATCAACATAACAAGAAAATAAAAAGATGCAAATTGTCTTATCATAAATATAAAAATCAAATTCAAGTATATGGATAAGAATATGTTCAGTAAATCAAACCATAACTTGCCTTGCAAGACTGGTCACTGCACCTAAATAAACACAAAGATCTGATTCAGAAGATACAGAGAAAAAACAACCAAGATGGTATCTAAATTATGAGGAATGAGCTATAATGAAAGGATAAGGGCTATAAAGCTGTTCACCATGAAGAACACAATAGAGAGAGGAGACCTAATAAGAGCCTTCAAGTTTTGTAAATCAGCTGAATGATACTGACAGTGAACAGTTCCAACAGATGGATGGAATAAACTAACCATAGGTTCAAATGGCTACTTGATGACATAGTTCAAAGAAAAGAACTCCACAGGTGTATGGATTAATAGTACCAAAATAGAACCCTGTGGTACTCTGTTAAAGAACTTAGCCCATTTTGAGAAAGCTTATCTGACATGCGACCTTCGTTCCTTCCACTTATATAACATTATATCCATTGAAGGAGTTTTCCCTTACTTCTGCCTGGTGATCCAGTTTCTTAATCAGCCTCACATGCAATACAGTGTCAAATGCTTTCTGGCAGTCCAAATTAAAACAATCAACTCAGTCTTTCCTTTTGTCTAAGACAAAGCTTAACTCTCTTGCAAAATTCTAGAAGTTCGTTACATGTGATCCTCTTTCCCTAAATCCATGATGTACCTCACTTAGATGATTACTTGCCTGTAGAAAGTCATCTATTGCTTTCTAATTACATCATTTCTCCTCTGATTATCTTCTCCAGAACCTTACAGACCACACTCATCAGTGAGACCAGTTTGTGGTTCAAAGCCTGCTCCAGGTCTCCTTTCTTAGACAGTTATGATTTTTGCCCTATTCTATTCCCGTGGCACTCTGCCTCTCACCAGTGTCATCTTGAACAGAATTTCATGAGGTTTGTCCAGTGTGTCTGCACAAATCTTTTTCATATAAGATGAAATTTCATCAGGACCATGAGCCTTGTATGAGTCAAATCTTTTACTTTTTATGTTTCACAAATGTCTTTTCTAAACATTTGTGTTTTCTAAAACCTCCTCTCCATTCAATCTCATTAATGATTGAGCTACAGTGTCCCACCATAAAAGCACTTTTGAATTTCCTATTCCGTTCCTCATATATCCTTACAACATCCTCTCTAATTCTTCTATCCAAATCCCTTTGCCTGATCACATGCTGACAATTTACATCTGATAAATCTATGAAAATGTTATGGATTTTCTCCTGCCTTGTCCACAGTTTTCTCTTTAAAGTTTTTTTTTTTCTTCTTTCTTATCCTGCTATACTTGTTCCTTGCTCTTTTATATCTAGTAAAACTGGCTGGCTGGCTGGAGTGTTTCAATTAAATCATTCTTCCTCTTTTCCTTACATTCTGCTAATACTTAAGGCTAGATGTATTCCCACCCCTAACTACAATGTAAATATAGCAAAACCTTTCCCCCAAATAGCTCTAGTTTTTCCAGCTGAAACTCCTACTACAATGTAAATATAGCAGAACCTTTCCCCCACATTGCCCTAGTTCTTCCAGCTGAAACTCCTACTACTATGTAAATATAGCAGAGCCTTTCCCCCACATAGCCCTACTTATTCCAACTGAACTCTATTTCCAAATATTCTTTACTGTAGAAATTGTTGGGTACTATCTAGTTTCCAAACCAATATCAACTCTTTAAACCTTGTTTTATCTCTGCTCTCTTTACCTCTTCATATACCACATACCACATAAACTCAAGCATCACATGACCAGTTTTTCAATTTGGTGTATCATATAGTGTATGTTATTCTCAAATTACCAGGCTTCTACATAAAGACATGATCTAATAATGATGGTGTATTACTCCCTCTGGTCCCAATATGCTCAGTGACATTCTGGTATAGGTATTTTTCCTATCTAAATTCAAGTTTGTGCCTCCATGACTCTGTCTCCATAAGAGTCCAAATTCCTCTACTGTATCTCTTTATATCCAATATTCCATATTATTATTTTTCATATTTCTGGGATGCGAATATTTTAATGCCAAATGTATAATTCTAATTATTCCTATATCATTATCACTGTGTATTTGTCATGCATCATTAAAACATTTCTTTCCTAAATCTACCCTTCCCATCAAGTATTGTTTGAATGGACCATGTTCCAGTATTTCCAGAAAATTAGTGTCCTCTTATTGAGAGAATCCTCCCCTTTTATAGTGTGTGTTCTTTTTCCCCACTTACTGTCATGCAACCTCCAGGACAGAACAGATAAGAACTTATATTAAAGTATGTTTTGTCTCCAGTCCTTGAATTCAGGCTCTTCAACAACTTTCTAATAATCCACTTGGATTTCTATACCATACTTTCACTCTGATATTTCCAACATTTAAATTCCTAATCTCTCTACAGTTGACTTGATTTGATTCTGCTGAATCTGAAAGGCTCCATGAACTATAAGTTACCGAGTGTTTTAAGCAAGAAAAATATATCTAAAAACTTAAAATTGATAATAAATTATACATTTAGGATTCCTTTAAAAAGTTCATTATACATATATATATATATATATATATAAAAAAAAAAAAAAAAAAATATATATATATATATATATATATATATATATATATATATATATATATATATATATATATATATATATATATATATATATAAACCTTATGGTCTAAAATTCCTCTTATACTTTTCATTCTTCTACTGTCATCATATAATTTGTTTCCTACCTGGCAACCAACCTCAGTTACCTGTGAATATTCCAAGCAGTCAGCCGTGCCTGGGTGTGCCCTTGCACCTCAAGAATTTAGCTTGGATTCACTACACTGTGTTGTTGTTGTTTTGTTTATCATAATATCTTTTTTCAAACAGAAAATTTTTTGTGTATGTCATTCTAAACATTTAGTGAACTGCTTTATGCTGTAATGCTCAAAAGTGCAATAAACTGAGACATACAAAAAAAAAATTTCCTTCATGTTGTGTGTGCTGTAGACACTGCATGGACTAAGTAAACACAGGAAGCTGCTTGAAGTTTAAGGGAAATAAGTCAGCACTTTCCTGTGTGTTATCACTACATCTTTTGAAACAGAACTTTTGTCTTCCACTATAGGATTTGTTCATTATCTTTCACACTGGACTGCTATAAACTCCAATAAATTGAAGCATACAAAATAATACACATTCAGGTCACTTGAACTAAGGAAACGTGATACCTTTGTGGAAATGTAGTGCCTGCAACATAAAGAATACCTCAGTGCACATGAGGTTGAACTTACAGTATGGGTTGTTTCATGAGCCTCATACTGGAGGTTCTCAAGAGAAAAACTAGGTTATGATCCTGGCAATGTCAGTCGAGTGAAATGTTTTCATTTGAGTAAGCAAAACCAAGTTTTCATTTGATTAATTAGAACCCATGTTATAACTGAGGTTAAGTTCAAGACCAAAAATTTCTCCAACATAGTTCTCATGTATAGACTATCCTCTAAAATTTCAATCTTAGCTTAATGGCAATATAAAGCACTCCATCATGATACCATCAATATATCACACACTATCATGATGTGGATTTGACTCTCTGATTCAGTGATCATTGCCATTTCAGTGGTAAATAAGATATCTATTGATTCTTACTGAAAATGGTGGTGGCAAATGATTGAGGTATGTGGCAGTGGTGGAGTTGGATGGGGATGGAGCAGAAACCTTGTCAAGCCTCCAAATTCAGTTTATCCAATTCATTATGCAATATCTATATTTGTTGAAATGCATGGTCATTATATGACCTATTATTATGTTTTCAAGTTAGGTAGATCTTACTTATATGGCACATTAAGAATACAAAAACTTGGTGTTCCTTATAAGGTGTCTGTCAGTAGTAGTTGGAATATGATAAGAATCTTAAGTTATCTGCTTTGCTATTATTAAAAAAGGCAGTATAACTGAAAAAATCCTTATATATTTAACTTTTCATAACTAATTGAAAGAAAATTAGAACATTTTTTTATTTTTTCAGTTAGTTAAGTTCTAAAAATTTGTAACAATTTTTTATCATTGCTTTTGCAAAACATCACTCCATGAACCATCATTCTTTGGGTTCCCTGTATTTATTAACAGAATTCCCTTTTATCATCTTAGCATGTTCAAGGTCAGCAGTGTTCTACACACAACTGGAAGCTTGAAATCCAGTTTTTCAATAATCTTGCAGTGCCTTTCATTCAGAGATCCTAAGGGAACTGCTGACTGCAGCTATAGGATACACGCTGTAACCTGCAGGGCAAATACAACTCGAGAGTTTGTCATGACCAGCTTACTGAGTGCATCAGGGTGTGATTTTGACTTGCGAAGCAGCACTGTGGGTGTTAAGACTCCCCAAAATAATCCTTCTTTCCTGAATCAGGGAAACCAATCATCTTAAGTGTGCACTGGAATGCTAAGCCCCTTAACCCTTTTGCTGTGATAACAAGGAAAATTCTCAGTAATTTTCACTTAGCCACAATAACAGTTTTCTGAATCATTCTTAAAAAACAGGTGAAGGTCCCATGCAATTCATTCACCTTCCTAAAACCTGGAAATGGCACCAGAGCCCCGTACAGTGCTGCCCCATATGGTAGATGGCTGAAGTTTCACAAACAATGACCCAGTCAGTTAATGGATACTGTCCACTTAATGGTTCACTCATTACTGTTTTTGTTTTACTTTGTGTTCACTGATATCTAAGGTAGTTTATGGATATTAAAATGTCAAAATGTGCTGCATGTGTTTTATGTATCATAATGCATAAATAATGCTCGCAAAACCAGGTAGCTTAGCACCCCTTAAGATTTTTAAGTTCTTTTGTGCCCTTTACAGTAAATTCATCATTCTGAATATGATATGGATAGGGAGCTTTGGTTTCCGTGCATTACACAAGACAGCTAGAGACTGAGTGTGAACGAATGTGGCCTATCTTGTCTGTATTTTCCTGGTGCTACATCGCTTATGTGGAGGGTGCTGTATCCTGTGGGGCACGGCAGCACCAAGGAATAGATAAGGGCAAGCAAGTACATATACATGTGTATCAATGTATGTGAATGAATATGTGCATGTATGGGCGCTTCTGTATATATATGCGTACATGAGTGGATGGGCCATTCTTCATCTGTTTGCTGGCGCTACCTCACTGACACGGGAAACAGCAATAAAGTATAATAATAAATAACAAAAATTATATATATATATATATATCTTTCTTTCTTTCATACTATTTGCCATTTCCCGCATTAGCGAGGTAGCGTTAAGAACAGAGGACTGGGCCTTAGAGGGAATATCCTCACCTGGCCCCCTTCTCTGTTCCTTCTTTTGGAAAATTAAAAAAAAAAACGAGAGGGGAGGATTTCCAGCCACCCACTCCCTCCCCTTTAAGTCGCCTTCTACGACATGCAGGGAATACATGGGAAGTATTCTTTCTCCCCTATCCCCAGGGATATATATGTATATATATATATATATATATATATATATATATATATATATATATATATATAGGGTTGAGGGTCAAGTCAATTGGGAGGTGAGTTTGAATGGAGAAAAACTGGAGGAAGTGAAGTGTTTTAGATATCTGGGAGTGGATCTGGCAGCGGATGGAACCATGGAAGCGGAAGTGGATCATAGGGTGGGGGAGGGGGCGAAAATTCTGGGGGCCTTGAAGAATGTGTGGAAGTCGAGAACATTATCTCGGAAAGCAAAAATGGGTATGTTTGAAGGAATAGTGGTTCCAACAATGTTGTATGGTTGCGAGGCGTGGGCTATGGATAAAGTTGTGCGCAGGAGGATGGATGTGCTGGAAATGAGATGTTTAAGGACAATGTGTGGTGTGAGGTGGTTTGATCGAGTGAGTAACGTAAGGGTAAGAGAGATGTGTGGAAATAAAAAGAGCGTGGTTGAGAGAGCAGAAGAGGGTGTTTTGAAGTGGTTTGGGCACATGGAGAGGATGAGTGAGGAAAGATTGACCAAGAGGATATATGTGTCGGAGGTGGAGGGAGCAAGGAGAAGAGGGAGACCAAATTGGAGGTGGAAAGATGGAGTGAAAAAGATTTTGTGTGATCGGGGCCTGAACATGCAGGAGGGTGAAAGGAGGGCAAGGAATAGAGTGAATTGGAGCGATGTGGTATACCGGGGTTGACGTGCTGTCAGTGGATTGAATCAAGGCATGTGAAGCGTCTGGGGTAAACCATGGAAAGCTGTGTAGGTATGTATATTTGCGTGTGTGGACGTATGTATATACATGTGTATGGGGGTGGGTTGGGCCATTTCTTTCGTCTGTTTCCTTGCCCTACCTCGCAAACGCGGGAGACAGCAAAAAAAATATATATATATATATATATTTATATATATATATATATATATATATATATATATATATATATATATATATATATATATATATATATATATATATGCCTGCCTTTCACCCTCCTGCATGTTCAGGCCCCGATCACTCAAAATCTTTTTCACTCCATCTTTCCACCTCCAATTTGGTCTCCCACTTCTCGTTCCCTCCACCTCCGACACATATATCCTCTTGGTCAATCTTTCCTCACTCATTCTCTCCATGTGCCCAAACCATTTCAAAACACCCTCTTCTGCTCTCTCAACCACGTTCTTTTTATTTCCACACATCTCTCTTACCCTTACATTACTTACTCGATCAAACCACCTCACACCACATATTGTCCTCAAACATCTCATTTCCAGCACATCCACCTTCCTGCGCACAACTCTATTCATAGCCCACGCTCTCGATGTGGTATACCGGGGTTGACGTGCTGTCAATGGATTGAATCAGGGAATGTGAAGCGCCTGGGGTAAACCATGGAAAGTTCTGTGGGGCCTGGATGTGGAAAGCGAGCTGTGGTTTCGGCCATTATTGCATGACAGCTAGAGACTGAGTGTGAACGAATGGGGCCTTTGTTGTCTTTTCCTAGCGCTACCTTGCACACATGAGGGGGGGGGGGGGGGGGATGTTATTCCATGTGTGGCGAGGTGGCGATGGGAATGAATAAAGGCAGACAGTGTGAATTGTGTGCATGTGTATATATGTATGTGTCTGTGTGTGTATATATATGTGTACATTGAGATGTATAGGTATGTATATTTGCGTGTGTGGACGTGTATGTATATACATGTGAATGGGGGTGGGTTGGGCCATTTCTTTCATCTGTTTCCTTGCGCTACCTCGCAAACGCGGGAGACAGCGACAAAGCAAAATAAATAAATAAATAAATAAATTAAATAAATAAAATATATATATATATATATATATATATATATATATATATATATATATATATATATATATATATATATATATATTTATATCTTTCTTTCGTACTATTCGCCATTTCCCGCATTAGCGAGGTAGCTTTAAGAACAGAGGACTGGGCCTTTGAGGGAATACCCTCACCTGGCCCAATTCTCTGTTCCTTCTTTTGGAAAATTAAAAAAAAAAACGAGAGGGGAGGATTTCCAGCCCCCCGCTCCCTCCCCTTTTAGTCGCCTTCTACGACACGCAGGGAATACGTGGGAAGTATTCTTTCTCCCTATCCCCAGGGAAAATATATATATATATATATATATATATATATATATATATATATATATATATATATATATATATATATATATATATACATACCTATACATCTCAACGTATAAATATATATACACACACAGACATATACATATATACACATGTACATAATTCATACTGTCTGCCTTTATTCATTCCCATCACCACCTCGCTACACATGAAATAACAACCCTCTCCCCCCTTATGTGTGCGAGGTAGCGATAAGATAAGACAACAAAGGCCCCATTCGTTCACACTCAGTCTCCAGCTGTCATATGATAATGCACCGAAACCACAGCTCCCTTTCCACATCCAGGCCCCACAGAACTTTCCATGGTTTACCCCAGACGCTTCACATGCCCTGGTTCAATCCATTGACAGCACGTCGACCCCGGTATAACACATCATTCCAATTCACTCTATTCCTTGCACGCCTTTCACCCTCCTGTAAGTACAGGCCCCAATCACTCTATATACTCTATTCCAAGGCAAGCAAGGAATACATTGGAACACTGTGGTATACCGGGGTCGATGTGCTGTCAATGGATTGAACCAGGGCATGTGAAGCATCTGGGGTAAACCATGCAAAGTTTTGTGGGGCCTGGATGTGGAAAGGGAGCTGTGGTTTCGGTGCATTACAGATGACAGCTAGAGACAGTGTGAACGAATGTGGACTTTATTGTCTTTTCCTGGCGCTACCTCACGCACACGCGGGATGGGGAGGGGGGGTGTCATTTCATGTGTGACACGGTGGCGGCGGGAATGGATGATGAAGGCAGCATGTATGAATATGTACATGTGAATACGTGTATATATCAGTGTATGTATATGAATGTATACGGTGAAATGTATAGGTATGTATATGTGCGTGTGTGGGTGTTTATGTATATACATGTTATGTGGGTGGACTATGCCATTCTTTCGTCTGTTTCCTTGCGCTACCTCTCTGATGAGGGAAACAGCGTTAAAGTATACTAAAAAATATAAAAAAAATATTTTTCATGCATATTCATCATTTCCCACATTAGCGAGGTAGCGATAAGAACAGAGGAATGAGCCTTTGAGGGAATATCCTCACTTGGCCCACTTCTCTGTCCCTTCTTTTGGAAAATCTAAAAAACAAGGGGAGGATTTCCTGCCCCCCGCTCCCTCCGGTTTCAGTCGCCTTCTATGACAAGCAGGGAAAATATGGGAAGTATTCTTTCTCCCTTATCCCCAGGGATAAATATCTATCATATATTCATCATACTTAATCGCTGTTTCCCACGTCAGAGAGGTAGCGACAGGAAACAGATGAAGAATGGCCCATCCACTCATATACACATATATACACATAAAATGCTCATACATGCCAATATACATACACATATATATGCATACAGAGACATATACATATATATACATGTACATACTCATACTTGCTTGCCTTCATCCATTCTTGACGCTACCCCGCCCCACAGGAAACAGCATTGCTACCCCTTGCTTCAGCAAGGTAGCACCCGGAAAACAGACAAAAAAGGCCACATTCATTCACATTCAGTCTAGCTGTCATGTGTAATGGAACAAAACCACAGCTCCCTATCCACAGCCAGGAGGCCCCCACAGATCTGTCAATGATTTATACCAGACGCTTCACATGCCCTGGTTCAGTCCACTGACAGCACGTCAACCCCGGTATGCCATATAGTTCCAATTCACTCTATTAATTGCATGTCTCTCACCCTCCTGTATGTTCAGGCCCTGATTGCACAAAATCTTTTTCATTCCATCCTTCCACCTCCAATTTGGTCTCCCACTTTTCTTTGTTCCCTCCACCTATGAAACATATATCCTCTTTGCAAATCTTTCCTCGCTCAATCTCTCCATATGTCCAAACCAATTCAACACACTCTCTTCTGCTCTTTCAACAACACTCTTTTCATTTCCACACATCTCTCTTACCCTTTCATTACCTACTCGATCAAACCACCTCACACCACATACTATCCTTAAACATTTCATTTCCGACACATCCACCCTCCTCCATACAACCTTATCTATAATCCGTCTTGCAACCATATAACATTGTTAGAACTACTATTCCTTCAAACAATAATTCTTACTCTCCAAGATAACGTTCTCTCCTTCCACACATTCTTCGTCACTCCCAGAACCTTCGCCCCCTCCCCCACCCTGTGACTCACTTCTGTTTCCATGGTTCTATCTACTGCTAAGTCCACTCCCAGATATCTAAATACTTCACTTCCTCCAATTTTCCTCCATTCAAACTTACATCCCAATTAACTTGATTCTCAACCCAACTGAACCTAATAACCTTGCTCTTATTCACATTTACTCTAAGCTTTCTTCTTTCACACACTTTACCAAACTCTTTCATCAACTTCCCAAGCCCTTTCATCCACAACAGACTGCATACTTGCCCCTCTCTCCAAAACTCTGGCATTCACCTCCCTAACAAACCCAACCATAAACAAATTAAACAGCCATGGAGACATCACGCACACCTGCCACAAACTGACATTCACTGAGAACCAATCACTTTCCCCTCTTCCTACTCGTACACATGCCTTATATCCTCGATGAAAACTTTTCACCGGTTCTACCTTCCAAAAAAGCGTCTCTATCCACTCTATCATATGCCTTCTCCAGATCCATAAATGCTACATGCAAATCCATCTGTTTTTCTAAGTATTTCTCGCATACATTCTTCAAAGCAAACACCTATTCAGATGCCCATGCCATCTCAGCTAATAAGAAAATAAATCATGTGTAGGAACAAGAAATCTGTTACATTTGAGGAAGGTTATATCATCCTACTGGCATCACCCGTAAATGATTTTTTATTTTTCTTATCCCTTCTCCCCTAATCAGATATTGTTTTTATGTAATATAAATGATCTTTCTTTCTTTCAAACTATTCGCCATTTCCCACGTTAGCGAGGTAGCGTTAAGAACAGAGGACTGGGCCTTTGAGGGAATATCCTCACGTGGTCCCCTTCTCTGTTCCTTCTTTTGGAAAAAAAAAAAAAAAAAACGAGAGGATATAAATACAGAAAATTTATGGCTCTGCCTTGATGAATGAGTACCTGCACATACTTTGGTAAAAGTTAAGTTTAGCTAATTGTTTTAGGTGTTTAATATAGTTCACTGAGATTACAGAAATACTAGTGGAGAAGGATTTCGAGAATTATATTTCACTGAACAGTATTAAGTTGATAGCAGTTAAGCATATCAGGAAAACTGTAGGGTTAATCAATGTACACGTGGGTAATACACTTGAAATATATCAAGAGAACCTTTCTAAACCTCTCTTTGAAGCCAAAATCATAATGGAAATATAAACTTTTACATACTTGATTGCTGTTTCCAGCATTAACAAGGTAACATCAGGCACAAAAAAGAATGGCCATATTCATTAACACCTATTCTCTACTTGCCATGTGTAATGCTCCAAAACCATGGCTCCAAATCCACAACAAAGCCTTTCCCATGGTTCCCCTGGCCACTTCACATGCCCTGGTAACGCCTATTGACAACACAGCAACTCTGGTATATCACATCATTCCAATTTACTCATTCCCATACATGTCTTTCAACCTCCTACATGTTCAGGCCCCAATCACTCAAAATCTTTTTCACTCCATCCTTCCATCTCCAATTTCGTTTCTCCTCCCTGTCTCCTCAATTTCTGATACATATATCCTCTTGTTAACTTCTCTCACTCATTCCCTCATGTTCAAACCATTTTAGCACATCCTCTTAAGTTCTCTCAACAACACACTTTTAGTACCACACTTCACCACATACTGTCCTCAAACATTTCATTTCTAACACATCTACCCTCTTCCACACATCCTCATCTGTAGCTCATACATCACGCCCATGTAACAATCTTGGGAGTACAATACCTTCAATCATACCCGTTTCTGCCCTCCCAGATAAAGACCTCTCTTTCCACACATTCTTCAATGCCCCCAAAACCTTTGTACCCTCACCCACCCTATGACTCACTTCCACATCTATGGTTCCATTTGCCACCATGTCCACTCCTAGCTGTGTAAAACACTTCCCTTTCGCCAAATTTTCTCCACTTAAACTTACACCCCAGTCGCTCTACCCTACTAAACCTAATAACCTTGCTATCTTTCACATCTACTCTCAACTTCCTCCTTTCACACACCATATCTAACTCAGTCACAAACTTCTACAGTCTATCACTCGAATCAGCCACCACTGCTGTGTCACTGGCAAACAACTGACTGACCTACTAGGCCTTCTCATCCCCTACAGATGGCATACTCGTCCAACTCTCCAAGACTCCTGCATTTCCTCCCTCATCACCCCATCCATAAACAAATTAAACAGCAGGATGGCATCACACATCCCTGCCACAGACCAACCTTCACTTGAAAACAATCACTCTCCTCTCTTACTACTAAAGCACATGCCTTACACCTTTGATATACACTTTTCAATGCAGCTTGCAGCTTTCCTCATACACCATATATTCTTAAGACCTTCCTTCCACAAGGCATTTCTATCAATCCTATCTTAAGCTTTCTCCAGACTCATACATGCCACATACAGATCCTTTTGTTTCTCTGAGTAATATTCACACATATTCTTTGCAATAAACACTTGATCCATATCTCCTCTACCACTTGTGAAAACAAATTTTTCCTCCCCGGTCTGCTGTTCTGTACATGCCCTTATCAATAAACTCATACCTCTGTAGGTCTATACACTCCCCTTTATCCCCTTTGCCTTAATACAATCACACATTACATGCACTTTCGCCAATCGTTAGGCACCTCACTGAGATCCATCCATATACTAAAAACCCAAACTAAACAGTCAACAACTCATATCACCCCTTTTCTTAGCCATCCACTACAGCCACCATGCCAAATTTCATCTTACGTAAGGCTTTTAATCACGTCCTTTCTTCATCACATCACTCTCCATGACTCTCACTTTGCATACCACCCCAGCCCAAACGCCCTACATCTGCCATCATATCATCAAACACACTCATCAGTCCTTCAAAACACTCACTCCACCTCCTAATCACTTCATCACCGTCACAACTTTCCCATCTGCCTCCTTCACTGATGTTCCTATTTGTTGAGAATATATCAAAGTTATATTTGTTTCCTGATGAGAACCATGATGTCATCTGTTTGTTGACATCAAGTCCTAAGTTGGTGGCACATTTTCATGAGTGTGACTTAGGTATTTGACTAATTTACTGAAAATTTAGATAAACCCTGACAGTTGTGGAGGTTAGATGAGGTTTACTTAGGTTCGGTTCATTTTTCAGTTCATTACCTAAGCATGACTTTAACTGACCCTACATTTTCCAAGATATACCACTCTCCATAGTTAATATTACCAGTCAGATGCACTACTCTACATCCTACTCTGCAGGTACTTCTGTAATCCCAACAAACAAATAAAAGCATCTAAAACAAGAATAGTCGTATCACAAATCTACTCCCAATGTGGAGATAACCTACACTATTACCTCTTCACATTACCACCACATTTTTCTTCATATACATAACCCTCAAGTATTGCGTTATCAAATAATGTTTAATAGAATATAATCGTCCAAACCACGCTGTGCAGTCGTGCCTGCATCCTCTCATCACTACATTCACATTGCAAAACAAAAGAATTCCACATGCTATGTCTATACTGATGGAGAGCTAACAACCCATCAACCACTCAATATATATGGAGGCAGTTTCGATGGCTGAGTTAGCTCGTTAATTACCCGTGACTCAAATATCTCCACTTGAGAGCAGAGATGAGGCAAACTACCACACCTTGAACAGAGGCCAGAACCATCACACCACTGGGGGTTGATGGTTGGCCTAGGGTCAAAATGTCAACATGGACAGCAGTCAACTCTCTCCACGGAAAGCTTATTAGACCTAAGAGGGAGGGGAAAAAATATATATGTATTTGCATATTGAGATCAGCCAGACGGTCCAAGTCATGGCGTTGCATCAATCCTGAAAGTATCCCATCTTCACAAGTGTTGTGATATGAGAGAGAGCTGCTACCACCAGCAGTCGATGAGCACTACGCCCACATAACAAACCTCAATCTTCATTTGGCCTGATGACAGCCATTACACACCAATATCCGTGGCCATCCCTCTCCCTCCGGCCACCTTACCTTATACGTGGAACACCAGCGGCTGGGAGAGCGGCCACTTGTGACTATCACATGATAAACTGATCATAACCAACGGTGGCAGCAGCAGCCGATACGACGACGACCCTCGTCATGTTTGTTGTTGGTGGAGCCAGTTGACCTGCGCCACTACCAGCTGAAGGTCGACACCCGCACCAATATCATGGCCATACATCATACACCATCTTGGTCATACAGAATATACCATGAGGATTCATAGACATCACCATGGCCATACACCATGCATAATCTTGGCCGAACATCATACACCATCAGGATTGTACACACCGTCATGGCCATACACCATGCACCATCTTGGCCATACATCATACATCATCTTGGCCATACACCATCAGGATCATATATAGCATGGTCATACACCATGCACCATCTTGGCCATACATCATACATCATCTTGGCCATACACCATCAGGATCATATATAGCATGGTCATACACCATGCACCATCTTGGCCATACAACATACACCATGGCCATACACCATGCACCATCTTGGCCATAAAACATACACCATCTTGGCCATACATCATACACCATCAGGATCTTATACACCACCATGGTCATACCACACATCATTATGATCATATACACCATCATGGTCGTACATCATAATCCATCATGATCATACACTCCATGGTCATGTATACCATGGTAATGTACATTACAATGGTTATATATCATACTCTATCATGGTCATACATCATATATCATACATCATCATACTCATACATACATCATCACACCCATACATCATGCACAATCATAGTCATGTATAATACACCACCATGGTTATATATCATACACCATCATGGTCATATATCATATACCATCATGGTTATGTACACCATCAAGATCATACATAATAGACCATCGTGGTCATATACACCATCATGGTTATACATTATAGACCATCACTCATAATCATATATCACACACCATCATGGCCATATATCATACATCTTAATGGTCACACTGCACATAATGGCCATACAACATACATTACCAAGGCAATGCCACACACTATTATGGCCACACCACAAACATCATGGCCATCCCACATAAATCGTGGCCATACCATGTGAATAATGGCTATACCACATACATCGCCAACCCGAAATCCATTTTTGGCCCAAATATCCCGAAAGAAATTATGAAAAGTTACTACATACAAAGTTAGTATGCCTGTCTCTACCTAATTAACTTATTTTTCAACCTGTCCCTACCTAATCAACTTATTTTTCAACAAGAAATGCACATGAAATGTTTTTTATCAAGTAATGAATAAGCTTCATGGAGAAATGAGAACCAAATAACGAACGCAATGATATTTATTCACCGTTTATTAAAGAAAAGTAAGTTATTTTGTTCAAATATGCAGTTTTCTGAATTTCTCATGTAAATTGAGACTATGAAAAAATAAAGTTTACATAGCCTGTTTACAATATAGTTAACTTGATAATATGTTTCATTGCCCAGGTAGTTCCTTCAATTATTCACAATGATCATACGAAGGTAATCATACAAGGTATATATATATATATATATATATATATATATATATATATATATATATATATATATATATATATATATATGATAAACAAAGGAATAGTAAATAAACAGAGCTATGTCATATGTCCTACCACGATATTGGATGTGGATATTTATCTTCAGCTCCGATGAAACAAATTATAACACTTCCATCATTTCATTATCAGATTTCATTCCTAATCAACACAGCAAGATAACTAATTTAAGCTCAGCTCGAATGGAAAGACAATAAGGAAGCTTTACTCTTTGATATCATACAATCTCCTTTGCAAAATAAAGTTTTTTTTTAATCTTTGGGTTTCATATTAGAATTGATAAATTGTAAGGAAGCTGATAAGTTGGATCATACCATATTTCTCTCTTTTTTGTGTCTGCAGCTGCGGTCTGCCATTGGAATGTGGCAAAGTTAGGTTTGAGCTTGGCTGGAGAGGCGTGGTTATTAAACACATATTGATCTGAAAATTTTTTTTTCTGCTTCCACCTGTAACTCGGTCATACGAATATCCTTCTTCCCAACTAAAACACTTACATTGTCGGCTGCCATACCCGTGATGATACATAAAGGTATTTCTTTCTCTATAAGGCATGACGTCACAATATTAGATAAGAGTTTCAGCTGTGCTTCTTCTTACATCATGAGAAATGAATTTTAAAAGTTTTGAGTCGTAACTCTACTTTTATCATTACAGAAATACCTAACCAACACAGCCATATTCTTTAGATGTCTGTATCCTTATCTGCTAAAATGGAAACTTGTAATTTCGCAAAATTTCTATCATTTCGTTCTTATGTGCCTCTGTCATCACATTTTTCACAATACTTGAATGTTTTATTCTGTAAATTTACACCTTTGACAATATCTGAATCAGGAGACCTAGTTTTAAAGCTTCTACTAAGTGATTTATTGTATTCATAGAAATGTTATGTTCTGCAAACACACGACTTGAAATAATATCTATTTTCTTTATACAGTTTTTCAAAGTATTTTCCAGGCTAGTTTCTTTAATACCTTGAAACTATGCTCCAACACATGGCTGACTTGAGAATCCTAAGGAGGGACAATATAATGGCATAAAGTACACGAAATTTCTTAATTCACTACTTTTCTTACAGAAAAATATACTGATTATCAACGAATGTTCAAAATCCCTAGGTTTTTAAGAATTTTACCTGGGCGACCTTTGAAAATTCGTCAAAAGTCCCTAGGTTTGGGGAAAAGTCCCTACGGTTGGCAAGACTGTTTGATGAAGCATAAAGAAAATGTGAGGTGGGGTCAGAGGGAGCATGATGATAAGTTATGGAATAAAAAGATAGGTCGAAAGGAAGGTTGATGACAGGTTGAGAGGGAGTATGATGGCAAGGTGAGAGGGAACATACAAGTAGGTTGAGAAGAAGCATACTAACAGGTTGAGAGGGAGCATACTAGTAGGTTGAGGAGCATACAAATAGGTTGAGAGGGAGCATACTAGTAGGTTGAGGAGCATACTAACAGGTTGAGAGGGAGCATACTAGTAGGTTCAGAAGGAGCATACTAATAGGTTGAGAGGGAGCATACTAGTAGGTTCAGAAGGCGCATACTAATAGGTTGAGGGAACATAATTATCTGTTACAGGGGAATATAATGTCAAGCTGAAGGGGGGGGGGATAATGATAGGCTGAGAGGGAATACAAATTGAGGAGGCATAATGACAGGTTAGGGAAATAGATGACAAGATGAAGGAAGATGATTATTGCTTAGTAGAGAGAATGTAGAGGAATTGGGTGGATGGATATAGTCATGGGAAGATATATGGTATGGGAAGGGGGGTATGTGAGGATGCAATGTTGGACAATCATGCAGTGTAATACTGGAGAGCCAGAGGGTATACTGCTAGACACTCAGGAATTGTCTGACTGATCAGGGAGTGTAATGCTAAAAATTGAAGTTGTTATGCGGGAAAGTCAGGGAGTGTAAAGCTTGATAGGTGGGCAATGCAATGCCAGACTGTTAATACTAACTAAAATGTCGGGGAGAGTAAAGCTGAATAGTCAGGAAACGTAATGCTGGACAGTCTGTAATTCCATCCAATTTCTTCATATATAATTTTTTTCTAGTTCTTTGCCTATCTTTCACCAGCTCTTTTTATAACAGTTAAGATTATCTCATGAATCTTGTGTCTTTTCACCTAAATCACATCAGTACTCTATAAGGGGACTGAATGCACCATCTTTATTTCTTTAATAATTCAGTAATTTCACAGGAAGAAAACTTTTTTTTTAAAAGTTTAACCCTTTCATTTCGGATGAGACATATACATTTCTAAATACTTCCTGCACTACACTATGGCTTGGATAGATACATCCCAAAATGTTTTTGATTTGTACATGTTAGTTTGAGGGTAATCTGTAATTGGAAAATACGGTATGGTAATCGATATTGTTTCCATTGTTTGAGTCCATATTTTACACCATAAAAAAAACATCCGTTACCATTGCAATGGCAAGGAGAAAAGTTGCTGCACAAGTGCTTGTTCACTATTAGGTAATAGATAGAGGTGCCAGTGCCAATCTAATGAACATTGTCGATTGATGTGATATATTCATTAGCTCCATTGATTGCGTATGCAAAACCACACAACATTTTTCATTTCATATAAATCATTCTTGAAAGCATAGCACATGTATCTAATAAAGAGCGGCAAAAGAGCAACTCTTCTGATTGACTAGTGCAGTTTTTATTACACCAGTTGATTGACAATTTCTTTGCGGAAAGTCACTCTGTTAAGGACACATTATGCTCACTTATCGGAAAGTCCTGAAGAGTATTCCTACCACATGAAATGTTCAGTGACCATCACCAAGATGTGGTAATGTGGCTGCATACTACTACATTCATGTGCAGGGAGTGATTTTTCTTCTTAACGTTGGAGGCTTGTCATGGACAGGCTTTAATTGAAACATAAAGAGAATAATGGAAGGGAAACAGAAGAAAACTTGGAAACAGTGAAAACCTTTCTTTTAAAAGTGCCGGATATGAGACGGTAAAGAATTCCACAACTTTCACATCTTATCCAAATGGCCCACCCTTGAGATGCTGATGGCCACACATTAATTATGTGATGAAGCAGCTTGCTGAGTATTGCTTGGCCTAGCAAGTTGTGAGGGCACACAAGTAACTAGCTTTCAGGAGCAAAAAACAAAGCAATACCAATAGAAGAGGGAAAGTGAACCAATATTGGAGCTTATGGCAAGTGGGTTGTTTTGAAGTTACCCAGGAAAAGCTGATAGTTGGACTGCTTTCGACTCTGTCAAGCAAGGATGCAGTTCCAGAAACACCACAGAAGTGAGATCAGTACTCTAAACAAGGACAGATCGCTCCTTTGTATATATGGAGCAACTGCACAGAAGAGAACTTTCAACATCTAAACATGACTCCCAGTTTCTTAGAGGCAGACTTAGCTATTACTGTAACGTAGGGTTTCCAAGATAGTGTGGATGTAACTGCAACACGAAATATATTCACTAAATCAAGAGGTGGAATTACGAAACTGTCGCAGGAGAAAAGAAAGTTTTGAGGAATTTTCCATAGAGAAATGGGCAGAAACTGGGTTTTCAAGACTAAATTTAACCAGATTTTGTCTACATCAATGAGAAATTCTCTCCAAGTCTGAGTTTATTCCGGAAGTTGTGTTGAGAAAAATGCAATTTGAGTATGAGAACTGAAGGAAGTGGATAAATGCAGTGTTGAGTCATCATATGAGTGCATCTGGTTTCTGTAGAAAAAAAGGAATTCCTTGATAAAAAAAAAAAAGAAGAAAAAATATAAGAGAGCAGAACTTTGAGGGACATCACTATTCATGGAGAAAGGGGGAGAGGGTGATTCATCTACAACCACAAAGATAGATCGGCCAGAGATGAAACTAGATATGAAGGAGCAGAAAGAGGGAAGCCAAAGGAGGGAGCTTGGAGATTAGACCCCAATGCCACATTCTGTCAAAAGCTGTGGATATATCAAGGGCAACTACATAGGATTCCCTTAAATCTTTCAGGGATGATGACCAGACATCAATAATTTAGGAGAGTCCGTCAAATCTACGGCCCCAAGTCGCCGGCATCATGGGGTGCTAAAAATCTCCGGGTCTGCCTGACTGCACTGCCAATGAAAGGACTCTGGCAGTAGTAGTACTGGCCCCTCCCACAACCTTTCCCTCTCTGTTAGACCTTCCTCTTTTTCTGTTCACTATACCAACATTCGTGGTCTCCCTAGTAACCTCCTCAGTTGAACACCATCTGTCTAGTACATCTAATATCTTAGTTCTCTGAGACTCACTTGTCTAATGATGATCTCGTTAGTTCCTTTTTCGTATCTAACTATAAACTCCACTCACAATTGAGTTAAAAGGTGGTGTTTGTGCTTATTCCAACATAAACACTCTGTTGCATGTCTCAAGGACCTTGAGTCTCCAAACTTTGATGATATGTAATTCGAGGTCTGTCTCCCTACTACCACACTTTTTTCCTTAGCTTCACCTATTGCACTCATAAGGCTACAAATTCTATATCCTTCTTTGGCTATCTAATCTCTTGCCATGAGACTGTGACATCCTCTCATCCACAAGCTGAGATCCACTACCTTAGGAATTTCAATGTTTACCATAGGGAATGGTTGAGTTCTTCCTATATGGATGGTGGAGGGACTGAAGCCCTCATGCTCTCCATTCTCAATGATTTAGAGCAAATTATTTCTCACCCTACCCATATACCTGACAGCTGTGACAACTCTCCTAATATTCTGAATTTGTTTTTCAACTCAAGTCCATCCTACTGTAAGCATGCAATCTCGCCCCTAATTGGTTCATACAATCACACACTCATTAATGTATCTCTTCTAATGGCATCTCCCCCTTCCAGCAGCCTCTTTTTAGTGTAAATACTGGTACCTGTATAAAGTTGACTTTAACTTATGTAACTCCTTTTCTGACTCTCCTTTGGTAAATAATGTATCTTATGTGGTGATGCTTCTATCTCTGCCAAATGCATAGGAGAGATTATTCTTGCAGGAATGTAAGCATTTATTCCCTCTTCCTCCAAGATGACTTCTCATCCAATCCATGGTTCAACTGTTCAAGTTTTGAGGCTATTCAGGAAAGGGATCAAGCATATTGGACTTGGAAAAACTCTCCTTCCTTTGAGTCCCATTCAACTTTTATCATTGCCGTTAATTTCTGCAAGTAGTTATCTGTTAGGTGAAGCATTCCTTTTTTCAAAGGAAATGCAATAATCTCTCCTCATCATCCACTAATAGGTCTTTCTGGTAATCAACTAAGGGCATCTCTAACAACCATCGCTCTACCTTTCCTTCACTTTCCTTTGGTTCCCATTTCTGATTTAGCTATGCCTCATCCTGTAATCTCCTTTCGGACTGTCTGAAAAACACCTCTCTCTATGGACACGGGCAAAGCTTATGGTCCTGATGGCATCCATCTTTGTGAACTGAAAGTGTGCCTCTGAACTTGCACCTGTGCTTGCTCAACTGTTCCATTTCTGCTTAAAAACCAAAACTTTTCCTTCTTGGAAACATGCATTGATGCATCCCATCCCTAAGAATGGTGACCATTCTGATCCCTTTAAGTATCACCCTATTACTTTGACTTCTACAATGTCCAAAGTCTTTGAATCCCTCCTTAACTCCCGTATCTTTTAACACCTCGAAAATCACAGTCTTCTCTCTGATCACCAGTATGGCTTACATAAGGTGAGATCCACTGGTGATATTCTTCCCTATTTTACTAATGTCTGGTCATCATCCCTGAAAGATTTTTGGGAGTTGTATAGGTGCCCTTGGCATATCTAAGGCTTTCGACAGGGTGTGGCATAGGGGGTTTCATCTCTAAGCTCCCCTCCCTCACTTTTCTCATTCACATCGCGCTTCCTCTCTGGCCAGTCTGTCTCTGTGGTTACTGATGGATCAGCCTTCCCCCTTTTGTCCATGAACAGCGGTGTCCCTCAAGGTTCTGTCCTGTCCCCCTACACTTTTTCTCCTTTTTTACAATGATTTCCTCTCCCCCACAAATAATTCAATGCACTCATAAGCTGACGAATCAACAATGCATTCATCCACATCCCTCTTTTTTCACTTGATATGCATCTTGTCTCGACACAGCCTCCTCAATAAACTCAGACTTGGGCAGGATATCTCTCCTTTGACAGTTCTGTAATTCCAGTGTAATATCCACTTGTTCTTGGAAACCCCACATAACAGGAATAGTTAAGTCTGCCTCTGAGAAACTGGGTGTCCTGCTTAGGTTTATTCATTTATTGTACTTGATCGCTGTTTCCTGTGTCAGCAAAGTAATGCCAGGAAACAGATGAAAGAATTGTCCATCCACTTTTATACACACACACACACATATATATATACATATATATATATATATATATATATATATATATATATATATATATATGTATATATATATATATTTTTTTTTGTCGCTGTCTCCCGCGTTTGCGAGGTAGCGCAAGGAAACAGACGAAAGAAATGGCCCAACCCACCCCCATACACATGTATATACATGCGTCCACACACGCAAATATACATACCTACACAGCTTTCCATGGTTTACCCCAGACGCTTCACATGCCCTGATTCAATCCACTGACAGCACGTCAACCCCGGTATACCACATCTATCCAATTCACTCTATTCCTTGCCCTCCTTTCACCCTCCTGCATGTTCAGGCCCCGATCACACAAAATCTTTTTCACTCCATCTTTCCACCTCCAGTTTGGTCTCCCACTTCTCCTCGTTCCCTCCACCTCCGACAAATATATCCTCTTGGTCAATCTTTCCTCACTCATTCTCTCCATGTGCCCAAACCATTTCAAAACACCCTCTTCTGCTCTCTCAACCACGCTCTTTTTATTTCCACACATCTCTCTTACCCTTACGTTACTTACTCGATCAAACCACCTCACACCAAACATTGTCCTCAAACATCTCATTTCCAGCACATCCATCCTCCTGCGCACAACTCTATCCATAGCCCACGCCTCGCAACCATACAACATTTTTGGAACCACTATTCCTTCAAACATACCCATTTTTGCTTTCCGAGATAATGTTCTCGACTTCCACACATTCTTCAAGGCTCCCAGGATTTTCGCCCCCTCCCCCACCCTATGATCCACTTCCGCTTCCATGGTTCCATCCGCTGCCAGATCCACTCCCAGATATCTAAAACATTTTACTTCCTCCAGTTTTTCTCCATTCAAACTTACCTCCCAATTGACTTGACCCTCAACCCTACTGTACCTAATAACCTTGCTCTTATTCACATTTACTCTTAACTTCCTTCTTTCACACACTTTACCAAACTCAGTCACCAGCTTCTGCAGTTTCTCACATGAATCAGCTTTGTCGCTGTCTCCTACGTTTGCGAGGTAGCGCAAGGAAACAGACGAAAGAAATGGCCCAACCCACCCCCATACACATGTCCACACATGCAAATATACATACCCATACATCTCAATGTACACATATATATACACACACAGACACATACATATATACACATGCACACAATTCACACTGTCTGCCTTTATTCATTCCCATTGCCACCTCGCCACACATGGAATAACATACCCCTCCCCCCTCATGTGTGCGAGGTAGCGCTAGGAAAAGAGAACAAAGGCCCCATTCATTCACACTCAGTCTCTAGCTGTCATGCAATAATGCCCGAAACCACAGCTCCCTTTCCACATCCAGGCCCCACAGAACTTTCCATGGTTTACCCCAGACACTTCACATGCCCTGATTCAATCCATTGACAGCATGTCAATGGATTGAATCAGGATATATGAATATATGAATATATGAATAAAGTGCATATGAACGCACATCTTCATAGAACATACACACCTCCAACAGCCAGGATCGAACCCAGGACCCCTGTGCCACAGGCAGGAATGCTACCGCTGGGCTATATATATATATATATATATATATATATATATATATATATATATATATATATATATATATATATATTTATTTTTTTATTATACTCTGTCGCTGTCTCCCGCGTTTGCGAGGTAGCGCAAGGAAACAGACGAAAGAAATGGCCCAACTCCCCCCATACACATGTATATACATACGTCCACACACGCAAATATACATACCTACACAGCTTTCCATGGTTTACCCCAGACGCTTCACATGCCCTGCTTCAATCCACTGACAGCACGTCAACCCCGGTATACCACATCGCTCCAATTCACTCTATTCCTTGCCCTCCTTTCACCCTCCTGCATGCTCAGGCCCCGATCGCACAAAATCATTTTCACTCCATCTTTCCACCTCCAATTTGGTCTCCCTCTTCTCCTTGTTCCCTCCACCTCCGACACATATATCCTCTTGGTCAATCTTTCCTCACTCATCCTCTCCATGTGCCCAAACCACTTCAAAACACCTTCTTCTGCTCTCTCAACCACGCTCTTTTTATTTCCACACATCTCTCTTACCCTTACGTTACTCACTCGATCAAACCACCTCACACCATACATTGTCCTCAAACATCTCATTTCCAGCACATCCATCCTCCTACGCACAACTCTATCCATAGCCCACGCCTCGCAACCATACAACATTGTTGGAACCACTATTCCTTCAAACATACCCATTTTTGCTTTCCGAGATAATGTTCTCGACTTCCACACATTCTTCAAGGCCCCCAGGATTTTCGCCCCCTCCCCCACCCTATGATCCACTTCCGCTTCCATGGTTCCATCCGCTGCCAGATCCACTCCCAGATATCTAAAACACTTCACTTCCTCCAGTTTTTCTCCATTCAAACTCACCTCCCAATTGACTTGACCCTCAACCCTACTGTACCTAATAACCTTGCTCTTATTCACATTTACTCTTAACTTTCTTCTTCCACACACTTTTCCAAACTCAGTCACCAGCTTCTGCAGTTTCTCACATGAATCAGCCACCAGCGCTGTATTGTTGACTGGTTGGTAAGGTTATTTAATGTATGTATGACTCATGGTGAGGTGCCTGAGGATTGGCGGAATGCGTGCATAGTGCCATTGTACAAAGGCAAAGGGGATAAGAGTGAGTGCTCAAATTACAGAGGTATAAGTTTGTTGAGTATTCCTGGTAAATTATATGGGAGGGTATTGATTGAGAGGGTGAAGGCATGTACAGAGCATCAGATTGGGGAAGAGCAGTGTGGTTTCAGAAGTGGTAGAGGATGTGTGGATCAGGTGTTTGCTTTGAAGAATGTATGTGAGAAATACTTAGAAAAGCAAATGGATTTGTATGTAGCATTTATGGATCTGGAGAAGGCATATGATAGAGTTGATAGAGATGTTCTGTGGAAGGTATTAAGAATATATGGTGTGGGAGGAAAGTTGTTAGAAGCAGTGAAAAGTTTTTATCGAGGATGTAAGGCATGTGTACGTGTAGGAAGAGAGGAAAGTGATTGGTTCTCAGTGAATGTAGGTTTGCGGCAGGGATGTGTGATGTCTCCATGGTTGTTTAATTTGTTTATGGATGGGGTTGTTAGGGAGGTAAATGCAAGAGTTTTGGAAAGAGGGGCAAGTATGAAGTCTGTTGGGGATGAGAGAGCTTGGGAAGTGAGTCAGTTGTTGTTCGCTGATGATACAGCGCTGGTGGCTGATTCATGTGAGAAACTGCAGAAGCTGGTGACTGAGTTTGGTAAAGTGTGTGGAAGAAGAAAGTTAAGAGTAAATGTGAATAAGAGCAAGGTTATTAGGTACAGTAGGGGTGAGGGTCAAGTCAATTGGGAGGTGAGTTTGAATGGAGAAAAACTGGAGGAAGTGAAGTGTTTTAGATATCTGGGAGTGGATCTGTCAGCGGATGGAACCATGGAAGCGGAAGTGGATCATAGGGTGGGGGAGGGGGCGAAAATTTTGGGAGCCTTGAAAAATGTGTGGAAGTCGAGAACATTATCTCGGAAAGCAAAAATGGGTATGTTTGAAGGAATAGTGGTTCCAACAATGTTGTATGGTTGTGAGGCGTGGGCTATGGATAGAGATGTGCGCAGGAGGATGGATGTGCTGGAAATGAGATGTTTGAGGAAAATGTGTGGTGTGAGGTGGTTTGATCGAGTAAGTAACGTAAGGGTAAGAGAGATGTGTGGAAATAAAAAGAGCGTGGTTGAGAGAGCAGAAGAGGGTGTTTTGAAGTGGTTTGGGCACATGGAGAGAATGAGTGAGGAAAGATTGACCAAGAGGATATATGTGTCGGAGGTGGAGGGAACGAGGAGAAGAGGGAGACCAAATTGGAGGTGGAAAGATGGAGTGAAAAAGATTTTGTGTGATCGGGGCCTGAACATGCAGGAGGGTGAAAGGAGGGCAAGGAATAGAGTGAATTGGAGCGATGTGGTATACAGGGGTTGACGTGCTGTCAGTGGATTGAATCAAGGCATGTGAAGCGTCTGGGGTAAACCATGGAAAGCTGTGTAGGTATGTATATTTGCGTGTGTGGACGTGTGTATGTACATGTGTATGGGGGGTGGGGGTTGGGTCATTTCTTTCGTCTGTTTCCTTGCGCTACCTCGCAAACGCGGGAGACAGCGACAAAGTATAAAAAAAAAAAAAAAAAAATATATATATATATATATTTTTCCCTGCAAAAATCGTCCAAATGCCTCTCTCTTCTCTTTCACTAATACTCTTACTTCTTCATCCCACCACTCACTACCCTTTCTAAACAGCCCACCTCCCACTCTTCTCATGCCACAAGCATCTTTTGCGCAATCCATCACTGATTCCCTAAATACATCCCATTCCTCCCCCACTCCCCTTACTTCCATTGTTCTCACCTTTTTCCATTCTGTACACAGTCTCTCCTGGTACTTCCCCACACAGGTCTCCTTCCCAAGCTCACTTACTCTCACCACCTTCTTCACCCCAACATTCACTCCTCTTTTCTGAAAACCCATACTAATCTTCACCTTAGCCTCCACAAGATAATGATCAGACATCCCTCCAGTTGCACCTCTCAGCACATTAACATCCAAAAGTCTCTCTTTCGCACGCCTGTCAATTAACACGTAATCCAATAACGCTCTCTGGCCATCTCTCCTGCTTACATAAGTATACTTATGTATATCTCGCTTTTTAAACCAGGTATTCCCAATCATCAGTCCTTTTTCAGCACATAAATCTACAAGCTCTTCACCATTTCCATTTACAACACTGAACACCCCATGCATACCAATTATTCCCTCAACTGCCACATTACTCACCTTTGCATTCAAATCACCCATCACTATAACCCGGTCTCGTGCATCAAAACCGCTAACACACTCATTCAGCTGCTCCCAAAACACTTGCCTCTCATGATCTTTCTTCTCATGCCCAGGTGCATATGCACCAATAATCACCCACCTCTCTCCATCAACTTTCAATTTTACCCATATTAATCGAGAATTTACTTTCTTACATTCTATCACATACTCCCACAACTCCTGTTTCAGGAGTATTGCTACTCCTTCCCTTGCTCTTGTCCTCTCACTAACCCCTGACTTCACTCCCCAGACATTTCCAAACCACTCTTCCCCTTTACCCTTGAGCTTCGTTTCACTCAGAGCCAAAACATCCAGGTTCCTTTCCTCAAACATACTACCTATCTCTCCTTTTTTCACATCTTGGTTACATCCACACACATTTAGGCACCCCACTCTTTCCAATGTTTACCCCAGACACTTCACATGCCCTGGTTCAATCCATTGACAAAACGTCAACCCTGGTATACCACATCGTTCCAGTTCACTCTATTCCTTGCACGCCTTTCACCCTCCTGTATGTTCAGACCCCGATTGCTCAAAATCTTTTTCACTGCATTCTTCCATCTCCAATTTGGTCTCCCACTTCTCCTCGTTCCCTCCACCTCTGACACATATATCCTTTTTGTTAATCTTTCCTTACTCATTCTCTCCATGTGATTAAACCATTTTAATACACCCTCTTCTGCTCTCTCAACCACACTCTTTTATTACCACAAATCTCTCTTACCCTTTCATTACTTAATTAAATCACCTCACATCACATATACATACATACATATACCTATCATCATATACATATACCTACACATAGACAGACACATACATATATATGCATGTACATATTCGTACTTGCTTGTCTTCATCCATTCTTGGTGCTACCCCATCCCTCTGGAAACAGTGAAGTAATGCCATGAAAACAAACAGAAAAGGCCAAATCCTTTCACACTGTCTCTGGCTGTCATGTGTAATGCACCACATACCTTTCCATGGTTTACCCAACATTTCACAGGCCCTGGTTCAGTCCATTGACAACACATTGACCCCGATATACATCATTCCAATTCACTCTGTTCCTTGCATGCCTCTCTCTCTCCTGGATGTTCAGGACTAAATTGCTAAAAATCTTTTTCACGCCATTGTTCCACCTCCAATTTGGTCTCCCGCTTCTTGTTCCCTCCACCTCTGACACATATATCCTCTTTATCAATCTTTCCTCTCATTCTCTCCATATGTCCAAACCATTTCAACACACCCTCTTCTGCTTTATCAACTATACTCTTTCTATTACCACATATCTCTTACCCTTTCATTACTTACTCTATGAAACCACATCACACCACATAATAACCTCAAAACATTTCATTTCCATAACATCCACCCTCCCACATACAACCCTATCTATAGCCCATGCCTTGCAACCATATAATATTGTTGGAACTACTATTCTTTCAATCATACCAATTTTTGCTCTCTGAGATAATGTTCTCTCTCCACACACTCTTCATTGCTCCCAGAACCTTCACCCCCTCCCCAACCCTGACTCACTTCCATGGTTCCATTTTCTGCCAAGTTCGCTCCCAGATAGCTAAAACACTTCACTTCCTCCAGTTTTTCTCCATTCAAACTTACATCCCAATTAACTAGTCCCTCAAACCTACTGAACCTAATAACCTTGCTCGTATTCACATTAACTCTCAACTTTCTCATTAGGCACACTTTTCCAAACTCAATCACCAACTCTACAGTTTCTCCCTCAAATCAGCCACCAGATCTGTATCACTGGCAAACAACAACTGACCCTTTTCCTAGGCCTTCTCATCCCCAGCAGACTGCATACTTGCCCCTCTCTCCAAAACTCTTGCATTACCTCCCTAACCACCCCATCCATAAACAAATTAAACAACCATGGAGACATCACACACCTCTGCCGCACACCTGTGCATGCATGATGGTCAATAACATTAATTGCAACATAATAGTGTGTGTGTGTGCATGAGAGAGAAAGCCTGAGCGTATTTGTGCAAGAAAGAGAGCAGAGAAGCAAGGTTGGTAAGCTTGTGTGTTCAAGGTAAGAATGTGAGTTTAAGGTAAAAAGAATGCAGATCTGAGGTACTTTTACATCTGGCAACAATGATTTACAATGGTACAGCCTTCATAAGTTAATGATTTGCAAATCTATGTATAGTTTTGGGTTCCAAAAAAATCTCTTCAAATAAAAAAAAATTATCATAAATGGAAAATATAATTAATTTATAGTGTTTAAGGTAGATGAGATACTTGCTGCAGCTGGCATGTATAACTGAAGACTGTCTCCTAGCAATGCCTATTTCCTTAGATTTATGGGACTGAAAGTGTAAAAGGTTATAATACTTAGATCTATCTATATCTCTGTCGCCCATTCAGAGAAGCATGTTCTAGCAAATTGCAAATGACAGCATGTAAAAGCAAATACAATACTTATTATTCAATGCATATGTGGTGTTTAAGCAATCATACATCCAGCAGGAACAACCCATATTATGCCCTTGTTGCTACATGGGAAGGGTTGTAAGCATATGTTCACCATGATGTTAACTGATTTTGGGTGTGGGAAGGCATACTCTTTCAAATGGTATAAAAATTTTGAATAAAAACACTAAGTTTTCATAAACAGGCTGTGTTGAGTGTTACAGTTTTTTTGCAGGAAGATTAGGTAGACACATTAGGAAGTAGCTGGTGGTAAGAACATTTGGTAGGAGCCTCTTAAAACACTGAGCTAGAGTTGCTCTTTGACAGTGGTCTGTTAAGGGTGAGTCACTGAAATTTAAGAAGTGGCACTGGAGATCGAGAGTTATGGAAACTTTTGCATGTCATCCCCTTCATGGAGTTCCTAAAGGGAACAGGCATCACAGATATAGATAAATAGATTTAATGAAAAGGTTAATTCCTACCATTTGGTTTTAAGTACTGAGGATAGAAAGCATTTTTACAATATATCAATTCTAAAGGTTTCCAGATGTAACATCCTCCTTCATGTGAAAACAGCTTGAAATATAAACTGGAAAGTCACTTTCATGCTGAAGCTTATGATAAAAAGAATGAATAAGCAACAGAAAGTTCTGTATTGTTTTCATATGTAATGCCAGGAACAGACAAAGAAGGGCCACATCCATTATCTAGCCATCATGTAAAATGTACCGAAATCTCAGCTCCCTATCCACAACCAGGACACAGACCTTTCCATGGTTTACCACAGATGCTTCACATGTCCTGATTCAGTCCACTGACAGAACATTGACCTCAGTACACCACATCATTCTAACCTCAGTACATCATTCCAATTCATACTATCCCTTGCACGTTTTTTGCCCTCCTGCATGTCCAAAATCTTTTTCACTTCATCCCATCATCTCCAATTTGATCTCTCTGTTCTCCTTGTTCCCTCCATTTACTCAAATGTCCTCTTAGTCAACCTTTCTCCTCAGTTCTCTCCATATGTCCAAAACATTTCAGCACACCCTCTTCTGCTTTCTCAACCACACTTTTTTCATTACCAAACATCTCTCTTACTCTTTCATTACGTATTCAATCAAACCACCTTACACCACATATTGTCCTCAAACATTTCCTTTCCAACACATTCACCATCCCATGCAAAGCCTTATTTATAACCCATGTATGTTTAAAAGTTTATGTACATGTGTATATATGTATATGTCTGTGTATGTGTATGTATATGTTGAAATGTATAGGTATGTATATATGTGTGTGTGGACGTGTATGTATATACATGTGTATGTGGGTGGGTTGGGCCATTCTTTTTTCTGTTTCCTTGTGCTACCTCGCACAAGGTATAATAAATAAATAAAAAAAATGTTTAAAAGATATATGTATTCTTCAAACCAATGAAATTTGTGAAAAAGTTAGTATTCCAGAGTGATGTCAGTGAGGATGCTAATACTGATGTCTCCCCCACTTGGCTTTACAGGCATTTACTGCACTTGAGCAAATCCCATCCAGCATTTCTTGAAAATGATCCTAAAAATATAACATGCATGTGTAACCATACTTTTTGGTCACGTGAAGCAAAGGAAATGCATGAGTGTAACCATACTTTTTGGTCACATGAAGCAAAGGAAAGATGTATGGACAATTCACAGAATAATTCCAGCAATGATCACTAAAATCTGGCAAAATGCAACTAAAATGGTAAAAAACATATTTCTTAGGAAATGAGTTTTATTAAGGCAGTAGAATAACTGTAAAATATAAAATATGACAAGTAATATATTTACACTGCAAGGGTAAAATATTACACACTGACACAAAATTGCAGATGCAAAATATGGCTCTCCAGTCATATTTTTAAAAAAGAAAAAGGAAAAGAACTTATATGAAAACTTGATATTATCACAACTCACAATGACCACAATTAGTTTCATCGCTAGCTAATCATGGCACAGTCTCTCAGGATACAGACAAATGGGGGCACAAATAGTATTATGTTGTACTTGCATATCATATATAAAGTCCTATGTTTTAAATATTATCAAACAAAACATATGTTCATGTATACTAACTCCAACTGATCTGAACGTTATTCAATAATCTGAGCTCTCAATTAATAACCATGAAACCTAATGGAGATTTATCCGGATGTCAATGTCGCAGGCCCCATCTGTGCTGCATCTCACAAGCACATTACAGACATACTAAATAACATGGATAATACAACAATTCCTATGCCATTATGCTAGTTGATAAAAAAAACTAACATGAGACCATATGAGACTGGCAGCAGACTGTATACAATATAACTTGATTTATGATAGTACATCAAACAAAACACACAAGAAGGTTCTGAAAAACAGATCGAACATTTTGAAATACTGTTTTGTGTGAACATAAAAAAGATCAAATAGCTATAAATTTTTTTTATTAATACTGAAAGAAATTCAGATACCTATACTAATCTGCACCTTCAAATTATCATAAATGAATGGATCACTGAACTGGTGAAGATGACAGTATGAACTTGCCCCTACATGATGGAAGTCAAAATTAATCCTGGACAAAGTCAAGGTAAAGACTCAAATAGCTGCACACCATTAGGATTTCGGGAAGGTGCTGTGGGCTCTGTAAGGAATACTACAGTGGCTCAAGGAAGGTACTGAAGCTGAACTGGTTTTTTTTTCATCTATGTCTAACTACACTCACCTATACAAACATCCATGATACTTTTTTGATTTTTAGAAGTGTATTGTCTCTTGTGAGCACTCTGTAACAAACCTTTGCCACTGACCTCTTTGTACTGCCTTGGTAAAGCCCAAGCTCATCACTCACATTCTTATCAACTTAAAAAGTAAAGGTGCACAAGAGCTTGCACTTCAAACCTGACACTAACGGAATTATAATTTCTTTTTACTGAAAGAGTAGCAACTTTACAATGCTATAAAATAATGTCAACACATTTTTCAGGAATAGTGATATGGCTTTTAAAATGAACTCCCTAAACATGGATTACATGCAATACACCTTTGCATAAAACATTCAAAATTATTTTAAATAAAGCTAAAATGCGAATTTTAAAGTATTCAGGTGTCATCAAGAATTTTATTACATAAAATATATAATTACTCAAATTTTCTCTACAGGATAAAAGAACTACTTTCATGATTTTAAAAGCTTTCCAGCTTTATACTAAAAAATCTAACTTCTCTAAAGATAAATAATCTTTGACTATGGGTTGCTGATTGAAAGTCAACCATACCACAAGCATAATTCATCACAGATACACTGCATCTTCTAATCATAAGAATCTTCAAAATTAATACAAATAAATCACATTGTAACATGTCAAGAAATAAAAGGGATCTTGTCCACAACAAAAACAAAACTTCCTTTTCCCAAATCTTGGCACAAGCTCCTCTTACCACATATCAGAATAAACAGAAGCTGTACATATGCTGTATTTCTGACACAGAGAAAGCACATAACTTTTAATTCAATAACAATATCTATATTCAGGCAGGATAACCCTGCTTTATACACTATGTCCAAGTTGAAGTTCTATGCCTACGGTGGCATAAAGGTATAATTTTGCAATACATTTACATAATTCATTTACAAAATACACAAGAAATGATATCACAAACTATTCTTTAATATGCACAAAATATGAAAGTACTTATGCAATGCACTATAAATATTACATTTCTTTATCATTAATATATAATTAAATGCAGTCATTATCCATTTTATAACAAGTTTCTTTAACACTCTTGTTGTCTCTATCATATTTCAGTATTCATAACAACCCTGAAATAAGTTACACAATGCAGCAATGGTGCATCCTGAAATACAGCAAAAATGAAGGTAATCCTTCATAACACTGAACAATTGCCAGGAAGATAAAATCATTTCTCACCCTCCCCCCCTCCATTCCCAACAGCCTCTGTACATTAAAAGTGGCAACTAATTAAAAAATAAAAGCTACCTCACTATACAAAGTTTATAGCTATGCGAGTGATTATGTAGTTGTGCATCTTCCTAATACAAAATTTACAGTTAGCAAAACTTGCTGACTGATATGTGCAAAAATTGTGTTCATCAATAGTGTATAGTTTGGAAATATACACACACACAAAAAAAGGAATTTCAATCATAGTGCGTCATGACCAATGCAAAGGGTCACTATCATCATTATTCAAAATCTAAATGTTTCTGACAAATAATCTGGAGAAAAGTTAATTTACAAGTACTGTACTTCTATATGAATATCTTTTTTGGACTACACATCTTACATATTACACTTGCATTACTATTTAAGTATTTATCTGTTGGCAACAATAAAACCTGGAAATGACGTAAATACATGCAATTACTAATCCTCATTATGATCAATAAAAACAGCAAAGAGAATATGAGAGCATTGCAGATCATCTAATTACATGTTTCCTTCTTGTTCATGCTCTACAGTAATATGTATTAGGGGAAAAAATATCCAATGTTGGCAGTGACCAAAACCTGACATACAAAATACAGTATCTGACTTTTCTAATCATACAGGCATTACTGTTACCTCATTACTCGTATCATAACTCTTACTTTTGGCTCTACGTACTAAACTGAGCTACACCATGAAAATTCTTTCACCACTTATGTACATTTCAACTCAAGTATTATAGGAAAAAAAAATCTGCAGAGTGCAGAGTGAATATATCTGATTTCACCAAAATTTGGCATTTCAAAGATACCAACATTATGTTAAAATTCTTTACATCATCTGGTGGTGTTGGCATATCACAGCCTTCAAAAGAAATTTCCACCAGGACTATGATGCCACACCAGTGTCTACCAACTGTGTAATATTTCCCTGACTAATAACATCTGTTGCCAGATATTGGATCTACAATAAAGTCAAATGCCAAGCAAGCAATTCCTGCACTGTAAGATTTGTGACAAAGCACACTAGATGCTTGTGAAAATACAAGGCAGAAATCCATCAGGAAATAAATACTTCGATTTAAATGTAAATATCTATTTTACTATAAAAAACTGCTCCTTACAATACTGCATTAAACATTGACAACATCCTCAAGAACAAGGTCTGTGGTAAGAACATGTTTATGTGATGTCTGGCGTTGTAGTGGTGGACCTGAGGTAGACCCAGCACTCTGTTCACCGTCCACCCAAGTCTCCTCCAGTTCCTAATAAAAAATAAAATAATACATTAAAGATTCACCATTAGCTTTACACACCTTATCAACTTCACTTTATCGCAGAAGAAACTGTATCAATGCTGATCATCTAATATTAATAACTATATCTTCATGAGAATATTCCAGATTAGCTTCTTGTATATCACAGGGAACTGAGAACTTTAATTTCTTGAGGATGTTAAACATTTCTCAAATGAAGAAGAATGCTCTTAATGTTGGACTTATGCAGCAAATATCTTACTAACATCATGCATTTCAGTAAGAGTATTAATGCAATCAAATTCAGGTGCAGTAGTTACAATAATTAATTCCCTCTACACACATCTGGCATCCAATGAAATATCCTAACATTTGAAATATTCGAGTTTTTTGTATTACTGATAACACAAAAGGCAACATTGCTACTAAATAATTCATAAAAATATTTTGGGAAAAAAAATCACAGAAAGATCTGGAGCTAAAAAAGTGGAAATAAGGCAAATGATTATCTGCCTGTATATAAAACGTGTCTACTCATACAACAGAAAAATAAAAATCCAAAATCAAATGTTCTATTTAGTAAACACTGCACATGACTACACTTGCAATCTCTCTGTAAAGATTCTTTTTTCAATACAGCATTTTACCTTCATTTGGTTTATCTATACACATGTCGTTTTAATCTCATTTGAGTATCATACAAGAATTCTGATGAACTAAGAGTGTTATATCAGGGTGAATAATCTTTGGTGATCTAAAACCAAGTAACCTACTCAGAGAAGCTTATAAAAAAAAAAAGGTAACAAAATTCTTGGATTAATATGTAAGGTTTTCAAATTTCAAGTCCTGGGAAGTCATCCTCACTCTTTACAATTCACTGGTGCATCCCTATTGTGAGTATTGTGCTCAGTTTTGGTCTCTCTATTTAGAAAAAAAAAAAGACTGGGACAGAAAGGTGATCTAATACAGGTATTCAAAATTATCAAAAGTCATGACAATCTAACAGGAAGCTTCAGGCTTTCACTTTCAGTAATATATATACATATATCTGCAGAACACCATTTTACCTTGAATGAGGCAAAGTACTTTTTCTTCAACAGGATTGTAAACAAGGAATGATTTTCCCATTAGAGTGGTGGAAAGCAATAGTATAGATACTTTCAAGATCAGACTTGAAAAATATTATGCTTAAAGTTCACAATTAGCATTATTTGCTTCTCTTTAGTCACATGCACAACTTGGAGATTTTTATCATTACATCTTGTGCTAAGAGGTGCAACTGGAGGGATTTCTGATCATTATCTTGTGCAGGCGAAGGTGAAGATTTGTAGAGGTTTTCAGAAAAGAAGAGAAAGTTGGGGTGAAGAGGGTGGTGAGAGTAAGTGAGCTTGAGAAGGAGACTTGTGTGAGGAGGTATCACGAGAGACTGAGTGCAGCAGACAAGGAAAAGGGTGAGAACAAAGGACGTAAGGGGAGTGGGGGAGGAATGGGACGTATTTAGGGAAGCAGTGATGGCTTGGGCAAAAGATGCTTGTGGCATGAGAAGCATGGGTGGTGGGCAGCTTAGAAAGGGTAGTGAGTGGTGGGAAAAAGAATTAAGATTAATAGTGAAAGAGAAGAGAGAGGCATTTGGACGATTTTTGCAGGGAAATAGAGCAAATGACTGGGAGATGTATAAAAGAAAGAGGCATGAGGTCAAGAGAAAGGTGCAAGAGGTGAAAAAGAGGGCAAATGAGAATAGGGGTGAGAGAGTATCATTAAATTTTAGGGAGGATAAAAAGATGTTTTGGAAGGAGGTAAATAAACTGCATAAGACATGAGAACAAATGGGAACATCGGTGAAGGGGGCTAATGGGAAGGTAATAACAAGTAGTGGTGATGTGAGAAGGAGATGGAGTGAGTATTTTGAAGGTTTGTTGAATGTGTTAGATGATAGAGTGGCAGATATAGGGTGTTTTGGTTGAGGTGGTGTGTGAAGTGAGAGGGTCAGGGAAAATGATTTGGTAAACAGAGAAGAGGTAGTGAAAGCTTTGTGGAAGATGAAAGCTGGCAAGGCGGCGTGTTTGGATGGTATTGCAGTGAAATTTAATAAAAAAGGGGGCGACTGTGTTGATGACTGGTTGGTGAGGAGATTCAATGAATGTAAGGCTCATGGTGAAGTGCCTGAGGATTGGCGGAATGCGTGCATAGTGCCAATGTACAAAGACAAAGGGGATAAAGGTGAATGTTCAAATTACAGAGTATAAGTTTGTTGAGTATTCCTGGTAAATTATATGGGAGGGTATTGATTGAGATGGTGAAGGCATGTACAGAGCATCAGATTGGGGAAGAGCAGTGTGGTTTCAGAAGTGGTAGAGGATGTATGGATCAGGTGTTTGCTTTGAAGAATGTATGTGAGAAATACTTAGAAAAACAAATGGATTTGTATGTAGCATTTATGGATCTGGAGAAGGCATATGATAAAGTTGATAGAGATGCTCTGTGGAAGGTATTAGGAGTATATGGTGTGGGAGGCAAGTGCTGGAAGCAGTGAAAAGTTTTTATTGAGGCTGTAAGGCATGTGTACGAGTAGGAAGAGAGGAAAGTGATTGGTTCTCAGTGAATGTTGGTTTGCGACAGGGGTGTGTGATGTCTCCACTGATGTTTGATTTGTTTATGCATGGGGCTGTTAGGGAGGTGAATGCAAGAGTTTTGGAGAGAGAGGCAAGTATGCAGTCTGTTGTGGATGTGAGGGCCTGGGAAGTGTCAGTTGTTGTTCGCTGATGATACAGCACTGGTGGCTGATTCCGGTGAGAAACTGCAGAAGCTGGTAACTGAGTTAGGTAAAGTGTGTGAAAGAAGAAAGCTGAGAGTAAATGTGAATAAGAGCAAGGTTTTTACGTACAGTAGGGTTGCGGGACAAGTCAATTGGGAGGTAAGTTTGAATGGAGAAAACTGGAGGAAGTGAAGTGTTTTAGATATCAGGGAGTGGATTTGGCAACGGATGGAACCATGGAAGCAGAAGTGAGTCACAGGGTGGGGAAGAGGTTTAAAGTTCAGGAAGTGTTGAAAAATGTGTGGAAAGCGAGAACATTATCTCGGAAAGCAAAAATGGGTATGTCTGGTTCCAACTATGTTATATGGATGCAAGGCGTGGGCTATAGATAGGGTTGTGTGGAGGAGGGTAGATGCATTGGAAATGAGATATTTGAGGACAATATGTGGTGTGAGGTGGTTTGATCGAGTAAGTAATGAAAGGGTAAGAGAGATGTGTGGTAAAAAAAAGAAAGTGTGTGGTTGAGAGAGCAGAAGAGGGTGTATTGAAATGGTTTGGTCACATGGAGAGAATGAGTGAGGAAAGATTGACAAAGGGGATATATGTGATAGAGGTGGAGGGAACGAGGAGAAGTGGGAGACCAAATTGGAGGTGGAAGGAAGGAGTGAAAAAGATTTTGAGCGATCGCGGCCTGAACATACAGGAGGATGAAAGGCGTGCAAGGAATAGAGTGAATTGGAACGATGTGGTATACCAGGGTCGATGTGCAATTAATGGATTGAACCAGGGCATGTGAAGTGTCTTGGGTAAACCATGGAAAGTTTTGTGGGGCCTGGATGTGGAAAGGGAGCTGTGGCTTCGGTGCATTATACATGACAACTAGAGACTGAGTGTGAACGAATGTGGCCTTTGCTGTCTTTTCCTAGCGCTACCTCGCGTCCGTGCGAGGGGAGGGGTTTGTCATTTCATGTGTGGCAGGGTGGCGATGGGAATGAATAAAGGCAGCCAGTATGAATTATGTACATGTGTATATATGTATATGTCTATGTATGTATATATATATATATATATATATATATATATATATATATATATATATATATATGTTGAAATGTATAGGTATGTATATGTGCATGTGTGGATGTGTTTGTACATACATGTACATGTGTATGTGGGTGGGTTGAGCCATTCTTTCGTCTGTTTCCTTGCACTACCTCGCTAACATGGGAGACAGCAACAAAGTATAATAATAATAAAAAAATCTTTCTCATTACATCAAATTTCTACTTTTTTGCTTTTTTGAATTCCTGATTTTTTTTACTATCACAAACAGCCTTGAAAGGACTAAATGGTCTGTTGCTGTTTGAATTCCTTTGTATTAATTTATTTCTGAAGATTATAGCACCAAGACATGAGGAAATTTTAGCAATTTTTCTACAAAAGATGAAACTAGAGCCAAATGCTTTACAATACTGCTGAGACAAAGTATATTCCAATCAAACATAGCAGATATATCCAAAATGGCAATAACATCAATACACACAAGAAGAACCACACTGCTGAAATAATACAGACTAATGAACCTAACTTTGCACAAAAAGTATTTGAGAATGATAAAATATATAAGTGTGTATGTATATGTGTGTATACGTTGAAATGCATATGTGGTGAGAGTAAGTGAGCTTGGGAAGGAGACTTGTGTGAGGAAGTACCAGGAGAGACTGAGTACAGAATGGAAAAAGGTGAGAACAATGGAAGTAAGGGGAGTGGGGGAGGAATGGGATGTATTTAGGGAATCAGTGATGGATTGCGCAAAAGATGCTTGTGGCATGAGAAGAGTGGGAGGTGGGTTGATTAGAAAGGGTAGTGAGTGGTGGGATGAAGAAGTAAGATTATTAGTGAAAGAGAAGAGAGAGGCATTTGGACGATTTATGCAGGGAAAAAATGAAATTGAGTGGGAGATGTATAAAAGAAAGAGACAGGAGGTCAAGAGAAAGGTGCAAGAGGTGAAAAAGAGGGCAAATGAGAGTTAGGGTGAGAGAGTGCCATTAAATTTTAGGGAGAATAAAAAGATGTTCTGGAAGGAGGTAAATAAAGTGCGTAAGACAAGGGAGCAAATGGGAACTTCAGTGAAGGGCGCAAATGGGGAGGTGATAACAAGTAGTGGTGATGTGAGAAGGAGATGGAGTGAGTATTTTGAAGGTTTGTTGAATGTGTTTGATGATAGAGTGGCAGATATAGGGTGTTTTGGTCGAGGTGGTGTGCAAAGTGAGAGGGTTAGGGAAAATGATTTGGTAAACAGAGAAGAGGTAGTAAAAGCTTTGCGGAAGATGAAAGCCGGCAAGGCAGCAGGTTTGGATGGTATTGCAGTGGCATTTATTAAAAAAGGGGGTGACTGTATTATTGACTGGTTGGTAAGGTTATTTAATGTATGTATGATTCATGGTGAGGTGCCTGAGGATTGGCGGAATGCGTGCATAGTGCCATTGTACAAAGGCAAAGGGGATAAGAGTGAGTGCTCAAATTTCAGAGGTATAAGTTTGTTGAGTATTCCTGGTAAATTATATGGGAGGGTATTGATTAAGAGGGTGAAGGCATGTACAGAGCATCAGATTGGGGAAGAGCAGTGTGGTTTCAGAAGTGGTAGAGGATGTGTGGATCAGGTGTTTGATTTGAAGAATGTATGTGAGAAATACTTAGAAAAGCAAATGGATTTGTATGTAGCATTTATGGATCTGGAGAAGGCATATGATAGAGTTGATAAAGATGCTCTGTGGAAGGTATTAAGAATATATGGTGTGGGAGGCAAGTTATTAGAAGCAGTGAAAAGTTTTTATCGAGGATGTAAGGCATGTGTACGTGTAGGAGGAGAGGAAAGTGATTGGTTCTCAGTGAATGTAGGTTTGCAGCAGGGGTGCGTGATGTCTCCATGGTTGTTTAATTTGTTTATTGATGGGGTTGTTAGGGAGGTGAATGCAAGAGTTTTGGAAAGAGGGGCAAGTATGCAGTCTGTTGTGGATGAGAGAGCTTGGGAAGTGAGTCAGTTGTTGTTCGCTGATGATACAGCGCTGTTGGCTGATTCATGTGAGAAACTGCAGAAGCTGGTGACTGAGTTTGGTAAAGTGTGTGAAAGAAGAAAGTTAAGAGTAAATGTGAATAAGAGCAAGGTTATTAGGTACAGTAGGGTTGAGGGTCAAGTCAATTGGCAGGTAAGTTTGAATGGAGAAAAACTGGAGGAAGTAAAGTGTTTTAGATATCTGGGAGTGGATCTGGCAGCGGATGGAACTATGGAAGCGGAAGTGGATCATAGGGTGGGGGAGGGGGCAAAAATCCTGGGAGCCTTGAAGAATGTGTGGAAGTCGAGAACATTATCTCGGAAAGCAAAAATGGGTATGTTTGAAGAATAGTGGTTCCAACAATGTTGTATGGTTGCGAGGCATGGGCTATGGATACAGTTGTGCGCAGGAGGGTGGATGTGCTGGAAATGAGATGTATGAGGACAATGTGTGGTGTGAGGTGGTTTGATCGAGTAAGTAACGTAAGGGTAAGAGAGATGTGTGGAAATAAAAAGAGCGTGGTTGAGAGAGCAGAAGAGGGTGTTTTGAAATGGTTGGGCACATGGAGAGAATGAGTGAGGAAAGATTGACCAAGAGGATATATGTGTTGGAGGTGGAGGGAACGAGGAGAAGGGGAGACCAAATTGGAGGTGGAAAGATGGAGTGAAAAAGATTTTGTGTGATCGGGGTCTGAACATGCAGGAGGGTGAAAGGAGGGCAAGGAATAGAGTGAATTGGATCGATGTGGTATACCGGGGTTGACGTGCTGTCAGTGGATTGAATCAGGGCATGTGAAGCGTCTGGGGTAAACCATGGAAAGCTGTGTAGGTATGTATATTTGCGTGTGTGGACGTTATGTATATACATGTGTATGGGGTGGGTTGGGCCATTTCTTTCGTCTGTTTCCTTGCGCTGCCTCGCAAACGCGGGAGACAGCGAAAAAAAAAAAAAATATATATATATTATATATTATTTATTAATTATTATACTTTGTCGCTGTCTCCCGCGTTTGCGAGGTAGCGCAAGGAAACAGACGAAAGAAATGGCCCAACCCCCCCCATACACATGTATATACATACGTCCACACACGCAAATATACATACCTACACAGCTTTCCATGGCTTACCCAGACGCTTCACATGCCTTGATTCAATCCACTGACAGCACGTCAACCCCGGTATACCACATCGCTCCAATTCACTCTATTCCTTGCCCTCCTTTCACCCTCCTGCATGTTCAGGCCCCGATCACACAAAATCTTTTTCACTCCATCTTTCCACCTCCAATTTGGTCTCCCTCTTCTCCTCATTCCCTCCACCTCCGACACATATATCCTCTTGGTCAATCTTTCCTCACTCATCCTCTCCATGTGCCCAAACCACTTCAAAACACCCTCTTCTGCTCTCTCAACCACGCTCTTTTTATTTCCACACATCTCTCTTACCCTTACGTTACTCACTCGATCAAACCACCTCACACCACACATTGTCCTCAAACATCTCATTTCCAGCACATCCATCCTCCTGCGCACAACTCTATCCATAGCCCATGCCTCGCAACCATACAACATTGTTGGAACCACTATTCCTTCATACATACCCATTTTTGCTTTCCGGGATAATGTTCTCGACTTCCACACATTCTTCAAGGCCCCCAGAATTTTCACCCCTCCCCCACCCTATGATCCACTTCCGCTTCCATGGTTCCATCCGCTGCCAGATCCACTCCCAGATATCTAAAACACTTCACTTCCTCCAGTTTTTCTCCATTCAAACTCACCTCCCAATTGACTTGACCCTCAACCCTACTGTACCTAATAACCTTGCTCTTATTCACATTTACTCTTAACTTTCTTCTTCCACACACTTTACCAAACTCAGTCACCAGCTTCTGCAGTTTCTCACATGAATCAGCCACCAGCGCTGTATCATCAGCGAACAACAACTGACTCACTTCCCAAGCTCTCTCATCCCCAACAGACTTCATACTTGCCCCTCTTTCCAAAACTCTTGCATTTACCTCCCTAACAACCCCATCCATAAACAAATTAAACAACCATGGAGACATCACACACCCTGCCGCAAACCTACATTCACTGAGAACCAATCACTTTCCTCTCTTCCTACATGTACACATGCCTTACATCCTCGATAAAAACTTTTCACTGCTTCTAACAACTTTCCTCCCACACCATATATATATGAGAGAGAGATGTGTGGAAATAAAAAGAGCGTGGTTGAGAGAGCAGAAGAGGGTGTTTTGAAATGGTTTGGGCACATGGAGAGAATGAGTGAGGAGAGATTGACCAAGAGGATATATGTGTCGGAGGTGGAGGGAACGAGGAGAAGAGGGAGACCAAATTGGAGGTGGAAAGATGGAGTGAAAAAGATTTTGTGTGATCGGGGCCTGAACATGCAGGAGGGTGAAAGGAGGGCAAGAAATAGAGTGAATTGGAGTCATGTGGTATACAGGGGTTGACGTGCTGTCAGTGGATTGAAGCAAGGCATGTGAAGCGTCTGGGGTAAACCATGGAAAGCTGTGTAGGTATGTATATTTGCGTGTGTGGACGTGTGTATGTACATGTGTATGGGGGGGGGGGGTTGGGCCATTTCTTTCGTCTGTTTCCTTGCGCTACCTCGCAAACGCGGGAGACAGCGACAAAGTATAAAAAAAAAAAAAAAAAAAAAAAAAAAAAAATATATATATATATATATATATATATATATTATATATATATATATATGATACAGCGCTGTTGGCTGATTCATGTGAGAAACTGCAGAAGCTGGTGACTGAGTTTGGTAAAGTGTGTGAAAGAAGAAAGTTAAGAGTAAATGTGAATAAGAGCAAGGTTATTAGGTACAGTAGGGTTGAGGGTCAAGTCAATTGGCAGGTAAGTTTGAATGGAGAAAAACTGGAGGAAGTAAAGTGTTTTAGATATCTGGGAGTGGATCTGGCAGCGGATGGAACTATGGAAGCGGAAGTGGATCATAGGGTGGGGGAGGGGGCAAAAATCCTGGGAGCCTTGAAGAATGTGTGGAAGTCGAGAACATTATCTCGGAAAGCAAAAATGGGTATGTTTGAAGGAATAGTGGTTCCAACAATGTTGTATGGTTGCGAGGCATGGGCTATGGATACAGTTGTGCGCAGGAGGGTGGATGTGCTGGAAATGAGATGTATGAGGACAATGTGTGGTGTGAGGTGGTTTGATCGAGTAAGTAACGTAAGGGTAAGAGAGATGTGTGGAAATAAAAAGAGCGTGGTTGAGAGAGCAGAAGAGGGTGTTTTGAAATGGTCTGGGCACATGGAGAGAATGAGTGAGGAAAGATTGACCAAGAGGATATATGTGTTGGAGGTGGAGGGAACGAGGAGAAGTGGGAGACCAAATTGGAGGTGGAAAGATGGAGTGAAAAAGATTTTGTGTGATCGGGGTCTGAACATGCAGGAGGGTGAAAGGAGGGCAAGGAATAGAGTGAATTGGATCGATGTGGTATACCGGGGTTGACGTGCTGTCAGTGGATTGAATCAGGGCATGTGAAGCGTCTGGGGTAAACCATGGAAAGCTGTGTAGGTATGTATATTTGCGTGTGTGGACGTGTATGTATATACATGTGTAAGGGGGTGGGTTGGGCCATTTCTTTCGTCTGTTTCCTTGCGCTGCCTCGCAAACGCGGGAGACAGCGAAAAAAAAAAAAAAATATATATATATATATATTATTTATTAATTATTATACTTTGTCGCTGTCTCCCGCGTTTGCGAGGTAGCGCAAGGAAACAGACGAAAGAAATGGCCCAACCCACCCCCATACACATGTATATACATACGTCCACACACGCAAATATACATACCTACACAGCTTTCCATGGCTTACCCCAGACGCTTCACATGCCTTGATTCAATCCACTGACAGCACGTCAACCCCGGTATACCACATCGCTCCAATTCACTCTATTCCTTGCCCTCCTTTCACCCTCCTGCATGTTCAGGCCCCGATCACACAAAATCTTTTTCACTCCATCTTTCCACCTCCAATTTGGTCTCCCTCTTCTCCTCATTCCCTCCACCTCCGACACATATATCCTCTTGGTCAATCTTTCCTCACTCATCCTCTCCATGTGCCCAAACCACTTCAAAACACCCTCTTCTGCTCTCTCAACCACGCTCTTTTTATTTCCACACATCTCTCTTACCCTTACGTTACTCACTCGATCAAACCACCTCACACCACACATTGTCCTCAAACATCTCATTTCCAGCACATCCATCCTCCTGCGCACAACTCTATCCATAGCCCATGCCTCGCAACCATACAACATTGTTGGAACCACTATTCCTTCATACATACCCATTTTTGCTTTCCGGGATAATGTTCTCGACTTCCACACATTCTTCAAGGCCCCCAGAATTTTCACCCCCTCCCCCACCCTATGATCCACTTCCGCTTCCATGGTTCCATCCGCTGCCAGATCCACTCCCAGATATCTAAAACACTTCACTTCCTCCAGTTTTTCTCCATTCAAACTCACCTCCCAATTGACTTGACCCTCAACCCTACTGTACCTAATAACCTTGCTCTTATTCACATTTACTCTTAACTTTCTTCTTCCACACACTTTACCAAACTCAGTCACCAGCTTCTGCAGTTTCTCACATGAATCAGCCACCAGCGCTGTATCATCAGCGAACAACAACTGACTCACTTCCCAAGCTCTCTCATCCCCAACAGACTTCATACTTGCCCCTCTTTCCAAAACTCTTGCATTTACCTCCCTAACAACCCCATCCATAAACAAATTAAACAACCATGGAGACATCACACACCCCTGCCGCAAACCTACATTCACTGAGAACCAATCACTTTCCTCTCTTCCTACATGTACACATGCCTTACATCCTCGATAAAAACTTTTCACTGCTTCTAACAACTTTCCTCCCACACCATATATATATGAGAGAGAGATGTGTGGAAATAAAAAGAGCGTGGTTGAGAGAGCAGAAGAGGGTGTTTTGAAATGGTTTGGGCACATGGAGAGAATGAGTGAGGAGAGATTGACCAAGAGGATATATGTGTCGGAGGTGGAGGGAACGAGGAGAAGAGGGAGACCAAATTGGAGGTGGAAAGATGGAGTGAAAAAGATTTTGTGTGATCGGGGCCTGAACATGCAGGAGGGTGAAAGGAGGGCAAGAAATAGAGTGAATTGGAGTCATGTGGTATACAGGGGTTGACGTGCTGTCAGTGGATTGAAGCAAGGCATGTGAAGCGTCTGGGGTAAACCATGGAAAGCTGTGTAGGTATGTATATTTGCGTGTGTGGACGTGTGTATGTACATGTGTATGGGGGGGGGGGGTTGGGCCATTTCTTTCGTCTGTTTCCTTGCGCTACCTCGCAAACGCGGGAGACAGCGACAAAGTATAAAAAAAAAAAAAAAAAAAAAAAAAAAAAAAAATATATATATATATATATATATATATATATATATATATATATATATGATACAGCGCTGGTGGCTGATTCATGTGAGAAACTGCAGAAGCTGGTGACTGAGTTTGGTAAAGTGTGTGAAAGAAGAAAGTTAAGAGTAAATGTGAATAAGAGCAAGGTTATTAGGTACAGTAGGGTTGAGGGTCAAGTCAATTGGCAGGTAAGTTTGAATGGAGAAAAACTGGAGGAAGTAAAGTGTTTTAGATATCTGGGAGTGGATCTGGCAGCGGATGGAACCATGGAAGCGGAAGTGGATCATAGGGTGGGGGAGGGGGCGAAAATCCTGGGAGCCTTGAAGAATGTGTGGAAGTCGAGAACATTATCTCGGAAAGCAAAAATGGGTATGTTTGAAGGAATAGTGGTTCTAACAACGTTGTATGGTTGCGAGGCATGGGCTATGGATAGAGTTGTGTGCAGGAGGATGGATGTGCTGGAAATGAGATGTTTGAGGACAATGTGTGGTGTGAGGTGGTTTGATCGAGTAAGTAACCTAAGGGTAAGAGAGATGTGTGGAAATAAAAAGAGCGTGGTTGAGAGAGCAGAAGAGGGTGTTTTGAAATGGTTTGGGCACATGGAGAGAATGAGTGAGGAATGATTGACCAAGAGGATATATGTGTCGGAGGTGGAGGGAACGAGGAGAAGTGGGAGACCAAATTGGAGGTGGAAAGATGGAGTGAAAAAGATTTTGTGTGATCGGGGCCTGAACATGCAGGAGGGTGAAAGGAGGGCAAGGAATAGAGTGAATTGGATCGATGTGGTATACCGGGGTTGATGTGCTGTCAGTGGATTGAATCAGGGCATGTGAAGCGTCTGGGGTAAACCATGGAAAGCTGTGTAGGTATGTATATTTGCGTGTGTGGACGTATGTATATACATGTGTATGGGGGTGGGTTGGGCCATTTCTTTCGTCTGTTTCCTTGCGCTACCTCGCAAACGCGGGAGACAGCGAAAAAAAAAATAAACATATATTTGCGAGTATGGGCATATATGTATTATATATACATATAATGAACACCTTAATTCAACCAAACTCATTTGTGAAGGACAGCATTGACTTGTTCCCACTAAAAGCATGTAAACACAACTATTCTATCATCTATCTATATCTCTGATGACTGTTTCCAACTGAACTCCAGTGCCACTTCTTAGTCTTTGGTGCCTCACCCTCAATAGGCCACTGGCAGAGGGCAATTCTCGCACACTGTTTGTAGAGGCTCCTACCAAATGTTCCTACTGACTATTTCTACATATGTTCCTACTTAACACTTTTGCCTAATGTATCTACCTAATTCCTCCTGCCTATATTTTCCTACCAACTACGACTATTTATTGCTCTCATCATTTTGCCGAAAGGCAGGACTAGCAAATAGTGCTCACCACAGGAAAATCTAGAGTTTTGAGGAATGATTTGTGTGAGTTAAGTGTTGTCAAGTGTTATGTATGACAAGGAGCGATCGCAAGTCTGTGGACAGAATGCCAGTAGTCCACTTGAGGGTGAAACAGAGGGTAAAACAGAAAGAAAGGACAGCTACCTGGGTCTGAGGAGTGCATCTTGACAACCACTGAAGTGCTGGCTAACTCCCCGGTCGTTGGCTGTCTACCAACTACTTCCTACCAACACAACTATTACCTTATTAGATAAAGTAAACCTTGATGTGTTACAATGAGTAAGACAAGATACAAATGGTAAAATAAGAAAAATCTAACAATTTCTAACCAACAGAAAGATCAAAGTAGTTACAAATGGAAATATGTATGAGAAAAAAGATATTCTTTCCGGGTACTGCAAGAAATTAATCTTACCTACACAGTCTTCGTAATAATGATCTCAGACAGTTTCTTAGTCCAATATAACACCAATGCCTTGTCATCAACAAACACTTTCCAAGCACTTATTACTGCATACCTGACCCTCTCTCTAGCACCCTTGAATTTACCTCCTTCACCATCATAACCATAATAAACACATTAACCATCCATGATGACATCACACACACCTGCACCATACCCACCTTCATCTGGAACCACTCACTTTTCCTTTCTACCTACTCATATGTAAACTTTACTATAAATCTATCTATCTATATCTCTGACGCCAGTTCCCTCTGGGAACTCCCGTCAAGGAGAGGTCACAGCAAAAGAGTCTCCACTTATCTCTGCCCTTACATGCCTCCCTTGCACACACAATTCCCCGCATTCTTCCTCTGTTTCTCTCCCTCCAGTATTCCTCCACCCTATTTGCCCATGTTTCAGGTGGTCTTCCACTCACATCAACCCCTTTAATTGTACTATCATACACTCTCCTTTTAAAATTCCACTCTTGCATTCTTTCCACATGCCCAAACCATCTCAAAGTATTACGTTTCACCCATTCTACTACTCCAAAATTCATTCCCTTTGCAATCCTTGCCATAACAAATCTCTCATAAACCCTTTCATTTCTAACTTCATTCCATCTAAACATATGATCTTCCACATAGCTCATTTCCACAGCCTAAATTCTTGACCTCTATGCCCATTCCATGTCCATGTTTCAGCTATATAGGTCAGGGTTGGGAGGACTTGTGTTGTCCTTTTATCCTCTCTACACTTCCATACTTACACTTCTACCCTTCATTATTCTATTAAGGGACCCAATGACTCTTCTACCCTGTACTGCACTCTCCCTTATCTCTCCTTCCATATCACCACACTTACCCAAGATAGCTCCCAGATAATTAAATCACCTCACTTCTTCCAATCTTTTTCCCCCATATCCACAGCAAAATCTAAAACACTTTCTTCTTTCACTCCATATGGTTTTACAAAATCTATACTTTCACTATGTTTCCTTTCAAACACCATTGATTCACTTTTACTTGCATTTTCCTTCAATCTCTTCTGCTTACATACATCATTAAACACACTTAAAACCTTCTGCAACTCCTCTTCACTCACTGCAAACATCACAGTATCATCCGCAAATAGGCTTGCCACTAGACACCATCTCACCGCCACACTCCATCTCTACCGCCCTTTTCCCTAGTTTTGCTTTTATCTCTCTTATCGCTCCATCCATGTATATATCAAAAAGCCATGGTGACATCACACAGCCCTACCTCATATCTACATGTATCTCAGAAATTTCACTTAGCTCTCCATCCACTTTTACATCAGTATTTGCTCCTCTATAGAAGGCTTTTACACCATCCAACAGTTTTCTCCCTGTACCACATATCCTTAACACATCCCACAAAGCATTCGACTCGACTCTGTCATAAGCTTTTTCCAAATCTATATAGGCTGTATACAACTTCTTACCTTTTGCTGAATACTTTTCCATGGTCAACTTTACTACAAAAATCTGATCCACACATACCCTACCTTTCCTAAAACCCCCTTGCTCTTCACTTATTCTGCATTCAGTCATTTCCATCATTCTCTCAATTTTCTTGCATACAATTTTCCTGGTATGCTTGAGAGACTTGTTCCCCTATAATTGCTACATACATCCTTCACACCTTTTCCTTTGAATAAAGGAACAATAATAGCTTTCACACAACCTTCTACTTCCATGCTAAATTACATATATGATGCATCCACTCTGCCAAATTTCTCCTCCATACTTCAGCATTTCAGACATAATCCCATTCCTGGTGCCTTTCCTACTTTCAGCCCCATTATTGCCCTTCTTACCTCCCTCTTTGCTATGGCCCCCTACACTTGTATCCTCTTCCTTCTCTCCTCCACACATGTAACAACTGCTCCCCTCCCCCTTCTCCCACATTCATCAGTACTTCAAAATACTCTTTCCATCACACTTTCATTTTCTCCTTTTGATTCAGCAATTCTCCTTCCTTACTTCTCACATTAACAGTTCCACTTTTACATCCACCTCTTTCCTTTTTCACTTTCCAAAAAAAGTTTCTTACTATCCCAAAACTTTTCACTTAACTTTCTCCCAAAATCTTCATCTACTCTTTCTTTGCTTTTTTCTATCAGCTTCTTAACATTCCAAATATTCTGTATTCTTCCCTCCTAACTGTCTCTAATGGCTTTCCTCCCATATCATATATTCATGATATCTTCAACAATGCATCTGTCTCATCCTTATCATGTGCTTTCTCCAGATCCATAAAGGACACATAAAAAATCCTTATGTTTACTTCTTCAAAGTAAACACATGATCATATATCCCCTAGCACCATCTCAATCACTACTCTCCCATACAACTTAACATGTGCTGGGGTTGAAAAAGAGGGCAACTGATAGCTGGGGTGAGCAAGTATCAGCAAACTTCAAGGAGAATATGATGTTTAGGAGAAGGTTATTAGTGTGAAAAACAAGAAGACAAATGACAGTGATGAGGTAAGAGGTGGAATGAGTATTCAATGTGCTTGATGATCAGGTGGCAAATGTCTGTGTTTGGGTTAGGGAGGTATGAAAAGTGAGAGAGTCATGGTATGTAGTTTGCTGAAGAAAAAGTGGTGAAACCCTCGTGTAAGATGAAATGTGGCAAGGCGGCTTTGAGTGGGTGGTGCTGCAAGTGAAATTCTTAAGAGAAGGGATGACTGTGTTATTGGATGGTTAAAAGGGATTTTCATTAAAGGAATGGACCATGGTGAGATGCATGAGGGCTGGCAAAATGCATGGACAGTGCAAAATGTATAAAAGGCAAGGGAGACAGAGGAAAGAATTTGAATCAAAAGGAGCAAGTTTGTTAAGTGAATGATGAAAATGGTTTATGTCAATATAAGAAGTACAATGAATACTGCTGAAATATATGGCTGGCATTCATTCTTCCCCTACGTCCATACAATTTCAGCATATCCTCTTTAGCTCTCTTAACCAAACTCTCTATTACCACAACTCTTTCCTTACCTACCATTTCCCATTCAATCAAACTTCCTCACACCACATAGTTTCCTCAATCATTTCACTTCCAATTCACACTCCATACATTCCCAAACCATTCTTCCCCTTTACCCATGACCTTTGTTTCACTCAGGGGTATAACATCCATGATCCTTTCCCATCTTGGTTACATCCACATACACTAAGACACCTCAGCCTTCATGGGCTACTCACTTGGCTCCTCCATCTGTTCTAACCTTTACCAACTGAAATACTGGGAGAGTGTTTATAGGAAAGTATTCTTCCTCCCCTAACCCCACAGATATTCTATTAATTCATTTATAATCACCCCAGAACCAATTTTTAAAAAAAGAATCCTTATTTTCCCTCACAGCACATCAATCATTGATGACTGCTGTTCAAGGATTAAGGATAGAATTTTGAAGGGTATGCAAACTGCAGGTTGAAAGATAAAAGAAATGAGGCAAAAATGACTAAGTGAAAATATGGAGTGGGAAGTGTTTACTAGGTGCACATTGCCAAACTAACAATAGGTGGAAGATACAATCTAACCATGTGTTCAGAAAAAGCTACCTACAAATAGGTGCATACTACCAATTTAACAAGACATAAGACGACAATTCAGCCATTTGTTCAGAAACAGTTACCGATGACAGTCTATGTGCTTTACAGAGATATGAGAGGTGGACGGGATTTGGAGAAATGCAAAGATGGTGAATTCTGGGGAATGTAAGAAACTGCAAAATTAGATGCCATATAGGTAAGGATACATGTGCAGTAGTAGCATGGACAGATGCAGAGAATGGGTATATGAAAGCTAATAAACAATGTATTTCATTATGCAGAGTGATATAAATTGTAGGACATATTTCAAAAATTTGGTAAATGGGAGAATTAAAGTAATGAGCTAACTGGAAAAAAAAAGCCTTCACTAGTGTTCTATGATCCTGTGTAAGAAAATTTTCTGACTGAATGATAATATAATTGAATATCAAAGATATAATAATATTAAGTTGCATGAGCATACAGTGATACAAAATCATCAAATATTTCAAATACTGTATCAATTCTGTTCTGAATATATTATAAAATACACTAAACATAATAGCTTTGAAACACAAATCATGAATAAAGTTTATAACTTTTCTAACTATCCTTATATTCAATAAAATCAAATACTTCAAAATATTACTTGTAAACTTTTTTTTAGGTAATTTACAGCTTGATATCAACACTGGTTAAGTTAAATACCACATGTAACTGGATTATAAAAAAGCAAAAGCAATGAACCCAGAACAAATAACATATCATATGAATAAACCATGCATGGTGTATACCTCTAATTCCTTGTTTGAGAGCGTTGAGCGCCGCTTGTCGAAGATTACCAGCAACTCAGGGGCCATACCTACACAAATAACACAAACACACACACATGCATAATCAGTGACCACTAACACATAGCAACAGTAAAAAGCTTGAAATGACACTAAGTTAGGCAAAGCAGGATGGTGCTCGTGCTGTGCATCTGGAACTAAAAATCATCCATGTCTACATTAATAGAGATCCTAAACACATAATGTGAGATAAGAAATAATGAGTTCTGTGCCTGAAGTGAAAACACATTACTTAAACATTATGAACAAAAGTCACATCTTCATCTACATACAAAATCAATATAATACATATGGATATGTAAATTCTATCTTATCTGAGTGTGTGTGTGTGTGTGTGTGTGTGTGTGTGTGTGTGTGTGTGCGTGTGTGTGTGTGTGTGTGTGTGTGTGTGTGTGTGTGTGTGTGTGTGTGTCTGTGTGTGTGTGTGTGTGTCTGTGTGTGTGTGTCTGTGTGTGTGTCTGTGTGTGTCCATGTGTGTGTGTGTGTGTGTGTGTGTGTGTGTGTGTGTGTGTGTGTGTGTGTGTGTGTGTGTGTGTGTGTTCCTGTGCATACCTATGATGAGATTTTGCTATGATGCCAAGCTAGCTCACCATGCTTACTACTTGTCTTGCTTGTTGGATATTGCTGTTTCCCTTGACATTCACTTGTGCGGTGTCAGAATGTCTCAACTGTTGAATACTGTTGTTTTTCTGTGGCTGCTCTTTTGGTGCAGTTAACTACTCAAGGTTCATTCAGTATCGTCTTACTCCATGTGTCTAACTTTATTTTGAATGTTTTTTAGTCACTCCATTTATGTTTCTTAGTTCTCCTAGTACTGCATTAAATGAATGCCCCAGCTTCCTGGCCCTGAATTTGTATATTTGTGTCTAGTATCCTTTAACTACCTTCCCAGGTATCAAACTTGAATTAATGATTCCTTGCTGAGTTGGATTCAGACTTAAAACATTACTGTTTAAGACTTCTATTTGCTGCAAAGCCTATATCATCATGTATCTCTCTCTCTCTCTCTCTCTCTCTCTCTCTCTCTCTCTCTCCTTTTTTCTGCACTGTAAAGTTCATGTTCTTTCAGTTGCTGATGGTAGTTCATCTGCTCCAGCCCATCTGTTTTGCTTAAAGTGCTTCTAAATTCTCTCCAATTTGTTCCTATTCATCTGCTTAACTACCAAACATATCAATTTTTACTTATGTCATAATTAACTTTCCTTTCCTTGTGAAAGTTTTTAATACCATATCACTAATTACTTGGCTTTTAAGTAGTATCTTATCAATGTGTTTCTTAAATTCAAGTTCTTAATTCAAAATGACTCTCAAATCCTTAATATTTAGATCACTTGCTATTCCCCTTCCTGCAGGGCCCTCATATGTAGGTATGGAAATACTGTCACTTGTTCTGTGACTTACTGCTCAAATTCCACTACCCTAAATTCTATTAGGTTTTCCTCCATCAATTTCTATATAGTGTCCGGACTTCTTTGCAGTTTTCCTTTGTCTTCATCTTCCACTGTTTTATCTACTCTTGTCTCATTTGCAGAACACTTGATCATGCTCTCTCTCTAACATTCTCATCTATGTCTGACATCATGATTACAATGAGTGATGAGTCTGTTACTTTTGCTTGTGAGAAACCTGAAAGCACATCTTAATGACATTTTAGAGGGTTTATAGCTCACGAAGCCTATCATGTACAAAAAAGTGGAGGGAGTAGAAGGGGCCTCTGAGTAATAAATGAACTGGATATAAGAGTGTGAGAAAATTTTGACAGTTTAATATGAACTGGGAGTGAAAGCTTTCCAGATTCAAATCTAATGCCTAGGAGTGTTGCCAACTTCAGTGAATCTACTTATTTTGTTTAATAAGTTTTTTTTAAGATAATGGCCAACAATGAGGAAGTGATCTAATATCACTACTGTATGAAAGTGCAGCTATGAACTAACAAAAGGTAGTCATGTGTAAACTAAAAGGAAACACTGTCACACCTGGTCAGATTTATATTCTCCTCATGACTCAGGATCTTTTGTTCTAGTAACCTTCATAATTGTTACTAGAATTACTCTATGGGATATGCATTAGACCATTAGCTTTGCCTGGGACAAGAAAGAAAATAACAATAAAGGTCTTAAAGAAAGCAGAAAAATTAGACAGGAAAGCTAGATCAAGTTGTTTACACACACAAACAAAGCCAAGCGCTGTGCTAAACTTTCAGTTAAAATTTGGACTACAGTCTGGTGTGAACTCCAAAAACACAATATACAGAGGCTGGTCAGTAATAGCAATATCCACACGGAAGAGACAAAATGTACAAATGAAAGAGGAACCACAAAAGAACAAATGTCTGGAGATGACATGAGAAATTGTTAGAAATCCAAATCAGAAGTAAGCACAACTAGAGGAAGAGGTAAAAATACTAAGGTAGCAATCCAAGGATCATGAAGGGTGTCATGACATAACAGAAGAACTTAAGGATCTGAGACATGAAGTCACAGGGTATGAACAAAATTTCAATTTAGTAGAGGATATGCAGAAGGTACATAATCATAGGAAAGGTGAATTATTTAAAAACCAAATAAGATCTACACATGAAATGCACGGGGGGAGAAGGGTGCCATTTCATGTGTGGCGGGGTAGTGATGGGAATGGATGAAGGCAGCAAGTATGAATATGTACATGTGTATACATGTATATGTCTTTGTATGTATATGTGCATGTGTGGGCATGTATGTATATACTTGTGTATGTGCGTGGGTTGGGCCATTCTTTCATCCGTTTCCTTGTGCTACCTCACTAAAGCGGGAGACAACAACAAAGTATAATAAATAAATATATAAGATCTAATGGGTTTGTTCAGACAGAGGAAACACATGTAGAATCTATCATCAGTAAGGGGCAGGGAGGTGCACAGGTACCACAAACTTAGAGGGAAAGGACTAAAAGACATACACAATCTCTTGGCACTAGTGGAAAGGGAGGTGCAGGAGTAATTTCAGTGACTGATCAACAGACACAGACTATGAACACTAATGTAAAGGAACAAAGAATTAGGGTTATACAAATAGACAGAAAATTAAGTGCAGCTTTAGAAAAAACAATGTGAACAGTTAAAAGATAGAGCAATCACAGATGTCTACAGCCTAGCTGATGAAAGGTTCAGAAATGTGCAGAGCATAAAGACCATTGCTTGTTAGCTGCAAAGGAGAGATTTTTGAGAAAATCAACACTGAAGGATTTCGCTGAAAAGTGGATGGCACCAAAATTAGAAAAAATAGCAAAGTAGGAGAATGATGGAGATTTAAAACACTAAAAATTTTTGCTTTAGAAAAAAAGAAATCATACACTAGATTGGGAAGATATGGGAAAGAAAGAAGAATTAGTGGTCAAATTCAGAAGACATAAGGGGACAACTATTTAAGGTTACATTTGACCTGGTGTCATCTACCCATGGCGTACTTAAGAAATCCATGAAAACTTATAGATATAGTGGAGTTCAGCTGGGTATTCATCATACAAAAAATTAAAGGAAGAGAAGGAGAAAAGCAAAGAGTACGGGAAGAGGATCAAGCACTGGAGATGCCAAAGGAAGCAAGATGATAGAGCAGCTCCACCATCACTGCAGAGTGGGCAGCAGTGGTGGGTGATGGTAAAGTCAGACTGAAAATTAGGTATTCAAATGCTGATTGATTAACAGATTATGGCAATGAGCCATAATTGATGGAGTGTATTAAGGAAGTGCACCTAATGTTGTTGGGGCTGTGGAAACAAAGCTTACTAAAGAGATAAGATTTCACCCTTTCTGCCCAGAGGGGTACATGATAGTAAGGAAGGAAAGAGAAGGGAAAAGAGTGGATGAACTGGCTCTCTTAATAAAAGACAGCCTTACTTTTCAAGAAACAGAGGAGGATGGCCTATTCAGAAAAATACATAATAGGATGAGTAACTATAAGGAAGAAGTACAAAATAGTGTTATTTCAATCGAGCTTTTGCCTTCACAAAGGCATCACCAGGAATCTACAAAAAAAAGAGAAAAAGTTGTCACTAAACTTGGATATGAAATATAAAATGCAAACAAAATGCATAAAAGAAACATGCTCAGAGAATCCCACAGTACATGAAAAGTAAAGGAAAATGCAAAGAGTGATACAAATTAACATCATGATGGGTAGTAAGAGTTACAACCTAAATACAAAATATGGGAACAGCAATATAGAAAAACTTGCAGTTGAGGAAACATAAAACAATATTAAACAAGGCAGGAATATAGACAGTCCATTACTAAATACATTAAAATGGGCCAAGCAAAACCATTATTGTCTAGTTGAGGAGTTGGGGTCAGTTTGGGCTCGTCTGATTCTCATAGACCCTCATAATCCAGGACTGGATGGGTCAGTGACACATTCCTCCTGCCCTTAACTGGTGGACTTAGTAGCTTGTGGAGAGTCATTGATGTATTCCATCTGTTTAGGCCTCAAATGGTATTAGGTCTACGTCCTCTTGGTTGGCCATCAGAGAGCTGTATGGTAGGGTTATGTTTGCTTGTATGTTGATCCCGCTGCATATGTGAGGAGAGTGATCAAGGTGTGCTCAACCTGGCAACTTCTACATCAAGAATTCGCATGCATCTGGCAAATGTTAATCAACAATGGATATTCAAATATTGAATTTGATACCATTGTGAACAACATGCTTGAGCAATAGCTTGTAACAAACAGACAACATCAATATGACAGCATTAAAGTTTAATACAGGAACACATTTACAACAACATATCAAAAGGATGTGAAGGTCATGCAAGATCTTGTGGCCAGAAACTGCAAGGTGACTGATGAAGACAAGGGTATCTGTCTGATAATATATACTACGATAATCCCAAAACATGTTCACTCATAATGAGCAACAATATGGTAGGTCACTCTAGAAGTCTGAATCATAGCGATGCACTTTAAGGGTAATGATGCAATACTGGAAGATGTCAGCCTCACCACATAAAATACATTGTACATACAACCTGTACCCTGAGGTGCTGCCTCTGGCTTCACTTACAAGAAGATGGAATCAAACAATATCAAGAACAAAAACATGGAACAAGACTAACAAGGGAGATTACAGTGAATAACATCTAAATCATTACTAGTTGCAGTGATCAAAAGAGACTACAGATACTAGAAGCCATTCACATTAGATAGAAGGTACTTGGCATCAGTATCCAGACAAACATGACCACTGGCATACGGCTCTTTGATGGCCAGCCAACAGGAAGTAGACTTAATGCTATTTTAGGACAAGAGGAACATGTCACTGACACGCCACAAGCTACCAAGTCTATCATTTCAGGACATGAGGAACCTGTCACTGACCCACCAAGTCCAAGATTACAAAGGTCAGAGAGAATCAGATGAGCCCAACCTGAACTCAACTCCACATCCAAACAATAATGGTCTCGCTTGGCCCAACTCTGAGTATTTAGTGATGGCCTGTCTATATTCCTACCTTGTTTAATATGGTTCTTCTGTGTTTCTCAAACTTTAAGTTTTTCTATATTACTGTTTCCATATTTTGTAATTCGGTTGTAACTCATACTATCTGTCATGCTATTGTAAATTTGTATTGCTTTTAGTGTTTTCCCTTACCTATTATGAGCTATGTACTGTGGGTTTTCCGAGTGTGTTTCTTTTATACATTTTGTTTGCATTTTACATTTCATACCCAAGTTTTGTGATGTAATTCTTTTTCTCTTTTTTGTAGATTCCTGATGATACCTCTGTGAAGGCAAAAGCTTGACTGAAATAAAATGGATAATTCTGAACAACTGGTGTTTGAGCACCCATCTAATGATACAATAATATTGAGAAAATTCAAGAACAAGAGAAAGACGATTAATTACTGTAAATATGCTGTAACTTCAATTCTCTGGACATTAGAGAAAACCTGCTCCCAGCTTACATGTTGTCCCAGTATACCCCATCGTTCCAGTTCACTCTATTCTGTACCCACCCTTTACCCTCCTGCAAGTTTAGGCCCCAATCATTCAAAATCTTTTCTACTCTATCCTTCCATCTCCAACTTGGTCTCCCACTTCTCCTTGTTCCCTCTATTTCTGACACATAAATCCTCTTTATCAACTTCCCTCACTCATTCTCGCCATATGTCCAAACCATTTCAACAAACCCCCTTCTGCTCTCTTAACCAAACTCTTTTCATTACAAGACATTTCTCTAACCATGTCATACCACATGTTGTCCTCAAACATTTCAACACATCCAACCTCCTTGACACAACCCTATCTATAGTTCAAGCCTTGCAACCATATAACATTGCTGAAACTACTATCCCTTCAAACATACCCATTTTTGGCAGCTCTCCCAGATAACATTCTCTTTTTGCACACATTCTTCAGCGCTCCCAAAACCTTTGCCACCTCTCCCAACCTATAACTCACTTCCACTTCCATGTTCCATTTGCTGCCATGTCCACTTCTAAATATCTTAACTTCACTTCCTTCAATTTTTCTCCATTCAAACTTACATTCATACTAACTTATCCCTTAATCCTGCTGAACCTGATTACCTTCTTTTTATTCACATTCACTCTCAACTTTCTCCTTTCACACAATCTTCCAAACCCAGTCACCAACTTCTGCAGTTTCTCCCCTCGAATCAGCCAACAGTGCTGTATCATCAGCGAACTGCAACTGACTCACTTCCCAGGTCCTCTCATCACCAACAGACAGCATACTTGCCCCACTCTCCAAGAATCTTGCATTTACCACCATCACCACCACCCCATTCATACAAATTAAAAAACAAAGGCTACATCACACACCTCTCACTTGGAACCATTCACTCTCTTCTCTTCCTACTTGCACACATGCCTTATACCCTTGATAAAAACTTCTCTTTGCTTCTAGCAGCTTACCTCCCACACCATATACTCTTAAGACCTTCCACAAAGCATCTCTAGCAATCATATCATATGCCTTCTCCAGATCCTAAATGCCATATAAAAATCCATCAGTTTTTCTAAATACTTCTCACACATATTCTTTAAAGCAAACACCTGATCCACATATCCTTTACCACTTCTGAAACCACACTGCTCCTCCCCATTCTGATGCTCTGTACATGCCTTCACCTTTTCAATCAATACCCCTCCCATACAACTTACCATGTATACTCTATAAACTTAAACCACTTGTTGTTTGACCACTCACCATTATCCCCCTTTGCCTTTATGCAATGGCACTATAAATGCAATCTGCCAATCCTCAGGCACCTCACCATGATCCATACAGTCATTGAATATCCTTTCCAACCAATCAATAATACAGTTGCCCCTTTCTCTATAAATTCAACTGCAATGCCATCCACTCCCACTGCACTGCTGCATCTCATTTCTGCAGGGCTTTCTCCATCTCTTCTCTCTTCACCAAACCACACTCCATGACTCTCTCGCTTTGCATACCACCCCAACCAAAATACCCTACATCTGCCATTCTATCATCAAATACATTTAACAATCCTTCAAAATATTCACTCAATCTCCTCCTCACTTCATCACTACCTGTTGCCACTTCCCCTTTCATCGATGTTCCTATTTGTTTTCTTGTCTTTCTTACATTGTCTACATCCTCCCTTAAGTTTAATGATAATCTCTTTTCTTACTATATCATTCCTTATTCAATCAACAATCCTCCTCATACCACATACTTCTCAAATATTTCATTTCTAAAGCATTTACTCTCTTCCATAATTTATATCTATGGCCACTGCCTGACACCTATACAACATGGACAGTGACCTCACTTTCCACATGCTTCTCAATGCATTCCCACACCAAACTTTCACCCTCTTGCCCATATTATGGCTTAAACTCCCAGGCATCTAAAATGCTTCATTTCCTATAGGCTTCCTCCAATCATACTTACACTCCAACCACCCTATCTCACTCCCCTGCTAAACTTAATATCAATAACCTTATTTTGTTCACTTTCTCCTTTTATACACTCAACCAAACTTAAAAACCAGCATCTGCAGTTCTCACTCAATTCTGCCTTTGGAGGTGTAATATAAGCAAATAGCAAGACATCTCCCACAGCCCCAATTCCCAGCAGACTGGAGATCTGCCCCTTTCTTCAAAACTCTTGCATGTACCACCCTCAAAACCTCATCCATATACAGATTACACAGTCATGAAGACATCACATATCCCTGCCAAGGACCTGCTATCACTTGGAACCATTCAACTTCCTTTCTAACTACATGCACACATGCCTTACCCTCTTGATATAAACTCACAAGCTTTCTCAACTTAAACTCACATCCCAAATTACCTGTCTATCTGCACTGGAAAATTTAATAACCTTGTTTTCTTATTTACATTTACTCTTAATTTCTCCTTTTTATCCTATCCCAAACTCTGACATCAAATTCTGCAACTTCTCACTAAAATCTACCACCAGTGCTGTATCATCAGCAAACAACTGACTCACTTCCTAGGTCCCCCTAACCCTCTACAGATTGCATTCCTTGTGTTTACCTCCCACACCAACCCATCCATAAACAATAAAACAGCCATAGTGACATCACACATATGTGTTCACCATTTCCCGATGAGCAAGATAACATCAGGAACTTGAGAGTAAGCTTTTTTTGTTATACTTGAGGTAGGAGGTGCTACTACTGTGAAAAGTAAAGAAACTTAGAATTGGGAAAAGCATTGAGCTTCAGCACCTTGCGGGGTACTCTAAGTTTTCCTGGAGTAGCGCGAAGTCTCAACCCACTTTCTCATGGTGACCTTGTCAATACACCCCTCAGGGGAGGAACTAAATGGGAAGGCATTGCCCAATTACATCAGGGTAATAGTTTTAGATATGTATAACTTTAAGGTGTACCTTCACTTTTATTTTGACAATTTTTGAGCCTTGCTGCTTCTGGAAACACTGCGCCGGAGGTGCCCTCTGCCAGCGATCTGTCAAGAGTGAGTCACAAAAGGCTAAGAAGCAGCACTGGAGTCTACCAGTTATACCAAAGGGTTGAATGAAACGAGGAATTGAAGGTGATAGCGCTGAATGTGAATGAGATGACTGGGGAGAATAAAAGGAGGGAGACTATGGAGAGGTTTAAAAGTTGCAGCATGGATGTGCCAGGGATTGGGGAAACTCTGATCCTTGGCCAGGGTGTGTGCAGTGAAAATGGAAATAATGAATGCAAATTATTGGAGGGCATGGAAGGAAGCATGGTATGGACAGGAATGAGTGAAAATCATTGAGGAAGAGGAAAAGAAGGGTGTGCAATTCTACTATCACCAAGAGTATGGGAAGGTGTTACAGAGCATGGATCAAGAATAGTGTGGATGAAAGAAAAGATTGGGACTGTGAAATATGCATGGGTATGTGTATAAGTGCCTGTGAATATAAAGAACTGTAGGAAGTAAGGATGAAATGAAGCTTTTCCGGAAGAATCTGAATGACTGTATGAGAATGAGAGAAAAGTGGTCGTATTAGGTGATATGAATGCGAAAGTGGGATGTGATGGAATTGGTGAGATAGTTGGAGTAAATGAGAACTTTTCATTTGCCTGGTTACAGTAAATGAGAACAGACGCAATCTTGAGGATAATTGTAGTGAGGGAGGTTTATTCCTTGGGTACACCTTTTTTCTGCACAAGATGATCCACAGATATACATGGATGAGGAATGAAGGAAGAGAAGGGCAAAAGGCTTTGACTGACTATGTGGAAGTGGATGAAAGACTGAGAAAAGCTGTGCTGGATGCCAGAGTCATAGGGATGAGGATCAGGGAGAAGTGGAGGTAAGGTGTAAGGATGATTATAAAGGTAAAAGTGTTTACAAGTCAGAAGATGAACCAGGAAAAAACAGGGAGAAGTATGAAAGGAAGGTAACTGAAAACATGGATGGAAGTGCAGTGAATGTAGGAATGCAGTCATGTGTGAATGAGGTGTTAAATTGTTTAAAGAAACACTAGTAAAGGATGTAGAATCAGTTGTAGGATACAAGATAGTGAGGTACAGGAATAAAGAGGGCAATGTAATGGTTGACAGAAGAGATTAGAAATGCTGTGGAAGAGAAGAATAAGGCATATCTTAGATTGCTCAGTAGGAATGTACCTGTGGAAGTTCAGCAAAGGAGGAGGGAAGAATACAAAATATGCAGGCAGAATGGTAAGATGCTGATAGAGGAAAGCAAAGAAAGAGTGGAAGAAGTTTTTCGATCGAAAGTTAAGTGAAAAGTTTCAGGATAATACAAAACTATACAGGAAGGTGAAAAAGGAAAGAAGTGGATGTACGAGTGGAAATGTTGATGTGAGAAGTAAGGAAAGGGGAATTGCTAAATCTAAAGGAGGAAATGAAAGAGAGATGGAAAGAGTATTTTGAAGAACTGATGAATGTGGGAGAAGGGGAGACAGCAGTTGTTACGTGCATGGGTATGGAGGAGGGAAGGAAGAGGATACAAGTGCATGGGCCTGTAGCAAAGAGGGATGTAAGAAGGGCAATAACGAGGCTGAAGGTAGGAAAGGCACCTGGAGTGGATGGGATTATGGCTGAAATGCTGAAGTATGAAGGAGAGTGTGATTTAGTGAAATTTAACATGGAAACAGAGGGTTGAGCCTCACGATTGGGTGAAAGCTATTATCATTCCTTTATTCAAAGGAAATAGTGCAAAGGATGTAGGTAGCAATCATAGGGAAATAAGTCTGTTAAGTATACCAGGAAAAGTGTATGCAAGAATACTAACTGACAGAATGATAGAAGTGACTGAATGCAGGATAAGTGAAGAGCAAGGGGGGTTTTAGGAAATGTAGGGGATGTGTGGATCAGATTTTGTTGGCAAAGATGAAAGTGGAAAAGTATTTAGCAAAAGGTAAGAAGTTGAAGAGAGAGCTTGGGAAGTGAGTCAGTTGTTGTTCGCTGATGATACAGCGCTGGTGGCTGATTCATGTGAGAAACTGCAGAAGCTGGTGACTGAGTTTGGTAAAGTGTGTGGAAGAAGAAAGTTAAGAGTAAATGTGAATAAGAGCAAGGTTATTAGGTACAGTAGGGTTGAGGGTCAAGTCAATTGGGAGGTGAGTTTGAATGGAGAAAAACTGGAGGAAGTGAAGTGTTTTAGATATCTGGGAGTGGATCTGTCAGCGGATGGAACCATGGAAGCGGAAGTGGATCATAGGGTGGGGGAGGGGGCGAAAATTTTGGGAGCCTTGAAAAATGTGTGGAAGTCGAGAACATTATCTCGGAAAGCAAAAATGGGTATGTTTGAAGGAATAGTGGTTCCAACAATGTTGTATGGTTGCGAGGCGTGGGCTATGGATAGAGTTGTGCGCAGGAGGATGGATGTGCTGGAAATGAGATGTTTGAGGACAATGTGTGGTGTGAGGTGGTTTGATCGAGTAAGTAACGTAAGGGTAAGAGAGATGTGTGGAAATAAAAAGAGCGTGGTTGAGAGAGCAGAAGAGGGTGTTTTGAAATGGTTTGGGCACATGGAGAGAATGAGTGAGGAAAGATTGACCAAGAGGATATATGTGTCGGAGGTGGAGGGAACGAGGAGAAGAGGGAGACCAAAGTGGAGGTGGAAAGATGGAGTGAAAAAGATTTTGTGTGATCGGGGCCTGAACATGCAGGAGGGTGAAAGGAGGGCAAGGAATAGAGTGAATTGGAGCGATGTGGTATACAGGGTTTGACGTGCTGTCAGTGGATTGAATCAAGGCATGTGAAGCGTCTGGGGTAAACCATGGAAAGCTGTGTAGGTATGTATATTTGCGTGTGTGGACGTGTGTATGTACATGTGTATGGGGGGGGGGGCCATTTCTTTCGTCTGTTTCCTTGCGCTACCTCGCAAACGCGGGAGACAGCGACAAAGTATAAAAAAAAAAAAAAAAAAAAAAGAGAAAATAGTTGAAAGTAGCTTTTATGGATCTGAAGAAAGCGTATGACAGTGTTGAGTGGAATGCTTTGTGGGATGTGTTAGGATATATGGTATGGGGGGAAAACTGTTGGGTGGTGTAAAAGTCTTCTATATAGGAGCACATGTGTGTGTAGGAGTGGATGGAGAGCTGAGAGAAAGTTCTAAGATACATGTAGGTGTGAGGCAGTGTTTGAAAGGAAATGGAGTGAAAGTATAGATTTTGTAAAAAAAAAAAATATATAGTGAAAGAAGAAAGTGTACTAAATTATGCTGTGGATATTGGGGGAAAGAGACTGGATAGAGTGAGGGAATTTAAGTATCTAGGAGCTGTCGTGTGTTAGTGTAGTGATATGGAAGGAGAGATAAGGGAGAGAGCAGTACAAGGTAGAAGAGTCATTGGGTCCCTTACCAGAATAATGAAAGGTAGAGATGTAAAGCATGAAAATGAAGAGAGGATTAAGGGACAGCATAGTCCTCCCAACCCTGAACTATGCTGCTGAAACAGGACGTGGAATGAGACACAGGTCGAGAATCCAGGTTGTGGTGTATGAAGTTTTTGAGAAGAGCATGCGGTGTATATAAATGGAATGAAGAAATGAAAGAGTGTATGAGAGATGTGGTATGGCAAGGAATGCAAAAGAAATGAAGTGTGGAGTGGCAGAGTGGGTGAAACGTAATGCTTTTGAGGTGGTTTGGGAATGTGGAAAGAATGCAAGAGTGGGAGTTTACAAGGAGAGTGTATGCTAGTACAATCAAAGGAGTTGGTGTGAGTAGAGGACCACCTGTGATACGAGCAGACAGGGTGGAGGAATACTGGAGGGAGAGAAACATAGGAAGAATGCAGGGAATAGTGTATGCGAGGGAGGCATGTAAGGACAGGGATAAGTGGAGACTCTTTTGCCATGGCCACCCCTTGATGAGAGTTCCAGGAGGGAACCGGTGTCAGGGATATAGATAAGATAGATCATAGTTCCCACAGTAGCAAGGCAGCACCAGGAACAGGCAAAAAAAAAGGCCATATTCACTCACATAAAAACTCTCGCGGACATGTGCAATGCATTATAACCACAGCTTCCTATCCACAACCTGGCCCCACATGTTTCCATGGTTTACCCTGGCCACTTCACATGCCCTAGTTCAGTCCTTTACTCGGCTCCTTCCTCTGTTCCTTCCTTTGGAAAGCAGTAAAGCTGAGCAGGATTTCCAACCCTCTTACTCCTGCCCCTAATAATTGTCATGTATGACACACAGGAGATACCTTGGGAGAATTCTTTCTACTTTATCCTGGTAAAATAAATCTAAAACTAGGTTTAACAATGCATCTCAAAAGCACTGATTCATGCAACTCAGCCAACAAAGCATCTATATCATTAAAGCATGTGCAAAACTTCAAGAAAACATACAGATAATGTCATCAACTATAACCTGTGAGATCACTTCACTAAGAATCAATTTCCATACATTTCAGAAAGTGACACATCCATGAACAACAGAAAACCTAAAAATAAAAAATATAGAAAACCTACCTGTAGTGTCTATACAGGAATCCCTGTTACAGTTTGGTGATTTGTTTCCACTAGAACCTCGAGGGAAGCCATTAGTCGGAGACTTCAGGCTGTCTGCAAGACCAGTTGAGCGTAACCGGACACTAGCTAAAAGGCTGCTGGAGGGGTTGTCTTTCTTCTCTTCCTTGTCTCTGTCATCATCCTATTAATAACATTATCTTATTTTAGTCCAATCAACCTGGTTTTTTTCTTCCCTAACTAGTAACATTTCTCAAGGAGGCACAATATACAGCTTTTCCCATATTCAAAACTAGAAAGAAAAGGTGGGAGCTTCCCTTGATACATAAGGTTACAGATAATTTTCCTAACCTTCAGGTGTTGTACAACAATAAAATATGCTCAGAAAGCTGATGAGAAATTCTGCTTGTTAATTTGGTTAAAAATGAAGGTAATAAAGTACTACTTACATTCATTCATTCATAATTACCCCAGGAACCCTTTTCCAAATGGTCCTGGTATTACCAAAGTACCCTTTTCCAGAGGTTCCTGCTGCTCTAATGCTGTGATACACTCAGTAGTAGGGATAGGCTATGGTTCTTTGAAGAAAGTTCTTTGATGAAACTGTACTCTATTTCGTTAAATGATGATACAGCCTCACCATACAGGAACAAGCAGGAGGGTGAGAAGCATGTAAGGAATAGAATGAACTGGAGCAATGTGGTATAAATGGGATGATGTGCTGTTAATGGGTAGCACCAAGATATGTGGAGAGGTCAGAAAAACAACAGAGGCTTATGGGGCATGGCTGTCGATAAAAGTCCCTAGTTTCACTGCATTATACATTTCAGCTGAAAGTGAATGTGAACAAATGAGGCAAATCTTTGTCTGTTTCTGCTGCTTCCTTGCCATGCTTTAAAAAAAAATCTGATGACTACAATGGAGGTGCATCACACGATATTTTCTGTACATCTATACCTCTGACACCTGTTCCATCCAAGAATTCCCATCAAGGTGGTGGCCACAGTAAAATTCTCCACTTACCCATCCTCACGTCTCCCTCGACACACCATTCCACATAGTCTTCCCTCATGTCTATCCCTCCAGTATTCTTCCACTCTGTTTCCCCAAGTCACAGGTGGTCTTTCACACCAACCACTTTAATCGTACTATCATACACTCTCCTTGTAAACTTCCTGTCTTGCATTCCTTCTGCATGCACAAACCACCTATAAGTTTTATGTTTCACCCACTCTACCATTCCACAATTTATTCCCTTTGGATTATTAGCCACATCAAATCTCTCATACACCCCTCATTATTTTCTTCATTCCTTCTACTCATACCACATGCTTGTCAAATAACTTGTTTCCATAGCTTTTTCTTTTTCACATGGTAAAACAGATAACATACAACTTGAAACAGGGTACATTTGACACTATTATTAGTGTATAGTGGATGTATCAGTGTATAGCGACAAGGCAGCTCAAGAGGATGGTATTGCAAATGAATCTCTTGAAAAAGAGGGTGACTGGCTTGTTGATCGGGTTAGTTAGGATTTTCAATGAAAGTATGGATATCAAGGTGATGTGCCTGAGGATTGGCAGAATGCATGTACAGTGCCATCATATCAAGGCAGAGAGGGATAAAGGTGAGTGTCTAAACCACTGAGGTATAAGTTTTCTGAGTGTACCTAGAAAGTTGTATGGAAGAGAAATAATGGAGAAGGTGAAAGCATGTTCAGGGCACCAGATTGAGGAGGAATAGTGTGGTTTCAGAAGTGGTGAAGGATGTATGGATCAGGTGTTTGGTTTAAAGAATGTGTGTGAAAAATACTTAAAAAAGTATCTGTTTATGGCATTTACGGAGCTGGAAAAACATATGATAGGACTGAATGGGATGCCTTGCAGGTCTTAAGGATATCTGATGTGGGAGGAAATCTTTCAGAATCATGAAGTTTTTATCAAGGGTGCAAGGCATGAGCACAGGTGAGAAAAGGAGAGAATGAGTGGTTCTAAGTGAAAGCTGGTCTGATGGAAAGGGTGTGTAATATCACCATGGCTATTCAAATTCTTTATGTATGGGGTTGTGAGGGAGGTCAATGCACGAGTCTTGGAGAGATGTGAGAATACGCAGTCTATAGGAGATGAAAAGTCTTGGGAAAAGAGTCGGTTGTTTGCTGAAGATACAGCACTGATGGCAGCTTCGAGTGAGAAACTGCAAAAGAATCGTGACCAGGTCTGGAATAGTGTGTGAAGGGAAGAATTTGAGCATCAATAAGAACAGAAGCAAAGTTATATAGTTTAGCAGGGTTGAAGGAAAGGCTAGCTGGGGTTGAAAGGAGAAAATATGGAGAATGTGAAGTGTTTTAGATACTTGAGAGTGGACATGGCACCAAATGGAACCATGAAAGTGGAAGTAAGCTGTAGGGACATAGATGAGGATATGCAGACAAGGGTGGATGAGCTGGATATGAAATTTATGAGGACAATATGTGGTGTAAGATGGTTTGTTCAAGTAGGTAACAAAAGGGTAAGGGAGATTAGTGGTAATGAAAAGTGTGTGGTTGAGAGAGTTGAAGAGAGTATGCTGAAATGGTTTGTACATATGAGTAAGAGAAAGGTTAACAAAGAGGATATAAGTATCAGAAGTGTAGGGAACAAGGTTAAGGGATGGCCCAAATTAGAGGCGGAAAGATGGAGTGAAAAAGACTGAGTGATCTGGACCTCAATATACAGGAGGGTGAATTGGAATGATGTGGCATACTAGGGTCAATGTGCTATTAAAGGGCATGTGATGCAGCTGCGGTAAACCATGGAAAGCTCTGCAGGGCCTGTTTATGGATAGTGAGCTGTGGTTTTGGCACATTACCCATGAAAGCTGGAGAATGGATGAGAATGAATGAGGCCTTTCTTCATCTGTTCCTAGTGCTACCATACTAACATAGGAAACATCGATCAAATATGACAAAATTAGCGTACAGTACAAAATTTTGGAACAATAATCAATGAACAAATACATGTGAAATAAAAAGATTCAGATTCAACTTCTGGATGACAGTTAGGCCATTGTCAAATGCTCTAATCTGTTCATGATACATTTTTTCCCCTCTGCTACTGAGAAAATAATATAAACAATAATCTTAGGCTCTTCTGGAACTATTTTCAGCAATTCATCAAGGCTTCTTCAGAATGTTTCTCTGCTTACCATGCATTTTTATTTCAACTGGAAGTATAGTGAATAACTTTTTTGTCTTTCTTGCTGAGTTCTTGTAAACTATCGTTTGAGTTACGAAAGATCATAATAAAAATATATACAGGTGGATAGGTAGGCACAAACACTCTGTATGAGATTTACTAACAGGACAAAGAAAATAAAATATTACAAGATATGGTCCGTGGTTTGTGAGATGTCCATCTTTTAACTAACCATAATAGTAATGCCTCTTATTGTTTATAAAAGCTCTTTGCTGTGTGAGAATATCATTTTTCATCTATGATTCATGATCCAAAAAATGCCCTATAGCATACCTCAAGCCATGCATCACTAGGAAAAAACCAAAAGCAGAAATTGCAGAAATATACAGTATATGTAGAAAAACAAACACCAGTCTCCAACCTTTGGTAAGAAAGATGTTCTCTTTTCTTGCATCATCTTCATTTCTGCTAGGATGTTGCCACCAATACCAACACCAATCTTAGGTAGACCAGCCATCTTTCTGGGAGGAGAATCTTCTTTGCAGTCTTCCTCACTTCGGCTTTTGTCTAATTAAGATAGGATGGAAGAAAAGTGGAAAAATCTAATTATGCATCAAACTATCATTTTCTAAAACAGCAAGTAATTCAAAGATACTTGCTTATAAAAAACATTAAGCAGTATTCAAACAGATGCTGCAGACAGATATGCACATCTTTCTATAATATTTTTTTCTACCACTCCCATGAGGATCTACAACTTGAGTAATATACTACTTAAATATATTTGATATAAGAAGAAAAAATTGGAGTAAGTGAAGTGTCTTAGATATCTCTTGTGATGGAGGCAAACAAAACCATGGAAGCGGATGTGAGTCGTCTTCTCCTCTCTCAACCACACCCTTTGATGACCAAACATCTCTCTTACCGTTTCATTACTTAATCAAACCATCTTACACGTACATAATGCCCTCAAACATTTTACTTCCAACACACCCACCTTTCTCCTTACAACCCTATCTATAGCCCATGCCTTGCACCCATATAATACTGTTGGAACTAATATTCTTTCAAACACACCCAGCTTTCCTCTCCGAGATAACATTCTCTTTTTCCAAACATTCTTCATCACTCCAGAACCTTCACTCCCTCCTCCATCCTATGACTCACTTCCATTTCCATGGTTCCATTTGCTGCTAAGTCCACTCCCAGATTCTAAAACACTTCACTTCCTCTAATTTTTCTCCATTCAAACTCACATCCCAACTAACTTGTCCCTCAGCCCTGCTGAGCCTAATAACCTTGCTCTTATTTGTATTTGCTCTCAACTTTCTCCTTTAACACACTTTTCCAAACTCAGTCATGAAGTTCTGCAGTTTATCATTGTACTGCAATGCCATTTCCCGCATCAGTGAGGTAGTGCCAGGAAACAGATGAAGAAAGACCTATCCACTAATATACACATGTACATAAATGCACATACAAGTGTATATACATACCAACACATACACATGTCATGTACATATTCATACTACTGTGGGAAATGGCAGAGAGAGAGAGAGAGAGAGAGAGAGAGAGAGAGAGAGAGAGAGAGAGAGAGAGAGAGAGAGAGAGAGAGAGAGAGAGAGAGAGAGAGAGAGAGAGAGAGAGAGAGAGAGAGAGAGAGAGAGAGAGAGAGAGAGAGAGAGTGGCTGGGTGAGTGGAAGGATGAGTGATGTGTATGTGGCAAGATTGACTGACCAAACTTTTAATATAAAATGACAATCAGGATCTTGTGGTAACATACTTCACTAAAAGACAAATGATAAAATCTCAGATATCAGTGCTTATATTATGACAATGAAAATGGAAAATGTGTTGTAAAGTTAAGTATAAAACTAACCATCCATGGAACTTATGTTAGATGATGTTGAAGCCTTCCTGGCACTCATGTCAGGTGATCTCTTTAAGACACCTTCACTTGCTAATTTCCCAATAAGGCTGGAGACACTGCGACTACTGTGTGGTCAGCAAAAATATCTAAATTAGTTTCATTCTATAAAGAAAGCTATAATCAATTATCATCACATATGATAGCGATAAACACAACTGTTTCATCTTGATATGTACATAAGATTCAAAGATTCAATTTTAACAAAAAATATCCCTGTTTAATTCTTATAACAACAGTGGAGTGGATAACTGATAACCATAATTCTTTCATTCACCAAAGATATCTGTTATATCCAAGCCCCAGGCTTACAAACTCATCAACTTTCCTTAACCTTTATATGTGGTCTCTCTAGCATCTGATCCAACTCAACTGACAGACACTTATCTAAGCCTTTATACATTTCATTTTCTCTACACTATCAACCACTTCCTTAAGTAACGCCTCTAATTTTCTTGCTCCAACTACATCCATCTGCTTCAGCTATAATCTTAAGTACATGAGCTAGCTAAACTTCAACTCAAAATGACATCATCTTCTGGTAACTCCATTCAACCCAAAAAATAAAAAAATGTCTTCCACTATTTTCCATACTGTACTGTACTAGACTATCTTTCAACGCAACATAATCCAAAAAGGAATAAGTTTCATTCATTTTTCAATCAATTCATAATATCAATTTAAACAGTTTTATAAAATCAGTTACCCATCTTTTCTTGATATTTTCTGAAACCGCTTCATCTCTGTAGAAAACTTTACTTTTTCAAAATATATACTCATATGTATATTTACAGTTTTTAATTAAATGAAAAAATGTCATTAAGTCAACATCCATAATAAAACGTGTAGTCTGAAAGTAAAGAAAAATTATAGAAAAATGAAGAGTACAACACTCAACCTCGATAAATATACACTGAGGAGAGTAAGTAGTGGGGTACCTTGGTTAAAAGCAAAGCAAAACTGGTCTGACACCCAGTACCTGATGGTTCATCAGAGTATGTAAATCCTAGGATGCATCCATTACGACCAAGAAGCATTTTCTATTGGGCACAGATCATGTTAACTGACCTGAATCCTGTTAAATGAAGGTATAGTTACTCCAAATCTATAGAACATCTTCTTTACATAGGAAATGAAACAAGTTTCTATAAAGATTGGCATCAGAATGCCTGGAAAATGTAAAAGGCAGGATAGCTAGCAGGCAGAGGGAAAACACTAAAAAGAGTTGACCAGTTAGAGCGACAAAAGTTCTTTAAGTATACTGAAAATAGAAATCAACATAGCCTAAACCAAATAATGTCTGTCTATCTATTCAAACTCAACCACCAACTTCTATAGTTTCTCACTTGAGACAGCCACCAGTGCTGTATCATCAGCAAAAAAAACTGACTCACTTCCTAGGCCCTCTCATCCCCAACAAACCACGTTCTCCCCCTCTCTCTAAAACTCTTGCAATTACCTCCCTAACCACCCCATTCGTAAACAAATTAAACAACAATGGAGACAACACACACCCCTCCCAAAGAACGACCTTCACTGGAAACTAGTCACTCTCCTCTCTTCCCACTAATACACATGCTTTACATCCTTGATAAAAACTTTTCACTGCTTTTAACAGCTTACCTCCCATACCATATACTCTTAAGACCTTCATATGCCTTCTCCAGATCCATAAATGCCACATACAAATCCATCTAAATATTTCTCACACGCATTCTTCAAAGCAAACACCTGATCCACACATCCTCTACCACTTCTGAAACCACACTGCTCTTCCCCAATTTGATGCTCAGTACATGCCTTCACCCTCTCAATCAATACCTCCCTACAATTTTCCAGGAATACTCAACAAACTTATGCCTCTGTAGTTTAAACACTCATATATATCCCTTTGGCCTTCGTACAATGGCACTATACATGCATTCCACTAACCCTCAGGTACTTCACCATGATCCATACAAACATTGAATATCCTTACCAACCAATCAACAATACAGTCATCCAGTTTCTTAATATATTCCACTTCAGTCCCATCCAAACCTGCTGACTTCCCAGCTTTCATCTTCCGCAAGGTTTTCACCATCTCTTCTCTCGTAACCAAACCATTCTCCCTGACCCTCTCACTTTGCACACCACCCTGACCAAAACACCCTATATCTGCCACTCTATCACCAACTTTGCACACCACCTTGACCAAAACACCCTATATCTGCCACTCTGTCATCAAACACATTCAACAAACCTTCAAAATACTCATTGCATCTCCTCCTCACTTCATCACTACCTGTTATCACTTCCCCCCCTTGCCCCCTTCACTGACGTTCCCATTTGTTCTCTTGCCTTATGCATGTTATTTACCTCCTTCCAAAACATCTTTTTATTCTCCCTAAAGTTTAATGATACTCTCTCACCCCAACTCTCATTTGCCCTCTTTTTCAACCTTTGCACCTTCCTCTTGACATCCTGCCGCTTTCTCTTATACATCTCCCAGTCATTTGCACTCCTTCCTTGTAAGTATCGTTCAAATGCCTCTCTTCCCTCTTTCACAAACAACTTTACTTCCACATCCCACCACTCACTACCCCTTCTAATCTTCCCAACTCCCACCTTTCTCAAGCCACATGCATGTTTTGCACGTCATCACTGCCTCCCTAAATACATCCCATCCCACGTCAATCGAGAATGTACTTCTTTACACTCTATCACACACTCCCACAACTCCTGCTTCAGGAGTAGTGCTACTCCTTCCTTTGCTCTCTTGTCCTCTCACCAACCCCTGACTTTACTCCCAAGACATTTCCAAGCTATTCTTCCCTTTTCCCTTGAGCTTCATTTCACTCACAGATAGAGCATCCAGGTTATTTCCTTAAATATACTATCCATCTCTCCTCTCTTCTTATCATTCACACTCTCCGCTTGACTCCTGTTTCCATGTTTAGAAATTGAAATACAAGAATGGGAGGGTTTCCAGCCCACTGCTCCTGCCCAAAGGACCACTTTCCAGAGGCTCTGAGGACTAAAGGCTTTGCTACTTCTTGTTTGAAGAGAAATTTTGAGTTTGTTTGAAGAGAAATTTTGAGTTCTTTGAAGTGAGAGTTTTTTGACAATACCATTTTGTCCCTGATACAGCCTTGCAAAAGGTGACTTTTCACTCACAGTGTAACCTCATACAGGCAGAGTCCAGTAACACCTATTTATGAAGCAAAGAACAATCAACTGGACAAACCATAAAGGCCCCTAGTTCTCCTGACACAGACCAGCTGATAACATCAAACAACCTTGGAACTTGCTGAATTATCTAAGTTTCTCACAATAAATCTGCTAAATAGGTAAAATGCAGGAAGATAAATTCTATGAAGATTATGGATTAAGCTAAACAATATCTGACAAGAAAGACTTGAAATATGTTTGATGTGCTAAATATCTAGAGATTAATTGAGGTGGGCTGCCTGTGCAGCCCAACCAATGGAAGGATGATGACGTTGATGCTGGGTGGTGGCTTCTGATTGGAAAGGAGCTTGGGGTCAAGCTACTTGTGCTGCTGCTGTTTGGGTAGTTTGTTAGGGTCAGAGGCTTAAACCTCACCAGAGGGAAAGGAGTTAGAGGCTTCTAACTTTAGGAGATCCATAGATGATTCCCATAGGTCTTGGGAGAAAAGAAAAAAAAAAAAAAAAAAAATGGAGAGAAATATCTAAGATAATAAAAACTCCACTAAATTTACAATAACACACCAAAGTACTTCACAGGATATGAAAATATACATGTAAATACACTTCTGGGAATATAAATGTTTCATTTACAAACACTTACCTTTTTTCTTCCATACTCTGTTCTTCCTCTTCCTCTTCATCTTCTTCCTCTGTGTCCCGGGATTTTGTTCGTGGTCTGGGAGAGTCTCGAGTTACATCAGATTCTGAACGGGCTAACGAGTCAGAGCGAGTAAGTGATTCTATGCTCCCTCTTTCACTACCTGTTCTCCCTCCTCCGGTGTGCGGGGAACTTTCAACAGAGGAAGTGGAACCATACTTGAGCAGACGTGGACTGTTAAGAGAAAACCTTGCTCACAATTCTAATGTCAGTTATAATCCAAGGTTAGTCTTAAAGAAAAATACAATCCTTCAGCTCCCATGAGGGAAAGTATGAAATAAAAGCAAAAATATACACATTTTTCTTTTCATGACAAGCTAATGTATTGGGGGCCTGAATATCAATTTCTCTATCAACTGTTTCACCATTCAGAATGTGCTCTTTTCATTTCCAATTTCTTTACAAGACACAGCTGCCAACACGCTATGACAACATACTACTCAGGCTTGAACAAACATCACTTGAAATCTAATTAGATTACTTCAGTAAAGAGTTTTCTAGTCCCCAGTCATGTGCACTCTAAATCACTCTGTCAGTGTTTCTTGATTGGATCTGTCCAACCACTCCTGCATTCAATCTTTGTTCACCTTGACTCCCTACACCTACAGGTGTAAACTGCCAGATCCATGGGAGACATTTTTAACCACAAATAACTACTATAAGGGAAATATATCTTGAATGTGGGCCATTTTTACTTCCTTTCTCGATACATGTTCATTCAGGGTTCAGACTTATTTTTGGGCAGCATTATCCAGTAAGATCAAAGCAAACAACTTGCAATCCCCTACGAGGTCATCACCCACCATTTGAGATACAATACTCTAAATTCAACCAAAAGAGATTTCAAAAAGCTAAGATCAGCCATTGTGAGGAACTGTACATCAATAAAGCAAATAACCCTCTCACTATTCTGTGGATCATAAGATGCATTCACCTTTAAGCTTTGGGCATCAAATGACTTCTCGATGATTGCAGCCTTCATCTGATGTTTAATTATACCAATCACTCAAAGATATCATGAACAAATTCTTGCCACAGCTAGATAAAATATCATGCACTTGAGTCACCCACAGATCAGCATAGGAGATGTTCATGCATTGACTTGTCAACATGGCATGATGCCATACATACATACCCACTATCATATAATCCATATGATACACAAAGGAACTGTGAATTAACATGAAGTGGAAACCTTGTATAAATTATGATTTTAACATGAAGCAGATTAGGAAGAGAAATATGTATTTCTGAAGGAAGGAATAAAGCAAGAACATACTAGAATATTTCAGGTCTTTTTTCACAATGAAAAATGATATACGAGTTAGGAATCTAAATGAAAATACTACGAGGTTTATTTACATTACAGCTTAAAATGGCCCTCAGGAATTCCATTAAAGTCTCATAAATTGAGTAAATACAAACTTATTCAATTAGCAATCAACCCACACTTTAAAGTAACAGAAAATAAAGAAGAGGTCATTCATGTGCATAACTGTCTCAAGATGTCTTCCATAAACATGCACTCACTCTTTTTTTTTTTTTTTTTTTTTTTTTGCTTTGTCGCTGTCTCCCGCGTTTGCGAGGTAGCGCAAGGAAACAGACGAAAGAAATGGCCCAACCCACCCCCATACACATGTATATACATACGTCCACACACACAAATATACATACCTACACAGCTTTCCATGGTTTACCCCAGACGCTTCACATGCCCCGATTCAATCCACTGACAGCACGTCAACCCCGGTATACCACATCGCTCCAATTCACTCTATTCCTTGCCCTCCTTTCACCCTCCTGCATGTTCAGGCCCCGATCACACAAAATCTTTTTCACTCCATCTTTCCACCTCCAATTTGGTCTCCCTCTTCTCCTCATTCCCTCCACCTCCGACACATATATCCTCTTGGTCAATCTTTCCTCACTCATTCTCTCCATGTGCCCAAACCATTTCAAAACACCCTCTTCTGCTCTCTCAACCACGCTCTTTTTATTTCTACACATCTCTCTTACCCTTACGTTACTTACTCGATCAAACCACCTCACACCACACATTGTCCTCAAACATCTCATTTCCAGCACATCCATCCTCCAGCGCACAACTCTATCCATAGCCCACGCCTCGCAACCATACAACATTGTTGGAACCACTATTCCTTCAAACATACCCGTTTTTGCTTTCCGAGATAATGTTCTCGACTTCCACACATTTTTCAAGGCTCCCAGAATTTTCGCCCCCTCCCCCACCCTATGATCCACTTCCGCTTCCATGGTTCCATCCGCTGCCAGATCCACTCCCAGATATCTAAAACACTTCACTTCCTCCAGTTTTTCTCCATTCAAACTCACCTCCCAATTGACTTGACCCTCAACCCTACTGTACCTAATAACCTTGCTCTTATTCACATTTACTCTTAACTTTCTTCTTTCACACACTTTACCAAACTCCGTCACCAGCTTCTGCAGTTTCTCACATGAATCAGCCACCAGCGCTGTATCATCAGCGAACAACAACTGACTCACTTCCCAAGCTCTCTCATCCCCAACAGACTTCATACTTGCCCCTCTTTCCAAAACTCTTGCATTCACCTCCCTAACAACCCCATCCATAAACAAATTAAACAACCATGGAGACATCACACACCCCTGCCGCAAACCTACATTCACTGAGAACCAATCACTTTCCTCTCTTCCTACACGTACACATGCCTTACATCCTCGATAAAAACTTTTCACTGCTTCTAACAACTTGCCTCCCACACCATATATTCTTAATACCTTCCACAGAGCATCTCTATCAACTCTATCATATGCCTTCTCCAGATCCATAAATGCTACATACAAATCCATTTGCTTTTCTAAGTATTTCTCACATACATTCTTCAAAGCAAACACCTGATCCACACATCCTCTACCACTTCTGAAACCACACTGCTCTTCCCCAATCTGATGCTCTGTACATGCCTTCACCCTCTCAATCAATACCCTCCCATATAATTTACCAGGAATACTCAACAAACTTATACCTCTGTAATTTGAGCACTCACTCTTATCCCCTTTGCCTTTGTACAATGGCACTATGCACGCATTCCGCCAATCCTCAGGCACCTCACCATGATCATACATACATTAAATAACCTTACCAACCAGTCAACAATACAGTCACCCCCCTCTTTTAATAAATTCCACTGCAATACCATCCAAACCTGCTGCCTTGCCGGCTTTCATCTTCCGCAAAGCATTTAACCACCTCTTCTCTGTTTACCAAATAATAATAATAATAATAATAATAATAATTTTAGATATCTGGAGTGGATCTGGCAGCAGATGGAACCATGGAAAGCGGAAGTGGATCATAGGGTGGGGGAGGGGGCGAAAATCCTGGGAGCCTTGAAGAATGTGTGGAAGTCGAGAACATTATCTCGGAAAGCAAAAATGGGTATGTTTGAAGGAATAGTGGTTCCAACAATGTTGTATGGTTGCGAGGCGTGGGCTATGGATAGAGTTGTGCGCAGGAGGATGGATGTGCTGGAAATGAGATGTTGAGGACAATGTGTGGTGTGAGGTGGTTTGATCGAGTAAGTAACGTAAGGGTAAGAGAGATGTGTGGAAATAAAAAGAGCGTGGTTGAGAGAGCAGCAGAGGGTGTTTTTAAGTTGTTTGGGCAACATGGAGAACTATGTATAAAGATCATATATAAAGATACATCAATGACAAGAGGTACGACTCATATCTTGTAGCATCTACTGGAGTCTTTTCATCAGGGAACAGAAGAGGAGAACCAAATTGAGGTGAAAGATGGAGTGAAAAAGATTTTGTGTGATCGGGGCCTGAACATGCAGGAGGGTGAAAGGAGGGCAAGGAAATAGAGTGAATTGGAGCGATGTGGTATACCGGGGTTGACGTGCTGTCAGTGGATTGAATCAAGGCATGTGAAGCGTCTGGGTAAACCATGGAAAGCTGTGTAGGTATGTATATTTGCGTGTGTGGACGTATGTATATACATGTGTATGGGGGGGGTTGGGCCATTTCTTTCGTCTGTTTCCTTGCGCTACCTCGCAAACGCGGAGACAGTGACAAAGTATAATAAAAAAATAATAATAAGTAGGTTTGTGGCAGGGTGTGTGATGCCTCCATGATTGTTTAATTTGTTTATGGATGGGGTTGTTAGGAGGTGAATGCAAGAGTTTTGGAAAGAGGGGCAAGTATGAAGTCTGTTGGGGATGAGAGAGCCTGGGAAGTGAGTCAGTTGTTGTTCGCTGATGATACAGCACTGGTGGCTGATTCATGTGAGAAACTGCAGAAGCTGGTGACTGAGTTTGGTAAAGTGTGTGAAAGAAGAAAGTTAAGAGTAAATGTGAATAAGAGCAAGGTATTAGGTACGTAGGGTTGAGGGTCAAGTCAATTGGCAGGTAAGTTTGAATCGAGAAAAACTGGAGGAAGTGAAGTGTTTTAGATATCTGGAGTGGATCTGGCAGCAGATGGAACCATGGAAAGCGGAAGTGGATCATAGGGTGGGGGAGGGGGCGAAAATCCTGGGAGCCTTGAAGAATGTGTGGAAGTCGAGAACATTATCTCGGAAAGCAAAAATGGGTATGTTTGAAGGAATAGTGGTTCCAACAATGTTGTATGGTTGCGAGGCGTGGGCTATGGATAGAGTTGTGCGCAGGAGGATGGATGTGCTGGAAATGAGATGTTGACGACAATGTGTGGTGTGAGGTGGTTTGATCGAGTAAGTAACGTAAGGGTAAGAGAGATGTGTGGAAATAAAAAGAGCGTGGTTGAGAGAGCAGAGAGGGTGTTTTGAAATGGTTTGGGCACATGGAGAGAATGAGTGAGGAAAGATTGACCAAGAGGATATATGTGTCGGAGGTGGAGGGAACGAGAAGAGGGAGACCAAATTGGAGGTGGAAAGATGGAGTGAAAAAGATTTTGTGTGATCGGGGCCTGAACATGCAGGAGGGTGAAAGGAGGGCAAGGAAATAGAGTGAATTGGAGCGATGTGGTATACAGGGGTTGACGTGCTGTCAGTGATGAATCAGGGCATGTGAAGCGTCTGGGTAAACCATGGAAAGCTGTGTAGGTATGTATATTTGCGTGTGTGGACGTATGTATATACATGTGTATGGGGGTGGGTTGGGCCATTTCTTTCGTCTGTTTCCTTGCGCTACTCGCAAACGCGGAGACAGCAACAAAGCAAAAAGAAAAAAAAAAAAAATATATATATATATATATATATATATTATATATATATATATGATAAATTTTTAATTTTCCAAAAGAAGGAACAGAGAATTGGCCAGGTGAGGGTATTCCCTCAAAGTCCCAGTCTTCTGTTCTGAAACGCTACCCGCTAATCGAATGGCAAATAAGTTTTGAAAGAAAGAAAAGATATATATGTACGATGTGGTATACCGGGGTTGACGTGCTGTCAGTGGATTGAATCAAGGCATGTGAAGCGTCTGGGTAAACCATGAAAAGGTCAGTGGGGCCTAGATGTGGATACGGAGCTGTGATTTCAGTGCATTACACATGACAGCTAGAGACTGAGTGTGAACGAATGGGGACTTTTGTTGTCTTTTCCTAGCGCTAAACCTCCACCCATGAGGGGGAGGTGGATGCTAGTCCAGGTTGTCGAGGTGGAAGATGGGAGTGAATAAGGGCAGACAGTGTGAATTGTGTGCATGTGTATATGTGTGTGTGTCTGTGTGTGTATATATATGTTTATTTGAGATGTATGGGTATGTATATTTGCGTGTGTGGACGTATGTATATACATGTGTATGGGGGTGGGTTGGGCCATTTCTTTCGTCTGTTTCCTTGCGCTACCTCGCAAACGCGGAGACAGCAACAAAGCAAAAAGAAAAAAAAAAAAAATATATATATATATATTATATATATATATATAATATATATATATATATATATTTTTTTTTATACTTTGTCGCTGTCTCCCGCGTTTGCGAGGTAGCGCAAGGAAACAGACGAAAGAAATGGCCCAACCCACCCCCATACACATGTATATACATACGTCCACACACGCAAATATACATACCTACACAGCTTTCCATGGTTTACCCCAGACGCTTCACATGCCTTGATTCAATCCACTGACAGCACGTCAACCCCTGTATACCACATCGCTCCAATTCACTCTATTCCTTGCCCTCCTTTCACCTCCTGCATGTTCAGGCCCCGATCACACAAAATCTTTTTCACTCCATCTTTCCACCTCCAATTTGGTCTCCCTCTTCTCCTCATTCCTCCACCTCCGACACATATATCCTCTTGGTCAATCTTTCCTCACTCATTCTCTCCATGTGCCCAAACCATTTCAAAAACACCCTCTTCTGCTCTCTCAACCACGCTCTTTTTATTTCCACACATCTCTCTTACCCTTACGTTACTTACTCGATCAAACCACCTCACACCACACATTGTCCTCAAACATCTCATTTCCAGCACATCCATCCTCCAGCGCACAACTCTATCCATAGCCCACGCCTCGCAACCATACAACATTGTTGGAACCACTATTCCTTCAAACATACCCATTTTTGCTTTCCGAGATAATGTTCTCGACTTCCACACATTTTTCAAGGCTCCCAGAATTTTCGCCCCCTCCCCCACCCTATGATCCACTTCCGCTTCCATGGTTCCATCCGCTGCCAGATCCACTCCCAGATATCTAAAACACTTCACTTCCTCCAGTTTTTCTCCATTCAAACTCACCTCCCAATTGACTTGACCCTCAACCCTACTGTACCTAATAACCTTGCTCTTATTCACATTTACTCTTAACTTTCTTCTTCCACACACTTTACCAAACTCAGTCACCAGCTTCTGCAGTTTCTCACATGAATCAGCCACCAGCGCTGTATCATCAGCGAACAACAACTGACTCACTTCCCAAGCTCTCTCATCCCCAACAGACTTCATACTTGCCCCTCTTTCCAAAACTCTTGCATTCACCTCCCTAACAACCCCATCCATAAACAAATTAAACAACCATGGAGACATCACACACCCCTGCCGCAAACCTACATTCACTGAGAACCAATCACTTTCCTCTCTTCCTACACATACACATGCCTTACATCCTCGATAAAAACTTTTCACTGCTTCTAACAACTTGCCTCCCACACCATATATTCTTAATACCTTCCACAGAGCATCTCTATCAACTCTATCATATGCCTTCTCCAGATCCATAAATGCTACATACAAATCCATTTGCTTTTCTAAGTATTTCTCACATACATTCTTCAAAGCAAACACCTGATCCACACATCCTCTACCACTTCTGAAACGACACTGCTCTTCCCCAATCTGATGCTCTGTACATGCCTTCACCCTCTCAGTCAATACCCTCCCATACAATTTGCCAGGAACACTCAACAAACTTATACCTCTGTAATTTGAGCACTCACTCTTTTGTTTTTCTTTGTCGCTGTCTCCCGCGTTTGCGAGGTAGCGCAAGGAAACAGACGAAAGAAATGGCCCAACCCACCCCCATACACATGTATATACATACGTCCACACACGCAAATATACATACCTACACAGCTTTCCATGGTTTACCCCAGACGCTTCACATGCCTTGATTCAATCCACTGACAGCACGTCAACCCCGGTATACCACATCGCTCCAATTCACTCTATTCCTTGCCCTCCTTTCACCTCCTGCATGTTCAGGCCCCGATCACACAAAATCTTTTTCACTCCATCTTTCCACCTCCAATTTGGTCTCCCTCTTCTCCTCATTCCTCCACCTCCGACACATATATCCTCTTGGTCAATCTTTCCTCACTCATTCTCTCCATGTGCCCAAACCATTTCAAAAACACCCTCTTCTGCTCTCTCAACCACGCTCTTTTTATTTCCACACATCTCTCTTACCCTTACGTTACTTACTCGATCAAACCACCTCACACCACACATTGTCCTCAAACATCTCATTTCCAGCACATCCATCCTCCAGCGCACAACTCTATCCATAGCCCACGCCTCGCAACCATACAACATTGTTGGAACCACTATTCCTTCAAACATACCCATTTTTGCTTTCCGAGATAATGTTCTCGACTTCCACACATTTTTCAAGGCTCCCAGAATTTTCGCCCCCTCCCCCACCCTATGATCCACTTCCGCTTCCATGGTTCCATCCGCTGCCAGATCCACTCCCAGATATCTAAAACACTTCACTTCCTCCAGTTTTTCTCCATTCAAACTCACCTCCCAATTGACTTGACCCTCAACCCTACTGTACCTAATAACCTTGCTCTTATTCACATTTACTCTTAACTTTCTTCTTCCACACACTTTACCAAACTCAGTCACCAGCTTCTGCAGTTTCTCACATGAATCAGCCACCAGCGCTGTATCATCAGCGAACAACAACTGACTCACTTCCCAAGCTCTCTCATCCCCAACAGACTTCATACTTGCCCCTCTTTCCAAAACTCTTGCATTCACCTCCCTAACAACCCCATCCATAAACAAATTAAACAACCATGGAGACATCACACACCCCTGCCGCAAACCTACATTCACTGAGAACCAATCACTTTCCTCTCTTCCTACACATACACATGCCTTACATCCTCGATAAAAACTTTTCACTGCTTCTAACAACTTGCCTCCCACACCATATATTCTTAATACCTTCCACAGAGCATCTCTATCAACTCTATCATATGCCTTCTCCAGATCCATAAATGCTACATACAAATCCATTTGCTTTTCTAAGTATTTCTCACATACATTCTTCAAAGCAAACACCTGATCCACACATCCTCTACCACTTCTGAAACCACACTGCTCTTCCCCAATCTGATGCTCTGTACATGCCTTCACCCTCTCAATCAATACCCTCCCATATAATTTACCAGGAATACTCAACAAACTTATACCTCTGTAATTTGAGCACTCACTCTTATCCCCTTTGCCTTTGTACAATGGCACTATGCACGCATTCCGCCAATCCTCAGGCACCTCACCATGAGTCATACATACATTAAATAACCTTACCAACCAGTCAACAATACAGTCACCCCCTTTCTTAATAAATTCCACTGCAATACCATCCAAACCTGCTGCCTTGCCGGCTTTCATCTTCCGCAAAGCTTAACCACCTCTTCTCTGTTTACCAAATAATAATAATAATAATAATAATAATAATAATAATAATAATAATAATAATAATAATAATAATAATAATAATAATAATAATAATAATAATAATTTTAGATATCTGGAGTGGATCTGGCAGCAGATGGAACCATGGAAAGCGGAAGTGGATCATAGGGTGGGGGAGGGGGCGAAAATCCTGGGAGCCTTGAAGAATGTGTGGAAGTCGAGAACATTATCTCGGAAAGCAAAAATGGGTATGTTTGAAGGAATAGTGGTTCCAACAATGTTGTATGGTTGCGAGGCGTGGGCTATGGATAGAGTTGTGCGCAGGAGGATGGATGTGCTGGAAATGAGATGTTGAGGACAATGTGTGGTGTGAGGTGGTTTGATCGAGTAAGTAACGTAAGGGTAAGAGAGATGTGTGGAAATAAAAAGAGCGTGGTTGAGAGAGCAGAGAGGGTGTTTTGAAATGGTTTGGGCACATGGAGAGAATGAGTGAAGAAAGATTGACAAAAAGGATATATGTGTCAGAGGTGGAAGGAAGGAGGAGAAACAGGAGACCAAACTGGAGGTGGAAGGATGGGGTGAAAAAGATTTTGAGCAATCGGGGCCATGTTGTCAATGGCCTGAACCAGGGCATGAGAAACATCTGGGGTAAACCATGAAAAGGTCAGTGGGGCCTAGATGTGGATACGGAGCTGTGATTTCAGTGCATTACACATGACAGCTAGAGACTGAAGTGAATGAATGGGGTCTTTTTTGTCTGTTTTCCTGGTGCTACTGTGAAGAAGCAGAGGGGTAGCGATGCTGTTCCTGTGGGGTGGAATGATGTCAGGAATGTCTGAAGGTAAGGAAGTATGAATATATATATATGTGTGTATATATGTACATGTCTCTTTATGTGTATATATACGCGGGAGACAGCGACAAAGCAAAATATATAAAAATAAATAAATAATATATTTTTTTTTTTTTTTTTTTTTATACTTTGTCGCTGTCTCCCGCGTTTGCGAGGTAGCGCAAGGAAACAGACGAAAGAAATGGCCCAACCCCCCCCCCATACACATGTACATACACACGTCCACACACGCAAAATATACATACCTACACAGCTTTCCATGGTTTACCCCAGACGCTTCACATGCCTTGATTCAATCCACTGACAGCACGTCAACCCCTGTATACCACATCGCTCCAATTCACTCTATTCCTTGCCCTCCTTTCACCCTCCTGCATGTTCAGGCCCCGATCACACAAAATCTTTTTCACTCCATCTTTCCACCTCCAATTTGGTCTCCCTCTTCTCCTCGTTCCCTCCACCTCCGACACATATATCCTCTTGGTCAATCTTTCCTCACTCATTCTCTCCAAGTGCCCAAACCATTTCAAAACACCCTCTTCTGCTCTCTCAACCACGCTCTTTTTATTTCCACACAACTCTCTTACCCTTACGTTACTTACTCGATCAAACCACCTCACACCACACATTGTCCTCAAATATCTCATTTCCAGCACATCCATCCTCCTGCGCACAACTCTATCCATAGCCCACGCCTCGCAACCATACAACATTGTTGGAACCACTATTCCTTCAAACATACCCATTTTTGCTTTCCGAGATAATGTTCTCGACTTCCACACATTTTTCAAGGCTCCCAAAATTTTCGCCCCCTCCCCCACCCTATGATCCACTTCCGCTTCCATGGTTCCATCCGCTGACAGATCCACTCCCAGATATCTAAAACACTTCACTTCCTCCAGTTTTTCTCTATTCAAACTCACCTCCCAATTGACTTGACCCTCAACCCTACTGTACAAAGGCAAAGGGGATAAGAGTGAGTGCTCAAATTACAGAGGTATAAGTTTGTTGAGTATTCCTGGTAAATTATATGGGAGGGTATTGATTGAGAGGGTGAAGGCATGTACAGAGCATCAGATTGGGGAAGAGCAGTGCGGTTTCAGAAGTGGTAGAGGATGTGTGGATCAGGTGTTTGCTTTGAAGAATGTATGTGAGAAATACTTAGAAAAGCAAATGGATTTGTATGTAGCATTTATGGATCTGGAGAAGGCATATGATAGAGTTGATAGAGATGCTCTGTGGAAGGTATTAAGAATATATGGTGTGGGAGGCAAGTTGTTAGAAGCAGTGAAAAGTTTTTATCGAGGATGTAAGGCATGTGTACGTGTAGGAAGAGAGGAAAGTGATTGGTTCTCAGTGAATGTAGGTTTGCGGCAGGGGTGTGTGATGTCTCCATGGTTGTTTAATTTGTTTATGGATGGGGTTGTTAGGGAGGTAAATGCAAGAGTCCTGGAAAGAGGGGCAAGTATGAAGTCTGTTGGGGATGAGAGAGATTGGGAAGTGAGTCAGTTGTTGTTCGCTGATGATACAGCGCTGGTGGCTGATTCATGTGAGAAACTGCAGAAGCTGGTGACTGAGTTTGGTAAAGTGTGTGGAAGAAGAAAGTTAAGAGTAAATGTGAATAAGAGCAAATAATATATATATATATATATATTATCCCTGGGATAGGGGAGAAAGAATACTTCCCACGTATTCCCTGTGTGTCGTAGAAGGCGACTTAAAGGGGAGGGAGCGGGGGGCTGGAAATCCTCCCCTCTTGTTTTTTTTTTCTTTTTAATTTTCCAAAAGAAGGAACAGAGAAGGGGGCCAGGTGAGGATATTCCCTCAGATGCCCAATCCTCTGTTCTTAACGCTACCTTGCTAACGCGGGAAATGGCGAATAGTTTGAAAGAAAGAAAAATATATATATATATATATATATATATTTTTTTTTCATACGATTCGCCATTTCCCGCATTTGCGAGGTAGCGTTAAGAACAGAGGACTGGGCCTTAGAGGGAAAATCTTCACCTGGCCCCCTTCTCTGTTCCTTCTTTTGGAAAATTAGAAGGATATATATATATATATATATATATATATATATATATATATATATATATATATATATATATATATTTTTTTCTTTTTTTTTTTGCTTTGTCGCTGTCTCCCGCGTTTGCGAGGTAGTGCAAGGAAACAGACGAAAGAAATGGCCCAACCCACCCCCATACACATGTATATACATACGTCCACACACGCAAATATACATACCTACACAGCTTTCCATGGTTTACCCCAGACGCTTCACATGCCTTGATTCAATCCACTGACAGCACGTCAACCCCGGTATACCACATCGCTCCAATTCACTCTATTCCTTGCCCTCCTTTCACCCTCCTGCATGTTCAGGCCCCGATCACACAAAATCTTTTTCACTCCATCTTTCCACCTCCAATTTGGTCTCCCTCTTCTCCTCATTCCCTCCACCTCCGACACATATATCCTCTTGGTCAATCTTTCCTCACTCATTCTCTCCATGTGCCCAAACCATTTCAAAACACCCTCTTCTGCTCTCTCAACCACGCTCTTTTTATTTCCACACATCTCTCTTACCCTTACGTTACTTACTCGATCAAACTACCTCACACCACACATTGTCCTCAAACATCTCATTTCCAGCACATCCATCCTCCTGCGCACAACTCTATCCATAGTCCACGCCTCGCAACCATACAACATTGTTGGAACCACTATTCCTTCAAACATACCCATTTTTGCTTTCCGAGATAATGTTCTCGACTTCCACACATTCTTCAAGGCTCCCAGAATTTTCGCCCCCTCCCCCACCCTATGATCCACTTCCGCTTCCATGGTTCCATCCGCTGCCAGATCCACTCCCAGATATCTAAAACACTTCACTTCCTCCAGTTTTTCTCCATTCAAACTCACCTCCCAATTGAATTGACCCTCAACCCTACTGTACCTAATAACCTTGCTCTTATTCACATTTACTCTTAACTTTCTTCTTTCACACACTTTACCAAACTCAGTCACCAGCTTCTGCAGTTTCTCACATGAATCAGCCACCAGCGCTGTATCATCAGCGAACAACAACTGACTCACTTCCCAAGCTCTCTCATCCCCAACAGACTTCATACTTGCCCCTCTTTCCAAAACTCTTGCATTCACCTCCCTAACAACCCCATCCATAAACAAATTAAACAACCATGGAGACATCACACACCCCTGCCGCAAACCTACATTCACTGAGAACCAATCACTTTCCTCTCTTCCTACACATACACATGCCTTACATCCTCGATAAAAACTTTTCACTGCTTCTAACAACTTGCCTCCCACACCATATATTCTTAATACCTTCCACAGAGCATCTCTATCAACTCTATCATATGCCTTCTCCAGATCCATAAATGCTACATACAAATCCATTTGCTTTTCTAAGTATTTCTCACATACATTCTTCAAAGCAAACACCTGATCCACACATCCTCTACCACTTCTGAAACCACACTGCTCTTCCCCAATCTGATGCTCTGTACATGCCTTCACCCTCTCAATCAATACCCTCCCATATAATTTGCCAGGAATACTCAACAAACTTATACCTCTGTAATTTGAGCACTCACTCTTATCCCCTTTGCCTTTGTACAATGGCACTATGCACGCATTCCGCCAATCCTCAGGCACCTCACCATGAGTCATACATACATTAAATAACCTTACCAACCAGTCAACAATACAGTCACCCCCTCTTTTAATAAATTCCACTGCAATACCATCCAAACCTGCTGCCTTGCCGGCTTTCATCTTCCGCAAAGCTTTTACCACCTCTTCTCTGTTTACCAAATAATAATAATAATAATAATAATAATAATTTTAGATATCTGGGAGTGGATCTGGCAGCGGATGGAACCATGGAAGCGGAAGTGGATCATAGGGTGGGGGAGGGGGCGAAAATTCTGGGGGCCTTGAAGAATGTGTGGAAGTCGAGAACATTATCTCGGAAAGCAAAAATGGGTATGTTTGAAGGAATAGTGGTTCCAACAATGTTGTATGGTTGCGAGGCGTGGGCTGTGGATAGAGTTGTGCGCAGGAGGATGGATGTGCTGGAAATGAGATGTTTGAGGACAATGTGTGGTGTGAGGTGGTTTGATCGAGTGAGTAACGTAAGGGTAAGAGAGATGTGTGGAAATAAAAAGAGCGTGGTTGAGAGAGCAGAAGAGGGTGTTTTGAAGTGGTTTGGGCACATGGAGAGAATGAGTGAGGAAAGATTGACCAAGAGGATATATGTGTCGGAGGTGGAGGGAACGAGAAGAGGGAGACCAAATTGGAGGTGGAAAGATGGAGTGAAAAAGATTTTGTGTGATCGGGGCCTGAACATGCAGGAGGGTGAAAGGAGGGCAAGGAATAGAGTAAATTGGAGCGATGTGGTATACCGGGGTTGACGTGCTGTCAGTGGATTGAATCAAGGCATGTGAAGCGTCTGGGGTAAACCATGGAAAGCTGTGTAGGTATGTATATTGGCGTGTGTGGACGTATGTATATACATGTGTATGGGGGGGGGGTTGGGCCATTTCTTTCGTCTGTTTCCTTGCGCTACCTCGCAAACGCGGGAGACAGTGACAAAGTATAATAAAAAAATAATAATAATGTAGGTTTGTGGCAGGGGTGTGTGATGCCTCCATGATTGTTTAATTTGTTTACGGATGGGGTTGTTAAGGAGGTGAATGCAAGAGTTTTGGAAAGAGGGGCAAGTATGAAGTCTGTTGGGGATGAGAGAGCCTGGGAAGTGAGTCAGTTGTTGTTCGCTGATGATACAGCACTGGTGGCTGATTCATGTGAGAAACTGCAGAAGCTGGTGACTGAGTTTGGTAAAGTGTGTGAAAGAAGAAAGTTAAGAGTAAATGTGAATAAGAGCAAGGTTATTAGGTACAGTAGGGTTGAGGGTCAAGTCAATTGGCAGGTAAGTTTGAATCGAGAAAAACTGGAGGAAGTGAAGTGTTTTAGATATCTGGGAGTGGATCTGGCAGCAGATGGAACCATGGAAGCGGAAGTGGATCATAGGGTGGGGGAGGGGGCGAAAATCCTGGGAGCCTTGAAGAATGTGTGGAAGTCGAGAACATTATCTCGGAAAGCAAAAATGGGTATGTTTGAAGGAATAGTGGTTCCAACAATGTTGTATGGTTGCGAGGCGTGGGCTATGGATAGAGTTGTGCGCAGGAGGATGGATGTGCTGGAAATGAGATGTTTGAGGACAATGTGTGGTGTGAGGTGGTTTGACCGAGTAAGTAACGTAAGGGTAAGAGAGATGTGTGGAAATAAAAAGTGCGTGGTTGAGAGAGCAGAAGAGGGTGTTTTGAAATGGTTTGGGCACATGGAGAGAATGAGTGAGGAAAGATTGACCAAGAGGATATATGTGTCGGAGGTGGAGGGAACGAGGAGAAGTGGGAGACCAAATTGGAGGTGGAAAGATGGAGTGAAAAAGATTTTGTGTGATCGGGGCCTGAACATGCAGGAGGGTGAAAGGAGGGCAAGGAATAGAGTGAATTGGAGCGATGTGGTATACAGGGGTTGACGTGCTGTCAGTGGATTGAATCAGGGCATGTGAAGCGTCTGGGGTAAACCATGGAAAGCTGTGTAGGTATGTATATTTGCGTGTGTGGACGTATGTATATACATGTGTATGGGGGTGGGTTGGGCCATTTCTTTCGTCTGTTTCCTTGCGCTACCTCGCAAACGCGGGAGACAGCAACAAAGCAAAAAGAAAAAAATATATATATATATATATATATATATATATATATATATATATAAAATTTTTAATTTTCCAAAAGAAGGAACAGAGAATTGGGCCAGGTGAGGGTATTCCCTCAAAGTCCCAGTCTTCTGTTCTTAACGCTACCACGCTAATGCGGGAAATGGCGAATAGTTTGAAAGAAAAGAAAAGATATATATATAACGATGTGGTATACCGGGGTTGACGTGCTGTCAATGGATTGAACCAGGGCATGTGAAGCGTCTGGGGTAAACCATGGAAAGTTCTGTGGGGCCTGAATGTGGAAAGGGAGCTGTGGTTTCGGGCATTATTGCATGATAGCTAGAGACTGAGTGTGAACGAATGGGGACTTTGTTGTCTTTTCCTAGCGCTACCTCGCACACATGAGGGGGAGGGGGATGCTATTCCATGTGTGGCGAGGTGGTGATGGGAGTGAATAAGGGCAGACAGTGTGAATTGTGTGCATGTGTATATGTGTGTGTGTCTGTGTGTGTATATATATGTGTACTTTGAGATGTATGGGTATGTATATTTGCGTGTGGACGTGTATGTATATACATGTGTATTGGGGTGGGTTGGGCCATTTCTTTCGTCTGTTTCCTTGCGCTACCTCGCAAACGCGGGAGACAGCGACAAAGCAAAATAAGACAAATAATATGTGTGTGTATAGGTGTATGGGTGCATTCATGTGCAATATGTGTATATGAGTGGATGGGCCATTCTTCGTCTATTTCCTGGCACTACCTCGTTGATGCAGGAAACAGTGATCAAGTATTATAATAATAATAATAATAATACAAGTACACCACTGAATTTCCGACATCTGATGGATCGAGACCTCCTAAAGTCCGGACCAAATTACATGAGGGAACTTGAAATTACAGCAGCCACCAGACTAGTTTACCGGGTGGCCACAGATGGTGTTGTGAGTAGGGCGTGCTCATTTACATTCTTTACATTGCACTTGGTGGTGATACCATAAATCTGAGATTCTTAACTTATTCTGCTTAAATTTAACCCTAGCTATGGCTTCTAAGACATATGAGTATCAGTCGTGGTGTCAAATGTAAACACCAGTCCATATTGATCCAAGATAATGCAGAACTGTTGAAAATAACGGACCATGGTGTTTCAGTGCATAAGCTGTGTGACATCTACAGTATTGGTTTATCAACTGTTTATGATATAAAGAAGCAAAGGGAGAAAATATTGAAATTCTATGCCGACAGTGATTCCAAGAAGCAAATGATGATTAGAAAAACTGTGAACGATGATAAGACTACTGAGTATGATAGAGTGATGATGGAATGGTTTCAACAACGTCGAAGTGATGGAGTGGACTTGTCAGGTATCATGATAATGGACCAGGCTAAGTTGTTCCATAAAGAACTTAAATTACATGAACATGGATATAGTGAAGGATGGCTTCAAAGATTCAAGAAGCGTCATGGAATTTCCATGAATAAAGTAAGCAGAAAAAAGCGGTCTGCAAACCACGAAGGAGCTGCTGAGTATGTGGATGAATTTGCAAAACTTGTAGCTGATGAGCACCTCAGTCCTGAGCAGGTGTATACGTACCTGTATTTCATTCACTTATTTAATTTATATTTTTTTTTTTTTTCTTTTTTATACTTTGTCGCTGTCTCCCACGTTTGCGAGGTAGCGCAAGGAAACAGACGAAAGAAATGGCCCAACCCCCCCCATACACATGTATATACATACGTCCACACACGCAAATATACATACCTACACAGCTTTCCATGGTTTACCCCAGACGCTTCACATGCCTTGATTCAATCCACTGACAGCACGTCAACCCCGGTATACCACGTCGCTCCAATTCACTCTATTCCTTGCCCTCCTTTCACCCTCCTGCATGTTCAGGCCCCGATCACACAAAATCTTTTTCACTCCATCTTTCCACCTCCAATTTGGTCTCCCTCTTCTCCTCGTTCCCTCCACCTCCGACACATATATCCTCTTGGTCAATCTTTCCTCACTCATTCTCTCCATGTGCCCAAACCACTTCAAAACACCCTCTTCTGCTCTCTCAACCACGCTCTTTTTATTTCCACACATCTCTCTTACCCTTACGTTACTCACTCGATCAAACCACCTCACACCACACATTGTCCTCAAACATCTCATTTCCAGCACATCCATCCTCCTGCGCACAACTCTATCCATAGCCCACGCCTCGCAACCATACAACATTGTTGGAACCACTATTCCTTCAAACATACCCATTTTTGCTTTCCGAGATAATGTTCTCGACTTCCACACATTCTTCAATGCCCCCAGAATTTTCGCCCCCTCCCCCACCCTATGATCCACTTCCGCTTCCATGGTTCCATCCGCTGCCAGATCCACTCCCAGATAACTAAAACACTTCACTTCCTCCAGTTTTTCTCCATTCAAACTCACCTCCCAATTGACTTGACCCTCAACCCTACTGTACCCAATAACCTTGCTCTTATTCACATTTACTCTTAACTTTCTTCTTCCACACACTTTACCAAACTCAGTCACCAGCTTCTGCAGTTTCTCACATGAATCAGCCACCAGCGCTGTATCATCAGCGAACAACAACTGACTCACTTCCCAAGCTCTCTCATCCCCAACAGACTTCATACTTGCCCCTCTTTCCAAAACTCTTGCATTTACCTCCCTAACAACCCCATCCATAAACAAATTAAACAACCATGGAGACATCACACACCCCTGCCGCAAACCTACATTCACTGAGAACCAATCACTTTCCTCTCTTCCTACACGTACACATGCCTTACATCCTCGATAAAAACTTTTCACTGCTTCTAACAACTTTCCTCCCACACCATATATTCTTAATACCTTCCACAGAGCATCTCTATCAACTCTATCATATGCCTTCTCCAGATCCATAAATGCTACATACAAATCCATTTGCTTTTCTAAGTATTTCTCACATACATTCTTCAAAGCAAACACCTGATCCACACATCCTCTACCACTTCTGAAACCACACTGCTCTTCCCCAATCTGATGCTCTGTACATGCCTTCACCCTCTCAATCAATACGCTCCCATATAATTTACCAGGAATACTCAACAAACTTATACCTCTGTAATTTGAGCACTCACTCTTATCCCCTTTGCCTTTGTACAATGGCACTATGCCCGCATTCCGCCAATCCTCAGGCACCTCACCATGAGTCATACATACATTAAATAACCTTACCAACCAGTCAACAATACAGTCACCCCCTTTTTTAATAAATTCCACTGCAATACCATCCAAACCTGCTGCCTTGCCGGCTTTCATCTTCCGCAAAGCTTTCACTACCTCTCCTCTGTTTACCAAATCATTTTCCCTAACCCTCTCACTTTGCACACCACCTCGACCAAAACACCCTATATCTGCCACTCTATCATCAAACACATTCAACAAACCTTCAAAATACTCACTCCATCTCCTTCTCACATCACCACTACTTGTTATCACCTCCCCATTTGCGCCCTTCACTGAAGTTCCCATTTGCTCCCTTGTCTTATGCACTTTATTTACCTCCTTCCAGAACATCTTTTTATTCTCCCTAAAATTTAATGATACTCTCTCACCCCAACTCTCATTTGCCCTTTTTTTCACCTCTTGCACCTTTCTCTTGACCTCCTGTCTCTTTCTTTTATACATCTCCCACTCAATTGCATTTTTTCCCTGCAAAAATCGTCCAAATGCCTCTCTCTTCTCTTTCACTAATACTCTTACTTCTTCATCCCACCACTCACTACCCTTTCTAATCAACCCACCTCCCACTCTTCTCATGCCACAAGCATCTTTTGCGCAATCCATCACTGATTCCCTAAATACATCCCATTCCTCCCCCACTCCCCTTATTATCTAATTCAAATTTCTAGCAGTCCATGGTATACTTTAGACACGTGGGAGATGTATAATTAGTGGGTTAGAGGTGTGTTGATGAATCATTATTACGTGACCACGGTTGGTCCAGCAAGAGGGTTAATCCGGCAAGGCTTTGGAACCAAGAGTGCCAGAAAATTGGTGGTGTACCTGTAATAATAATAATAATAATAACAGGGATAGTGTGGACAGAGTGAGAAAGAGTTGGACTGATGGAGTGAAAGAGGCTTTAAGCTCATGGAACTTCAGCAAGGAGAAAGAAAACTGGAATGACCTGGTAAACAGCGGGCTAAACCAGGGAACATGAGGTGGTCAAGGAAAACCAGAGAACAGTCTGTGGGGCTTGACTATGGATAAGGGGCTCTGGTTTCAGTGCATTATATAAGAGAGCTAAGGTGAATAAGAGCAAATGAGGTCATTCTTCATCTGTTCCTGGCACTACCTTGCTAACAATGACAAAGAATGTTTATGAGATAAGTGTGATATACATGTAATTACCTATTTGTACTAGACAGTGAGGGAGCTTTACACCTGTGGGACCTCATCTCTTGAACTCATGCACTCCTTCATATAAAGATGATGGATAAGTACTTAGTTAAATCAACAAGATCATCATAAAAGCCTAGAGTGATAATACATCAGGCTGGGAAAAGACAAGAATGATGAGGGTAAATATGAATATTCAGAATGCAGTGCAAAGAGACAGGTTAGCTGGAGCGAAAGATTCAGTGGAGAAAACTTAGAGGAAGTGAAGTGTTTTAGAAACATAGTAGTGACCATGGCAGCCAATGGAGCTATGGGAGCTGAGGTGAGTCAAAGGATGGGTGAGAGGGCAAAGGTTCTGGGGGCATTGAAAAATGAGTGAAAAGAAAGGTCACTAACTCCAAGGACAAAGATGTACATATTTCAAAGGCACAGTTGTCCCAATGATGTATGGATGCAAGGCATGGGTTAAAGATGAGAATGTTTGGATGATGATGGCTATGTTGGAAATGAAATAAGGACAATGTGTAGTGTGAGAAGGACTGATTGAAATGACAGGTTAAGAGAGAAGTGCATTAATAAGAGTAAGGATGAGAAATGAAGAGGGTGTAATGAACAAGTTTTGATACATGGAGATAACGAGTGAGGCAAGGTTGACAAAGAGGAAATATGTCTTAAAGATGTAGGGGACAAGAAAAAGGGAGAGATCAAATCAGAGTTAGAAGGATGGAATGAATAAGAGTTTGTGAGTTCAGGGTCTGAACATGCTGAGGGTGAAAGGTATGTAAAGGACTGTGAACTGGAGCAATGTGTTTTACAAGGGGTGATGTGCTGAACCATGGCATATGAAGCAGCAGGGGAAACCATGGAAAGGTCTGTGAGGCATGGATGTAGATAAGGCCCTGCAGTTTCAGAGCATTACACATGACAGTTAAAGAAAGGATGCAAGGAAATGAGCCCTTCTTTCCCATGTTCCTGGCACTACCTCATGAATGCAGGAACCACCAAACAAGTATGAAAGAAAAAATATACAAATGTGAGCAAAAGGTAAAAGTGGATTATGAGATGTGGGTGATTACTGTTTATGAACCTGGCCACAAGAAGAACAATCAAGAGAGGTGAACGTTCCGGGAGAAGCCGAGTGTATCAAACGTTTTGCTGCAGGAGATCAGGTATTAGAATTGGGTGAATTATATGTGAAAGTGGATAATTTGGCAGTTGATGGTATAATTGGGGGATGGGTTTTTCAGTGAGGTGAGTCCAAAGTGTGAACTGCTTGTGTCGTGTGCTGAAAAAGCACCAGTGTTCAGGAATACCTGGTTCAAAAAGAGGGAAATACATATGTATAAGTGGGAAAGTAGGAAAGATGTCATGAGGGCATTATTGGATTACGTACTAATTGATTGGCGTGCAAAAGAGAGACTCTTGGATGTGAATGTGCTGAGAGGGGCAGCTGGTGAGATGTCTGCCAAAATAGGTGTCTTCCTCCTAAATCCAAAGTAATCTTGAAAATCCTGGAGAGCAGGTAGGAAGTGTATTATAATACTTTTAGTTTATAATCCTCCAAAGAAGTAAAACGATGAAGAATAGGTGTATATAGAAATTAATAAAAGAACAGTAAGTGTTGTGAAGTAAGCAACAAAACACTTTCTCTTAGAAGTACTATAAAATGAAAGTGAAATAATAAGATGACCTAACAAATTACCAATAACGGGAATTTCAGTTACAGGGAAATAAGACAGGGAGAACTTAAGATTCCCATGGAGATGTTGAGATGTGGAGAAAAATTTCTAAAACTATACAGGAGACATTCCTGAATCAACGTGTAACAGAGCATACGAGAACTACGAGAGATGATAAACCTTCTAAACCTGACTTTGTCTTTACACAATGCAGCATGAATATTGGACACGTGAATTATGACGCTTGTTTTGGAAAGTGATTATGTAGGGTTTGTTTTTGAATATGAGGTGGTAGAGGATGTAAGAGGGTATTCACAGTGGAAATAGGAACCAGAGAGGAAGTACAGCCATGGCAGCTACACAGAGTAACGTTTGGGAGAGGGAGTTCAAAAACAAGAGTATGTACCAGTGTTACAGGTTCTGTGAAATCCAAATTGATTGGGTCAGAAAATGATACCTCTAATGGCCAACAGGGAGGGGATATCAAAATGGATTGGGTTATAAAATTTAGCACTGGAACTTCTAAGGCTATTCAGCACTTAAGATACTAAACTGGAGAGAGGTATGGTTCAACAAGGGAAGTCATATGGCAAGAGTTCAGGGATGTATTATTGAGAAGATATATATAAGACATTGCCGCCAGCCAGTATATGAAAGATACTGGAGGGCAAAGAATGAATACTGCAAAGTAAGGAAGAAGGAGCAGAAAATATTTTGAAAAAGCATTGTGAAAAAAATAAAAGACAATCCAAAACTTTTCTTAAATTCATCAGGAACAAACTCTCGATGAAAGAGCAATCAATTAGGAAGAATTCTAGAGGATGATGAGCAGATATGTGAGAAGTTGAACTATCAAGTTCAAAAGTGTTTTCACTTTGGAGGACAATAATGCACAGAATTACCAAGGTGGGAGGGGATGAAGTATTGGAATGTTTATGAATGAACAGAAATGACATAGTCAGACTATCAAAACAATCTGACCCAAATAGATCTCCCCTATATGTGATGCAAGACTTTGCACAGGGACTTACTAGACCACTGGAAATGTTCAGTAAGTCATTAGTGGAAGGTGCAATTCCAGAGATAGGGGAGAGATGTAAACGCCAATCTCACCAACAAGTATGTTTGCAAAACACTGTTAAAGATAATAAAAAAGCAAGTGAATGACTATTCACAAAGGAGTAACTTTCTAACTGGGAGTCAGCATGATTTTAAGGAAAGAAGGCCAAGCATACCCAATTCTCTAGACTTCTATGATAGAGTGAGCTTCATCTTGGATCAAAGAGAAGGATGGATAGATTAAGTGTTCTTGGACTGCAAGAAAGCCTTTGACACAGTTACTCATCAAAGGTTGACTAAAAACTAGATCTTCTGGTAGGCATATGACATATGATTCTTCACTGGTAGGGAGCAAAGAACACATGTACGAGGTGCATTCTCAAAATAGCCTGGGGTTATAAGTGGCATGAAACAGGGCTCAGTCTTGAGCCCACTACTATTCTTAGTGTGCAAAATGACTTAACTGATGGACTGGAATTGTATCTAAGAAAGTTTATAAATGATGTAAAGATCATGTGTGAAATGAAGAATGATGATGATCGCAACAGCCTACAGGGGCAAATGGATAAACTCCAAATTTGGTCAGATAAATGGATGATGAGATTCAATCCAAATAAGAGTGAGATGTTGAGGAAGGCACAAAGTGAAAGAAAACCTTGGAGTGATTATTACCTGGCAAGAAACAAATTACAGGAATCTGCATGTTAAAGAGGTCTTGGGGTTGACAATGTGCCTAAAATATTGCCTGAGTTTCAATTAGAACTGTGAAAGAGGCAAACTGTTTACAGGAAAATAAAAGAATCACATTCAAAGATATAGACAGGGAAATGCTCATAAAAATATACACTACAAGTAACAAATCAAAACAAAATTATGCTTTACAAGTTTGATCACTACATCAAAAGAACACAAAGATCTGATCAGATTAGTACAAAGAAGAGCAACTAAGATGATACCCAAGTTAAGAAAAATGAGTTACATGAGAGTAGGCTCCAGAGCTGTCCACCATGGAAGAGAGGAGAGGGGGATCTGATAACAAACTTCATTTTTCTAAATCAACTGGGTAGCTGTAGTTACCAGTATTACCCACCTGGGTATCGAGAGGGACAGTGACAGCCGAACAGTAAGTGGTTACCAAGTTGCATTCCTCTGAACAAGGTAGGTGTCATTTATTTCTGCCTCACCCACATGTGGACTACTGGTATTCTGACCACAAACATAAAATCTCTACATGTCATACATAACACTTAACTCACACAGTTCCTTCTTCATAACTTTATAATTTCATGCAGTGAGCACTATGAGCAAGCCCTGCCTTTTGGCAAAATGGTAGGAGTAGATAGAAGTAGTAGGCAAGAACATTTAGGCAAGAGGATGAGGTAGAACCATTAGGTACCAGTAGCAGGTAATAGCATTACATAGTAGTAGTTAGTTGGTAGCAACCTCTGCAAACACAGCACTAGAATTGCCCTCTGTCAGTGGCCTCTTAAGGGTGAGGCAAAAAGGCTAAGAAGCAACACTGGAGTTCACTAGTTATGGAGACTCTATTGCCACACCCATCCCCAGTTGGGAACAGGCATCAAGAGACACAGACAAATAGACAGGTGTTGACAAGGAACAATTCTTCAAATGATGTAGCACTGGAGTAAAAAGACACCATAAAGCTAGTTATAAACCTGGTTAGAAAGGATGTTAAGAAGTACTGGTTCAGTGTTAAGTTGGTGGATGGCTGGAATAAACTAACTAATCAGGCAGTGAATGCTGGTAGTTTAACAAGGTTTAGAAGGCTACTTGATGAGTGTAGAGCTCTCCTCCCACACTGTGCAAACAGGTAATTAAAACAGGCAGTTACCTAGTGAAGGCAAAGAAGAAGTGTAGTCCGGGTTTTTCAGAAGAGAAAATGATATGGTTGAGAAGGTGGTGAAATTAAATAAGCTTGGAAAAAGAGACTTGTATGAAGAAATACCAGGAAAGATTGAAAGTAGAATGGCAAAAGGTGAGAGAAATGAAGCTAGGATAGTGGCTGAGAAATGTGCTTGAAAAGTGTGTGGCTTGTGGAAGGAGGGATGTAATAAGAGAAGAAAGGGTAGTGACTGGTGGGAATGATGAAGATAAGTTGCTAGTGAAAGCCCCCCCCCCCCCCCCCCCCCCCCCCCCCCCCCCCCCCCCCCCCCCCCCCCCCCCCCCCCCCCCCCCCCCCCCCCCCCCCCCCCCCCCCCCCCCCCCCCCCCCCCCCCCCCCCCCCCCCCCCCCCCCCCCCCCCCCCCCCCCCCCCCCCCCCCCCCCCCCCCCCCCCCCCCCCCCCCCCCCCCCCCCCCCCCCCCCCCCCCCCCCCCCCCCCCCCCCCCCCCCCCCCCCCCCCCCCCCCCCCCCCCCCCCCCCCCCCCCCCCCACCCCACCTACCCCCGCACACCGCCCTGGACACGCCCCTACCTCACCCACACTCCCATCCCCTCCTAACCCCCCGGCCCCCTCACTCGCTCCATCCCTACGCTCCCCACCCCCCCCAAACCCTATGCCCATCATCCCCATTGGCGCCCTTCACTGCAGTACCCAGTTTGCTTCCCTTGTCTTACGCCCCCCTATTTACCGCCTTCCGAACATCTTTTTATTGCTCCTAAAATTTACTGATAGTCTTCCCCCAACCTCATTTGCCCTTTTTTTCACCTCTTCCCACCTTTCTCTTGACCTCCTGTCTCTTTCTTTGATACGTCTCCACACATGCATTTTTTCCTCAAAAATCGTCCAAATGCCTCTCTCTTCTTTTTCACTAATACTCTTACTTTTTCCCTTTCCCCCCAAATCACTACCCTTTCTAAACAGCCCACCGCCCACTCCTTCTCCTGCCACAAGACATCTTTGCGCATCCATTCACTGATTCCTAAATACATCCCTTTCCCCTCCCCCACTCCCCAATATATATATATATAATATAAATTTTTTTTTTTTTTTCTTTTTTTTCATACTTTTCCGGCTATTTCCCGCAATAGCGGGGTAGCGTTAAAAACAGGGGAAACGGGGTTTTTTTGGGGAAATCCTCACCTGGCCCCCTCTGTTCCTTTTTTTGGGAAAAAAAAAAAAAAAAAAAAAAAAGAGAGGGGAGGATTTCAGGCCCCCGCTCCTTCCCTTTTAGTCGCCTTCTACCACACGCAGGGAATACGTGGGAAGTAGACTGTCCCCCTATCCCCTATATATATATATATTATATTATTATCCCTGGGGATAGGGGAGAAAGAATACTTCCCACGAAAAATTTTTCCCTGTGGGGGCGTAAAGGCACTAAAAGGGGAGGGAGGGGGTGGCTGGAAATCCTCCCCTCTCATTTTTTTTTCAATTTCCAAAAGAAGGAACAGAGAAGGGGGGCCAGGTGAGGATTTTCCCCTCAAAGGCCCAGTCCTCTTTTCTTAACGCTACCTCGCTAATGCGGGAAATGGCGAATAGTATAAAAGAAAGATATATATATATATACAAAAGGGACAAGAGAGCAAAGGGGAACTTCAGTGAAGGGGGCTAAGGGGGAGGTGAAAACAAGTAGTGGTGATGTGAGAAGGAGATGGAGTGAGTATTTTAAGGGTTTTGTTGAATGTGTTTGATGATAGAGCGGCAGATATAGGGTGTTTTGGTCGAGGTGGTATGCAAAGTGAGAGGTTAGGGAGAATGATTTGGTAAACAGAGAAGGGTAGTAAAAGCTTTGCAGAAGATGAAAGCCGGCAAGGCAGCAGGTTTGGATGGTATTGCAGTGGAATTCTTTAAAAAAAGGGGGTGACTGTATTGTTGACTGGTTGGTAAGGTTATTTAATGTATGTGTGATTCATGGTGAGGTGCCTGAGGTTTGGGCGGAATGCTTGCATAGTGTCTTGTACAAAGGCAAAGGGGATAAGAGTGAGTGCTCAAATTACAGAGGTATAAGTTTGTTGAGTATTCCTGGTAAATTATATGGGAAGGTATTGATTGAGAGGGTGAAGGCATGTACAGAGCATCAGATTGGGGAAGAGAAAGTTTTTTTTTGGTTTTTTTTTTTTTTCAGAAGTGGAAGGAGGTGGATCAGGTGTTTGCTTTGAAGAATGTAGAGAAATACTTAGAAAAGCAAATGGATTTGTAGTAGCATTTACGGATCTGGAAAAGGGCATATGATAAGTTGATGGGAGATGCTCTGTGGAAGGCATTAAGAATATATGGTGTGGGAGGCAAATTTTAGAAGCAGTGGAAAGTTTTTATCGAGGATGTAAGGCATGTGTACGTGTAGGAGAGGGGAAAGTGATTGGTTCTCAGTGAATGTAGGTTTGCGGCAGGGGTGTGTGATGTCTCCAGGGTTTGTTTAATTTGTTTATGGATTGGGGTTTTAGGGAGGTAAATGCAAGAGTTTTGGAAAGAGGGGCAAGTATGCAGTCTGTTGGGGATGAGAGAGCTTGGAAGTGAGTCATTTGTTGTTCGCTGAGATACAGCGCGGGTGGCTGATTCATGTGAGAACTGCAGAACTGGTGACTGAGTTTGGTAAAGTGTGTGAAAGAAGAAAGTTGAGAGTAAATGTGAATAAGAGCAAGGTTATTGGTACAGTAGGGTGAGGGTAAAGTCAATTGGGAGGTAAGTTTGAATGGAAAAACTGAAGAAGTGAAGTGTTCTAGATATCGGGAGTGGAATTGGCAGCAGATGGAACCAGGAAGCAGAAGTGAATCATAGGGTGGGGGAGGGGGCAAAAATTTCTGGGAGCCTTGAAGAATGTGGGGAAGTCGAGAACATTATCTTGGAAAGCAAAAATGGCTATGTTTGAAGGAATAGTGGTTACAACAACACTCTATGGTTGCGAGGCGTGGGCTATGGATAGAGTTGTGTGCTGGAGGGTGGATGTGCTGGAAATGAGACGTTTGAGGACAATATGTGGTGTGAGGGGGTTTGATCGAGTAAGTAATGTAAGGGTAAGAGAGATGTGGGGAAAAAAAGAGTGTGGTTGAGACAGAGAAGAGGGTGTTTTGAAAGGGTTTGGTTACATGGAGAGAATGAATGAGGAAAAATTGAACAAGAGGATATTGTGTCAGAGGGGGAGGGAACGAGGAGAAGAGGGAGACCAAATTGGAGGTGGAAAGATGGAGTGAAAAAGATTTTGAGTGATCGGGGGCCCGAACATGCAGGGGGGTGAAAGGCATGCAAGGAATAGAGTGAACTGGAACGATGTGTATACCGAGGTCGACGTGCTGTCAATGGACTGAACAGGGGATGTGAAGCATCTGGAGTAAACCAGTGGAAAGTTCTGTGGTGCCTGGATGTGGAAAGGGAGCTGTGCTTTCGGTGCATTATTACATGACAGCTAGAGACTGAGTGTGAACGAATGGGGCCTTTGTTGTCTTCCTAGAGCTACCTCGCACACATGAGGGGGGGGGTTGGCTATTCCATGGGTGGCGAGTTTTGCGATGGGGAAAGAATAAAGGCAGACTATGAAACATGTACATGTGTATACATGTATAAGTCTGTGTGTGTATATATAGTGTACATTGAGATGTAAGGTATGTATATTTGCGTGTGTGGATGTGTATGTATATACTTGTGTTGTGGGGGGGATGGGCCATTCTTTCGTCTGTTCCTTGCGCTACCTCGCTAATGCGGGAGACAGCGACAAAGCAAAATAAATTTAAAAAAAATAAATTTTTTTTACACAACTTTGTCACTGTCTCCCGTGTTAGTGAGGTAGTGCAAGGGAAAAAGACAAAAGAATAGCCCAACCCGACCACATCTAACAATCTAAGCATTTTCCTTGGAGTCATCATACATGCATGATGAGCAGGTTGGTGGCCTAACACCTATAAAAGTGAGGTGTAGGCAAACTGAAGAGAGTAAAAATATTCTTGGTCATGGAAGAGACCTCCAAAGGCTCCTACTGGTATGATTTTTTCCCAAAGGATATCTAAACAGGGGTAGGAAAGATTAAATTATTTTGTAACAATGGAGCCATCCCCTACATCATCATCATCAAATGATAGGTGCCATTTAAACGTTATAGAAACTGTTTTTTAGACTTCAAAGAATCAGACATTATACTTGAGCTTTAGAGAAACAGTACAAGATATATGATACCAGCAACTTTATCCATGATCAATTTTTCAAAACTGTAAAATTACCAAAGAAACGAGTGTACAATGAGATGACTAAAAATGTCATTCTCTGCCCTTTGGCTACCAAAATTATACCTCAAGTGTTTACAAACCTATTCTCTAGTCAGGAGAGATGAGAGGTGTGGTTGGTGTAGATGAGCCTGGTCTAAAGAAATGTACAACACCCTCAGATATGTCGTGGTCTTCTTCAACTAAAATCTGCCCGACCCATTGGTCGTGTTGGTGCCCGTGTCTTGACTCTTCTTGGTCGAGCTTTACCTAGGTGTTGTAACTGACCACAACTGCTGGCAAACAGAAAACCTATCTAATTACTCAGCGTAACACCATATAAAAATTAATTTTCTTGCTACTCATCAACAATGTGTTTAAAATACTGATTCACTGATTTTAATCAATATGGATGAATTGTAAATTTTGAAAATATATCAACAAAAATGCGGCTTATAATTTAACCCACATTATTTAGGATAAACAATATTTAGTATGCATAACAATGGTTTTTACATATCAAAGTCTAAATATCCAACCACTGTCATCTCAATGGTAATAATTTCTTTTTGCCTTACATATGCAACAGAAATCAAAATACCAAACAAGTGTTTCACATATAACTGTAAACAACTAGGTTAATGAATGACTCTGAATGAAAAGCATATCCTTCTCTTTGTTGTTAATAAGCAGTAACTGGGTAATTGGATTGGACTAATTCCTTTACATGTCGGGCCAGCCCCAATAAATCTCCTGAAAACAACAAAATGCTCATCAACTTGATACCATATCATCAAACTTAATGCAAAATTAACCCACTGACTGCTGATGTTCTCTATAGGGTATGGTAAGCTTGTCAGTGGACTCCCAAAGGTACCATAATGGTTTGGGCCTTTCAAAACTCCTAGGAGTGGTAAAATAAAAAGTAAGTCTAAAAACAATTACTGGCAACTCACACAAGTTTCCACAACTTTTTCCAAATTTTTCCAACTCTACTGGCAAGTGCCCATCAAAAAGCAAAGGAAGAGAGTGCTTCAATCTGCAAAGTAATGGACCATAGGAAAATATGTGCTCACTGTTTCCCACATTAGTGCCAACAATAGATGAAGAAATGGCTTTATTCGCTCACAGCCATTTTTATATCGGGATATAAATGTAACAAACTATGGAAAAAATGTATTTGGATACGGGATAACCATGACAAAGTTGCAAGTGAAACGTGTATACAAACTATTCTCACAAAGTCGGGACTAATGGGGGGGGCAGGGGTTTAGATTAGCAGAAAGTCCATACTATCCAAAATAAAAAAAAATACTACAATGTAAAAGAAGCATAATAAGCCTATACATTGTATATGAAGCATACCAAGCCTAACAATGTACAGAAGCAAATCAAGCCTATACAACTCAAAATAGTCATTCATATAAACCCCTTGTAAATGGCTAATACATGTAAAACATAAATACAAGATCAATTTCAATCAAGGCTGTTTCCAAAGTCAGTTTTTTTGACACACTACTTTCAAATCCAACTGTGTATTTTTTCATTATTCCCTTAATAACCCGACAGTTGTGTATGCTGAACCCTCCACAATCCTCCAAAATTCCACATTCTACTATCTTTGAGTGTCTGTACAAAGGCCAGCAGTTCCAAAGGTCATGAATATCTGAGGGTTCAGTTTACCAAGGCTCAGACTAGCAAGGGTATTCTATATCACAGTATATAGAGGAATAAAACAGTAAGGCTGGCAAAATCTCATCTCATACACAAGTTTTATGATACTGATATACAGGAAAAACAATTTCAAGAAAAAATAGCTATTTTTAACAGTAAGGCAAAGCACTAATAATCTTTTTTCAAATTTACTGAAAAGTGTTGCACTGGAGTGTATACAAAACTACGAGTAGCTGCAGTCAATGGGTAAGCATACTTCCCGCAAATCCACTATAGTACATGCATGATAAGGCCATCACTCTTTAAAATGAAGTAAGAAATATGCACATACATCCTATAATGTTATACCATCCTATGTGCACACCTTACCTATTACAATGAAACCATGCAAAAAAGCCATTCCAACAAAAGGCTCAAATATAATCCTTAAAGAGAAAAGGGATTTGTAAGTGGCTTTATGACCTTGCAGAAAATGTGTGGTACATTTGCACAGATACCTTATGGATGGTGCAATGAATATATGGTATGGGGAAAAGTTACTGGATGCAATGAGGAGTGTTTGTCTGGAGGGCAAGAGGTTCCGGTGAAAGTGCATGTCAAGGATTTGTGATGTTATCATGGCTGTTTAATCTGTTTATGGATGGCACTGTTCTGGTGGTTATGGCAAGTATCTTTGATAGAGGGCTCTATCTTTAGTATGCTGGGGGTTGGCAGGGCCTGGGAGGTAAATCAGTTGCCGTTTGCAGATGATGGTTAGTATGTGCGTACCCTTGGGCCCTAAATGGGAAATGAACAGAAAAAGTATATGTAGTTTTTCTATCATACCGCACAAGGGGGCGAGTTTCATACCGTGGCCCCAATTTCATAGCTCTTTTTAAAACCATACAACCCCTAAAAATTTTGTATGCTGCCTGCATTAATCATGGCAACCAGTCATTCTGGGTTTCCTCAATCCACCACCCTTATACCATAAAGTATTCCTCACATCCTTTGTGATAGGTTTCTTACTTAATTCTTGCTATGTCCTCTGACTGCTCTATCCCTAAACCCCTACAGCTCCACATTGTCATTCCTTTCAAAACTTAAGGCTGTGATTAGGCTACCCTCCACTTTTCCCTTTTCTGAGGTGGGTAAATCTAAAACTTCCAGCCCTTTCCCCGTAAAATTTGCTTTCTTTGTCCTCCTCTGGAACTCTTTATGAGCTCTTTATACTTCTCCAGGGGCAGTGACCAAACCTGAGAAGGTTATTCTAGCTTTGGCCTTATGTAGATGAGGGTTACCTTGCTAAACATTTCCTTGTCCATATACTTGAAAGGGCACTGGGAATGGATGAAGGCAAGTATGATTAGAAAGGGTAGTGAGTGTGAGTGGAGGGAAGAACAAGTAAGATTGTTAGTGAAAGAATAGAGAGGTGTTTGGATAATTTTTGCAGGGAAGTAGTGGGAAATGACTGGAAGATGTGTAAAAGAAAGCAGCATGAGGTCAGAGAAAGGTCAAGAAGTGAAAAAAAAGGGCAAATGAGAGTAGGGTAAGAGAGTACCAAAAAAATCTAAAAAGAATAAAAAAGACTTTTTGGGAAAGATGGTGAAAACGGGGGAGACAGAGAACAAATGGGACATCGGTAAAGGGGGGGCAAATGGAAGGTAATAAAAAGAGTGAAAGGGTGAAGGGGATGGAGTGAGTTTTTTTAAAGGGTTTGTTGAATGTTTTGATGATAGAGGAAGATAGGGTGTTTTTTTGGGGGGATGAAAGTAAAGGGGGGAAGGGAGAATGATTTGGAAACAGATAGAGTATGGAAAGCTTTGCAAGATAACCCAGCAAGGCGGCAGGTTTGGATGAAATTGCAGTGAACCCTTTTAAAAAGGGAGGGACTAGGGTTGACGGGTTTAAAGATATCAATGTATGTATGAATCACGGTGAAGTGCCTGAGGATGGAGAATAATGCTAGTGCCACGGGACCAAGACAAATTACAGGGGTATAAGTTTTTTGAGTTTTCCTGGTAAATTATATGGGAAGGTATTGATTGGGGGTATGGCATTTTCGAGCATCAGATTGGGGAAAAAAGAGCATGGGGTTTTCAGAAGTGGTAGAGGATGTGTGGTAGGTTTTTTGTTTTGAAGAATTTGTGAGAAATCTTAGAAAAGCAAATGGATTTGTATGAAGCATTTACGGATCTGGAAAAAGGAAATATGATAGGGGTTGAAAAGAGATGCTCTTGGAAGGCATTAAAAATATTGGTGTGGGAGGCAAATTGTTAGAACAGTGGAAAGTTTTTATCGAGGATGAAAGGCATGTTTTACGTGTGGGAAAGAGGGGAAAAAGTGTTTGGGTTCTCAGTAAATGTGGGTTTTGCGGCAAGGGGTGTGTGATGTCCCCATGGTTGTTTAATTTGTTTATGGATTGGGGGGGGTTTAGGGAGGTGAATGCAAGATTTTTGGGAAAAAGAGGGGAAAAGTAGGGCAGTTGTTGGGATGAGAGAGCTTGGGGAAGTGAGTCAGTTGTTGTTCGCTGATTTTAACAAGCCGGGGGGCGATTATTTGGGGAACTGCAGAAGGGCTGGTGAATGAGTTTGGGAAAGTGTGTGAAAGAAAGAAAAATTGAGAGTAAATGTGGAAAAAGAGCAAGGGTTTTTGGTACCGTAGGGTTTAGGGTCAAGTCAACGGGAGGTAAGTTTGAAGGGGGGAAAAAATGAAGGAAATGAAGTGTTTTAGATATTTGGGGGGTGGGAAATTTTGGGAGAGGGTGGAACCAAAGGGGCAGAAGTGAATCATAGGGTTTTGGGGGAAAGGGGGCGAAAATTCTGGGAGCCTTGAAAAAATGTGTGGAAGTCCGAGAACATTATCTTGGGAAAACAAAAAAAAGGCTATGTTTGAAGGAATAGTGGTTACAAAAAACACTCTATGGTTGCCCAGGCGTGGGTATGGATAGAGTTGTGTTTTCCCGGAAAAGGGGGGTTTTGCTGGAAAAGGACGTTTGAGGACAATATGTGGGTGTGGGGGGGGTTTGAAACGAGTAAGTTAAAGTAAGGGTAAGAGAGATTTTTGTGGAAAAAAAAGAGTGTGGTTGAGACAGCAGAAAGGGTGTTTTTGAAATGGTTTGGTTACATGGAGGGGAATAAATGAGGAAAGATTGAACAAGAGGATAATGTGTAAAGGGTGGAGGGAAAACGAGGAGAAGAGGGGGGCCCAAATTGGGGTGGAAAATTGGAGTGAAAAAGATTTTGAGTAAATGGGGGCCCTTGAACATGCCGGGAGGGTGAAAGGCTTGCAAGGAATAAAAAGGTTGGAACGGGGAAACGATGTGGTAAAACCCGAGGTCGACGGGGCTGTCAATGGACGGAACCAGGGCATGTTGAAGCCTCGGGGAGAAAAAACCAGGGAAAAATTTCCCTGTGGTGCCTGGATGTGGGAAAGGGAGCTGTGCTTTCGGTGCATTATTACATGAAGTTTGAGACTGAGTGTGAAAAAATTGGGGCCTTTGTTGTTTTTCCCTAGAGCTACCTCGCACACATAAAGGGGGCGGGGGTTGGCTTTTCCCATGGGTGGCAAAGGTTGCGATGGGAATGAATAAAGGCAGACTATGTTTCATGTACATGTGTAAAACAGGGATAAGTCTGTGTGTGTTTATATTATTGTACATTGGTTTGTATAGGTATGTATATTTGCTTTGTGGGGATGTGTATGTTTTATACTTTGTATGTGGGGGGGATGGGCCATTTTTTCGTCTGTTTTCCTTGCGCTCCCTCGCAAAATGCGGGAGACAGCGACAAAGCAAAATAAAAAAATAAAAAAAATATTTTTTTTATATATACTTTTGTCACTGTCCCCTGTGTTAGTAAAGGTTTGTGAAAGGGGGAAACAGACAAAAAAATTTACCCCAAAACCCGCCCCCCCATCAAACCCAATTAAGCATTTTCCTTGGAGTAAATTTTCATGCATGATGAGCGGGTTGGTGGCCTAACACCTATAAAATGAGTGTAGGCAAACTAAAGAGAGAAAAATATTTTTTGGGTTTTGGAAAGGGAGACCTCCAAAGGCCCCCTACGGGTATGATAACTCATATGGATTATTTTAAAACAGGTTTTGGGGAAAAGATTAAATTTTTTATTTTAAACAAGGGGAAAGCCATCCTCTACATATCATCACCAAATGATAGGTGCCATTTAAAGGTTTAAAAAATTGGTTTTTTAGACTTCAAAAGAATCAGCATTATACTTGAGCTTTAGAAAAACCCAGTACAAGATATTTGTTTCCAGCAACTTTATCCATGATCAATTTTTCAAAATTTGTAAAATTCCCAAAGAGCGAGTTTTACAATGAGAGGGAACTAAAAATGTCATTCTCTGCCCCTTTGGCCCCAAAATTATACCTCAATTTGTTTACAAACCTATTCTCTGAGTCAGGAGAGATGAGAGGTGTGGGGGGGGGGTAGATGAGCCTGGTTCAAAAGAATGTTTTCAAAAACCCTCGATTTTGTCGTTGGGCTTCTTCAAATAAATCTGCCCGACCCATTTTGGTTTGTGTTGGGTGCCCGTGTCTTGACTCTTTTTGGTCGAGCTTTACCTTTGGTGTTGTAACCCGACCCAAATTGGGTTGGCAATTTTAGATACCCTTTTAAATACTAGCTGAAAAAAACCAGTATAAAAAAATTAAGTTATTCTTGTACTCATCAACAAAAGTGTTAAAATACTGAAATTTAAATGATTTTAATAAAAATGGGGATGAATTTTAAATTTTGAAAATATATCAAAAAAACATGCAGGCTTTTTAATTTAACCCCATTAAATTTTGGATAAATCAATATTTAGTATGCTAACAATGGTTTTTAATATCAAAGTCCCAAAAATCCAACCACTTTTCATCTTTAAAGGATAAAAAATTTCTTTTTGCCTTACATATCAACAGGGAAAACAAAAAAACAAAAAAGTTTTTTTCAAAATATAACTGTAAACAACTAGGTTTAAAAAGAATTACATCATGAATGAAAAGCCTATCCTTTTTTCCTTTTGTTGTTAAAAAGCCGTAAAATGGGGTTGGGTTGGGGGTAATTCCTTTACATGTCGTCCCGTCAATTAAGGGGCTCCCGAAAACATACTACATGCCTCCCTCAAATTGATACCCTATCTCAAACTTAATGCATAATTAACCCACTGACTGCTGATGTTCTCTATTTTGGTATGGTAAGTTTTTTCGTGGACTGCAAAAAAGGGACCCTATATGGTTTGGGCCTTTTAAAACTCCTAGGGTGGTAAAAAAAAAAAGTAAAAATCTGAAAACAATTAAATGGCAAATCACACAATTTTTTCCACAACTTTTTTTCCCAAAATTTTTTCCAAATTTACTGGCAAGTGCCCCTCAAAAAGGGAAAGGAAGGAGTTGCTCAAATTCTGCAAAAGTTTTGGTACCATAGGAAAATATTGGCTCATGTTTCCCCCTTAGTGCCAACAATAGATGAAAAAATGGCTTTATTCGCTCACAGCCATGTTTTAACAAATTATTTAAATTTTAACTAAATATGGAAAAAAAGTATTTGGATACGGATTTAAACCCGGGCAAAGTTGCATAGGGGAAAGTGAAAACAAACTATTTTCACCGGCTGGACTAAATTTGGGGGGGCAGGGTTTAGAAATTTGCAGAAAGTCCATACCCATCCAAAAAAAAAAAAAATACTACATATGTATAAGAAGCATAATAACCTTTTACATTGTATATGAAGCATTTCCAAACCTATACAAATTTTACATGAAGCAAATGGGAACTTCAGTGAAGGGGGCTAATGGGGAGGTGATAACAAGTAGTGGTGATGTGAGAAGGAGATGGAGTGAGTATTTTGAAGGTTTGTTGAATGTGTTTGATGATAGAGCGGCAGATATAGGGTGTTTTGGTCGAGGTGGTATGCAAAGTGAGAGGGTTAGGGAGAATGATTTGGTAAACAGAGAAGAGGTAGTAAAAGCTTTGCAGAAGATGAAAGCCGGCAAGGCAGCAGGTTTGGATGGTATTGCAGTGGAATTCATTAAAAAAGGGGGTGACTGTATTGTTGACTGGTTGGTAAGGTTATTTAATGTATGTGTGATTCATGGTGAGGTGCCTGAGGATTGGCAGAATGCTTGCATAGTGTCATTGTACAAAGGCAAAGAGGATAAGAGTGAGTGCTCAAATTACAGAGGTATAAGTTTGTTGAGTATTCCTGGTAAATTATATGGGAAGGTATTGATTGAGAGGGTGAAGGCATGTACAGAGCATCAGATTGGGGAAGAGCAGTGTGGTTTCAGAAGTGGTAGAGGATGTGTGGATCAGGTGTTTGCTTTGAAGAATGTATGAGAAATACTTAGAAAAGCAAATGGATTTGTATGAAGCATTTACGGATCTGGAGAAGGCATATGATAGAGTTGATAGAGATGCTCTGTGGAAGGCATTAAGAATATATGGTGTGGGAGGCAAATTGTTAGAAGCAGTGGAAAGTTTTTATCGAGGATGTAAGGCATGTGTACGTGTAGGAAGAGAGGAAAGTGATTGGTTCTCAGTGAATGTAGGTTTGCGGCAGGGGTGTGTGATGTCTCCATGGTTGTTTAATTTGTTTATGGATTGGGGTTGTTAGGGAGGTGAATGCAAGAGTTTTGGAAAGAGGGGCAAGTATGCAGTCTGTTGTGGATGAGAGAGCTTGGGAAGTGAGTCAGTTGTTGTTCGCTGATGATACAGCGCTGGTGGCTGATTCATGTGAGAAACTGCAGAAGCTGGTGACTGAGTTTGGTAAAGTGTGTGAAAGAAGAAAGTTGAGAGTAAATGTGAATAAGAGCAAGGTTATTAGGTACAGTAGGGTTGAGGGTCAAGTCAACTGGGAGGTAAGTTTGAATGGAGAAAAACTGAAGGAAGTGAAGTGTTCTAGATATCTGGGAGTGGAATTGGCAGCAGATGGAACCATGGAAGCAGAAGTGAATCATAGGGTGGGGGAGGGGGCGAAAATTCTGGGAGCCTTGAAGAATGTGTGGAAGTCGAGAACATTATCTCGGAAAGCAAAAATGGCTATGTTTGAAGGAATAGTGGTTACAACAACACTCTATGGTTGCGAGGCGTGGGCTATGGATAGAGTTGTGTGCTGGAGGGTGGATGTGCTGGAAATGAGACGTTTGAGGACAATATGTGGTGTGAGGGGGTTTGATCGAGTAAGTAATGTAAGGGTAAGAGAGATGTGTGGTAATAAAAAGAGTGTGGTTGAGACAGCAGAAGAGGGTGTTTTGAAATGGTTTGGTTACATGGAGAGAATGAATGAGGAAAGATTGAACAAGAGGATACATGTGTCAGAGGTGGAGGGAACGAGGAGAAGAGGGAGACCAAATTGGAGGTGGAAAGATGGAGTGAAAAAGATTTTGAGTGATCGGGGCCTGAACATGCAGGAGGGTGAAAGGCATGCAAGGAATAGAGTGAACTGGAACGATGTGGTATACCGAGGTCGACGTGCTGTCAATGGACTGAACCAGGGCATGTGAAGCATCTGGAGTAAACCATGGAAAGTTCTGTGGTGCCTGGATGTGGAAAGGGAGCTGTGCTTTCGGTGCATTATTACATGACAGCTAGAGACTGAGTGTGAACGAATGGGGCCTTTGTTGTCTTTCCTAGAGCTACCTCGCACACATGAGGGGGCGGGGGTTGGCTATTCCATGGGTGGCGAGTTAGCGATGGGAATGAATAAAGGCAGACTATGTATCATGTACATGTGTATACATGTATAAGTCTGTGTGTGTATATATATGTGTACATTGAGATGTATAGGTATGTATATTTGCGTGTGTGGATGTGTATGTATATACTTGTGTATGTGGGTGGGATGGGCCATTCTTTCGTCTGTTTCCTTGCGCTACCTCGCTAATGCGGGAGACAGCGACAAAGCAAAATAAATAAATAAATAAATCTTTTTATCATCATACTTTGTCACTGTCTCCTGTGTTAGTGAGGTAGTGCAAGGAAACAGACAAAAGAATAGCCCAATCCGACCACATCTAACAATCTAAGCATTTTCCTTGGAGTCATCATACATGCATGATGAGCAGGTTGGTGGCCTAACACCTATAAAAGTGAGTGTAGGCAAACTGAAGAGAGTAAAATATTCTTGGTGATGGAAGAGACCTCCAAAGGCTCCTACTGGTATGATAACTCATATGGATATCTAAACAGGTGTAGGAAAGATTAAATTATTATGTAACAATGGGAGCCATCCTCTACATCATCATCATCAAATGATAGGTGCCATTTAAAGGTTATAGAAACTGTTTTTTAGACTTCAAAGAATCAGACATTATACTTGAGCTTTAGAGAAACAGTACAAGATATATGATACCAGCAACTTTATCCATGATCAATTTTTCAAAACTGTAAAATTACCAAAGAAGCGAGTGTACAATGAGATGACTAAAAATGTCATTCTCTGCCCCTTTGGCTACCAAAATTATACCTCAAGTGTTTACAAACCTATTCTCTGAGTCAGGAGAGATGAGAGGTGTGGTTGGTGTAGATGAGCCTGGTCTAAAGAATGTATCAACACCCTCAGATATGTCGTGGTCTTCTTCAACTAAATCTGCCCGACCCATTGGTCGTGTTGGTGCCCGTGTCTTGACTCTTCTTGGTCGAGCTTTACCTAGGTGTTGTAACTGACCACAACTGCTTGGCAATTCAGATACACTATCTAATGACTCAGCTGTAACACCAGTATAAAATATTAATTTACTTGCTACTCATCAACAATGTGTTAAAATACTGATTCACTGATTTTAATCAATATGGATGAATTGTAAATTTTGAAAATATATCAACAAACATGCAGGCTTATAATTTAACCCACATTATTTAGGATAAATCAATATTTAGTATGCATAACAATGGTTTTTACATATCAAAGTCTAAATATCCAACCACTGTCATCTCAATGGATAATAATTTCTTTTTGCCTTACATATGCAACAGAAATCAAAATACCAAACAAGTGTTTCACATATAACTGTAAACAACTAGGTTAATGAATGACATCATGAATGAAAAGCATATCCTTCTCTTTGTTGTTAATAAGCAGTAACTGGGTAATTGGATTGGACTAATTCCTTTACATGTCAGTCCAGTCAATCAAGGTCTCCTGAAAACATACTACATGCCTCATCAACTTGATACCATATCATCAAACTTAATGCATAATTAACCCACTGACTGCTGATGTTCTCTATATGGTATGGTAAGCTTTGTCAGTGGACTGCAAAGGTACCATATATGGTTTGGGCCTTTCAAAACTCCTAGGAGTGGTAAATAAAAAAGTAAGTCTGAAAACAATTACTGGCAACTCACACAATGTTTCCACAACTTTTTCCAAATTTTTCCAACTCTACTGGCAAGTGCCCATCAAAAAGCAAAGGAAGAGAGTGCTTCAATTCTGCAAAAGTCATGGTACCATAGGAAAATATGTGCTCACTGTTTCCCACATTAGTGCCAACAATAGATGAAGAAATGGCTTTATTCGCTCACAGCCATGTTTATATCATGTATATAAATGTAACTAAACTATGGAAAATATGTATTTGGATACTGGATAACCATGACAAAGTTGCATAGTGAAACGTGTATACAAACTATTCTCACTAGTCTGGACTAATTGGGGGAGCAGAGGTTTAGATTAGCAGAAAGTCCATACTATCCAAAATAAAAAAAAATACTACATATGTATAAGAAGCATAATAAGCCTATACATTGTATATGAAGCATACCAAGCCTATACAATGTACATGAAGCAAATCAAGCCTATACAACTCAAAATAGTCATTCATATCAACCCTTGTAAATGGCTAATACATGTAAAACATAAATACAAGATCAATTTCATATCTATAGGCTGTTTCGAAGTCAGTATTTTTGACACACTACTTTCAAATCAAACTGCTGTATTTTTTCATTATTTCCCTTAATATCAGACAGTTGTGATATGCTGAACTCCTCCACAATCCTCCAAAATTCCACATTCTACTATCTTTGAGTTGTCTGTACAAAGGCCAGCAGTTCCAAAGGGTCATGAATATCTGAGGGTTCAGTTTACCAAGGCTCAGACTAGCAAGGGTATTCTATATCACAGTATATAGAGGAATACACAGTAAGGCTGGCAAAATCTCATCTCATACACAAGTTTTATGATACTGATATACATGAAAAACAATTTCAAGAAAAAATAGCTATTTTGAACAGTAAGGCAAAGCACTAATAATCTTTTTTCAAATTTACTGAAAAGTGTTGCACTGGAGTGTATACAAAACTACGAGTAGCTGCAGTCAATGGGTTAAGCACTATCTTCAGCAAATCACTACTATAGTGCATGCATGATAAGGCCATCACTCTTAATATGAAGTAAGAAATATGCACATACATCCTATAATGTTATACCATCCTATGTGCACACCTTACCTATTACAATGAAACCATGCAAAAAAAGCCATTCCAACAAAAGGCTCAAATATAATCCTTAATAGAGAAAAGGGATTTGTAAGTGGCTTTATGACCTTGCAGAAAATGTGTGGTACATTTGACACAGATACCTTATGGATGGTGCAATGAATATATGGTATGGGGAAAAAGTTACTGGATGCAATGAGGAGTGTTTGTCTGGAGGGCAAGAGGTTCCAGGTGAAAGTGCATGTCAAGGATTTGTGATGTTATCATGGCTGTTTAATCTGTTTATGGATGGCACTGTTCTGGTGGTTATGGCAAGTATCTTTGATAGAGGGCTCTATCTTTAGTATGCTGGGGGTTGGCAGGGCCTGGGAGGTAAATCAGTTGCCGTTTGCAGATGATGGTTATGTATGTGCGTGACCCTTGGGCCCTAAATGCAAATGAACAGAAAAAGTATATGTAGTTATCTATCATACCGCACAAGGGGGCGAGTTTCATACCTGTGGCACCCAATTTCATAAGCACTTTCTAACACCATACAACCCCTCAAATTTATGTATGCTGCCTGCATTAATCATGTCACCAGTCATTCTGTTCCATCAATCCACCACTCATATACCATAAAGTATTCCTCTACATCCTTTGTGATAGGTTTCTTACTTAATTTCTTGCTATGTCCTCTGACTGCTCTATCCCTAAACCCCTACAGCTCCACATTGTCATTCTCTTTCAAAACTTAAAGGCTGTGATTAGGCTACCTCTCACTTTTCCCTTTTCTGAGGTGGGTAAATCTAAAACTTCCAGCCCTTCCCTGTAACTTTGCTTTCTTTGTCCTCCTCTGGAACTCTTTTATGAGCTCTTTATACTTCTCCAGGTGCAGTGACCAAACCTGAGAAGGTTATTCTAGCTTTGGCCTTATGTAGATGATGATTACCTTGCTAAACATTTCCTTGTCCATATACTTGAAAGGGCACTGGGAATGGATGAAGGCAAGTATGATTAGAAAGGGTAGTGAGTGTGAGTGGAGGGAAGAACAAGTAAGATTGTTAGTGAAAGAATAGAGAGGTGTTTGGATAATTTTTGCAGGGAAGTAGTGCAAATGACTGGAAGATGTGTAAAAGAAAGCAGCACTGGACAAAGACAAATTACAGAGGCATAAGTTTGCTGAGTATTCCTGGGAAACTATATCGGTGGGTATTGATTGAGAGGGTGATGGCATGTACAGAGCATCAGATTGGGGAGGAGCAGCATGGTTTCAGAAGTGGTAGAGGATGTGTGGATCAAGTGTTTGCTTTGAAGAATTTGTGAGAAATACTTAGAAAAATAGATAGATTTGTATGTAGCATTTATGGATCTGGAGAAAGCATATGATAGGGTTGATAGAGATGCTTTGTGGAAGGTCTTAAGAGTATATGGTGTGAGAGGTAAGTTGCTAGAAGCAGTGAAAAGTTGTTACCAAGGATGTAAGGCATGTGTACAATTAGGAAGAAAGGAGTGATTGGTTCTCAGTGATTGTTGGTTTGCAGCAGGAGTGGTTAGGAAGGTAAACACAAGAGTTTTGGAGAGAGGGGTGAGTAAGCAGTCTGTTGGGATGAGGGCCTGGGAAGTGAGTCGGTTGTTCTTCGCCAATGGTACAGCTCTAGAGGTTGATTTGAGTGAGAAACTGCAAAAGTTGGTGACTGAGTTAGGGAAAGTGTGTGAAAGGAGAAAGTTGAGAGTAAATGTGAATAAGAGCAAGGTTATTAGGTTCAGCAGGGTTGATGGAGAAGTTAAGTGGGATGTAAGTTTGAATAGAGAAAATTTAGAGGAAGTGAAGTGTTTTAGATATCTGGGAGTTGACGTAACAGTGAATGGAACCATGGAAGCAAAAGTGAGTCACAGAGTGGGGGTGGGGGTGAAGGTTATGGGAGCCATGAAGAATGTGTGGAAGGAGAGAATGTTATCTCGGAGAGCAAAAATGGGTATGTTTGAAGGAATAGTAGTTCCAACAATGTTATATGGTTGCGAGGCATGGTCTATAGATAAGGCTGTGCGGAGGAGTGCGGATGTGTTGGAAATGAAATGTTTGAGAACAATATGTGACGTGAGGTGGTTTGATCTAGTAAGTAATGAAAGGGTAGGAGAGTTGTCAGGAAATAAAAAAAGTGTGGCTGAAAGAGCAGAAGAGGGTGTGTTGAAACGGTTTGGACATATGGAGAGAATGAGTGAGGAAAGATTGACAAAGAGGATATATGTGTCAGAGGCGGAGGGAACAAGGAGAAGTGGGAGACCAAATTGGAAGTGGAAGGATGAAGAGAAAAAGGTTCTGAGCAATCGGAGCCTGAACATACAGTAAGATGAGAAGTATGCAAGGAATAGAGTGAACTGGAAGGATGTGATATACTGGGGTTGACATGCTGTCAATGGATTGAACCAGGGCATGTGAAGCATCTGGGGTAAACCATGGAAAGGTCTGTGGGTCCTGGATGTGGAAAAGGAGCTGTGGTTTCAGTGCATTACACATGACAGCTAGAGACTGAGTGTGAAAGAATGTGGGCTTTTTGGTCTGTTTTCCTGGCGCTACCTCGCTGAAGCCTGGGGTAGCAATGCTGTTTCCTGTGGGGTATGTTAACACCAGGAATGAATGAAGGCACAGAAGTATGAGCATGTATGTACATGTGTATATATGTACATGTCTGTGTATATGTTGATATGTATGTATATGTGCATATATGGGAGTTCACGTATATATATATATATATGTGTATATGAGTGGATGGGCCATTCTTTGTCTGTTTCCTTGTGCCACCTTGCTGACATGGGAAACAGTGAATAAGTATAAAATAAAGATAAATATTATTTCTCAAACACAATGTATATTACCACACATCTTTCATACCCTTTTATTACTTACTCTATCAAATCACCTCACAACACATACTGTCCTCAAATATTTCATTTCCAACATATGCATCATCCTCTGTACAGCCCTATCTATAGCCCACCTGAGATGGCCCCGACTGAGGCATCTTTGGCTCACGTCATGAGCCAGAGAAATTTAGGTGGAATGTTTGCATCTAGACTAACAGAAAGCATTTGACACTATACTGCATGGGAAGCTGATTAAGAAGCTGGATCTCCATGGATGAATAAAGGGAAAATCCTTTGATGAACAGCAGATTATCTCAGTGGCAAGAAATAAAAAACCCATGTTAAAGGAACATTTTCCAAATGGGTTGAGCTGACCCGCATTGTGTCACAGTTCTGAGAGCATTATTCATCTTCATCTATGTTAATGACTTGCCTGAAGTATGAAGTATTTGCATATTTGCAAATGATACAAAGGTCATGAGGGATGTGAAAAGTGAGAGGAACTGCATAAACTTACAAGGAGACTTAAACAGACTCCAAAGTTGGTCTGAAACATGGGTGATGAAATTGAAACCATGATAATGAAAGTAATGAGGATGGGAAAAAGCAAAAGATGGCCTCAATATAAGTATATCTAGCAAAATATAAGCTTCAGGATTCTGTGTGTGATAAGGACTTGGGAGTCAACATCATCCCTAACTCTTTTTCTTTATAGTATAAGGGTGGTGGATGAATGGAACAGAATGACTGGGGATATGGTTAATGCAGACAGCACACATAAGTTTAATAGGTTGTATGGGAACAGAGAATGTTCAAGATATGGGGACCTCACATGTGTAAGACTCCCTCCCCATACAGTACAAATAGGGAATTACAAATAGATAACTACAACCAGGCCTTACAGACATTTCATGGTTCCCCTGACAGCATCATATGCCCTGGTTCATTCTAATGACAGCAGTTAGTACCCCGTACACCACATTGCCCCAATTCTCTCCATCCCTTGCACATCTTGCAACCTCCTACATGTTCTGGCCCCAAGCCTCTGAAGCATCTTTCACTCAATCCTCCCCTCCTCCTTGGTTTTCTTCTTTTCTTTGTTCTCTTTACTTCTGACAGTAAACTCATCCTCTCCATGTCTGAATGATTCTAGCACACCCTTTTAGTTTGCTCATACAGTTCTAACCAATGAAATCCTTATGACTAAACCATTCTAGCACATCCTCTTTGACACTCTCATACAATTCTAACCAATCAACAACACAGTAATCTTTCTAAAGAAATTCAACTGCAAAGCCATCCAATCTAGCCACCTTGCCACATCTCATCTTATGCACGACTTTCGCTAACCATTTCTTTTTCGTCACACCACTCTACACGCCTCTACAACCCAAATACCCAACATCCATCACCCTGTCATCAAACACATTCAATTACCCTTCAAAGTGCTCACTCCATCTCTTCACCTCATCTCTTCCTGTTACTACTTACCCATTTGCCCCCTTCACCAATGTTCTCATTTGTTCTTTCATTTTCTTAGAAGCAGTAGCTAGGAATATTTTGGCAGGAGTATTATGTAGAAACATTTGGCAGAAGTAGAAGGTAAGAACATTAGGCAGGAGTATTAGGTAAATGTCAGTAGGAACATTAGGTAGGAGCCTCTGCAAAACACTGTTCTAGAGTTGCCCTCTGCCGGTGGCCTGTTAAGGGTGAGACAATGGAATTCACTAGTTATGGAGACTATTATCATGACCATCACCTTGTGAAAGTTCCAGGTGGGAACAGGTGTCAGAGATATAGATAGATAGATTTTTCTCATGCTATTAACCTTCCCATACATATCTTTGTTCTCTAAGAAGTTTGCTGATACTCACTCACCCTAACCATTTTTTCAGCTCCTGCACCTTCCTTTTTTACCTCATGCTACTTTTTTCTTGTACATATTTCACTCACTCAGACTCCTTTCCTGTAAGTAATGCCTATACAGCTCTCTTTTTCTTTTTCACTTGCAACTTGACTTCATCATCCCACTACTCACTATCCCTTCTCACCTGCCCACCTTCTACTTTCCACAAGCCACACACTTTTCTAGCACATACCGGTACTGCTTCTTTAAAAAACAATGATTCGTCACCCAGTACCCTTGATTCAATCATTCTCATCTTTTGCATTCTGTACTCAATCTCCCCAAGTAAATTTTCACACAATCCTCTTTTCCATGCTTATTTACTTTCACCACTCTTTTTTGACCTGCATCATTTCCTCTTTTCTGAAAGCCTCTGCAAATCTTGACTCTCACTTTCACTAAATACAATATCCACAATCTGCCCCTCTCAACACATTCACATTCAAGTATCTCTCTTTTCCATGATTATCAATTGGTATGTAATCCAATAAAACCTGCTTACCAACACTCCTCCACATATGTATGTCCCTCAGTTTAAACCAGATATTCCAAGTCACAAGTCCCTTTTCAGCACTTCAACTCCACAAGTTGTCCATCACTTCCATGCACATCATTCACATCACTAAATACCCTATGCCACCCAATCATACCCTCAACTGCCACATTACTCAACTTTGTCTTCAAATCATCCACCACTTACACCTGATCTCTCGCATCAAACCTACTGACACACTCATGTAGCTGCTCCCAGAACAATTGTTTCTCTTTCTCATCCTTTTTGCAGCCAGTTACACAAGCACTAATCACCCATATATCATAACAAACTTTCATTTCTGTGCAAATCAGGCTAGAGCTTACTTCCTTATACTCTTTCAAAATTTCTGATCAGCAGAAGTGCTATCCTTTCCTTAACTCTCACTCTAGCCCTCACAATAACCCCTGATTTAACCATGCCATTCTTGACCCTTACCCTAGAGCTTCATTTAGCTCAGACAGAACATCCAGATTCCTCTACTTAAACATACTACCAATCTCTCTCTACTTTTCATCTTGGTTTAATCCAAACACATTCAGACATCATAGCCTAAGCCTTGCAGGAGGATGAGCACTCCTTGCTCTGCTTCTTGTTTCATTTTTCAGATGAAAGACTATTAGGGGAGGGTTTCTAGCCCCCTCACTTCTGTCCTACATGCATGGAATGTGCTTGAAGTTTTCTTTTCCCCATCCCATTTTCTTTTAACAGGTTTCTTGCTTAATTTCATGTTATGTCCCCTGGTTCCTCTATCCCTACATTTCTTGAAAAACTGATTACTGTCCATGCCATTGATCTGTTCTGAAAACCTAAAATTGTGATCAGGTCACCCCTCACTCTCTTTCAGGGTGAGCATATACAGAGCCTTTAGCCACTCCTGGTAACTCAGCTCTCTTCATTCTGGTACCATCCTCAGGACCTTCTCCATTAACTCTATCAGTGTTTCACGTTGACTCTACTACTCTGGAGAAAATCTCACATCAAGTACTCAGAGATGAGTACTCTTTTCCTTTCATCCACCTCCTTCTAGCTATTAATTCTACAGCCTTTAACAGCCTTTCTCTAAACATTTTAAACACCTCATTCACATGGGACCACATCCCTACATTTACTGCAATCTCATCTAAACTTTCAGTCACCCTTCCTTCACACTCCTCCCTGCATTCTTTCTGATTCTTCTTCTTCCTTGCCAACACTTTTACTACTCCATTCTTCTTTATGCCATACCTCCACTTCTCCCTGATTTGCATCTCTAAAAGACTGCAAAATGGTGATTATCTCTAAACAATTCTCTCAACTCTAGCATCCAGCACAAACTCTCTCAGCCTTTCATCCACTGCCACATAATCAATCAAACCCTTTTGTTCTTCTCTTCCATCATTTCTCATCCACATATATCTATGAATCTTGCTATGCTGAAAAAAAGGTGTTCACAAGGAATATATCCCTCTCAGTACAGACATCTACAAGATAACTACATTTCCCATTTACTTCAGGCATTCTCCATTTACTACTATCTCATCAATTTCATCACATCTCACCTTTGCATTCATATCACACATTACAATCACCTTCCTCTCCTTCTTAAACCCATTTATACAGCCATACATATTTCTCAAGAAACTTTTCCTTTCATCCTTACCTTGCTCATTCTTCATACTCACAGGCATACATGCACATACCCATGCATATTTCACAAAATGAACATTTCCTTTCACCCACACTAAACTTGATCCATTCCATCTATGCTCTGTAACACTCTCCCATACTCTTGGTGAAAAGCACAACTGCACATCCATCTTCCCCTTCTCCCTGATAATTTGTATTCATTCCCATTCACATTACTCCTCTCCTCCCACAACTTGTATTCATCATTTCCATATTCAACCCTACCCAAGCATATGGGTTTCCCCAGTCCCTAGCACATCCAATCATTGCATTCTCCACAAGGTCCCTCCTTTTACTCTCAACAGTCATCCCATTTAACATTCATAGTTACTGCCCTCAATTGCTTATCCCTTTTACTCCTCAGCAGAAATGATAGATTGCAGAGCCACTTTTAAGCCCTTAGTGCCTCACCCTTGGCAGGTCACTGGCAGAGGGCAGCTCCTATGCAGTGTTTCCAATAAAAGGTTAGCTTACATATTACTACCAAATTATCTGAGAAAACCATCCTACACAGCACATAATGCATTCTGTCACGCTCCTTATCACATGAACCAATCATGTTCTAGTTTACTCCATGTAATCATAAGCTTCTTTATGTTTAAAGAATGCATTTGCAGTCGGTAGTAGTTGGTAGGCAGCCAATGAACAGGAAGGTATACCACCAGTACTACCTGCCTGGGAACTGGGAGGGTTAGTGACAGCTACATGGTGAGCCAGCACTTCCGTGGTTGTCAAGTTTCACTCCTTTGACCCAGGTAGCTGTCTTTTCACCTACACATTCTGTCCACAAACATAGAATCTCTCCTTGTTACACATAACACTTAACAACATCTAACTCACACAGCTCATTCTTTGTAACTGTAGGTTTTCCTGTGGTGACCATTATGTGCTAGCCCTGCCTTTTCGCCTAATGGTAGTAACAGTAAACAGAAGTAGTAGGTAAAGACACTTAGGTAGGAGTGTCAAGTAGAAACAGGCAGAAGTAGTCAGTAGGAACATTAGGTGCGAGCCTCTGCAAACACTGAGGTAGACTTACCCTCTGCCAGAAGCCTGATAAGGATTGGATTGGATTATAGAATTTAGGCTTATAAGCCAAGCACTGGAGCTTCTAAGGCTATTCAAAGCTTGGCCTGTTAAGGGTGACATACTTAAGGCTAAGAAATAGCATTGGAATTCACTATTTATGGAGACTATTGCCAGCAGCCACCCCCTTCAAGGAGTTCCAGAAAGGAACAGGCATCAGAGATATAGACAGATAGATAGATATACAATTATGACAGTCCTACCTGGTGATGCACATAATTCACATATTCTTTAACCACTATCATTTCCACACAGGACCCCATATTCACTTACCTCTCTCTCCTCCATTCTGCTCCCACCCATTTATTCTTAAAAGTTCTATCTAGAAGTCTTTCTCAAGCTTCTCTTCTCCATGAAACATTAAGCTTTAACTTCTTTATCATTATCTGGTAACCATATAATGGTTACTGGCGATTCTACCTTCTCACACATGAACTTTGCATCTCTAAATTTTGCACTAACACACTTACAATCACATAGCTTTTCAAACCACTTATCCTTTACAAACAAAGCCATGTCCTCGTCTAGCAAAGCCATCTGCATTACCTTTGAAGCCTGATAATACATCCTTCACAACACCCAACTCAGAGGTCCCATTATCTCTCAGCCTTGTCTCACACAAAAATGACAAGTCTAATTTTCCCTATCTGAAAGTGTATACAACATCCATCCACTCATATTCTTCATTTATTCCTCCCACATTATCATCCATATGTACCTGCATACCTTTATTGAAAGCAGCTGCTGGAACATCACTGATGTCCAAGATCAAATACACCTTTTATGGGGAATATTCACAAAACTGGGGTCCCCAGTCCTAACTGACAAGCTAGCAAAAAATGGCAGGTTCACTCAAATGCCTAAAAAAAATTGTTACCCTGTTACCCTCTTCTAAATATGTATTTCAATTCAATCCTCTGCAATGCATGAAATGTCTTAAGCTTTTCTACTACTAAGAGTAGTGGAAAAAATCATGTTATGTCATGCATCACCAATTAATCCTAGTGGGGACAAAATCTCTGAAAGAAAAACAATAAAACCTATTTGACAAAAGATCTCTGAATGAAAAACAATGAACATAGTAGATCACAACACAATTTACTTTTTGTATTTCATAATAATCTTTAACCTAACAAAGGAGGAACCTACCCTCCATGGTTAGAAAGTTCTGCTGTAAATCCCAAGAGGTATTATTGCAAATTAGTGGCGATGCTTGAGGTCGAGGCAAAAGCAGGTCCACATCCTCAAACTGGAACTCACTCTCTTCCACCTCAAGGCATTCTGAAGAACTTCCCATGGTATCTATACTATCACTAATAACCCCAACTTTAAGAAAATTTTCAGCACTATGATGACTGACCAGAACTTGTTGTAAGGCTGCATGAACTTCTGCATAATCTGGAAGGATATGATCAAGACAAACTAAGACATGCAGATTTTAATAAACTCTTGAAGCATAAAATTCTAGATTCATGCAACTCATTCCTTAAAAATCTACAAGATTAAATGAAAGCATATTAGAAATTAAGAAACAAAAAATCAATAATAAAACTGTATGAGATATTAGTGCTAAGTACCGCATGCATATGATAGTTAAGATTAAAGCTAAGCACCACCATGCAAAGTGTAACAGTAGGCAGAATGCACTGATAATTCTGTAAAGGCTTCAGAAAATTAGTTCTTAGAATCATCAACTGCTATAGCAGATTTTCACTCCCATGCTTGAATACGTATTGGAGAGAAGGCACATGGATTCATTACAGATAATGCAAACACAGGGGCTTTACTATGTATTCGTCTTACCAACAACACTTTGTGGACGCAGTTTTCTACCATGCAGACTCTTCCGCTTGGAGGCAAGCTGAGGGGTGGCCTGCAAAGATAGCAAACTAATGAGATAAATGAGTACAATACAAATTTCTTTAAGTATGAGGTTCAGCAGGTCATGACATGCATTTTACTGTCAATAACTGTGTTAAGTTTGAACCAGTTTTCATTATACAACAACCAAACTCACCTCTTACATTTAGTGAATGGATAATTCCAATATATCAAAACTAAGGATCTTTACACTAAATTCTATATCAAAACTAAGGCTCTTCACACTAAATTCTAACATAATAAACCCAACTCAAAATCAAGGTGTAAGTTAATATGATAAACCTTACAATATTTTCTGAAAACTATAAATCTTGACTTAAAAATGTATCAAAGTTCATGCAGCAAAATAGGTTCAGTTTATGTTGTTCTCATGCATTTCCTATATACTGGCATCCATTGCTTTCAACGATTTTGCAATCAACAAATTCACCCAATACATATCTTTACCAATAAATATTCAATATGTAAAATCTTTGGTTTCCAAATGAATGGCTGAGCATAAAAATTATGCATACTGCACATTTCACATTGTGGGTATTGCAATGACTCACGGCAAGCACAGCCTACCATAAGTCAGTTTGCAAATAATGCTGTGAGAGGTTGTTTTCTAAACTATGTTTAGTCAATATGAAAGCTGAGAAAATTAAGAGATTTGTGAATCAGTCAAACTAACTCTCAGCCATGATTACATAAACGTAAGAAATTTACAGATGGAAAAAGTAAAAGGAGAATCTTAGATATTAGGTAGGTAAATCAAAGTCAGATGGTAGTGCTGATGAGATCTACCAAATGAAGCCACACTCTGGTTCGTTATTGTACATAAATAAATCTAAAATACCTGAATCAGAATGATGAATGACATCTCCCACAAAAGGGTAAAGTGTATCACAAAACAAAAGTTAATGCAGGCATGAACATGAGTTTTAAAGGTCTCAGTCCAATTGTACCAGAAGAACAGGGCCTGTGATCTCACATGAGGGGTGGCAGTCAGCCAGAGACCATGTTTCTTAGGCACTGGCAGGTAGTTGTAGAAACTTGGACCTTAAGCACTGATACACCAGGTGAAGACCCTTGTAAGAAACTATGTCCATCAGGTACTAATGGTGAGGTGATGAACCTTGTTCCCTAGGTATTGATAAGTGGGGAGCCTTGTTCTTCATTCAATTTTGTTTATATAATGCTTTGAAATGTTCTTGATTCCTTAAAAAGCTCTAAGCAGTTATAAAAAACTAAATGTAACAAAGAGCAAGGCTTCTTCCCCGAGCTATAAACACTCGAAGACCACAGCAATAACCCACCAGTACCCGATGAACAATACTTCTGACCTCAAATGTGAGGTCAGGGTCAGAAGCTATGTTCCTCAGTAACTATTTGAAAACTAGCATTCCTTAAGTACAGGTAGGTCAGAAAAAGACAATTTACACTTTTGCAGTCATTGATCTTGCAACTCTGAATATCGACAAACCAAACGTAGCTCTCATCAAGAAATCAGTAGTTATTATCTATCTATATCTCTGATACTCGTTCCCTCCAGGAACTACACAAGGGGTGGCCATGGCAAAAGAGTCTTCATTTACCCCTGTCCTTATGTGCCTCTCTCACATACACCATTCCATGCATTCTTCACCTATTTCTCTCCCTTCAGTATTCTTCCGCTCAATTTCCCCAAGTCACTTTGGTCTTCGTCTAATACCAACCCCTTTAATCATACTATCATACAATCTCCTTGAAAACTCCCCATCTTGCATTCTTTCCACAGGCAATTGGTGCAGGCAATGTATATAACACAATAATAAGTAACCTACTAGATAATAAAATTCATGATCTTACTATACCTATAATGCATGACTGGCCACAGGAATGTTGCTCAGTAGATTAAGAAAAGCTACAAATTCACCAATCCCCATAAAGGAGTGGCCAATTATAGACCAATCACACTTCTAGAAACATCAAGGTAGATTCAGGAAAAATCTAAATACAAGATTACAATCCCATCTAGGAGACAATAACCTACACAATCTTCAGCATTAGCTCTCATATATACGAAGATATAACTACTGCAATGGAAAAGGGAGAACGGTGCAACATCATTTTGAAGGACATCATAAAAGTCGATAGTTTATCAGAATGGACTAAAACACAAATTGTTACAGTTTAATTTACCAAAAACTTCATGAGAATAATGGCTAAAAATCATTGATAACATAAAAGTTAACATAAAGCGGAGAGTATAAAAATCAGAGAGTATACTGGGCATACCTTCAACCTTTTAAGTGGGGTCCTGCATGGGAGTTGTATCTCACCCATTTTAAACACTGCCTACATGGTGGACTTACTGGTCCCTGTACAGGGACCAGATCATCATATGTATGCTGCCAACATCCCATACAGGGAGTGAAGAGCTGTTAATGAACTCAATCATGGCATATGAAAAAGCCTGTGGAAACCACTGAAAGGTCTGTGGGGCCTAGATGTGCATAGGGGTATGCGATACATGACAGCTAGAAAATATGATGCGAGTGACCAAGTGCTTTTTTCATCTGTTTCTAGCATTACCTTGCTAATGCAGTAAATGGCAAAAAATTTGAAAGAAAATCATATACTCAATAAAATAAAAGAGAAAATGAAAAAGAATGATGGCACTAGAGACAGAAAACTATGGAAAAGATCAATGACTACAAAAAAGATATGAGAAAATACAAACCAATCAACAGATATTCCAAGTAGTCCTAGTACTGACTCTACATTCCACCCTGAGCCAATCATCATCAATAATAAGTAGATCAACTATGCACATGAATGTAGGATACTCAGTTAAAAAATCCTCAAAACTAGAGCAACAAGTCACATCAGACAGTCACAAAACTAGCCCTAAAAGTATTTAATAAGATGAAGAAATTTTAAAAGTCATCAAGGAAAAAAGTAACTAACTTCTGTACAAATCACTGATCCATCCTGTTCTCAAATACTGACCAATGCCTATGTACTGTCAATCACAGAATAGCCTCCATCAATTGCAGATATTCAGGACAAGGCACTCAGATTTATAACAAACTAATGCCCCCATACAAAGAAAAGATTTGTGAAATACACACAAGAAAAAAAATATAGAAACCATTAACAACAGCCTGCATGAACTGGTGAGAAGAACTTGGAAAACATTAGAAAGTGAGGGCACCTTAATAATCATTGAAACAGTAAAAATTGTCTACCTGGACAGATACCACACTTGGTGTCTAAGAAACTACCACAAGAGTATGCAAGCGTCACCACTACCAATTTATACACTAGGGGGAGACAGAAGATCTGGGTAAAAACACAAGATCTGAAAAAAAGCACATAAAACAAATACACCATCATCAAACTACCACCCAAACACAAAAGACTGGCCACTGGAGAAACAAACCCCTAAAAAAGAAATAGAATTAGAAGAGGAGAACAAATCTGATGCAGATCAATTATAAATGACATTAGAAATGACTGCTAGCACAGCATGCTAGCCTGTGACTTTGAAGCAGCACTGCTTAAAATGCTTTCCTTAGTAGGGTTTTTGGCCCTACCAGCTAAAGGATGTCTCCTCTTTTTTCTTCATCCTAACTTAGCTTAGCATAGTTTGAGCCATTCTTCCTAAAAAAAAAACTCTAAAAATACTAATAAAAGCACAGATAGCTTTTATTTCAATTTCCTTGTGAGATATGAAGCTTAAGTCTACTTCACAGTACCAATGTGGAATGACATTATTCATGTATTGTACACAAAAATTTACAATTTCACTGCAAAACATAATATATACTTGTGGTAATAATTTCCTATACTTTCTCATTCACTTTAGCACTACTGAAAGTAATTCTATCATTCTGATTTTGCAGTTCTTATCCAGCAATGTCCGCTAATCATTTCGTGTGAATTTTACTCTAGTAAAGGTTGATGTCGCTGTGAAGGTGATCACAACTGAAAAGTTAACCGAAGTAAATTCACCACAAAATGATCAGCAAAAACTAAGTTGAGTAAAACCTGTTATCCTTACTTTGAGACAAAGAATTGTTCAAAATAATGTTTTTCAGTTTTGGTTGGCAACCCTTGAATATTCCAGAAAAAATCTAGAAAAATTAAAAAGATACATAAAAATATTTCAAACTGCACGTGCAATACGTGCAATGCACTGCAGTGATTAGTGTAATCACCACCTGATGTTTTGTGGTGCTGGTAACTGTTTACCGTCTCCCATGTGCTTTCTAGTGCAGTACTGTGTTAGTTTTGCATGTTTGTATATTTTGTGCATCAAAGATTACAACTGTGGACAATGGCCCCTCTAAAGTGCTGTCAGCAATCACCTGACAACTCCTTGAAGCCATCTACATCTCACATATAGAGCATGAGGAACGTTTTAAGCCTTGAAAAGAATACTGAGTTGTACAAGAGGCTGGCTAAGAGCAAGTCCAAGAGGGTGGCTATGGGCAAGTCCAAGGCAGCACTTATATAGGATTTCAATGCTGGCATGATGACTCTGTATGACATCACCAAGCAGCAGATGATCAAGACACTCAGCAATGCTTATTTGCATTTCCCCCACACATCTTTGCCATTTCCCATGTGAGCACAGTAATGTCAAGAGCAGATGACAGAGCCTTAAAGGGAAGATGCCTCAACTATCTCCTTGCTCTGTTCCTTCTTTTGGAAAGTAATAAAGGATGGGAGGATTTCAAGCCATCTGCTCCCACCCCTCTTAGTCACTTTCTACAACATGCAGGGAATATGCAGGCAGCATTCTTTCTCCCCTACCTCTAAGGATAAAATAAAAAATAAAACTAGCTTATTTGGTTACATATATCAATATTTCCTCTCAGTAAAATATTTACAAACAGGTAAAATAATTCTAAAATGCCCAATCCTCAATTTATGCAGGAACACTTTGTCTCTCTTTTTACACAGTGAATCTACAATCAGCAACATAAAAAAGAATGCAGAGAAAATCTGAAGTGTTGTGGTACACTCTACTCCACTGCTTACCAAGGTTAGAAATTTACTAATGGAGAAGATGAGGAAAATGCTCTTGTTATGCACAGAGCATGAAACAAAGAAAAAAAGAACCTTAGTAACCTATAGCTCAGGATTTATGAGCATCTATGCAAAGAAGAAAATGTAGCTGAGCCAAAGTCATTTCAAGCAAGTAAGGGGTGGCTTGATAAGCTTATTTGACATCATAAGCTATGTAACGTGAGGGTAACAAGAAAATCCACCAGCACTGACTACATAGCTGCAGCACACAACCTAGTTTTCTCCGTATTTTTATTGGTTTGCTATATGCACTTTCTCTTTGCATGAGATTTTTGAAGAACATAACCCCCACATAATGCAAGGGATGAATATTGGCATTTCTGAATCATCCAGCAAAAAATTTGAACTGGAAATTTTTGTGATCCAAAACAGCTGATTCCCTCAGCATTTCAGAAAACATATGTTTTACTGTAAAAATTATGCAGCAACCCCAAAAAAAAATACTGCCATCATTTTTGCCTCATATGAATCTCCGTCCTCCCTTAATATTATCATTATTGTTACATGAAGAGGTGAGGATTCATATTTTATTTGGTGATTTATTCAATTTCATTGTATATACAGATTATATACAGACACAAAAGCACTTCATAAAAAATTCTACCAAAAAGTGTAACAATCAACAGGCAGATGACAGCTCACACTTATATAATCATTGTTGAGTGACAATACTCAATAGTTTGTTTGAAGATTTTGTCAATTTCACAACATAAACTGGCACATACATAGAAACAAAAAAAGTTTGTAAAAACCTACAAACAAAAGAATTGATCATCAGGCAGCTGTTGGCACATCCTCACTATCAATGTAAGTATGTTTGAGTGACTAATCGGGTATGAATGATGCTGAATGAAATATGAATTAAGTAAATGAATAAGCGTACAATATCAGAATAAGTTATGAGTACATACGAAAGCATTAGCATGTCAAATGATAATTACACTTAAATCTGACACTCCAGTTTTATCAAAAGGATGTTTATATGAAAAGTTACAAGGAAACAGACCACTGAGATCTAGACAAAGGCTGTTGTGTTGAAAGATCAAAGTGGCAAAGCAAATACATGAATAAATGAATGAGATATACTTGTGAACTTGATATCTATAAAGGTGCAAAATAACATCACTTATGGATTTGGGGCTGAGTACTCATAAAGTCGACTTGGAATTTATGATCCAGTAATTTTTTTTCAGTTCACTGCAGCTGGTACATATACACCTTAGTCAATTTTTTCAATTCAAAGCATATGAAGTGCATATGCATTGCTAAGTTGTTCCTCTTCAATGAAGACGGGGTGTACATACACACACATTAATACTTATAGAGGCATCCATTCCACACATTAATTTCTAGACACTACAGCATATTTTTTCTAATGTACTGAGCAGTGCATGTTAATATCAAGGAAGCCTGTGTGATCCATGCTCTCACACTGTGTAATAATTCTTGAAGCTGTGTCACTCTTAAAAGACTGCAGATATCACTGATTAAAAACCTTAGTAATCATTGTTAGAAAAAGCTAAAAAGCAAATCACACCTCAATATAATAAGTCATTAAATACTGTATTTCTAGAGTACCTCAAATGCCTGGTAGTTGAGCAGCATAAATCAAAGGGTGCATAACAGATGTAAGCACTGTATCTCTATGTTGAGCTGTATTATAATCTATTTAGAAAAATCTAAGACTGTTTGAAAATATTCCACACACTGTCATATTGTAAAAAAAGTTATTTTCTCTGACTTAACATGAGTAAGACATGTGAACTTAATGATATCCATCCCTGCATACTGCAAGAGTGTGCCTCTGAACTTGTACCTGCATCTGATCATTTGCTCCACTTGTCTTAAAACCATAACTTTTCCCTCTTCTTAGAAGCAACCATTGGTACATCCCATTCCTAAGAAGGGTGACAGTTCTATCCCCTCTATCATCCTGTTCCTTTGACAGCAAATATTTCCAGTCTTTGAATCTCTCCTTAACTCACATATCATCAGATATCTTAAATCTTAGTCCTCTCTATAATCAACAGTATGGTTTCCATAAAGCAAGATCAACTGTTGATATTCTCTCCTATCAAACTTATGTCTGGTCATCATTTCTGAAAGATTTTTGGGAATCCTATGCAGCTGCCTTTGATATATCCAAGGATTTTGAAAGGGTGTGAAATCAGGGTTTCATCATTGAGAAACCCTCTTTTGGCTTCTTTCCTCACTTTCCTCCTTCATGTCTAGCTTATTCCCTGTCTTCATGGTTGTTGATGGATCAGCCCTGTCTCCATCAACATTGGTGTCCCTCAAGGTTCTATCATGTTTCCTACACTTTGTCTCCTTTTCAACAATTTCCTTATTTCCTTTCTTATGAAAAAAAGAAAAATCCTGAAGCCTCAAGAATGCATTCCTCCACATTTTTCACTGCTCCTTCTCTCACTCGGAACAAAAAAAAGTACATGCTTTCTGCATGTTCCTGGCAAGATGTATGGGAGAGAGGTGTTAGAGAGGGTGGTGACATGCACAGAGCATCAGGCTGAGAAGGAACAATATGGTTTTGGGACTGGAAGAGGATGTGTGCATCAGGTCCTTGAAATGAAGAATGTGTGTGGGAAATACTTTGATAAACAAAAAATTTGTGTGTGGCATTCATAAAAATGGAGAAAGCACATGACAGGGTTGACAGAGACACTTTGTGGAAGGTGTTACCTATGTATGATGTAGGAGGAAAGCTATTAAAGAACTGTGAGGAGTTTTTATGAAGCGAGTATGGTGTGTGTGTGAGTAGGCAGAGAATGAGGCAGGCAGTGGTCCCATGTGAAGGTGGGTGATGTCATCATGGCTGTTTCATTTGCCTATGAATGGGGTGGTGAAGCAGGTATATGCAACGGTCTTGGACAGCTGGGCAGGTATGCAAACTGTAAGGGGTAAGAGGAGCCTGAGAAGTGAATCAGTACTTGTTTGCTGATGACAGCACTGGTGGTAAGTTTGAGTAAGAAACTGCAAAAGTTGGTGTCCGAGTTTGGGAAAGAGTGGGAAAGGTGAAAGTTGACTGTACATGTGAGTAAAACAAGGTTATCAGGTTTAGCAGTGGATAGAGACAGAGAAGCTGTGGTGTAAATCTGAATGGAGAAAATTGGGAGGAAGTGAAGTATTTTAAATACCTGGAATTGCACAAGGCTGGAAATGGAAGCATGGAAGCAGAAGTGAGTCAGTAGATAAGTGAGGACATGAAGGTTCTAGGAGCACTAAGGAATGTGTAGTATGTCTGAAGGTATGGCAGTCCCAACAATGTTGCAAGGATGTGAGGCATAACTACAGATGAGAATGTGCAGAGGGGGTGGATGTATTAGATATGAAATGTTTAACGACAATATGTGGTATGAGGTGCTCTGATTAATTAAGTAATAAAAGGGTAAGAGAGAGGTGTGTTAATTAGCAAAGTGTGGCTAAGAAAGATGAGGGTGTGCTGAAATGGTAAGAAAATATAGAGAAAATGAGTGAGGAGAGGTCAACAAAGAGGATATATAAGTCAGAAGCAGAGGGAAAAGGGAGACAACAAATCAGAGATGGAAGGATGGAATGAAAATTATTCTGAGTGCTCATGGCTTGCAAGAGGGTAAAAAGTGAGCACTGGACAGAGCAAATTGTGTGATGTGGTATATATATATATATATATATATATATATATATATATTTTTTTTTTTCATACTTTGTCGCTGTCTCCCGCGTTTGCGAGGTAGCGCAAGGAAACAGACGAAAGAAATGGCCCAACCCCCCCCATACACATGTATATACATACGTCCACACACGCAAATATAAATACCTACACAGCTTTCCATGGTTTACCCCAGACGCTTTACATGCCTTGATTCAATCCACTGACAGCACGTCAGCCCCGGTATACCACATCGCTCCAATTCACTCTATTCCTTGCCCTCCTTTCACCCTCCTGCATGTTCAGGCCCCGATCACACAAAATCTTTTTCACTCCATCTTTCCACCTCCAATTTGGTCTCCCTCTTCTCCTTGTTCCCTCCACCTCCGACACATATATCCTCTTGGTCAATCTTTCCTCACTCATCCTCTCCATGTGCCCAAACCACTTCAAAACACCCTCTTCTGCTCTCTCAACCACGCTCTTTTTATTTCCACACATCTCTCTTACCCTTACGTTACTCACTCGATCAAACCACCTCACACCACACATTGTCCTCAAACATCTCATTTCCAGCACATCCATCCTCCTGCGCACAACTCTATCCATAGCCCACGCCTCGCAACCATACAACATTGTTGGAACCACTATTCCTTCAAACATACCCATTTTTGCTTTCCCAGATAATGTTCTCAACTTCCACACATTTTTCAAGGCCCCTAGGATTTTCGCCCCCTCCCCCACCCTATGATCCACTTCCGCTTCCATGGTTCCATCCGCTGCCAGATCCACTCCCAGATATCTAAAACACTTCACTCCCTCCAGTTTTTCTCCATTCAAACTCACCTCCCAATTGACTTGACCCTCAACCCTACTGTACCTAATAACCTTGCTCTTATTCACATTTACTCTTAACTTTCTTCTTCCACACACTTTACCAAACTCAGTCACCAGCTTCTGCAGTTTCTCACATGAATCAGCCACCAGCGCTGTATCATCAGCGAACAACAACTGACTCACTTCCCAAGCTCTCTCATCCCCAACAGACTTCATACTTGCCCCTCTTTCCAAAACTCTTGCATTTACCTCCCTAACAACCCCATCCATAAACAAATTAAACAACCATGGAGACATCACACACCCCTGCCGCAAACCTACATTCACTGAGAACCAATCACTTTCCTCTCTTCCTACACGTACACATGCCTTACATCCTCGATAAAAACTTTTCACTGCTTCTAACAACTTTCCTCCCACACCATATATTCTTAATACCTTCCACAGAGCATCTCTATCAACTCTATCATATGCCTTCTCCAGATCCATAAATGCTACATACAAATCCATTTGCTTTTCTAAGTATTTCTCACATACATTCTTCAAAGCAAACACCTGATCCACACATCCTCTACCACTTCTGAAACCACACTGCTCTTCCCCAATCTGATGCTCTGTACATGCCTTCACCCTCTCAATCAATACCCTCTCATATAATTTACCAGGAATACTCAACAAACTTATACCTCTGTAATTTGAGCACTCACTCTTATCCCCTTTGCCTTTGTACAATGGCACTATGCACGCATTCCGCCAATCCTCAGGCACCTCACCTTGAGTCATACATACATTAAATAACCTTACCAACCAGTCAACAATACAGTCACCCCCTTTTTTAATAAATTCCACTGCAATACCATCCAAACCTGCTGCCTTGCCGGCTTTCATCTTCCGCATATATATATATATATATATATATATATATATATATATATATATATATATATATATATATATATATATATATATATATATATATAAATGTGACATGTTATCAACCAGCACATATAAAACAGCTAGAGGAAACCACAGAAAGGCCTGTGTGGCTTGGTTGTGGTTAGGAAGCTGTGGTTTTGGTGCATTACAAATGACAGCTAGATAATGGACGTGAAAAAATGTAACCTTTCTTTGTCTGTTCTTGGCACTACCTTACTACCATGGGAAATGAAGAACAAGCATGAAAAAATACTGCATATACAAATACAGGTAAAACAACAAAACAATCTATTCATTATTGATAACTGTAACTTGCATTTGTTTGCAGAAAAACCATCAGCAGGACATGTTTGGTTTCCTGATGTACAAAATGAGCAGCAGATAATTTTAAAGAATGAGTAACTACAATATAAGTATCTATATGAGAGCAGTTAAGGTAAGTAAGACGAAAATAACTCATTATAGTTTCCAATCTCTCATTACAATTTCAACACTAAACTCCTAATGGTTTGTGCTTCCATTTACAATACCTTAACTTTTAAACTTCAGATAAGAGTTCAAATTATTTAAAAGGATGTATTAATTCTCAAAGCACAAATATGAAGTTAGTGCCACAAGCACCTACAAGGTCAAACTAAACTTTCAGGCACACAGCAAGCAAACACAAGATATTACATATACTTACGAGGTTTAAATATTCCAACTTCTGTCAGTCAGCGTAGAGAGAAAAATGACAAGGAAGTAAGATGAGTACCAAAACACCAGACAGGGATATAATGCTGTACTACAAGTCCTGGACTAGTCTAAAGAAATTTCTAAAGCAGGTGAATGTTGCACCACCAAAAAACATCAAATATCACTGTTCACTGGCTGGTTTGTATATTCAATAAACAGACAAGACCATACAATGTTAGTAATAGATTATTTATATGACTAATAACTTGTGAATTTCTCTTAAACAAATCAAGTCAGGCTTCATACTTTTCTTAGTAGTCTTATTAGATTACTATGACGAATAACCTGAGAATCTTTCTTAACCAAATCTAGTTAGGATTCCTATTCTTCTTAATAAGATATATACTATTTTCTTCCTTAATGCAACAAATTACAAGTTTTCAATTAACATCAATATTGTCAAATGGTATATAAATTTTGTAATAAGTCTGCACCTAATATTTACAGAGTGTATCATAGAATGCACTAAAGGAAGGTTAGCTTTCCTTAATTTTTGACTCATTACTGTACCTTTATCTTAAAGAAAAGTGTTTTCAAAAATACTGTTTAACTGAACATAAAATAAAAATGCAAGCTTTCATGGTAACACAATATGCATCCAAATCTGAACATTTTAGCTTTGACAATCACAGAGAACTGAGGAACAACAACTATGCTTCCAATATACACATATGATGAAACAATTGACAATCATATCAAAATTAGACATAAACAAGTTATACACATAATGAATCTTGTTTCAATAATACCAGAAATTATCCTATTTTTTCATTCAAAACACAGCAAAATTCTTGAATCTACCTGAACAGATGATGAAATTTTACATCATTGCCCTAGTTATATTTGGTAAATTTTTAATAGAGTTCTTTAGATATGAAACCTATATATGAGGCTACTGAATAAATTATACAGCAGTATAAAACCAATTTAAACAAGAACTTACTAGAGAGAATGAAATGTTTGCTGGCTATGTACTAGTCCCAAGATTATCAATACCAAATGGAAGAGAAAAGAATGAACAACACACATTAATATGCTTCACAGGCAAAGATGGATATATTTGATGGCATAGTAGTCCCATTGGTGTCATATGGATATGAATAAAAACACTGAGAACAGATGCTAATGTGTTGGAAATGAAATGACTTAAGGACAATTTGTGGTGCGTGGAGGCTTGATCGAGTAAGAAATGATAGATTAAGAGTGAGATGTGGTAGTAAGATGTACGAGAGAGCTGAAAAGAATGTACTGAAATGGTCTGCACAAAAGCAGAGGATGAGTATGAAAAGCATAAATAAGCAAATATATAAGTCAGAAGTGGAGGGAAGAGGTGAGACGATGGAGTGGAAGATACTTTGAGTGTTCAGGGCCTGAACATGCAGGAGGGTGTGAGGCATACAAAGGACAGAAATGGAGTAATGTGGAATACAAGGGCCAACATGCTGTCATGGTCTGAACCATGGCATGTGAAGCAGTTGGTGAAACCATGGAGAGGTATATGGGGCTTGCTTGTGGATAGTGAGCTCTCATTTTGGTGCATTACACAAGACAGCTAGAGAAAGGATGTCAGTGTGTTATGCCCCTTCTTTGTCCAGTCCTGGTGCTACTTTGCTCATGCAGGATGCCATGAACATGTCTGAAAAAATATATCTTTCTTTCATTCTCAGTTGATTCCTGTTTTCCACATTAGTGAGTTATCAATGGGAACAAACGAAGAAAGGCAACATCCATTCTCTAGTTGTAATGAGCAATGCACCAAAACCACAGCTCCCTATCCACATCCAAGCCTCACAGACCTTCCCATGGTTTACCCCTGATATTTCACATGGCCTGGTTTAGTCCACTGCCAGCACATCAACCCCAGATACCACATCATTCAAATTCACTCTATCCCTTGCACACCTTTTACCCACCTGCAAGTTCAGGCCCCATCGATCAAAAGCTTTTTCAATCCATCCTTCCATCTCCAATATGGTCTCCCTACTCTCCTTGCTCCATTAACTTCTGACATATGTATTCTCTCAGTCAATCTTTCCTCACTCATTCTCTCCATACATTTAAACCATTTCAGCACACTCTTCTCAGCCCTCTCAACCACACTCTTTTATTACCACGTCTCTTAAACTTTTATTATTTACTCAATCAAACCACCGCACACTATATGATGTCCTCAAATATCTAATTTCCAACACATTTACCCTCCTCCATGCAGCCTTATCTGTAGCCTAAACCTCACATCCGTATAATATTGTTGGGACTACTGCACCTTCAAACACTTATTTTTGCCCTTCCATATAACACATTCTTCAGTGCTCCCAGAACCTTTGCCTCCTCACCATCCTATGATTCACTTCCATTTCCATGGTTCCACTCGCTTCCATGTCTACTCATAGGTAGCTAACACACTTCACTTCCTCCAAGGTTCCTCTATGCATACTCATACACAAACTAACCTATCCCTCAACCCAGTTAAATCTAATAAACTTGCTTTCATTCACATTTACTCCCAACTTCTTCCTTTCACACACTGTTCCAAACTCGGTGACCAACTTCTGTAGTTTCTCACTCGAATTCACCACCAGTGCTGTATCATCAATGAACAAATGACTCACTTCCCAGGCCGTCTCATCCCTCACAGACTAACATAAATGCCCCTTTCCAAGATTCTCACATCTACCTACCTAACCACCACATCCACAAAAAGTGAATAACCATGATGACAACGCACACTCCTGCCAAAGACCAACCTTCACTTCTCTCTTCCTACTCGTACACAAGACTTACACCCTAGACAAAAAATTCTCACTGCTACGAGATGCTTTCCTCCCACATCATATATTCTTAAGACCTTCCACCAGGCATTTCTATCATCCATATCATAAACTTTTTCCAAGTCCATATATGCAACATACAAATTCATCTGTTTCTTTAAGTATAAATAACACTACCTATCTATCTATATCTCTCATACCTGATCCTACTGGAACTCCCTCAATAGGGTGGCCTGCAGCAATAGTCTCCATAACTACTGACCTCCACTGCCGCTTCTTAGCCTTTAGTTCCTCATCCTTAACAGGCCAATGGCAGAGGGCAACTCCAGCACAGTGTGTGCAAAGGTCCTAACTTATGTTCCTAGTGACTACTTTTAGCTAAAGTTCCTACCAACTACTTACACACATTCTTCAAAGCAAACACCTGATCCATATATCCTCTATTTCTTCTGAATCCACCCTGCTCCTTCCTAATCTGATGCTCTGTACATGCCTTCACCCTCTCAATCACTATCCTCCCAAACAACTTACCAAGTACACTCAACAAACTTAGAACTTTAAAGTTTGACACTCACTCTTATTCCCTTTGCCTTTATAGAATGGTGTTATACAAGCATTCTGCCAGTCCTCAGGCACTTCACCATGATAATACATACAAAGAAAATCCTTACCACTAATCAATGAACAACATGGTAACCTTTCACAATAAATTCAACTAAAATACCATCCACTCCACCTGCCTTGCCAAACTTCATCTTCCATAAAGCTTTCAGCAACTCCTCTCTCTTCACCAAACCACTCTCCATGACTCTCTCACTTTGCATACCAACCTGGCCCAGACACTCTACATCTGCCACCTTATCATCAAACTCATTCAACAGTCCATAATACTCACTCCATCTCCTCCTCACTTCATCACTACTTGTAACCAATTCCCCTTTTGTCCCTTTCATGAGTGTTCCTATGTGCTCTTGTTTCTCAAACATTATTAACCTCCTTCCAAAACATCTTATTCTCCCTAAAGTTTACTGATACTCACTCACCCCAAATCCCTTTAGCCCTCTTTTACAACTCTTGCACCTTCCTCTTGACCTCCTGCCCCTTTTCTTAAACATCCCCAATCATTTGTATCTATACTTCTGAATAACAAAACCAAGAAAAGTCACAGAGCTGGACCATTCTATGTAAAGGATTACTACAAAAATGAGCCCAAAAGAATATGCCAAGTGCTAGTCAACCAAATATGTGTCTGTTTTACTCAACCAAATATGTGTCTGTTTTACTATCATCAAAAACAGAGAATGTGTAGCTGAAAAAAATTCTATCACTTAAAACCATAACCTTACATATGAAGTAAAAGTAAATGAATTGCATTTGAAAAGAAAGCGAGTGAAAGTATAGATTATGTAAGAGTAGAAAGTATACTAAACTGTGTTATGGATATAGGGGAAGAAACATTGAATAATATGACAGAAATTAAGTATTTGTGAGCTATCATGGGTAAGTTTGATGACATGGAAGGAGAGATAAGGGAGGGAGCAGGACTGGGTAGAAGGGTCACCAAGTCCCTTATCAGAATAATGAATGGTACATGTGTAAGTATGGAAGTGATGAAAGGATCAAGGGACAGCATGGTCCGCCCAACCCTGACCTATGCACGTGAAACATGGACACGGAATGATTCATTGAGATCAAGAATCAAGGCTGTGAAAATAAGCTATCTGGGAGGAATGAGTGGTATGGCAACATGGAATGAAGATAGAAAAGATTTTGTAGTGTAGGGAATGCAAAGCGAATGAATCGTGGAGTGACAGTGGTTGAAATATAATAATTTGTGGCTGTTTGGGCACTTGAAAAGAAAGCAAGATGAGGGTATAAAGTGGAAGAGTACTGGAGGGAGAGAAATGGTGAAAGAATGCATGGAATGGTGCATGCAAAAAAGGCATGTAAGGACAGGGATAAGTGGAGACTTTTTTGCCATGCCCACCACATTGATGGGACTTCCTAGGGGAAATGAACACAAAAAATAAGGACAGATAGATAAACAGTGTTTTGGTCGAGGTGGTGTGCAAAGTGAGAGGGTTAGGGAAAATGATTTGGTAAACAGAGAAGAGGTAGTGAAAGCTTTGCGGAAGATGAAAGCCAGCAAGGCAGCAGGTTTGGATGGTATTGCAGTGGAATTTATTAAAAAAGGGGGTGACTGTATTGTTGACTGGTTGGTAAGGTTATTTAATGTATGTATGACTCATGGTGAGGTGCCTGAGGATTGGCGGAATGCGTGCATAGTGCCATTGTACAAAGGCAAAGGGGATGGGGGAGGATGGATACCTTAGGATAAGTTGTTGAAGTGTGAAGAAGGGGTAAATGTCTTATTCCTACTTAAGGGTTAGTAATTGGAATGGGAGTAGTTTGAATGAAATGAATAAAGCAGGGGATAAAAATGTAGATTTACTACAGGGCGGGGTAGAGACAGGAATGGATGAAGGCAAGCAAGTATGAATATGTGCATGTGTATGTATGTCATGTCTGTGTATGTGTATCTATATGTATATGTATCTATATGTATATATGTGGGTGTTTATGTATATATATATGTGTATATGAGTGGATGGACCATTCTTCATCTATTTCCTGGTGCTAACTCGCTGATGCGGGAAACAGTGATTATGTATAATGAATGGCATAGTGCCATTGTACAAAGGCAAAGGGGATAAGAGTGAGAGCTCAAATTACAGAGGTATAAGTTTGTTGAGTATTCCTGGCAAATTATATGGGAGGGTATTGATTGAGAGGGTGAAGGCATGTACAGAGCATCAGATTGGGGAAGAGCAGTGTGGTTTCAGAAGTGGTAGAGGATGTGTGGATCAGGTGTTTGCTTTGAAGAATGTATGTGAGAAATACTTAGAAAAGCAAATGGATTTGTATGTAGCATTTATGGATCTGGAGAAGGCATATGATAGAGTTGATAGAGATGCTCTGTGGAAGGTATTACGAATATATGGTGTGGGAGGAAAGTTGTTAGAAGCAGTGAAAAGTTTTTATCGAGGATGTAAGGCATGTGTACGTGTAGGAAGAGAGGAAAGTGATTGGTTCTCAGTGATTGTAGGTTTGCGGCAGGGGTGTGTGATGTCTCCATGGTTGTTTAATTTGTTTATGGATGGGGTTGTTAGGGAGGTAAATGCAAGAGTTTTGGAAAGAGGGGCAAGTATGAAGTCTGTTGGGGATGAGAGAGCTTGGGAAGTGAGTCAGTTGTTGTTCGCTGATGATACAGCGCTGGTGGCTGATTCATGTGAGAAACTGCAGAAGCTGGTGACTGAGTTTGGTAAAGTGTGTGGAAGAAGAAAGTTAAGAGTAAATGTGAATAAGAGCAAGGTTATTAGGTACAGTAGGGTTGAGGGTCAAGTAAATTGGGAGGTGAGTTTGAATGGAGAAAAACTGGAGGAAGTGAAGTGTTTTAGATATCTGGGAGTGGATCTGGCAGCAGATGGAACCATGGAAGCGGAAGTGGATCATAGGGTGGGGGAGGGGGCGAAAATTCTGGGGGCCTTGAAGAATGTGTGGAAGTCGAGAACATTATCTCGGAAAGCAAAAATGGGTATGTTTGAAGGAATAGTGGTTCCAACAATGTTGTATGGTTGCGAGGCGTGGGCTATGGACAGAGTTGTGCGCAGGAGGATGGATGTGCTGGAAATGAGATGTTTGAGGACAATGTGTGGTGTGAGGTGGTTTGATCGAGTGAGTAACGTAAGGGTAAGAGAGATGTGTGGAAATAAAAAGAGCGTGGTTGAGAGAGCAGAAGAGGGTGTTTTGAAGTGGTTTGGGCACATGGAGAGGATGAGTGAGGAAAGATTGACCAAGAGGATATATGTGTCGGAGGTGGAGGGAACAAGAGAAGAGGGAGACCAAATTGGAGGTGGAAAGATGGAGTGAAAAAGATTTTGTGTGATCGGGGCCTGAACATGCAGGAGGGTGAAAGGAGGGCAAGGAATAGAGTGAATTGGAGCGATGTGGTATACCGGGGTTGACGTGCTGTCAGTGGATTGAATCAAGGCATGTGAAGCGTCTGGGGTAAACCATGGAAAGCTGTGTAGGTATGTATATTTGCGTGTGTGGACGTATGTATATACATGTGTATGGGGGGGGGTTGGGCCATTTCTTTCGTCTGTTTCCTTGCGCTACCTCGCAAACGCGGGGAGACAGCGAAAAAAAAAAAAAAAAAAAAAAAAAAAAAAAAAAAAAAGATAAACAGTCGTTATGGATATCAACATATCACAAAGAGACAAAAGAGACAACTAATCACCTTAAAAGAAAGTCATCACAGGGACCTAATGGAATGCCACCCATTTTCTCTAGGCAAAAACAACAATAGCAAAGCACCTTATAATTCTTCTATGGCAGAGCATAGACCAATCTAACATTGCAGGCACACACAATATGGCATTCATAACACCAGTGCATACAAGCACATATATAGACCATATCAAGAAATGACCAGATGAAAGGGGGGGAGGTTAGCAAGTGGACAAAAGTTTCCAAAAGGGTTAGGCAGCTGTGCATGTTAAATAACTCCAATACTTGGGACAGAAACTACATCTTCAGGAAAGTGAATTCCACTCATTGTCTTAGCACAGAGTTCATTTCCCTTCTTGTTTTACTACAGAATCTGAAAAAATAAAGACCCATTTGCCTAATAACACAATTGAAATATATGAAAGAGCATCAAAGAAAAAGATTATGGGGCATCTGGTTAGAAAAACTGTAATCCTCATTTCAGGCCACCACTTTCCTGTGCAGAAGGGTACATGATAGTAAGGAGGGAAAGAGAAGACAAAGGAAAAGGATGTTTGGCATTCTTAATAAGAGAACACCTTGAGTTTCAGGAAAAGTAGCTGATGGCCTATTCAGACCATAAATAATGGAAAAGGTAACTGTAGGAGAGATGTGCATAGTGGTGTTTGTCATAAATAATTCGAATGATTCAGAACGTAATATACAAAGAACAATCATGATGGTGCATGACGCAGGAAAACATGCACTTTTCAGAGATGTTTTAGAACTGACGACTGGGGATTTCAACTGTAAGCAAATAGACCGGTAGGATTTAGATTCTCAAGGGGAGAGGAAATCATGAAGACGCTAATTCCTAGAGTGTGTATAGTTAAAGTTCCTATACCATCACATCAGCAAACAAACTAGCTGAAAGGGACTGTTCCACTCTCATTACTACAGTCTAGCACAGATATTAAGATATCATACATGATCTATAACTTAGAAAAAGTGATCATGTAATGCTTACGCTTGATTATGTGGGAAATGAGAAAGTTATTAGAGTAGAGATGACAAAGGACTTCAGGAGGAGATGTAATCATGAAAACTTCATATAACCTAACAATATCCATGGTAACACAGATTGGGAAATGGATTTCAGTTGTCAGGACCAAGATTGGGAAAAGAATTTCAGTTGTCAGGACCAAGGGTGTTATGGTAAAAAGTTCTGTGAAATTTACAATGGAGTGGAAACACAAATATCTCTAGCCCTAAATACAGTAGAAAGGTTAAGAAAGAGGGGAAAATGGTTTAACCAAAGATGTCAAGAGGCAAGGGAGTTTTGAGATATACAGTGGCAGAAATACAGGCAACACTTCAGCTAGCCAACTCATATTATGTATAAGGGAACAGCCAGCCAGCTTATATCAGATATAAGGGAACAGCCAGCCAGCTTATATTAGATATAAGGGAACAAGGAATGAATAGAGCAAAATAAGAAAGGAAGAAGAGAAAAATTTTGAAAACAGTATTATGGATAAAGCTAGTGAAAATCCAATATTTTCCATAAATTTGTCACTTTAGTATCAAAGATCAGCTAATCGGATTATGGGATTCAGGAGGAAAATTTCTATGTATGATCTAAGGATATGCAAGGATCTAAACAACAAGGTCAAAGGTGGTATCGCAGTGAAAGGCACTACAGCCCCATCACCAGTAAGATGCAATGGGGAGAGGGCTTTAGAAAACATTACAACATTGAGGAGATATTAACAGAACATTAAAAGGTAATGATCCATTAATGTCTCATGGCCCTGAAGATGTGTGTGCAAATGGATGGCTTTCAAATAGGGAGAAATTACCCAAGAGAGGTGATAAAGGTTTGAGAAGGGATGTCATATGTAATGAATCTCTTAAGAGTTCCATGGAGAGAATGAGTGAGGAAAGATTGATCAAGAGGATATATGTGTCGGAGGTGGAGGGAAAGAGGAGAAGTGGGAGACCAAATTGGAGGTGGAAAGATGGAGTGAAAAAGATTTTGAGTGATCAGGGCCTGAACATGCAGGAGGGTGAAAGGCAGGCAAGGAATAGAGTCAATTGGATTGATGTGGTATACTGGGGTTGACGTGCTGTCAGTGGATTGAATCAGGGCAAATGGGAACTTCAGTGAAGGGCGCAAATGGGGAGGTGATAACAAGTAGTGGTGATGTGAGAAGGAGATGGAGTGAGTATTTTTGAAGGTTTGTTGAATGTGTTTGATGATAGAGTGGCAGACATAGGGTGTTTTGGTCGAGTTGGTGTGCAAAGTGAGAGGGTTAGGGAAAATGATTCGGTAAACAGAGAAGAGGTAGTAAAAGCTTTGCGGAAGATGAAAGCTGGCAAGGCAGCAGGTTTGGATGGTATTGCAGTGGAATTTATTAAAAAAGGGGGTGACTGTATTATTGACTGGTTGGTAAGGTTATTCAACGTATGTATGACTCATGGTGAGGTGCCTGAGGATTGGCAGAATGCGTGCATAGTGCCATTGTACAAAGACAAAGGGGATAAGAGTGAGTGCTCAAATTACAGAGGTATAAGTTTGTTGAGCAAGGTTATTAGGTACAGTAGGGTTGAGGGTCAATTCAATTGGGAGGTGAGTTTGAATGGAGAAAAACTGGAGGAAGTGAAGTGTTTTAGATATCTGGGAGTGGATCTGGCAGCGGATGGAACCATGGAAGCGGAAGTGGATCATAGGGTGGGGGAGGGGGCGAAAATTCTGGGAGCCTTGAAGAATGTGTGGAAGTCGAGAACATTATCTAGGAAAGCGAAAATGGGTATGTTTGAGGGAATAGTGGTTCCAACAATGTTGTATGGTTGCGAGGCGTGGGCTATGGATAGAGTTGTGCGCAGGAGGATGGATGTGCTGGAAATGAGATGTTTGAGGACAATGTGTGGTGTGAGGTGGTTTGATCGAGTAAGTAACGTAAGGGTAAGAGAGATGTGTGGAAATAAAAAGAGCGTGGTTGAGAGAGCAGAAGAGGGTGTTTTGAAATGGTTTGGGCACATGGAGAGAATGAGTGAGGAAAGATTGACCAAGAGGATATATGTGTCGGAGGTGGAGGGAACGAGGAGAAGAGGGAGACCAAATTGGAGGTGGAAAGATGGAGTGAAAAAGATTTTGTGTGATCAGGGCCTGAACATGCAGGAGGGTGAAAGGAGGGCAAAGAATAGAGTGAATTGGAGCGATGTGGTATACCGGGGTTGACGTGCTGTCAGTGGATTGAATCAAAGCATGTGTATGGGGGTGGGTTGGGCCATTTCTTTCGTCTGTTTCCTTGTGCTACCTCGCAAACGCGGGAGACAGCGACAAAAAAAAAAAGAAAAAAAAAAAATATATATATATTGGGCCAGGTGAGGATATTCCCTCAAAGGCCCAGTCCTCTGTTCTTAATGCTACCTCGCTAACGCGGGAAATGGCGAATGGTTTAAAAGAAAAAAAAATATATATATATATATATATATATATATATATATATATATATATATATATATTTTTTTTTTTCAAACTATTCGCCATTTCCCGCGTTAGCGAGGTAGCGTTAAGAACAGAGGACTGGGCCTTTGAGGGAACATCCTAACCTGGCCCCCTTCTCTGTTCCTTCTTTTGGAAAAATATCTTAGATACACTTTCTTGTCTATGCTCTCAATATTGTCCATCCCACGAACATTACATAAACAATTCAACATTTGTCAAGACCCTTCATAATATATGCATCGATCACTTACTGTTCAATTGCCCTAAAATCTCCCTATAATGATGCAAAAACATCATTAAATTTTATCACCTGTGATCCAATCCAGTGGATGCAGCCAGCTTCCTGAACGCTGAAGATCCCCAAAGAAGACAGAAGGAACTCCAGGGATATGAAGGTAAAGACAGAGTATGACTTTTTCACATTCCCTATGTGTTTTCACTAGTTCTACATGATTTTCATTGTTTTCAATTAACTTAAATTTCTCGCATGTCTTTTTCCTATGGTGAATTAGTTCCGATATCCTTGTCACCCAAGTCAGCAGAGAAAGAGTACCTATTTACGAGTACCTAAAATGAAATTTAGTGATTGTGGCAGGGCTAGCGCTGGCAAATATCAAAATAGTTTTCAAGTATGTTGATAAAGAAATATTGAGCTAGCTATTCATATCCTAAATAAGAACAAAACTATAATATGCTTCTCATGTTTGGTCACTGCACCTAAAGTACAAAGAGCTCATACAGAAGGTCCAGAGTAGGGCAACAAAGATGGTATCAGAATTAAGAGTTAAAACACACCTTAGAAGAAAGAAAAGTGAGTGGTGACCTGATCATAGCTTCTAAAGTTTTTAAAAGAGATTGATGATGTGGATAAGAACAGTTTATCCAAAGATGTATGGAAAGAACAACCAAAAGACATAACACAAAATTAGGAAAGAAACTTGTCAAAAGAAATGTATATAAATACTTAAATATAATACGAGTTATGGATGAATAGAAGAAAACAACTGAGGACATGGTTATTGCAGACACCATACATAAATTTAAAAGGTTATACTGTTGTAGAATATATTAAAGAGATGGGGCCTCATAAGAGTAAACTTCCCTCCTCGTATAGTACAAATCAGTAAAAAATTATGTCAAGCTTGATAAATACATTTTTCTACCAGAACTGAAAATGTATCCTGACTGCAACACCTTTCCACACTTGTTAGTCCACGTCTGGGAGGATAGTCAATCTTATATAAGAACCATAAAAAAAATGTTTTAAAATAAGTCTTTCATGAGTCAAATAAATGTCTTCTTAATATTTATTGTCAGAAAGTGTGCTGCAACCACCTTTATGGCTAGGAGTGCTGATGTAGGCCACATGATATGTGGAAAGCCAATAATATTCAGCCAACACCTAAACAACACTAGTATTACTTAAAATGTATTCAGAGTTAGGCTAATGTTCATAAAAACCTAGAATAAAATAATACAGCAGAATTTAACTCTCAACATTTACAACTGCACAGAGTAATAATTAGAAAAAGGTTAAGTGATGCATAAATAACATAACTTTAATTCAAAAGTACAAACTAAGCCAAAAGCATGACTAACCAGGGGTGATGGGTCTGATTTTTGACTGGTTGTGTCATCGCCTTGACTCACAGTGTCTGATCGTTCACTACGAGACGATGACTCACTACTTCCCCGTTCACGGCTTCCCATTTCTGTACCAGTGGAGGCTCTCTTCCGTGGACCCTCACCAGACTGCTGCAAAGACATAAGAATTGGGGTAAAAATCAATACTTAAGAATTAAACACATAAAACCTTAAAAATATGAATCTAGTCACTATAAGCCATCTAATCAAAGACAGACAGGCTGCCTTAGATAAACCCAAACAAGCAGGTTCATATTTAAAGGATTATGGTACATATTTTGATGATCTGGAAATGAGCAGGACACATGCTGATGTAATTCAGAAGCCCCTGCCAAAATACACAATTCTTATAGCTGTACATGGGCTGAACGAGATCTGACTGTTAAATGAGGAGATTAAAAGCCAATAGGATTTTCCTATACCCTGATGTCTAAAATTGTACAAAAAAGATTCCCAGACAAAGTGGACATTTGTGGAAAATGGCCACCATATTCCGTGGACTTGATCAGTAACATATTCTAAGAATACTGATTTATACTTAACAGAGGTTTGTACCATAGGCTTTAATATATCTAAGGACACACAAGAATGAATGCATTTTTCATTTATTCCATTGACAATGATTCATTGCATTAATAAAATGTTGACAAAGATGTGGACAGCCATGTGATATATTGAAAAAAAGGAGGAAAAATATGACAAAAATTCACATTCAAGGGACCTAGATGATTGCCAATAGGTATGGCAAAGCCGGATACAGAATCAGAAAAAATTATTCAAGTCTGGTCACTGTAACAAGAATTTCCTGAACCCAACTCTCATGGTTCCTTGTCATTAGCCTTATTTGAGTAAGCTGGATGCCAGCAGGCCATCATGCATGAGTTCTGTTCAAAATGCATGAGCAATGAGATTGCCAGTATGCTTAAGTACACATGCTGGATATTAGACCATGGACAACCCCTGGAGCTAGAGAACCTGTCATCCATTAGATGACAAAAATTCATTCTTTATTCACAGAGATAGCTGGGGAAGTCTTGAGACTATGATTCCATACTGCAGTCTGACAGATTTCTCAAGGTGGCTGCTGAAAGAGCATCTTCACAAGACAGTAGAAGCCCTGATTAGATGTTCACTATTCTAACTTAGATCATTTGATACCACAGCTTATCTACTTGTCAATCCTTGGCATTGCTGCAGGATAAACATGTAAGTTCTTGGAGGAGGTTAAACACATCTCAAAGAAATTCCCAACTGTTATCATGTGATTGAAGTGATTTTCTGAAGATCTCATCCTGAATTTTTGGGGTTTTCAGCTCTTCTTAATACATTTGCCATGATCCTGCTGCCTACTGTTTAGCTGTCAGATAAAAAAGGGACAAAATTCTTGGTTTAAGTTGAAACCATATACTCCTGTAACAGTCTGGGTATTTGGTACACAGTAATATTACTGAAAAGATTTGTGTGCATGAGCTGAACACAGGATCCATTCCTTTGAAAATGGTTGGGCAATTTCCTTGAGCTGTGTCATACACACAATATATGGAGAAAGATATCTCACACAGTTGATTTTCTTCCAACCAGAAGCACCAAGGAAACATGTCTCAAATGCAGGACAAATGCAGATGCTAGTCACCCTTTCTGTCACCAGTGAACAGTCTATGCAGCATCATGACCATTCTACAGTTATTAAAATGAAAACACTGTCCTGCCTTGAAACACTTAAGATTATTAACTCAAGAATCCTCTTGTATAATTTACTCTTTAATGCAACTTTCTGTGTTGAACAAAATATATTCTACTGATCCTTATACAGTAATCCCATTGCATCATTGTCCTTAAGCCAACCTGCAAATCTTGTCCAAACTAACCTCATTAACATTTCATTCATTACCCTGACAAAGCAGACAATCTGGATGTACTGCATTCCTTATCAGAATATTCTGATTTACTGCTTAGCAATGACTCTTCATTAAACAACAAAGCTGTACAGCCCAGCCATCCCAGAAGTCTTGCCTATTGGTCATAAAGTTGCAAAGCATATGAATTGGGGAAATTAATAACATAGATTTTGAGCATGGGAAGGGGGATGGGGGCTGACAAACAATATGAAAAAATGTTAGAAAAAGAGCTTATCTTGTTACATTTCCTCAAATATGTTAAAACCTAAGGTAAAATCCTCACAAAGTATACATCAACTTGTGTACATTTAATTCAGAATGAAGAAAGGATGACTGCAAATGTATAAGACAAACATGTTTTGAGCTACAGATAAATTTATAGGATGAATGAAAATTACCTTATTTTTCCAAAAATGGCTGTCAATGGCTAACACAGCTGAAAACCTATTAAGTAAAACACATGATTCCAAAAAGTTCAAAAATCATGCTGTTCAAAATCAATAGTGGCATTCAGTCCCTCTCTGTTCAATCAAAGCCAAAAATTTGAGATCTGGTTCATGGATGATATAGCAAACATGAGAAATACAAGCAGCTCAAATGCTCATGCTGGCTAAACAGATCTGTTTGAAAACATCCTTAATAAAGCATAAGGGCTGAATTTAAATGAATAATTCAGTCTAGGTGCTAAAACTTACATTTCATCAATCAAGCAAGTGCACTGTATGACATTCATGGATCTGAAGAAAGCATATGACAGGGCTTACAGAGAGGCCATATGAAAGGTGCCACAAATATATAGGAAAATGGGAAGTTACAAAATGCAGAGGAATTTTTACCAGGGGAATGAAGCATGCATGCAAGTATGAAGGGAGAAGGTCCAGTGTGCACAAGGGACTGTGTGAAAAGAGAAGTCAGTATCTGTTGCAGAAAATATGGTTTTGTTTAAAAATACAGAAGTCTTGAAAATGCTGTATGGTGTAAGTTTTTAGTCTTGAATGCAAAAGAAAGGAAAAGGGAGGATTTGTTGGAAATACAAAACCTGGGAATAAGTAGTGTGAGGCGGGCTGACAGTAAAGAAAGATAAAGTAAGAGAAAGGTGTGACAAAGAATACAGGCTGAATGAAGGAGCTGAGCAAGATGTAATGAAATGGTTCAAACATATACAGGAGCACAGAAAGGATGACTTAGAGGATCTATGTGTTAAAAGTGAGGGAAGAGTTAGAGCAAGTAAAAGATGGAAGGACAGAATGAAGCAGTCTTCTGAGGGTATCAGGGCCTCCGAATTCAAGAGCGTATAAGGCATATATGAGATGGAATGAACTGGACAAATATGGTACATATGTAGCACCTGCTTAGTGATGGTTCATATAACAAAGTTCAGAGGAAGTTAAAACAATTGAAAATTGGGTTACAGGCTCAGATAATGTATGTAAGCTCTCAAAGTTGCAAGGGATTTGAAAAACAAAATGATATTCGTAAAGTACTATAAAAAATATTCTTTTTCTTAAGTAATAAAACACTTCAAGTTATTTGGACATTTTAGACACCAAGCATTCTATAAGTCATAGCATTATAATTGTGGATTCATTTCCTCCTCACTAACATTCAGCTTGCAAACAAGAATATGGTCCATCAAGTGATCACCCTCACCTCAGTTTGTTACGACCTGTCCTGCATGCACCTCCATTATTTTTTTCTAATACAGCACTAGCAACTAAGACCCTAATCTAGGTCATCTAATTAAGTTATCAAAGGCTCAGTCCTCTGTTTTTAACCCTACCTTGCTAATGTGGGAAATGGCAAATATGTATGAAAAAAATCACAGGGTGGGGGAGGGGGCAAAGGTTCTGGGAACGTTGAAGAATGTGTGGAAGGCGAGAACTTTATCTCGGAAAGCAAAAATGGGTATGTTTGAAGGAATAGTGGTTCCTATAGCATGGGCTATAGATAAGGTTGTGCAAAGGAGGGTGGATGTGCTGGAAATGAGATGTTTGAGGACAATATGTGGTTTGAGGTGGTTTGATCGAGTAAGTAATGAAAGGGTAAGAGAGATGTGTGGTAATAAAAAGTGTGTGGTTGAGAGAGCAGAAGAGGGTGTATTGAAATGGTTTGGTCTCATGGAGAGAATGAGTGAGGAAAGATTGACAAAGAGGATATATGTGTGAGGTGGAAGGAACGAGAAGTGGGAGACCAAATTGGAGGTGGAAGGATGGGGTGAAAAAGATTTTGAGCAATCGGGGCCTGAACATGCCGGAGAGTGAAAGGCGTGCAAGGAATAGAGTGAACTGGAACGATGTGGTATACCAGGGTTGACGTGCTGTCAACGGATTGAACCAGGAATGTGAAGTGTCTGGGGTAAACCATGGAATGTTTTGTGGGGCCTGGATGTGAAAAGGGAGCTGTGGTTTTGGTGCATTACACATGACAGCTTGAGAATGAGTGTGAGCGAATGTGGCCTTTGTTGTCTTTTCCTTGCGCTACCTCGCACGTGCGTGGGGGTTGCTATTTCAAGTGTGGCACGGTGGCAACGAGAATGGATGAAGGCAGCAAGTATGAATATGTACGTGTGTATATATGTATGTCTGTGTATGTATATGTATGTATACATTGAAATGTATAGGAAGAGAGGAAAGTGATTGGTTCTCAGTGAATGTAGGTTTGCGGCAGGGGTGTGTGATGTCTCCATGGTTGTTTAATTTGTTTATGGATTGGGGTTGTTAGGGAGGTGAATGCAAGAGTTTTGGAAAGAGGGGCAAGTATGAAGTCTGTTGGGGATGAGAGAGCTTGGGAAGTGAGTCAGTTGTTGTACGCTGATGATACAGCGCTGGTGGCTGATTCATGTGAGAAACTGCAGAAGCTGGTGACTGAGTTTGGTAAAGTGTGTGAAAGAAGAAAGTTAAGAGTAAATGTGAATAAGAGCAAGGTTATTAGGTACAGTTGGGTTGAGGGTCAAGTCAATTGGGAGGTAAGTTTGAATGGAGAAAAACTGGAGGAAGTAAAGTGTTTTAGATATCTGGGAGTGGATCTGGCAGCGGATGGAACCATGGAAGCGGAAGTGAATCATAGGGTGGGGGAGGGGGCTAAAATCCTGGGAGCCTTGAAGAATGTGTGGAAGTCGAGAACATTATCTCGGAAAGCAAAAATGGGTATGTTTGAAGGAATAGTGGTTCCAACAATGTTGTATGGTTGCGAGGCATGGGCTATGGATAGAGTTGTGCACAGGAGGGTGGATGTGCTGGAAATGAGATGTTTGAGGACAATGTGTGGTGTGAGGTGGTTTGATCGAGTAAGTAATGTAAGGGTAAGAGAGATGTGTGGAAATAAAGGGAGCCTTGAAGAATGTGTGGAAGTCGAGAACATTATCTCGGAAAGCAAAAATGGGTATGTTTGAAGGAATAGTGGTTCCAACAATGTTGTATGGTTGCGAGGCATGGGCTATGGATAGAGTTGTGCACAGGAGGGTGGATGTGCTGGAAATGAGATGTTTGAGGACAATGTGTGGTGTGAGGTGGTTTGATCGAGTAAGTAATGTAAGGGTAAGAGAGATGTGTGGAAATAAAAAGAGCGTGGTTGAGAGAGTAGAAGAGGGTGTTTTGAAATGGTTTGGGCACATGGAGAGAATGAGTGAGGAAAGATTGACCAAGAGGATATATGTGTCAGAGGTGGAGAGAACGAGAAGAGGGAGATCAAATTGGCGGTGGAAAGATGGAGTGAAAAAGATTCTGAGTGATCAGGGCCTGAACATGCAGGAGGGTGAAAGGTGGGCAAGGAATAGAGTGAATTGGATCGATGTGGTATACCGGGGTTGACGTGCTGTCAGTGGATTGAATCACGGCATGTGAAGCGTCTGGGGTAAACCATGGAAAGTTGTGAGGGGCCTGGATGTGGAAAGGGAGCTGTGGTTTCGGGCATTATTGCATGACAGCTAGTGACTGAGTGTGAACGAATGGGGCCTTTGTTGTCTTTTCCTAGCACTACCTTGCACACATGAGGGGGGAAGGGGATGGTATTCCATGTGTGGTGGGGTGGCGATGGGAATGAATAAAGGCAGACAGTGTGAATTGTGTGCATGGGTATATATGTATGTGTCTGTGTGTGTATAAATATGTGTACATTGAGATGTATAGGGATGTATATTTGCGTGTGTGGACGTGTGTGTATACATTGTGTATGGGGGTGGGTTGGGCCATTTCTTTCGTCTGTTTCCTTGCGCTACCTCACAAACACGGGAGACAGCGACAAAGCAAAATAATAATATAATAAAACATTGAAATGTATAGGTATGTAAATGTGTGGGTATATATGTATATAGATGTGTTTGTGGGTGGGTTGGGCCATTCTTTCATCTGTTTCCTTGTGCTACCTCGCTAATGTGGGAGACAGCGACAAAGTATGGTAAATATATATATAAATATATATAACATATGTGAGTAGGAGAGATAGTCAATGGGCATTATTAGATTATGAATTGATTGATAGGTGTGTAAAAGAGACTTCTGGATGTAAATGTGCTAAAAGGGGCAGTTGGTGGGATGTCTGATCACTATCTTAGGAAGGAAAAGGTGAAGATCTGTAGAGGTTTTCAAAAAAGAGAATATAGGGGGAAAGAGAATGGTGAGAGTAAGTGAGCTTGAAAAGGAGACTTGTGTGAATAAATACCAGGAAAAACTGAGTGTAAAATGGCAAAAGGTGAGAGTAAATGAAGTGAGGGTAAGTGATTGGTATGGGTATGAGATGCATGTTGCATGAGAAAGTTGGGAGGTGGGCAGATAAGAAAGGGTAGTGAGTGGTGAGATGAAGAAACAAGGTTGTTAGTAAAAGAGAAAAGGACAGGCATTTGGATGGTACTTACAAGGAAAGAATGCAAATGATCAGGAGATGTATAAGAGAAAGTGGCAGAAGGTCAACAGGAAGGTGCAGGGGTTGAAAAAAGGGCAATGAGAGTTGGAGTGAGAGAGTATCATTAAACTTTAGGGAGAAAAGAGATGTTTTGGAAGGAGGTAAATAATGTTTGAAAGACAAGAGAACAAATGGGAACATCATTGAAGGGGGTAAGGGGGAAGTGATAACAGATAGCCATGGAGTGAGGGGATGGAGTGAGTATTTTGAAAGATTGTTAAATGTTTGATGATAAAGTGGTAGATGTAGGGTGTTTTGGTCAGGGTGGTGTGCAGTGTAAGATAGTCGCAAAAAGTAGTTAGGTGAAAGAAGAGGTGGTGAAAGCCTTGCCGAAGATGAAATCCGGCAAGGAGGCTGGAGTGGATGGTATTGCAGTCGAACATTTATGAAGAAAGGGAGTGATTTTGTTGATTGATTGATAAGGATATTCAATGTATGTGTGGATCATGGTGAAGTGCTAGAGGATTAACAGAATGCATGTATAGTGCCACTGTACAGAGGCAAAGGGGATAAAAACAAGTTTTCAAACTACATAGGCATAAGTTTGTTGAGTTTACCTGAAAAATTGCATGAGAGGGTATTGATTGAGAGGGTGAAGGCATGTACAGAGCATCAGACTGGGGAGAAGCAGTGTGGTTTCAGAAGTGGTATAGGATATGTGGATCAGGTGTTTACTTAAAAAACGCATGAGAAATAATTAGAAAAGCAGATGGATTTCTATGTAGCATTTACGGATCTGGAGAAGGCATGTGACAGAGGTGCTAGACATGCTTTGTGGAAGGTATTAAGAATATATGGCACGGGAGGTAAGCTGCTAGAAGCAGAGAAATTTTTCATCATGGTTGTAGGCATGTGTACAAGCAGGAAAACAGGAGTGATTGACTCCCAGTGAAGGTAAGTCTGTGGCAAGGGTGTGTGATGTCCCTACAGTTGTTTAATTTGTTTATGGATGAGGTGCTTGGGGGAGGTAAATGCAAGAGTTTTGGAGAGAAGGGTGAATATGCAGTCTGTTGGGGATGAGAGGGCCCGGGAAGTGAGTCACTTGATGTTTATCGATACTACAGCACTGGTGGCTGATTCGAGTGAGAAACTGTAGAGGTTGGGGACTGAGTTTGGAAAAGTGTCTGAAAATAAAAATTTGAGAGTAAATGTCAATAAGAACAAGGTTATTAGATTCAGCAGGGCTGAGGGACAAGTTAGCTGGGATGTAAGTTTGCATGGAGAAAAACTGGAGGAAGTGAAGTGTTTCAGATATCTGGGAGTGGACTTGGCAGTGAATGGAACTATGGAAACAGATGCGAGTCATAGGCTGGGGGAGGGGGCAAAGGTTCTGCGAGCGATGAAAAATGTACAGAAAGAGAAAACTTTATCTCAAAGCAAAAATGTATATGTATGAAGGAACAGCTGTTTTATCTATCTATCTATAGCTCTGATACCTGTAACTCCCTCAAGGGGTGACCAAGCCAACAAAATTTCCATAACTGGTGGCTCTCATTCTGCTTCTTAGGCTTTAGTGCCACATCCTTAACAGGCCATTGGCAGACGGCAATTCTAGTGCACTGTTTGCAGAGGCTCAGGAATAGTAGTTCCTAGAATATCATATAGCTGCAAGGCATGGGCTACAGATAGGGCTGTACAGAGGATGGTGGATGTGTAGAAAATGAAATGTTTGAGCACAATATGTGGTGTGAGGTGGTCTGATTGAATAAGTAATGAAATGGTAAGAGAAATGTGTAGTTCACAAAAGAGTGAGGAAAGGGTGACAAAGAGGATCTACGTGTCAGAGTTGAAGGGAACAAGGAGAAGCAGAAGACCAAATTAAAGGTGATAGGATGGAGTGGAAAAGATTTTAAGTGATCAGGGCCTGAACATGCAGGAGGTTGAAAGGTGTACACAGAACAGAGTGAATTGGAATAACGTGGTATACTAGGGTTGATGTGCTGTCAATGGACTGAACCAGAAAATGTGAAACATCTGGGGTAAACGACAGAAAGGTCTGTGGGGACTGGATGTGGATAGGGAGCTGCAGTTACGGTGCACTACACATGACAACTAGAGACTGAGTGAGAACAGATGTGGTCTTTTTTCACCTGTTTCCTGGTGCTACCTTGCAGACATGGATGAATATGTGCATGGGTAAATATGTATGTGTATGTGTCTGTATATGCCTGAATATATGTATATGTATTGGAAGAGATGACAAATGAGAGTGTGATCAACTAAATTCCTTTCTTAACCACAGGGAAATGAAACACGATAAGTTCCCAAGTGCACTTTCTTGTAATGATCACATCATCAGGGGAGATACAAGAAATATAAGTCAGTTGATATACAACAAAGAGATGTAGCTAAGACACCATTTGGTAAACAAGTGACTACCCGAATGGAGATCAGGTGCATTCAAGTCTGGCAATATGCGTTTCATAAAATTTATCATGTGGTCAAGAAAGGGAACTGTTTACAAATTTTAATATCAATAAAGTTATCCAATTTGTAAAGACCTTAACTAACATTAATGTTACAATTCTTTATGTATTTAATCATAGAAGGTTCAATGATATTTCTCATGGTACAAGAGGTAGAGTTAATAACTGAGATGGCATCACTCGAGTCATTACAATGATCCTAATTTTTAACATGATTAAACAAGGCATCTAATTCTTGTTCTGATCATATACTGAAGTCCAAGAGAAAATCCTTTCCAGTCTGCCCAACATAAAACTTATCAAAATTTTTACAAATTGGATACCTTTATTGTTGATAAAATTTATAAACAGTTCCCTTTCTTGTCCGTGTGATAAATTTCATGATAAACATGTTGCCAGACTTGAACACACCCAACCTCCATTCAGGTAGTCACTTGTTTACCAAACAGTGTCCTAGCTATGTCTCTTTAATGCATATCAACTGACTGTTACATTTCTTGTATCTCCCCTGATAAGATCATTACACGAAAGTGCACTTGAGAACTTGTGTTTCATACCCCTGTGGTTAAGAAAGGAAGATAAATGTATGCATATATACATGTATGTGCATGCATGTGTACATGAACAGGAAACAGCAATCAAGCATAATAAAATAAATCAATATAAAATATCTTCATCATTATCAATATTTTTTCCTTTCTTTTTCAATCTTTTATGCATTTCGTGATAGAATCTGTGGACCATGCTTGCTGTCACAACCTTTGGCCAACCCTTATATATGAGTATGTCATCTACAGCAGTCACACTTATAAGGTTCTGAAAGAGGCTCTCTCATGCAAATTAGTTGTTTTCAGCAGTGTCAGCACTATAACAGCTTGGTGCTCTAAAACAACTTACCAAGTTCTGCTGCAAAAACACGAAATATACACAGAAAATGAATGGAGGATAAACAGAGATTATTATGGGACACAAATATGCTTCAACAGTGAAAATCAACATTTCTTACAAGGCAGGAAGATGTACTTTATATTACATTTCTTTTACTAAAGAATACCACATAAAAACAATCAACACATACAAAGGCAAGTAAATTGTGGATATAGCCCAATTTTCAAACAAAAACTATATCATAAAAATGTTGTGCTGAGTACCATGAGAATGCATAATAATATATTACCACATAACATTTTTCTTTTGAAAATACGTATCAATCAATTCTAAATACCAGCATATTACATGTAATATAGTACAGACAAATCAAAGCATTTACTAGCATCAGTTAAATATAAAGTAATGTCAGTTGTTTTACATCTTAATTACAAAATCTATAAAAATTCAAATTCTCATTTATCTTGATAGATAGAAAAATTAAATACAAGGATACTTACTAAGTTTTTACAAGTCTTGGATAATGATTCTACAACTTCATCTATAACACGGTCAGACACTGTTGATGCAATGGCTAAATTGACTTCATTGACCTTATTCAAGATGACTGATCCTGCTTGTTCTACAATGGCTGACTCCACAAGCTCAGATGAAAGCTGGTGATGAACAATGACAGTAGAAATGATCCATAAATAAATGACTGGATTTCTTAATGATCAAGATATGATATTAATCACATACAGATGAGAAATCAAAAGTCAACAGAAAGAGAGAGAGACAGGATGAGACAAACTTCATTCTGGCACCAATATTCTCACTTATTTGTCAGACATTCTTTCACTCCTTGCACATATCTCTCTTCCACTATTATTCATCTCCCATCAATTTGTTCTTCTTTATAAATTCTGATTCCTTTTAACTTCTCTTCTTTTCTCATGATAATTTTAACTAATCTATTCAAGGCTTCATATTCTACACTCTTTGTCCTTCGTTCATCATTATTCTCGGGCAGTCTAAGATTTGTAAGGTTTAGTTTCTAAGGGGTGGAGAGAATATTCAAAGGAACTAACTGAGAGATGTGTCTACTGGTACAGCAGAAATATTCATAAAGGAAGGGAGAAACTGGCATATAAGAAAGGAGGATATCACACATGTGGAATTAAGAAGAGCAATAAAGCTATTAATGAAAGGAAAAGTTGAAGGAATAAATGAAGAGGTGAGCAAGATGATGATGAGTGGCGCTGAAACTAAAGTGGAGAGGGTTTGTATGGAAGTGCAGAAAAGTGGTCAGGTGCCTGAAGACAGAATAGAGGCAGTAACTGTTTTGCTATAAAAAAGAATGGAAAGTAAAAGCAAGAGTAGATATTGTAAGAAATGCCTTCTTAGCATAGATAGCAAGGTGCATGGTACTACAGTGATTGATTATTTTAAAAAGGATTGGTGAACCCCTTGCTTGTACAGAAAAAGGTAGATTTAGGAAGGGATGAGGGTGTCAATAAACATACAATCTCTCCTTGTCACACATAACACTCAATATTTAACTCAACTAATTTTTTGTAACTCCAGATTTTTCCTATAATAAGTGCCATCTACATGCTAGCCCTCCCTTTTGGCAAAATGGTAGAAGCAATAGACAGAATTAGTAAGTAGGACATTAGACAGAAGCATTAGGCAGGAAAATGAAGTGTGAGCATCAGGTAAAAGTAAAAGGTGGGAACATTATGTAGATATATTAGGTAGAGGTACTTCTAAAAACACTGCAAGAGTCGCCCTCTGCAAGCGGCACTGGAGATCAACAGTAATGGAGACACTTTTACCATGGCCACCCCCATAACGGAGTTCCTGAAGGAAACAGGTATCAGAGACAGATAGACAGAGAGATACATAGATAGATAGATACATAGATGAGGGTGTGTAGATCAGATTTTTGACTAGCAGTGAGAAGAGTTTTTGAAGAAGAGATGTATGCATCATTTTCCGATTCATTTGGCAAAGTGAGAGAAAACACATTGTGAAGTTCTGAAGGTATATGATATGAGAGGAAAACTTTTGAATAGAATTGAGAGCTTTTATAATGGAATTGGTACATGTGTGGAAAAAGGTGGGGGTATGAGTAAGTAGAAATGAGACATCATTGTGGTTAATATTCTTAAGGATGAAACACTGAAAGATAAGAGAAAGAGGCGAGATGACCATGGTGTGATATTTAGCCATAGAGACAGAATGGACGTTTCTCCCATTGCTGCATACAGATGATGCTGAGTTGTTCTGTAAATCACAGGAAATGTTGAATCGAAGAAAGGGATGATTTGATGATGTATTCAAGTAGAGGATATGAACAAATAAATATGAATAAAGATGCTTTTATTTTTTTTTGTTGAAAAGATAAGGAGGTCAGATTGTAAGATCTGTTTTAGTGGTAAAGAAATGGGAGTTGTGGATGAGTTTAAATATTTGGGAGTAAATTTGGGTAAGGATAGTTCTGAGAAAGCCTAAGGTGAGAGTAATCACTCAAGGAAGAAAAACTGAGGATTAAATGAAAGTTCTACTGAAAAATTTGACCTGGAAAGCATGCAAGAAGTTTGCATGAAAGGGAACTCATTCAAGTGTTGATGTATGGCTGCAAAACTTAGTGTACAGAGAATACACAAAAATATAAGAGCAGTTCAGATGCATACTATGTATAATATTGTTGAAAGTAGGAAAAATAAAATAATGATGTGGTTATGAAGAGAGAAGTTATGACAAAGATGCATGGATGAAGTCTTTAAGGATGGTATGGACATGAAGAATATATTGCAGCTGGCGTCAAGAACAGAGGACTGAGCCTTTAAGGGAATATCCTTGCTTGGTCTCTTTCTCTGTTCCTTCTTTAGGAAAATCAAAAATGAGAGGGGAGGATTTCCAGCCCTACACTCCCTTCCCTTTTAGTCGCCTTCTACGACACGCAGGGAATACATGGCAGGTATTCTTTCTCCGTCATCCCCAGGGATAACAATAAAAATATATATATATATATATATATATACTTTTTTTTTTGCTTTGTCGCTGTCTCCCGCGTTTGCGAGGTAGCGCAAGGAAACAGACGAAAGAAATGGCCCAACCCACCCCCATACACATGTATATACATACGTCCACACACGCAAATATACATACCTACACAGCTTTCCATGGTTTACCCCAGACGCTTCACATGCCTTGATTAAATCCACTGACAGCACGTCAACCCCGGTATACCACATCGCTCCAATTCACTCTATTCCTTGCCCTCCTTTCACCCTCCTGCATGTTCAGGCCCCGATCACACAAAATCTTCTTCACTCCATCTTTCCACCTCCAATTTGGTCTTCCTCTTCTCCTCGTTCCCTCCACCTCCGACACATATATCCTCTTGGTCAATCTTTCCTCACTCATTCTCTCCATGTGCCCAAACCATTTCAAAACACCCTCTTCTGCTCTCTCAACCACGCTCTTTTTATTTCCACACATCTCTCTTACCCTTACGTTACTTACTCGATCAAACCACCTCACACCACACATTGTCCTCAAACATCTCATTTCCAGCACATCCATCCTCCTGCGCACCACTCTATCCATAGCCCACGCCTCGCAACCATACAACATTGTTGGAACCACTATTCCTTCAAACATACCCATTTTTGCTTTCCGAGATAATGTTCTCGACTTCCACACATTCTTCAAGGCTCCCAGAATTTTCGCCCCCTCCCCCACCCTATGATCCACTTCTGCTTCCATGGTTCCATCCGCTGCCAGATCCATTCCCAGATATCTAAAACACTTCACTTCCTCCAGTTTTTCTCCATTCAAACTCACCTCCCAATTGACTTGACCCTCAACCCTACTGTACCTAATAACCTTGCTCTTATTCACATTTACTCTTAACTTTCTTCTTTCACACACTTTACCAAACTCTTTTTAACTGTACTCAACCACCGTCTCCCACGCTAGAGAGGTAACGTGAGGAAACATACACATGTATATACATAAACGCCCACACACACACAAATACATATATATACATTTTAACATATACATACACAGACATTTACATATATACACATGTACAAATCCATACTTGCTGCCTTCATCCATTCCTGTCGCCACCCCGCCATACACCAAATAGCATCCCCCCAGCAAGGCAGTGCCAGGAAAAGACAAAAAAGGCCACATTCGTTCATACTCAGTCTCTAGCTGTCATGTATAATGCACCAAAACCACAGCTCCCTTTCCAAATCCAGGCCCCACAGACCTTTCCATGGTTTACCCCACACACTTCACATGCCCTAGGTCAATCCATTGACAGCATGTCGACCCCGGTATACCACATCATTCCAATTCACTCTATTCCTTGCATGCCTTTCACCCTCCTGCATGTTCAGGCCCTGATCATTCAAAATCTTTTTCACTCCATCCTTCCACCTCCAATTTGGTCTCACACTTCTCTTTGTTCCCTCCACCTCTGACACATATGTCTTCTTTGTCAATCTTTCCTCACTCATTCTCTCCATGTGTCCAAACCATTTCAACACACCCTCTTCTGCTCTCTCAACCACACTCTTTTTATTACCACACATCTCTCTTACTCTTTCATTACTTACACCTCACACCACATACTGTCCTCAAACATTTCATTTCCAACACATCCACCATTCTCTGCATAAGCCTTGCAACCATATAAAATTGTTGGGACCACTATTCCTTCAAACATACCCATTTTTGCTCTCCAAGATAACGTTCCCGCCTTCCACACATTCTTCAATGCTCCCAGAACCTTTGCCTCCTTCCCCACCCTGTGACTCACTTCAACTTCCATGGTTCCATCCGGCGCTAAATCCACTCCTAGATATCTAAAACACTTCACTTCCTCCAGTTTTTCTCCATTCAAACTCATCTCCCAATTAACTTGTCCCTCAACCCTACTGAATCTAATAACCTTGCTCTTATTCACATTTATCTCAGCTTTCTTCTTTCACACACTTTACCAAACTCAGTCACCAACTTCTGCAGTTTCTCATCCAAATCAGCCACCGGTGCTGTATATATATATCAAAAAGCTGCAGTGACATCATGCAGTCCTGCCACTCCCACATGAGCACCAAAACTTTCACTCAACTCTATATTCACTCTTACAAATGCAATTGCTACTGTATAGAAGGCTTTTACTACACCCAACAGTTGTCCCTCTATCCCATATATCCTTAACAGATCCCATAATGCATTCCACTCGACTGTCATATGCTTTCTCCAGATCCATAAAAGCTGCATACAACTTCTTACCTTTCACTACATACTTTTCACAAACTTTTCCACAATCATTTTCACCACAAAAATTCGATCCACACATCTACCTTTCCTAAAAACCCCTTAATCATCACTTATTCTGCATTCAGTCACTTTCATGATTATCAATTATCATTCTTGCATACACTTTTCTTGGTACACTGAACAAACTTACTCCCCTATATTTACAACATTCATCATAAGCACCTTTTCCTCTGAATAAAGGAACAATAACAGCTTTCACCTAATCCTCAGGCATAACCTTGTTTCCATGCAAAATTACATATCAGATGCATCCACTCTTATGACACTTTCTTCTCCATATTTCAACATTTCAGCTGTAATCCCATCCACTCCAAGTGTCTTTCCTACCATCAGCCTCATTACTGCCCTTTTTATCTCCCTTTTTGCTACTGGGTATTGCACTTATATCCTCTTCCTTCCATCCTCCATTCCCATGCATGTAACGTTTCCTGCCTCACCTCACACATTCATCATTTCTTCAAAATACTCATTTCATTTTCTTTTCACTTCCTCCTTTTGATTCAGCAACTCCCATTCCTTCCTTCTCTCATAAAAATTTCCGCTCTTACATCCACCTCTTTCCTTTTCCCCCTATATCCAGTACAATTTCTTATTTTCCCTAAACTTTTTACTCAACTTCCAAAATTTTCATCTACTCATTCTCTGCTTTCCTCTATTAGCTTCTTAACATTTCCCTAACACATCTTACACTCTTCCCTCCTCCTATGTCAACTTCCACTGGTATATTCCTTTCAAGCAACCTACCTAATCCCTTTTTCTTTTCATGCACAGCATTTCTAATCTCTCCCGTCCATCATGCATTGCCCTTATTTCTATATCTCATGACCATGCTCTATAACACCCTCCCATAGCAGAATTGCACAACCTTCTTTCCCTTTTCCCCAGATAATTTTCATTCATTCTAGTCCACAGCACTCTTTCCACATCCTCCCATAACTTGCATTCATCATTTCCATTTTCCCTTATTACATCCTGTCCAAGGATATGGGTTCCCTAATTCCTTACACATCAAATTTATAATTTTTAACTACATCCTAAATCTAGGAAAATTCTGAAAGTTATGCATAATTAATAACAGTATATGAAGGTGCATATGAGCATATCTAGATATCTGATTAACAACTGAAAGAAAACAGCTACTCACCAGAGAGGTTATGACATACAGTATAAATTCTCTTAAAGTAATTTATGAATAAAGTCTGCATCATTTTTACCATTTCCTGCATTCACAACACAATAACACATGTAGAATTTTCTTGAAACATTTTGAATGATTACTACCTCTACACATCAGTAAAGTATATGCAATACCTATGCTCAACACATATGCTGGAGAACTCTGATTGCTGAACAACATAAAAAAAATAATGATCTTAAATAATTCTGAAATTAAAATGATCAGTAAAATCTTACTACTGTACCTGTGACTTTGCAAGACAAGCAGCCCTCACATCATTGACCACCTTCTCCTCGCTCAGCACATTAGGACACTTGTCCTGAGCTGATCGAACCATACTTTCAACTGTATCCTATGGATATGAATTCAATTTAGTTAACCATTCGAGTACTTCTATCCTATGATTATTTCTTATCTACTAATAACTAAACCTTAGAAAGATTTCTCCAATCAAAACAGGATTTGCTGTGAAAAACAAAAGACTCTGACCTATTTTGCTAATATTCTGGGAAGATGATATATCACAAACCACACCAACAATTTTCCATATGAAACAATGATCTATACCTAGAGGTGGCTACATGAAAGAGGAAGAGGGAAGATTACCTGCAGGTAATTAGTGATTACAGCATGAAGGTCTGCAGACAGTTGGTGGAGCTTAGTCTCAATAGGATTGCCAGCTTCATCTCTGCGTAGCACCACATCATGCAGATGAGTAATCAGCTGCAAAGAAAGAAAAATTTTCAGTTTTCCTACATCTTTTACTCCATACCATTAGATTCTAACTTTACTTTCACCAGTAGCAGACAAGATTCTAAAAGGTATCATTCAAACAAGTGTTAGTAAAATTAGTTTCTCAAATCTTTTACTGATAAATCACAGATGTATCATACACATATCAGGAATACATTCATTAAGACATGAAATGAAAGAAACTACTTCAGTGTTTAGAAATCACCAAGCATGGATTGTTCTAAAATAAGTAATCTACAGGCTGCAATATACCCATAAAATCTTCAAAAACTGAAATGTAATATAAAACTGTGGCACAAAGATTTCAAGTACAGGTATGTTTATGAATTCAGTCATTTACTTTTTCTGAAGGTCTTTCATTTCCTTTTGATTCAGCAAAGCCTACTCATCCTTCTCTTTGGATTTGCTCTTTATAGTTCTTTCTTTCCATTGCAAGGTCATTTTGTTCTATTTCTTGGCCTGCTAGTATAGTTCTCTGCTTCATAAGATAACATCTTTGCTTGTTTCTTGAGATCTCATTATTCAGTGCAGTAAACATTTTCTTCCTTTTCTCCTTCTAACATATTTCATATTTGTTTCTTGCTTGTCTAAAGTAAGAAAGCAGTGCTTGCTCACTGAAACATCACGATCCCTGTAATCCATCAGCTCAAATGACCATAAACCTCCTATATGCAACGACTGTGTTTTTGCTTATGTTACCACACGAGTGTAGCTGACAAGACCAAGAGTTCCAGGAAGAGCAGCTTATTTTCAAAGGATTTGGGGCTCTGCGGCTCATCAAATCATTTATCATGTAAAAGTAATGGGGGAGGGAGTAGAACGTAAAGGAGACCATGAGCAATATGTGCTTTGGATACCCCATGAGTACCCTGTAGGAAAAAATGTACAGTGGTGTAAATATCAAACACTTCTGCAGAGAATTTTAAAGATTTAGAAAAATACACAATAAAACAATGAAGGGACAATCTGGATGGTACAGCATGGAGTAAAACATGCAATTCTCAGACAGTATAGTACTGTTATTGAGAAATTCAATTATAAAGAGACAGAATGGGGAAACTTAAGTTCTCAAGGAGATAAAAGGTCATGGAAACAAGTTTTAAAGTGTACTCAGGAAAATTTCTTATATCAAACATGTCAGTGAACAACTAGGGTAAGAGGGGCTGATACTCAATCATTACCAGATCTCCTCTTCACACATACTAGCATGGGCACTGTGAATACTATACATAATACACCAACTGGGTAAAATGATCACGTAATGCTCAAGTCTGACTATGGTAAATGAAAAAGTTGAAAAAATGGGGTGAGACAATATCTAGAAAAGAGACACAATTGCTGAAATTACACAAACTTTAACAATTCAATTTGTAATAAAGATTAGAAAACAGAGCTCAGCATCCAGGAACCAAAGCTTTGTGATGAAAGATTATGTAAAAATTACAATGGAGTATGAACATGCTTACCTCTAGCCTCAAACAGTGAAGGAAAGTTAGGAAAGAGGGAAGAATGGTTTAAGAAAAGATGTCAAGAAGTAAAGGAACTTTGAGATGTACAATGGAAAAGATACAGATAGCCAGGTATAAGAGAGCAAGGAACAAATGTAGCTGGTTAAGAATGAAGTAACAAAATCTTTGAACAGAATATTATGGTCAAGAAGGAGAAAGTGCAAAATGCTTTGTTAATTTCATTATTGTTAAATTACTGTGGAAAGTAAAGAAGCTTGGAATTGGGAAAAGTTTTGAGTTTCAGCATCTCGAGGGGTACTCTAGTTTTACTGGACACCAAGTTGCACCCCATCTTCTGGTGGTGACCTCATCAGTACATCCCTTAGGGGGGGAATGCCCAATTACATCAAGGAAATAGTTTTAGATCTGGACAAACACCTGAGGTGTACTGTTACTTTTAGTTTTGAAAATTTTTAAGCCTCACTGCCTCTAGAAACACTGCACTGGAGATGCCCTCTGCCAGTGACCTGTCAGAGATGAGGCACAAAATGCTAAGAAGCAGCACTGGAGTTATGCCAAGGGTTAAAAGGAACGAGTGATTGAGGGTGATGGCAGTGAATATGAATGGGAGGTCTGGGGAGAAGGAGGGAGATGTGGAGAGGTGTAAAAGTTGTAGCATGGATGTGCTAGAAATAAGGGAAACCCATATACTCGGGGTGGGTGTGTGGAGTGCAAATGGAAATGTTTAATGCAAGTTATGGGAAGGCATGGAATGAGGTGTGGTATGGAGGGCAATGAGTGAAAAATATCATGGAGAAGGAGAAGAAGGATGTGCAATTCTGCTATCATCAAGTATATGGGAGGGTGTTCAAGAGCATGGATGGCATGGATCATGAACAGTGTGGGGTGAAAGGAAAGAATGAGATTGTGAAACATGCATGGGTATGAGCATATGTGCCTGTGAATATGAAGACTGTATGAGGTAAGGATGAAATGAAGCTTTTCTGGATGAACTTGAATGACTGTATAAATGGTTTTGAGAATGAGAGAAATGTGGTCATATTGGGTGATATGAATGCAAAAGTGGGATGTGATAGAACTGGTGAGATAGCTGGTAAATTGGGAGCGCCTGGAGTAAATGAGTATGGAAGCTGCCTTGTGGATTTCTGTGCTGAGAGGGGCTTATTCCTAGCAAACACCTTTTTTTCAGCACAAGATGATCCACAGATATACATGGATGGGGAATGAAGGAAGAGAAGAGCAAAAGGCTTTGACTGATTAAGTGGCAGTGGATGAGACTGAGAAAGGCTGTGCTAGATGCTAGAGTTGTCAGAGGATTCTTCAGAGACTCTGACCATTCCACGGTTCTGTAGGGATGAGGATCAGGGAGAAGTGGAAAAATGGTGTAAGGAAGACTGGAAAGGTAAAAGTGTAGGCAAGTGAGAGAAGGTGTAAAAGAGTGATGGAAGGGATTTAATGCAGAATAAGTGAAGAGCAAAGGGGGTTTTAGGAAAGGTAGGGGGTGTGTGGATCAGATTTTTGTGGTGAAGATGACTGTGGAAAAGTATTCAGTGAAATGTAAGACGTTGTATGCACCTTTTATGGATCAGGAGAAAGTGTGACAGAGTTGAGTGGAATGCTTTGTGGGATGCATTAAGGATATCTGGTATAGGGGGAAAACTGTTGGATGATGTAAAAGCCTTCTAAAAAGGAGAGCAAATGCATGTGTAAGAGTGGATAAAGAACTGAGTGAAAGTTTTGGGAGACATGTAGGTGTGATGCAGGGCTGTGTAATGTCACTGTGGCTTTTCCATACATATATGGATGGAGTGATAAGAAAGATGAAAGCATAACTAGGGAAAAGGGGTGCAGAGATGGAGTGTGACAGTTAGATATGGTGGCTAGTGGCAAGCCTGTCTGTGGATGATACTGCATTGTTTGTGGAATAAAGAGGAGTTGCAGAATGTTGTAAGTGTGTTTTATGATGAGTGTAAGCACAGGATACTGAATGTAAATGCGAGTAAAAGTAATGGTGCCTGAAAGGAGAGTGAAAGTATGTATTTTGTAAAACCTATACAGTGAAAAAAGAAAGTGTACTAAATTGTGCTGTGGATAGGGAGGGAAGGTTTAGAAGACTGGAAAAAATGAGGGGAATTTAAGTATCTAGGAGCTGTCATGGGTAAGTGTGGTGATATTGAAAGGAGAGATAAAGGAGAGAACAGTACATGATAGAAGGGTCATTGGGTCAATTAATAGATTAATGAAGGGTAGAGGTGTAAGTATGGAAGAGAATAGAGGAGGACATGATAGTTCTCCCAACTTGACCTTTGCAGGCAAAACATGGACATGGAATAAAGTACAGAGGTCAAGAATCCAGGCTATGGAAATGAGCTATTTGAGAAAAGCATGTGGTGTGACTAGGTGGAATGAAGAAGGAAATGAAAGGCTGCATGAGAGATGTGGTATGGCAAGGAATGCAAAGGTAATGAATCGTGGAGTGGTAGAATGGGTGAAATGTAATACTTTGATGTGGATTGGGCATGTGGAAAGAATGCAAGACTGGAAGTGTACAAGGAGAGTGTATGATAGTATAATTAAAGGGGTTGGTGTGAGTGGAAGACCACCTCTGACATGGGAAAATAGGGTGGAGGAATACTGGAGGGACAGAAACAGAGGAAGAATGTGTGGAATGGTGTATGCGAGGAAGGCATGTAAGGACAAGGATAAGTGGAGACTCTTTTGCCAAGGCCACCCCTTGATGGGAGTTCCCAAAGAGAACAGGCATCAGAGATAGAGATAGAGAGATAGATATAATGTAAGAATATGAGGAAATAAACAAGTTTAAAAGTGATTTTGCAGTGTAAGACATGACAGGGCCAACCTCAAAGACATGGGATGGACAGGAGGTCTTAGAAAACATTTAAATATCTATGAAAGACCAACAGAAGATTAAAGGATTTTGAGCCATAAAAGGTTCATGGCACTGTTGAAATTTCACTACATGTGCTGTAGATGTAAGCACATGCACTAGCCAGACTCTTTGATGTACTCTTACTATTCAAGATGTTACTGGAGAAAAGCAAAGTCCTTAGGGAAAGGCAAAGGACAAACTTTATAACAATCTGTTAAAAGGAGGCACTGAACTACAGACTAGTCTCCCAGATGAGAAAAGCCAGTAATGAATAGTAAAAGATTATCAGAAAGGAAATGGATGACTTTCTACAAAGGAAAAATTACTTAAAAGCAAGGCAATACAGTTTTTGGGAAAGAAGTTCATGTTCAACATGCCTCATAGATTTGTGCAAGAGAGAGGGCTCCATCTTAGACAGAAAGGAAGGCTAAGTGGATTATTTGTATCTGGACAGCCAGAAAGCATTCAACACTGCACCAAACGGGAGGAGGATCAAGAAGCTGGATCACCAAGTAAGAATGAGGGAAGACTCCTCCATAGAAAAGAAGATAATCTTAGCAAAATGAAACAAAGGATACATGTCAGAGGAGAATTTTATATATAAATGGAGGTCACCTGTGGTGTTCCAAAGGTTTCTATTCTGGGACTATAACTCTTGATCTATAAGCGAATGACTTGTCTAAAGGTATCAACTTTTACCTGAACATGTCTGTTGCAGATGATACAAAAGTTATGAGGAAAGGTGAAAGATGAGAAGGATTGCATCATCTTACAAGACCCAAACAGACTCTAAACTTGTTTTGATACATGGTTAATGAAATTCGGCCAAAACAAAATTTACAACACTGAGGAAGGAAGAGATGAAGGCTTCAAAATGATTATTCACAAGCATGAAAAAAGCTTCAGGTTTCTGTGTGTCAGTAGGACTTGGGGGTCATCATCGCCCCTAACCTGGCCATAGGGTCCCACATTTGGAGAACAGTAAGGGCAACAAATTGTTGATTGGCAAATAAAAATGTAGCCTTAAAGTACATGGATTAGGAAACATCTAGCAAGTTGTCCGTGTTGTACATAAGGCCAAAACTAGAATATGCTTCTTAAAGTTTGGTCACTGCACCTAAAGAAGCACAAAGAGCACGTAGATACAGTCCTGAGGTGTGAAATGAATATAATACCAAGCTGAGAAAGCTGTCACAAGGAAATCCAGAAACCTCATGTTTGCTCACCTTGGAAGAGAGAGAAGTGAGGGCTGACCCTGATCACTTCTTTAATTAGGTTTTCATAACATGGATGGTGAACTATTCTAGTGATGTCGGGATAGGATAACCAGAGGCAATCACATGAAAGTAAGTCAGAAAATTCTGAAGAAAGACATAAGGAAATACTTTTTTATCACATGAGCTGAATGAGTATGAAGAAATGAAATATGGTTAATGCAAGTAGCATACAGAATTTTAAGAAATTGTATGATAGAGGAGAATGTTCATGGGTGAATGTCCATGTGAAAAACTTCCTTCCCGTATAGTACATAATAGTTTATTAAATCAGCATCTGCTTTATTAACAGAGAAACCTCCTTCATATGCAAGTTGACTATGAGGAAAGATAACCAAGTATCTTTTGTATAATGTTCCAAAGGATCACAATTCTTTTCCATCCAACAGCAGATACCATATAACATCCAATGAGTGAATTGCTGCCAAGAATTCTTTGATTTAGTGTTTTCAGTACAACTGCACATTATTAACAAAACTGACAAACTGCCTATCAGCATATGATGTAACATTATCCCAATCTTCCTACTAACAGCTTTCCTAACATATCAAATTCCCTGCTTTTCAGGGTCTCAGCCAATATATTTTGAGATTAAGTGCAGTAAGACAGCTCAGTACACTAAAATTACAAAGGCATCTTTCAACAACTTTATTTGCAACATTCAGTGTACTAGTAAAACTGGTTGGATTCATCTGCCAAGAAAGGAAAATACATATTGTTACATAAATCTTTTTATCCATGTTCCTATACTGGCTACAGGAGCCAAGTTGTTCATTATTATCTTAATAAGACATCCAGAGGCTGACCAAAGTTATCAGCATACGTACACATATTCTGGTCATCAAAGGTGACATATCATGTGGGTGCACGGAGGTCCTCAGATCCAGAGAACTAAGAGATGAAGGTTCCATCTCAAGCCACTATCTAAACATTTAACACCTTTCAAATGGATGGCTGGCATCTGCCATTGGATACTATCGGTACGGATCAAGAAAATGTAAAGATATTTTCCTCCCGGGATGGAAGTGGAGGAGCACATGGGTATGGTACATTCAGTGTAGTCAGTGCACCCTGTTCCAGTTTTATCCTGGTTAGGTTCAATGTTAGAAATTGTAATATGTTAAGTTTCAAAACAATTGGCTATCTTTTCTTCCTCTGATATCTGGACTTTTTCTCACACCAACTTACTCTTCTCCCTTTCCCCTTCACTCATCATACATGTTGAATAACAAAGTATTTTCTACAATCTCTCAAGCTAACAAACAACCAGCTGTTCAGGCTTCATCCGACACTGCGGAGAACAAGCTCAGTAATACACGCAGATATGTCACTCAATAGAATAACAGGAATATAACCATGGAAGCGGAGATGAGTCACGGCGGGGGAGGGGGCAAAGGTTCTGGGAGCAATGAAGAATGTGTGGAAGGAGAGAATGTTATCTCAGAAAACAAAAATGGGTACGTCTGAAGAAGTTCCAAAAATATCATATGGTTGCAAGGCAACCATATGATATTTTTTCTTTCATCTGTTTCCTTGCGCTACCTCGCTATCGCGAGAGACAGCGACGGTGGCGACGAGGATGAATAAGGGCAGACAGTATGAATTATGTACATGTGTATATATGTATATGTCTGTGTGCGTATATATATGTATACGTTGAGATGTATAGGTATGTATAAGTGCGTGTGTAGACGTGTATGTATATACATGTGTATGTGGGTGGGTTGGGCCATTCTTTCATCTGTTTCCTTGCGCTACCTCGCTATCGCGAGAGACAGCGACAAAGTATAAAATAATATATATATATATATATATATATATATATATATATATATATATATATATATATATATATATAGTTTCCTAAGAGTACTGCAAGCTTAAGACAAAGAAAATGAAGACAAAGTAGACTAAGGCGCGAAGCAGTAGAGGTGTGAGGCAAGTTCTGCAGAGGCTGTTGGGTTTACCTTCAATACTACCCATGCCAGTAGGACAGACAGTAGAGCCACCGTAGCAACGCTCCAATCTACGAACATTTTCACAGTGTCCAGCTTCTTCACTATTCTTGATAATTTACATTCGCCACGTCACAACGAAAATGTTCCCTTTAATTAAAGGCACAATTATCAGATCAACCAACATCGAACTGGTAAATTTCGATATCACTCGTTTTCAGCAAAAAAAAAAAAAAAAAAATTACCTGAGCATATACTTTAACAACACTTGGCTAGCACGGTGCCGATTATTTACACATAGTGTTCACTTTCGCACGAGTACCTCCAACTTTCCAATATAGCTTTCTAGACTTCAACCTCACAGAACCGCATTCCTTCCACTACGAGAGAATTTCCTCGGTTGGTTGCATCACTTTGTTAACCCTGAGTGGACGGACGGACGGTGAGGTACAGCCGGGCTTAGGTTCTGGCAGACCGTGTGAAGCCAAGTTATGTTGTGGGTTTAACACTGACGGTGGCCGCGGCCCTGAGAGTCTGTGTGCCACTTGGTGAGCCTCATCGACCCCCTATCCCCATGTCCACTACCACACCACACCACACCACCACCTGTCTCACTCAGAAACCACCTGCCCACGAATCACCACCGCTACCTCTCTCTCTCTCTCTCTCTCTCTCTCTCTCTCTCTCTCTCTCTCTCTCTCTCTCTCTCTCTCTCTCTCTCTCTCTCTCTCTTCTCCTCAAACTGCCCACAACACACCACTACTGCCTCACTTCACCACCATCTGCCCACGACACACTAACGCTTCCTCACCACCACAGCACACTAACGCTGCCTCACTCCACTACCACCTGCCCACGACACACTAACGCTGCCTCACTCCACTGCCACCTGCCTACGACACACTAACGCTGCCTCACTCCACTACCACCTGCCCACGACACACTAACGCTGCCTCACTCCACTACCACCTGCCCACGACACACTAACGCTGCCTCACTCCACTGCCACCTGCCTACGACACACTAACGCTGCCTCACTCCACTACCACCTGCCCACGACACACTAACGCTGCCTCACTCCACTACCACCTGCCCACGACACACTAACGCTGCTTCACTCCACTACCACCTGCCCACGACACACTAACACTGCTTCAATCCACTACCACCTGCCCACAACATACTAAAGCTGCTTCACTCCACCACCAACTGCCCACGACACTAATGCTGCCTCACTCTACCATCACCTGCCCACGACACTAACGCTGCCTCACTCCACTACCACCTGCCCACGACACACTAACGCTGCTTCACTACACTACCACCTGCCCACGACTCACTATCACTGCTTCACTCCACTACCACCTGCCCACGAACTAACGCTGCCTCACTCTACCACCACCTGCCCACGACACTAACGCTGCCTCTCTACCACCACCTGCCCACGACACACCAACGCTGCCTCACTCCACCACCACCTGCCCACCACACACTAACGCTGCTTCACTCCACCACCACCTGCCCACGACGCACTAAAGCTGCATCACTCCACCATCACCTGTCGACAACACTAACGCAATCCTACCTTACGACACACCACCTGCTCACAGTACACCATGTACCCTATCAATTGCCGTAAACATGGTAAGGTAAAGCAACTATATATTGTAGTGTGATCCAGGCATTATAAATAATGAAGATATTTGAGAATATAGTTGCACTGGCGGAGAGGGGAGGGTACGGGGTTACAACCACTCACGGGAGGTAGGGGTGTGTACGGAAGGGCAAAGGGTTACAATAATTCACCGGGATGTACAGTAAGTGTGGTGGGGAGTGGAAAGTTTGGGGTCACAGCCATACCCCGGGAGGTAGACGCGCACTTGATATGATGTCAACAAGAGCCCTGGGAAGTCCATGCCTATGTGTCACGACTCCCATCTTCCAAACCCGCTGACAGTGCAAGCAAGACATAACTCGGCACCCTCCTATTATCCCTTCATCATTCCTTCCCTGCCCATAAACATACACATATAATGTAATATATGAGGTGGCATGTTATCCTAGAGTGCTGTTCTGGCAAATACGAAAATGGCGACGAAAAGATTCCAAGAGAGAGAGTGGCGAGCCAGAGATTGGCTACAACCAAGGGCGCCTTGTTCCCCATGACTCGGCCAGGCATCCGCCCACTCACGGTTGCACCGGCAACTGCCCACTTGCCTTACGTCACGGTGAACAGAATTAACCGTCAAGGATTATGTGGACCAGTAAGTCAACATGTTTGCCAGTTCTACTACGGGCACCACCATTATTGATATATGAACTTTTATCATTAAAAGACAGGTTTGAATAATAGCAAACAGTCGTGTGGAATACTCCGCCAACTGTAGCTTTAAGCAATCCAACAATTAACTTCCCGCTGAACATATGCTTATAGGTAACTGCACATCTTCCTGACGCGTGTTCATTATTTATTATTAGCTTTGCCGGTTGGCCAACAAGCTAGGCTTGCTAACCACCACTCGTCACACACACACACACACACACGATATACCAACTGGATGAAGTGATCTTGTAATCTCAAGGTCGAATATGTGGTATATGAAGACATTCAAAGAACAGCAGCGAGACAAGACAGAAAGAGTCCAAAAAGTAGGGATTTGTGGTGAGAGTTCTTTGAAATTTACAATGAACGAGTAAGAACATGGGTACTTCAAGCCTCAAATTCAGAAGAAATAGTAAAACAGACGAGAATACTGTTTATTCAAATATGACAAAAGGCAAAGGAGCTTCGAGATGTGCACTGACAAAGATAAAGACGAAACTCCAGCCAGCCAGCACTTACAAAGGTGGGGGAGGCGAGGGGCTCTGTTCTTCACGTACTAGTGGAGGAGGCGAGGAGCTTTGTTCCTCAGGTACTGGTAGGGGAGGCAAGGAGCCCTGTTCCTCAGGTACTGGTGAGGAAGGCAAGGAGCTATGTTCTTAAGGTACTAGTGGGGAGGCAAGGAGGTCTGTTCCTCATGTACTGGTGGGGGAGGTGAGGAGCTCTGTTCTTCAGGTACTAGTGGGGAGGCAAGGAGCCCTCTTCCTCGGGTACTGGTGGGGAGAGGAGGAGCTCTGTTCTTCAGGTACTAGTGGGGAGGGGAGGAGGCTTGTTCCTCAGGTACTGGTGGGGAAGGCAAGGAGCTCTGTTCCTCAGGTGCTGGTGGGGAGGCAAGGAGCTCTGTTCCTCAGGTACTGGTGGGGAGGCAAGGAGCTCTGTTCCTCAGGTACTGGTGGGGAGACAAGAAGGCCTGTCCCTCAGGTACTGGTGGGGGAGGCGAGGAGCTCTGTTCCTCAGGTACTGGAAGGGAGATGAGAAGGCCTGTCCCTTAGGTACTGGTGGGGGAGGCGAGCAGGCTTGTTCCTCAGGTACTGGTGGGGAGGCGAGGAGCTCTGTTCTTCAAGTACTGGTGGGGGAGGCGAGAAGCTCTGTTCCTCAGGTATTGGTGGGAGAGGCAAGGAGGCCTGTTCCTCAGGTACTGGTGGGGGAGGCGAGGAGCTCTGCTCTTCAGGGACTAGTGGAGGAGGTGAGGAGCTTTGTTCCTCAGGTACTGGTGGGGAAGGCAAGGAGCTATGTTCTTCAGGCACAAGTGGGGAGGCGAGGAGGCCTGTTCCTAAGGTACTGGTGGGGGAGGCAAGGAACTCTGTTCTTCAGGTACTAATGAGGAGGCAAGGAGGCTTGTTCCTCAGGTACTGATGGGGGAGGCAAGGAGCTCTGTTCTTCAGGTACTGGTGGGGAGGCAAGGAGCTCTGTTCCTCAGGTACTGGTAGGGAGCCGAGAAGGCCTATCCCTCAGGTACTGGTGGGGGAGGCAAAGAGGCTTGTGCCTCAGGTACTGGTTGGGGAGGCAAGGAGCCTTGTTCCTAAGGTACTGGTGGGAGAGGCATGGAGGCCTGTTCATCAGGTACTGGTGAAGGAGGCAAGGAGGCTTGTTCCTCTGGTGGAGGTGGGGAGCTTTGTTCCTCAGGTACTGGTGGGGGAGGTGAGGAGCTTTGTTCCTTAGGTACTGGTGGGGAGGTGAGGAGCCTTGTTCCTAAGGTACTGTTGGGGGAGGCGAGGAGCTTTGTTCCTCAGGTACTGGTGGGGGAGGGGAGGAGCTTTGCTCCTCAGGTACTGGTGGGGGAGGCGAGAAGCCTTGTTCCTCAGGTAATGATGGAAAAGGCAAGGAGCTTTGTTCCTCACATACTGGTGGGAGCGGTGAGGAGCTTTGTTCCTCAGGTAATGGTGGGTGAGACGAAGAACCCCATTCCTCAGGTACTGGTGGGTGAGGTGAGGAGCTTTGTTCCTTGGGTAATGGTGGGGGAGGCAAAGAGCCCTGTTTCTCAGGTACTGATGGAGGAGGCAAGGAGCTTTGTTCCTCAGGTACTGGTGGGGGAGGCAAGGAGCCTTGTTCCTCAGGTACTGGTAGGGGAGGTGAGGATCTTTGTTCCTCAGGTAATGGAGAAATGCTATTGGCACCGTCACACATATGCAAGGATGACCACAAAAAATGTGATCACTAAACACTGTCATGAAAATGGTCAACCATAGACCTTGAAAATGCTGTTATTCTATGCCCTTTTGCTGATTATGCCACGCAGTTTCATTGAATCTGTCTTAATTGTCAATAACAAGAACTTTAATTAGTCCCCAGGCAACTTTAAAGCCCATTCTGTCATTAACCAGATCATTATGAGGGAACTGACAAAACATAAAAACATCAAAAAAAGTTGTCCAAGACACACCCGGCTACCCAGGTCAACCCGCACCATGTGACCCCCATTAATCACTCTCCCTTTTAATATTCAAACTTACCTCAAAATGGAGGGTGGAGAAAAAGGAAAGAGGTGGTTGTAATAGTGGAAATGTAAATGTAAGTAGTAAGGAACAAAGTTGATGAATCAAAAGGAGAGAGTGAAAGGATGATGGAAAGAGTATCCTGAAGATCAGATAGATGGGGGAGTAAGTGAGGTAGCAGTTGTTACATGTATGGGTATGGAAGATGGTAGGAAAGGGATACAAGTGCAGGGACCTATAGCAAGTAAGGAGGTATTAAGGGCAATAATAAGGTTGAAGATAGGAAAGGCATCTGGAGTGGATAGGATAACGGCTGAAATTATGAAGTATGGAGGAGAAAGTGCATAGGAGTGGATGCACTTGATTAATTTAGCATGGAAGCAGAAGGTTGTACCTGGGGTTGTACATTAAGTATACCAGGGAAAGTATATGCAAGAGTGTTAATTGACAGAGCTATGGAAGTGACAGAATGCAGAATAAGTGAGGAGCAAAAGGGTTTAAGGAATGGTAGAGGATGTGTGGATCAGATATTTGTGATAAGAATGAGTGGAAAAGTATCCAGTGAAATATAAGAAACTGCCTGCAGCTTCTATGGATCTAGAGCACACATATGACGGAACTGAGAGGAATGCTTTACGGGTTGTGTTTAGGATATATGGGGCAAGGGGAAAACTGCTGGATGGTATGAAACCTTTTATGAGTGGATGGAGAGTTGAGTGTGAGTTTTGGAATGCAAGTGGATGAGAGGCAGGGCTGTTTGATGTCACTATAGCTTTTTAGGGAAAAGGTGTGTAGAGATGTAGTGTGGTGGTGAGATACGGTGGCTAATGACAAGCCACTTTGCAGATGATACTGTGTTGCTTGCCAAGAGTGACGAGGAGCTGCAGATCATTGTAAATATGTTTTATAATGTGTGTAAGCATGGGTGATTGAAGGTAAATGTGAACAAAAGTAAAGAAACGAAGTTTGAAAGAAATGCAACAGTGAGAGAGGAAAGTGTACTAAATCATTTTTTTACAGATATGTGGGGAGAAAGACTGGAAGAGGTGACAGAATCTAAGTATTTGGGAGCTGTCATGGGTAAGTCTGGTGATATGGAAGGAGAGATACGGGAGAGAGCAGCACACAATAAAAAAGTCTTTATGTCCCCTAACAGAATAATGTAAGACAGATGTAAGTCTGGAAGTGAAGAAAAGATTAAAGGAAGACATAGTCCTCCCAGTCCTATGCAGCTATAATGTGGACAGATGACTAAATAGAATGGAGAAAGTGCAGGTTGTAGCACTGTGATCTAGCAAACTTGGGTCCTGGCCATTGCTGTACCACAGAAAATGCTGGAAAACAGAAATTGACCCCTATGGGAGCCCCTATGTAAACATATGCCCAACCCCTAGTCTTGCCAGCTCATTCCACATACATATTGCTGTTATCAAAGGTAGAACAAAGCTTAAAACACGAAATAATACTACCATTAATGTTTCCATGCAAGGTTTTCATTGTTACATTCGAAGTAAATCAGGGGCAGGAGAGTCTTCATGCTCAGAAGATACTTACAAATCAGGGACAGAGATGGTTCAAGGGAGTGGATTTTCTATGCTGGAATGAGCATTGGTAGTTTTGTTGATGACCCTCTTCAACCAATATTGCAATGTAGTTTGTTACTGGTACTATGACTTTTCCTTAATTAATTTTCTTTGAATCAAATAAACAGACATAATTTCTTGTTCTGTCATAAAGCCCCTTTCCTCCAGTCCTGCAGTTAAATCTCTCAACATATGGATACATTTATCAATAGAAATTCTTTCTTCCACTTCCTTGTTTTCCTCTGCACTTTCTTCATGATGATTTTGTTTCTTCTCACCTTGCTGAACCATCTCCACAATTTCTTGATCACTTGGTTGATAAACAACGGGCTCATCATTATCAATGTTTCCATTCCTCTAGGTCTTCCTCTGTAATCTCTATATTTATTGCAGGACACTTTGGGTTAGTCATGCTCCTAGCATACTTGACCAATTCTTGGATCAATATCTTTTCACTAGAAACTCTAAATCCAAAGAAGTCAGGTTCATTCCTCATCCTGAAAAATTAAGCTTGGACACAGTTTTCACCAGCCACTTTGGAGTGTACTTTTCTCAACCTTATTCCAGGCAGAAGCTAGTCACCATGCCATATCCTTTTTTAAAGTTAACTTCCTTCATGAAATCTGCAGGAAGCTTCCCATTATTCAATGCAACAAGGAAATTGTGCATGATCTCCAATCTGTATTTAGACTCCAATGAATGTTAATATGCCCTGGTCACAGGGCTGAGTGAGAGAGGTGTAGTTAGGAGGAAAGTATACACCAAATATATTGTATTTCATAATAAGTTCTGCTTTTGGGTGTGCCGAACAATTACATAAAATCAAAAATACTTTTCACTTTAGATCAATGCCAACAGAGTTACAGTGTGCTCTAGCTTCACACATGAAGAAATTTTCACACAGGAAGAAATTTTCAAACCATTCAAATAAGAGTCTAGTTGTTATCCACCCTTTTTTAGTACCACAGTATATAAGTGAAAGAATTTTCACCCCTTTAAAGGCCCTTGGGTGAGCACTCCTACCAATTACCATCAGCTTGGTTCTGTGTGTTCCTGCTGCAGCCAAAAATTGTTCCTTAACTTTGGAATCCTTAACCCTAGATGGAGACTCCTCAGTGTTTTGGGCAAGGGTATTATGTGGCATACAACATGAATACATGGCAGATTCATCCACAATATACACTTGTTCTGTGGCTAAGTTTCCAGCTGCCTCTAACTGTGCAAATTCATCCACAAAGTTTGCCACAACTTCTGTGTCAGCACTACGCTTTTCACTGCACACAACATGTACTGAAATTCCACGTCTTCTATTAAACCTGAGCAACCATCCTTGCAAAAATTCATAATCACAGTCTAGCTTTAGTTCTCTATGAAAAACTTTGGCCTGCTCACTAAGCATTCCCCCAGAAATGCTTACACCTTCATTACCTTGGAGCTTAAACCAAGAGCACTGTTTAATTCTGTACTCCTGGCACCTTTCAGAAACTTTAAACTTTTCAGGCTTTCATTTTCAGCCAAAAAATTAAAAATCTGCTTCTTTTGTTTCTTTGTCACACACATTTGACACTGATCTCATAGTACTCACACAATGTCTTTACAGATGTTCCTTTGTCTAATTTTTTCAGTAACTCCACCTTTTCAAAATAAGCCAGACCATGGGAGCTGCTGGACCACAGAGCACCAGAGAGAGGTACAACCTGTATTGAAGGAAGAGATCTGGTATGGCAGGGAATGCAAAGGGAGTGAATTGCAGAGGCAGAGATATTGAAATGTAATACTTTGAACTGGTTTGGGCATGTGGAAAGAATGCAAGAAAAGGAGTTTGCAAGGAGAACTTATGATAGTTTGAATAAAGGGGTTGGTGTGAGAGAAAGACCAATTATGACACTGGGAAAGAGGATGGAAGAGAACTGGAGGAGGAGAAATGAGGGGAGGATGCCTGGAATGGTGTATGTGAGGGAAGCATGTAAGGAGGGGGATAAGTGAAGACTTTTGCCAAAGCCATCCCTGTGATGGTAGTTCCTGAAGGGAAAACATATCAGAGACACAGACAGATAGCAGGAAAAAAAAAAAATTTGGAGGAACCTTATTCTGTCACACACCATCTCTTTAAGAAAACCACATCATAATGAAATGTTTCACAAGGACAGGCCACTAATAGAACCCCAGCCTTAGTTAGAGACAAACTGGATATGGCAGATTCAATTATTCTTGGGTAGTCCAGTCACCTTTCTAATCCCATTACAAACTCCCTACAGTATGATCTATTTAGATTTCCAGCCATAACAGATTTTATATACATCATGAAAAACTTTTCACTCATAACACATCAACATAAAGAAAACTAAAGGAAATCAAATACCTCATATCATGACTAAACATTCCATAAAAAGGAACTCTGTTAGGGGCACTATCATTTAAGACTTACCTGTTTAGAGCTGTCAGCATCTGTAATAAGACCTTCAGCCCACTGTATGGAATTGGAACCCCCAAGATCACTTCCCGATCGACGTATTGTCCGAACAACTTCACCTGTCTGTAGCACTAATCGATCAACTTGCTGTTGTGTTGAACTCAATAAAAATCCCTGTACATAAATAAATGGAGAAACTTCCATTAGTATGTAATGTTACGAACTACAGCAGAGAAAAAGAGAGCTAAAAAATAGGAGTACAGTCCATCAATTAATATATTGAATATACAGGAAATCTCTCCAAAATTTATAATATGGTGAAAATTCATTTCTTAATGAACACAACATATGCTTAACTGCAAGAAAGGTTTTACTATAACAAAAAAATATTGTATCTTTCATTGTTTACAAACCTGAATTTTAACACAGCAAAATATTGCTGATAAATAAAGTTAAGCATGAATACACACCTGTTGTAATCTGAAAGCTTGTCCATTTGAGTACTTCATTGGAGAAACATTCCTATAGAGAGTATCTTGGATTCTACGCATAATATTTTCAGTCCGTTCAGGTGCTGTCTTCATGCACAACATGGCATCATGTACAGGAAAAGGCATAAACTTGACACTGTAGTTACTGAAAATTCAGAATGACAAAGGTAACTTCACAAGTAACAGCCAGGTTCACAAAAATTCTTCACTAATCACATCTGCTACTTTCATAAATACATGTCTCAGATCTTGTTATATCCGTTGATAATTTTTCATGTTGCCGACTCCAGACACAGACAACAGTCCACAATAAGACTGGGCCTTACTTGAAATATACTGAGGTTAATAAGAGGGAGAAAGAAGAGTGAGGGCAAGTATTTACAAACTTTGGAGGAAGTGAAAAACCTGTCTTTTAAAATGTGCTATGTCATAGTTATAGGGAAAGACATGAAAAGGTAGAGAGTTCCAAAGCTTCACAGTGTAAGAATGAAACAATTATCAAAATGGCCTACCCTTGAACTGCCAACCAGCAGCAGCTTGCCAAGTATTGTGTGGTCTAGCTGTTGTTTGGGGCACACAAGCAGCCAGCTTTCAGGGGCAAAAACCAAAGTAATACCTACAGAAGAATGAAAGTAAACCAACATTGCAGCGTAGGGCAAATGGTTCAAGTTTTGAAGTTTGACTCTATGAATCCTATTTTTCTGGCATTCCATTAGCATATCTTCCACAGTAAAACTGCAATACAAGACACTGCATAATGAAGCAGGTCTCCTCTCCATTAGGTGGCCAAGGATTAACATAATGTTACAAATCCTCAGTCAACAAAGAAGTCTCAAAATGGTGATTTCTGTTGGAGGAGGAATGCCTTACCAACACCAATTTTTTTATTCTGTTTTTGCTATTCTTTTGAGCTTGAAAGTCACATCTAGCCTAATATTTACATCTGCCATTATTATTCATTTGGTTCATAAAATTATTGAGGCATAACTCTCATATAAAAATTGTTAGATACAGCTGCTTTGTCCTCAGTATCTGCTAATACCAACATATCCACAACACCAGCAAAATTCTACCCCTTTATGTTCTGAGAAGAGTCTTACAATCCAGTTATGATACCTCCTTCTCTTGAACAGCTATGCTGTGGAACTGTTTTCCTTCTTTCGTCTATCCTTCACCATATAACCTTTCTTCCCTTAACAGTCAGGTCTACAAACACTTGCAGAACAGATACAAGTGCAAAAGGCATCTCTCCACTGGACCCTTCTGGTACAACAACCAAAAATAAAATAGCTGAAAAGAAGCAAAATTAAGTATGCTGAGGGTAAACCAACAATAAAACTTAAAAGAAATGTGTGAATTAGATATTACCCTTCTCAGATGCTTAATCAAGTTCCTTCAAAGCACACAAAACAGAGCACTCAGTACAATCATACATTGTCTAGCAACAACAAAAACATCTGCACCACAAAGGACATCCAATACAATCTTACCTGAATATGCACAGTATTCAGTTTTTTGTATGAGTGGCACCCAAACTACCATGTAACAACCAACAAACTCCCAAGCAGAAATAAAAATCTCACCCCTGCTTCACACCTTCATCAACCGATACTTACAGATCCATCCCAAACCCACTTCATCAACCTATACTTACAGATCATCCCCAACCCTTGATAACACGACACTGGGAAAACATGTACACACCATAACAACTCAACAAACACAAAACAACTAACCTTCCAAACCAATCTATAACTATTTTACCATGTATTCACCTAACAGAAACTACATTCCTCAAGTATGTATGAGTTAAGTTTTCTCATGTGTATTCTAGGCATCATTCCAGCTCTCCAACATTAATAATAACAACTCAAAACATAATAAGACCCTTCATATCCGAGATGCAACTTCTGTAGTGAAGGCACTGAACTCTTACTTCTCAAGTGTCCTACACTCTACATATATGCAGCACCTCATTTCTTGATCTGTAGTCCTTTTAAGGTAACATCATCAGCTACCTAAGCAGGAAGGTAATGCTGGGTATTCTACATAAGTGTTTTTCATTCTTAACACTTAAATAGCAGCCAACATCTGAGAATGATCTCTCACAGAACAGCATCCAACATCAATAGATGTTTTACCTTTTCCTGCTGCTGTTTAAATATCCAGCTGACTTGTCATTCTATGAGCAACCAATAGGGGTCTCTTCCATCACCAGTCAAACATAGGAAAAATTCTGTTCACCTCTGAACCCTAAGAAATACCACAGCACGTGCAGGCAGTGTGTACATGGTGACCCCACCAAAAATACGTAGATTGTTAGATTATGTTAAGTGATGAGGAGGAACACTTATCACACAAATCAGTTTGTGAGGAAAATAAAGAACTTTAACATGAGAAATGTGAAGATACAAATAACTCAGTGATTTTGATATGATATGTAAGGAGGAGGTAGACCAACATCAGAACCCTCCACGTCCATCCCACCACCCTTGCTCTCAGCATCGAAATTGCATAAAAGCTGTGCTTAACTTTCTCTTTATGTAATCTTGGAGTGATAGAGATCTATGGTAAAAGATGACAATAAAGAGCTTGAATATTTCCAGGGAGGAGCAATAAACAGAATTAGTAAGTAGGAATATCAATGGAGGAGTATTATCATTTTTATTTTGCTTTGTTGCTGTCTCCCGCGTTTGCGAGGAAGCGCAAGGAAACAGACGAAAGAAATGGCCCAACCCACCCCCATACACAATGTATACACACACACGTCCACACACGCAAATATACATACCTATACATCTCAATGTACACATATATACATATGCACACAATTCACACTGTCTGCCCCCATTCACTCCCATCGCCACCTCGCCACACATGGAATACCTTCCCCCTCCCCCCTCATGTGTGCGAGGTAGCTCTAGGAAAAGACAACAAAGGCCCCATTCGTTCACACTCAGTCTCTAGCTGCCACGCAATAATGCCCGAAACCACAGCTCCCTTTCCACATCCAGGCCCCACACAACTTTCCATGGTTTACCCCAGACGCTTCACATGCCCTGATTCAATCCACTGACAGCACGTCAACCCCGGTATACTACATCGATCCAATTCACTCTATTCCTTGCCCTCCTTTCACCCACCTGCATGTTCAGGCCCCGATCACACAAAATCTTTTTCACTCCATCTTTCCACCTCCAATTTGGTCTCCCACTTCTCCTCGTTCCCTCCACCTCCGACACATATATCCTCTTGGTCAATCTTTCCTCACTCATTCTCTCCATGTGCCCAAACCATCTCAAAACACCCTCTTCTGCTCTCTCAACCACGCTCTTTTTATTTCCACACATCTCTCTTACCCTTACCTTACTTACTCGATCAAACCACCTCACACCACACATTGTCCTCAAACATCTCATTTCCAGCACATCCACCCTCCTGCGCACAACTCTATCCATAGCCCACGCCTCGCAACCATACAACATTGTTGGAACCACTATTCCTTCAAACATACCCATTTTTGCTTTCCGAGATAATGTTCTCGACTTCCACACATTCTTCTAGGCTTTCCAGGATTTTCGCCCCCTCCCCCACCCTATGATTCACTTCCGCTTCCATGGTTCCATCCACTGCCAGATCCACTCCCAGATATCTAAAACACTTTATTTCCTCCAGTTTTTCTCGATTCAAACTTACCTCCCAATTGACTTGACCCTCAACCCTACTGTACCTAATAACCTTGCTCTTATTCACATTTACTCTTAACTTTCTTCTTTCACACACTTTACCAAACTCAGTCACCAGCTTCTGCAGTTTCTCACATGAATCAGCCACCAGCGCTGTATCATCAGCGAACAACAACTGATTCACTTCCCAAGCTCTCTCATCCACAACAGACTTCATACTTGCCCCTCTTTCCAAAACTCTTGCATTCACCTCCCTAACAACCCCATCCATAAACAAATTAAACAACCATGGAGACATCACACACCCCTGCCGCAAACCTACATTCACTGAGAACCAATCACTTTCCTCTATTCCTACACGTACACATGCCTTACATCCTTGATAAAAACTTTTCACTGCTTCTAACAACTTGCCTCCCACACCATATATTCTTAATACCTTCCACAGAGCATCTCTATCAACTCTACAATATGCCTTCTCCAGATCCATAAATGCTACATACAAATCCATTTGCTTTTCTAAGTATTTCTCACATACATTCTTCAAAGCAAACACCTGATCCACACATCCTCTACCACTTTTGAAACCACACTGCTCTTCCCCAATCTGATGCTCTGTACATGCCTTCACCCTCTCAATCAATACCCTCCCATATAATTTACCAGGAATACTCAACAAACTTATACCTCTGTAATTTGAGCACTCACTCTTATCCCCTTTGCCTTTGTACAATGGCACTATGCACGCATTCCGCCAATCCTCAGGCACCTCACCATGAGTCATACATACATTAAATAACCTTACCAACCAGTCAACGATACAGTCACCCCCTTTTTTAATAAATTCCACTGCAATACCATCCAAACCTGCTGCCTTGCCGGCTTTCATATTTGACAATGGAGGAGTATTAGGTAAAAATATTTGGTAGAGGTAGTATACAGGAACATTATGCAACCACACTAAACAGAAGTCATCAGTAGGAACATTAGGTAGGAGCCTTTGCAAACACTGTGCTATACTTGCCCTCTGCCAGTGGCCTGTTAAGGGAGAGGCACTCATAGCTAAGAAGTGGTGCTGGAGTTCACAAATTTTGGAAACTATTGTCATGGCCACCCCCTTGAGGGAGTTCTAGAAGGGAATAGGCATCAGAGATATAGATAGACAGTTAGATATATAGATTTCCAGGTATATACTTATCAAGTAGTGCACATTACAAAGCAGAATGTAGAGTGTCATATAAACTGCATGGAGTCATATCAATTTCTACATATATCCATGTTACCGTCAATACTGTACATGTGAAATAAACTAGTGTGATATATATAAAAACAAGACTTTCATGTCCTTACCTCTTATCATGAGGTAAGAAAGGATGAGCTCACACATGCCAATTGGCACAAACACACCATACATATTCACTTTTCACCTTAACTTTTAATGCATTGCAATATTTCTAAGTATCTTCATGTTATTCACCATCAATGCCATTCTTGTACATGCCGGAGAGGCACATAATGGGAGGGTTAAGTGGAAAGTCTTCACTGGCCACCTCCATAATGGGAGTTCCCAGGGGGAGCAGGCATCAGATATATAGACAGATAGATAGGTAGCTGTGCCTGTGTGTGAAAGAATAGCAGTGTAAAACCAAGTTCCAGTTCTGATAGTACTATAGCTGTCTCTCTCATAGACAAAGCAACCGTCTTTGGTTCTCGTATTTCCTCTAACTCTACCTCAGATGACTTTGACATTCCTTCAACCAGGATGCTCCTCATACTAATCCTATGCTTCTCCCCCTAGCCTATTTTTGATATGTCTGAAAAGCACTTCTCTATCCGGACATAAGCAAGGCTTATGACCTTATAGCATCTATCCCTGTGTACTGAGTGTCCTTCCAAACTTGTGCCTATGCTTGCTCCTCTGTTCCGTTTCTCTTTTTTAAAAGCCAGAGCTTTTCCTTCCTCTTGGAAACATGCATTCGTAGATTCCCTCCCTAAGAAGGGTGACCATTCTAACAACTCTATCATCTTGTTGCTTTGACATCTCATGTTTGCAATAACTTTGAATCCCTCCTCAACTCCTACATCCTCAGACATCTTGAATTACAGTCTTCTCTCTGATCACCAGTATGACTTACATATGGATAGATCCACCAGTGATATCTTTTCCTCTCTTACTAGTGTCTCGTCATCATACCTCAAAGATTTTTGGGAGTTGTAGGTAGTTGCCCTTGATATACCCAAGCTCTTGACAAGGTATAGCATCGGGGTCTCAAACCTAAAGCTCCACTCCTTTGGCATCCTCCCTCACTTTGTTCCCTCATATCTAGCTTCCTCTTTGGCTGATCTGTCTCTCTGACTGTTGATGGATCAGCCTCTCCACCTTTCTCAATCAATAGAGGTGTCCCTCAAAGTTCTATCCCATCTCCAACACTTTTCTCCTTTTTAGCAACAATTTCAATTCTTCTACATGTAACCAAATGCACTCATATGGTGATGAGCCAACACTGCATTTTTCCACATCTTTCAAATCTGTTCTTTCTTCTCTCCATCGATTTGTGTCTCATCTCAACACAACTTCCTCAAAAAACTCAGACTTGGGCAAGATATATCAGTGGGGTAGAGGAAATCTGGTTAAGTTTAATGCTTCCAAGATCCAGATATTGCCTATCTCTCTAATGAAAATTCCTCACAATTTTCCTCTCTCCTTGCAAGGATCCGTAACTTCATCTCTTGACTCAATAAACATAATTAGTATTACTGTAACATCCACACTATCTTCGAAACCCTACATTACAGAAATATGTAAGTCTACTTCTATGAAACTGGAAGTCCCATGGAGCATGAAAAATGTAAAGAAATAAGTACCTTAGTGTTCAGCAGTATTACCTATCATGTGCCTGCAGAAGAATCTATTGAGAAACTGCAGCTAATTTTCTTTATGGAGTGTTGGAGAACTTTGGTAAAGAGTTAAAAGATCTTCAAATGCAAATCTCCTTCAACACAATCCAGTCACTCGCTCTTCTTAATTATTTTCAGTTTTAGTAGTGAATTGTTTCTATGTTAGTATTATGCACCATCAATAATGCACCTATGCAGGAAGTATGAGTACCGTATAAAACCAAGCTCTAGAGAAAGAAAGAGAAATCCTCAATATATGTACAAATACCACAACATCCTCCTTTTCATTCTTAGTATAGTATAATTTTAAAAATATTCATGTTATTTAACACTAACACAGTACAAAGGTATGAAATAAGGATATAATGTGAATCAGATTTACAAGAAAGAAATAACACTTTCATGCCCTTCTTTCTCAATGGGAACTGTCATATGTGCCTCCCACACCACCTCCATCTCTCATTAAGCAGTGGACCAGGCCAACATAAAGGTATCTATAATTCTCCATAAAGGTATCTAGAATTCTCCAAGTATCTCTCTTCCTACTTTGATATGCCAAATTACAATTCCAAAAAGGAATTTTTTAAAAATTTCTTAACCCTAGCCATGCCAACTTTTTGCAGTATTGTATGCACTGCATACCCAAGCCTTTTTGCAGGGTACCTTAGAGCATGTCTCGACTTAAATGAGAATGGGAACAGAGTTCTAATAAAGTGAGTTCAAGTTTAATCAACCCTGTTTACCTTCTACACAATGTATACTGAATAGGAGAGTGCTTAACCTACATTTGTTTGTTGCGCTTTAATCAAGAAATGAGAGAAGAGTTTCTGGTTGGGTGGTAAAAGAGGACCTAAGGTTAGATTCTGAAATGGAATGATGCTAAGTGCTTTTTATCTATCCATCTATATCTCTGATTGCATTCTTGCCCCTCTCTCAAAAACTCTTGCATTCACCTCCCTAACAACCCCATCCATAAACAAATCAAACAACCATGGAGACATCATGAACCATTGTCGCAAACCAACATTCACCGTAAACCAATTACTTTCCTCTCTTCCTATTCATACACATGCCTTACATCCTTGATAAAAACTTTTCACTACTTCTAGCAACTCACCTTCCACAAAGCATCTCTATCAACTCTATCATATGCCTTCTCCAGATCTATAAATGCTACACACAAATCCATCTGTATTTCTAAGTATTTCTCACATACATTCTTCAAAGCAAACACCTTATCCACACATCCTCTACCACTTTTGAAACCACATTGCTCTTCTGCAATCTGATGCTCCGTACATGCCTTTACCCTCTCAATTAATACCCCCTCCCATATAATTCCCCAGGAATACTCAACAAACTTATACTTTTGTAATTTCAACACTCATCTTTATCCCATTTGCCTTTGTACAATGGCACTATGCATGCATTCTGCCAATCCTCAGGCACTTCACCATAAGCCATACATACACTGAATATCCTTACTAACCAGTCAACAACACAGTCACCCCCTTCTTTAATCAATTCCACTGCAATACCATCCAAACCCGCCACCTTGCCGGCTTTCATCTTCCGCAAAGCTTTCACTACCTCTTCTCTGTTTACCAAACCATTCTCCCTAACCCTCTCACTTTGCACACCACCTCAACCAAAACATCCTATAGCTGCCACATATTCAACACATTCAACAAACCTTCAAAATACTCCATCTCCTTCTCACTTCACCACTACTACTTGTTAATACCTCCCTATTAGCCCCCTTCACCGATGTTTCCATTTGATCTCTTGTCTTACGCACTTTATTTACCTCCTTCCAAAACATCTTTTTATGCTCCCTAAAATTTTATGATACTCTCTCACCCCAACTCTCATTTGCCCTCTTTTTGACCTCTTGCACCTTTCTCTTGACCTCTTGCCTCTTTCTTTTATACATCTCCCTGTCATTTACACTATTTTCCAGCAAAAATCATCCAAATGCCTCTCTCTTCTCTTTCACTGACAATATTACTTCTTCATCCCACCACTCAATACCCTTTCTATCTGCCCACCTCCCACCTTTCTCATGCTACAGGCATCTTTTGCACTAGCAATCACTGCTTACCTAAATACATCCCATTCCTCCCCCATTCCCCTTACATCACTTGTTTTCACCTTTTTCCATTCTGCACTCAACTTCTCGTGGTACTTTCTCGCACTAGTCTCCTTTCCAAGCTCACTTACTCTCACCACTCTCTTCACCCCAACATTCTCTCTTCTTTTCTGAAAACCTCAACAAATCTTCATCTTCGCCTCCACAAGATAATGATCAGACATCCCTCCAGTTGCCCCTCTCATCACATTAACATCCAAAAGTCTCTCTTTCAAGCAACTTTCAATTAATGCATAATCCAATAACTCTCTCTGGCCATCTCCCCTACTTACACATTTATACTTATGTACATCTCTCTTTTTAAACTAAGTTATTCCCAATCACCAGTCCTTTTTCAGCACACAAGTCTAAAAGCTCTTCACCATTTCCATATACAACACTGAACATCCCATGTACACCAATTTTACCCTCAACTGCGACATTACTCACCTTTGCATTCAAATTACCCTTCACTATAACTTGGTCTCGCACATCAAAGTATGCAGCCTGTTGTGGATGAGAGGGCTTGGGAAATAAGTCAGTTGTTGTTTGCTGATGATACAGCACTGGTGGCAGATTGGTGACTGAGTTTGGTAAAGTGTGTCAAAGAAGAAAGCTGAGAGTAAATGTGAATAAGAGCAAGGTAATTAGGTTCAGTAGGGTTGAGGGACAAGTTAATTGCGAGGTAAGTTTGAGTGGAGAAAACTGGAGGAAGTGAAGTGTTTTAGATATCTAGGAGTGGATTTAGCAGTGGATGGAACCATGGAAGCAGAAGTGAGTCACAGGGTGGGGGAGGGGGTGAAGGTTCTGGGAGCACTGAAGAATGTGTGGAAGGCAAGAACGTTATTTTGGAGAGCAAAAACGGGTATGTTTGAAGGAACAGTAGTTCCAACAATGTTATATGTTTGCAAGGCATGGGCTACAGACAGGGTTGTGTGGAGGAGGGTGGATGTGTTGGAAATGAAATGTTTGAGGACAATATTTGGTGTGAGGTGGTTTGATCAAGTAAGCAATGAAAGGGTAAGAGAGATGTGTGGTAATAAAAAGAGTGTGGTTGAGAGAGCAGAAGAGGGAGTATTGATATGGTTTGGTCATATGGGAAGAATGAGTAAGGAAATATTGACTAAGAGGATATATGTGTCAGAGGGGGAGGGAATGAGGAGAAGTGGGAGACCAAACTGGAGGTGAAAGGATGGAGTGAAAAAGATTTTGAGTGATCGGGGCCTGAACATACAGGAGAAGAAAGGTGTGCAAGGAATAGAGTGAATTGAAATGATGTGGTATACTGGGGTCGTGCTGTCAATGGAATGAACCAGAGCATGTGAAGTGTCTAGGGTAAACCATGGAAAGTTTTGTGGAGCCCGGATGTGGAAAGGGAGCTGTGGTTTCGGTGCATTATATATGACAGCTAGAGACTGAGTGTGAAAGAATGTGGCCTTTGTTGTCTTTCCATAGTGCTACCTTGCACAAACGGTGTGTGTGTGTGCTGTTTTTCATTTGTGGCGGTGTGGTGACGGGAAGGGATAAAGGCAGCAAGTATGAATATGTACATGTGTATATATGTATATGTCTGTGTATGTATGTATGTATCCACTGAAATGTACAGGTATGTATATGTGCGTGTGTGGTTGTTTATATATATACATGTGTATCTGGGTAGGTTGGGCCATTCTTTCATGTTTCCTTGCACTACCTCGCTAACACGGGAGACAGCGACTAAGTATGATAAAAAAAACTATCTCTGATGCCTGTTCCAATTGGAACCTCCTCAAAGGGGTGGTCACAGCAATAGAGTCTCCATAACTAAAGAACTCCAGGGCTACTTCTTAGCCTTTAGTGCCCCACCCTTAGCAGGCCACTTGCAGAGGGCAACTCCAGTGCAATGTTTGGAGAGGCTCCTATTCAATGTTCCTAATGACTACTTCTACCTAATGCTCCTACATATGACTTCTACCTAATGCTCCTGCCTAAATGTTCCTACCTACTACTTCTATCTACTGCTCCTACCATTTTGCCAAAAGATAGGGCTAGCACTTAGTGCTGACTGCAGGAAAATCTAGAGTTATGAAGAATGAGCTGTGTGAGTTAATTGATGACAAGTGTTACATGTGACATGGAGACATTGTATGTTTGTGGACAGAATGCCGGTAGTCCACATATTTGTGAAGCAGAAAGAAAAGAAAACTACCTGGGTCAGAGGAGTGCGACTTAACAACCACTAAAGTGCTGGCTCACTAAGCAGGTGTCACTAACCCTCCAAATACCCAGGTGGGTAGCATTGGTAATATACCTCCCTTGTCATTGGCTGCCTGTTCCCATTTTCAGATACAGTATCTCATAACAAAGATATGCGTGACATAATAGACACACAATATTTGAAAGGTATGAAAGAGCAAAAATTATTAAAGAAAAATGAAAAAGGAGCAGAGAATGAAAAAATAATATAGACAATACAAATGATAATTCTAAACTGTTATGTTACTTTATCTGGCATAAACTATCAATCAATAGAGTGAATTATCAGAGAGAAGGATTTAAAAACGGGGTTGCTAAGGGAAATCAAAATGTGCAAGGAAGTAAATGCTAAGTTACAAGAGTTCAAGTAGTTGCTAGGCAGTTAACAACCAGGGAGGTATATTAGCAGTATTACCCACCTGGGTATCAGGAGGGTTCTTGACACCTGCTAAGTGTTAAGATGCACTCCTCTGATCTATGTAGCTGTCTTTTATTTCTGCCTCACCCAAACATGGACTACCCACATTTTGTCCGCAAACATACAATCTCTCCTTGTCATATATAACTCTTGACAACACTTATGTAACTCCTGACACACTTAACTTACACAGCTCATTCTTCTTAACTTGATTTTCCAGCAGTGAGCACTATGCACTAGCCCTGCCTTTTTAGCAAAATGGTAGGAGCAGTAGATAGAAGTAGTAGGTAGGAACATTCAGGAAGGAGCATGTGGCAAAAACATTAAGTAGAAGCAGTAGGCATGAATATTAGATAGAGATAGTCAGCAGGAACATTAGGTACGTGCATCTGCAAGCACTGCACTAGAGTTGTCCTCTGCCAGTGGCCTGTTAAGGGTGAGGCACTAAAGGCTAAGAAGTGGCATTGGAGTTCACTGGTTATGGTAATCTATTGACGTGGCCATCCCTTTGAGGGAATTCCACATGGAACAGGTGTTAGAGATATGAATAGATAGACTAACACATTCATATCAGAATCAAGTAATCTCTCGGTAGAATACTCTAAATGAACTGAATGAATGTTTACCTTTGTAGAGCATAAGCGATATCGCTGTAGCCTTGTAATGTCACATTATTTCTATCATAGCTTATATACTGGAGTTTGGAGTTGATCTGAAGAGCTTTGGCAAGAAGTCGTGCACCGCTATCACTCATGTAGTTACCACTGAAAATAAAACAAAATTTTAAAAAGCTACTGTTCATACATAAAACATTTCTGCATACTGCATACTTAATACTTCTCTATGACAATAAGACGGTGCTATAAAAATAACACTTTCATATACCAAAAAGCCAGCTCAGAAATCTATTTCAAACTATCAACATAAAACAATGCTGTGACTCTAGAGCATCAAGTTTGCAGACAAATGAGCTACAACAAAGAGTTTTCTACTGAAGGACAGCCTTATTTCTATACAATGGCAAAGTCAAAGTGCAGGCCAAGGTAGGGAAAAATCAAATCTGCATAAAAGGTAAAGGTTCAACCAAGTATCAAATATGGATTTCAAGATTGGTCATTTTTTTCTGACATAAGCAAACAGCACAGGAAGGCTGTATATCATATCAAGATGATTAAGCTATGAGGAATGCAATTTAATGATACGAATTAATACAAAATTTCTTATATAATCTAATTCAGAGCCAAATCTAAACACTGACACAATCATCTTGAACCTTGTCTTTACCTTCTGCACTATGATCCCTTTCTGGGGTCACCACAGCACTAAAGAAGCCAGCCATGTCTATAGGTTAGACCAAAGGTCAAGGAGTGTGATATGTGAAGTCTTTAAGGAGTGAGCACTAGACAAATGAGAAGTCAGTGGTCAGAGTCCAGAATGGAAGTTGCATCTTAGGCAATATGAGATATGTAGGATCAGTGTTTGTAATGTCATAAAGAAGCTCATAGGTGAAAGTGTAACTCGATCATGCCTAGGAAATAAAGTTTCAGATGTGTGTACGTTTGGTGGGACTGTGTTTGATGACTGGGACGGCAGTTGTTTAGTTTTTGTTGCATTGGAAATATGGACAGATAGGCACATATATTGTTGATCTTATGTGTGATGGGGGAGGATGGATACCTTAGGATAAGTTGTTGAAGTGTGAAGAAGGGGTAAATGTCTTATTCCTACTTAAGGGTTAGTAATTGGAATGGGAGTAGTTTGAATGAAATGAATAAAGCAGGGGATAAAAATGTAGATTTACTACAGGGCGGGGTAGAGACGGGAATGGATGAAGGCAAGCAAGTATGAATATGTGCATGTGTATGTATGTCATGTCTGTGTATGTGTATTTATATGTATATGTTGATATGTATATGTATCTATATGTATATATGTGGGTGTTTATGTATATATATATGTGTATATGAGTGGATGGACCATTCTTCATCTATTTCCTGGCGCTAACTCGCTGACGCAGGAAACAGTGATTATGTATAATGAATAAATATAAATACTTATATACATATTCATAATTGATTGCCTTTATGTATTCTCAGTGCCACCCCGCCCTGCAAGGAAACAACATCGCCATCCCTTGTGTCAGTGAGGTAGCACCAGGAAATAGACGAAGAAAAGCCATATTTGCTCACATCTATACATGAACTGTCATGGGTAATGCACTAAAACCACAGCTCTCTATCCATATCCATAAACCACAGCCCTTTCCATGGTCATGAAGGGTAGAAAAATTCTGAACCAGATGGGTTCAAAGTTAGGAGTGTCTGTGTTGTAATTGGCACAAATGTTATACTGAAGTGGAAACAATGGTAAAGACTGAAGCTAAGATCTGGTACTGTAGAGGGGAAGCAGCCTAGTATTCTGGGTTCCAGAGAGAAGATCTGGACAAGATATGAAGAGATGGGTAGGTAGTAGTTGGTAGTCAGCCAACGACCAGAGAGATATGTTACTAGTACTACCCGCCAGGGTGGCATGAGGGTTAGTGACGCCTGTGTAGTGAGCCAGCACTTCAATGGTTGTCATGTTGCACTCCTCAGACCCAGGTAGCTTTCATTTCTCTCTGCCTCATCCACATGTGGACTACTGGCATTCTGTCCACAAACACCCAACTTCTCCCTGTGATACAAACACTAGACGACAACTAACTCACACAGCTCATTCTTCATAACTACATTTTATTGTGGCAAGCACTATATACTTGCCCTACCTTTGGCAAAATTTTAGGAGCAATGGATATATCCCTGGGGATAGGGGAGAAAGAATACTTCCCACGTATTCCCTGCGTGTCGTAGAAGGCGACTAAAAGGGGAGGGAGCGTGGGGCTGGAAATCCTCCCCTCTAATTCTTTTTTTTTAATTTTCCAAAAGAAGGAACAGAGAAGGGGGCCAGGTGAGGATATTCCCTCAAAGGCCCAGTCCTCTGTTCTTAACGCTACCTTGCTAACGCGGGAAATGACGAATAGTTTGAAAGAAAAGGATATAAGTAAAAGGTAGGAACATTTAGGTAGGAGCATTAGGGAGAAAGAATACGCAGAAGTTAGTACAAACATTAGGTAGAAGCGTCTGCAAATAAGGTGCTAGACTTGCCCTCTGCCAGTGGCCTGTTAAGGGTGGGGCATTAAAGGCAACGAGCAGCACTTAAGTTCACTAATTATGGAGGCTCTATTGCCATGGAAGTTCTAGTTGGGAACAGGCATCAGATATATAGATAGATATTGGAGATGGTGTTCTACAGAGGGAAGGTTAGATTTGAGACCATAAATATTGCAGAAATTAAGATACAGGGCCAGGTCTGGAAGCTGTAACTGGATAAGTAGAGCAGGTCCCAGTCACATGATGTTGCTCAAAGGGGCCCTGGAACCCCACCAGCCTATCTCAACTGGTGGTGCCATTCCAATTCTGTACCAGAGAAACTGGAATGCACTGTAGACTCATGATTTTTCATTTGAAAAAACGAGGGGAAAACAGCAGAGCAGAGCGAAAGGTTGAGTGTACTGTGTGTTGTCAAGTGTTGTGTTAGAGATGGAGGTGGTGTGAGCCAGAGGAAAGAATGTCAGCAATCCATATATGAGTGAAAAGAAATAAAGAAAAAAAGACCTAAGCCAGGGTGGAGAACATGATAAACAGCAGTGCTGGCTCACTGCATTACCATCACTAACCTTCCAATACCAAGGTGGTAGTGCTACCCTAGATGGTGGATGCTTATCACCTGTTGCTAGAAACCAAATACTTCTGCTACTGTTATCTCTTTTAATTTGTCATCCACCGAGAAATTTCTTTTTACACACCTTAAGTTTATTTCCAATCAATCCATCCCTTTAGTATTCAGTTTCCTTATCATTACTGATGTTCTACATCACTTTAAAGTGCCTATGACTGAAACACTTTTACATATAACTTACCTAATATCTAGACTTTGGAGGCAATGATTACTACCTAGGGCATTTAGGAGGTTGTGCAGGTCTGTTTTAAGTCTGGAGTCATTTATAGAGAGGGATTCCAATACACAATCTTCTTCCTATAATGCAAGAAAACATACTTATAATAGTGAAAAACAATGTCATCTTTTTTTTTTTTTACAAACTACATGAATTTCAAGTTATGTTGAAAGTTTCAAAGAATTCATCAGATACCTCAAAAACCTTTCTTTTACATAAAAGGCAAACAAAAGGCCAAAAACATATTGTACTTGAGCAATATTTCATGCCAATAAGAGAAATATAAACTAAACATACTCCTTCACTGAACTGGCTAAGCATTAATAAAAACAAAAGGACCCACCTGGATCATTTGTACAACAGACTCCATTACATGGTAGACATGCTTGCTCTTGATATTATTGAGGTTGCGGCCAATATTAAGCTTTTTAATACTTTTATTCTTACTAATTGCAGCTACAACAGGACCCAGCTGTGTCTCTAACCCTGGAGTGTGGAATTATGTATTATCATCATCATGGACAACAATGCGACATCACCTGGCTAGTCAGATATCAAAAATTGCCATACAAAATTTTACAGCATAAAATTAGCAACAGGCAAATTTCATGATTTCATTCCTACTCAGAATATAAAATACTGTAATCATAATTATAAGATTTAATCACAAAACAATTTAATCAATATCTATCTTACCATTATCAGAAATGTCTAGAGCTGCCAAACATCGGACACCATGGATACATGACTCAAGAATTTGTGCTCCAGTTGCACTTAACTGGTTGCTACTTAGGTCAAGGTCAACCTCGGAGATATTTTCATTACATGCTAATCCTAATAAGACATTTCTGCAAAAGGAGAAGATATTTCATATTTCAATAAACCTTAACGGAATGTCATGGATGTAAATAAAGTAAAATTATCAAATAATTCTCTAAACGCCACAGACTAACAATGAAACACTTACAAATCCCAAGAATTTTATATTTTCAAAGGCATGCAGCAACATCGGACTGCACCTGTAGCAAGATTAGAAAGGGTAGTGTGAGTGGTGGGATAAAGAAGGTTTCTAGTGAAAGAGAAAAGAGAGGCATTTGGATGATACTTGTAGGGATGTAGTGCAAATGACTAAGATATGTATAAAAGAAAGCAGCAGGTCAAGAGAAAGGTGCAAGAGTTGAAAAAGAGGGCAAATGAGAGTTGGGGTGAGAGAGTATCATTAAATTTTAGGGAGAATAAAAAGATGTTTTGGAAGGAGGTAAGTAATGTATGTAAGACAAGAGAACAAATGGGAACATCGGTGAAGGGGGCAAGTGGGGAAGAGATACCAGGTGGTGATGAAGTGAGGAGTGAGTATTTTGAAGGGTTTTTTTGAATGTGTTTGATGATAGAGTGGCAGATATAGGGTGTCTTGGTCGGGGTGGTGTGTGAAGTGAGAGGGTAAGGGAGAATGGTTTGTTTGAGAAAATATAGTTAAAGCTTTACAAAATATGAAATTTGGTAAGGCAGGCTTGGATGGTACTGTAGTGGAATTTATCAAAAAGGGGTTGTATGTATGTATGGCTCATTGGTGAACTGCCTAAAGTTTTGGTGGATTGCATGCATAGTGCCATTGTACAAGGGCAAAGGGGATAAAGGTGAGTGTTCAATCTATAGAGGCATAAGTCTGTTGAGTATTCCTGGGAAATTATATGGGAGGGTATTAATTGAGAGGGAGAAGGCCTGTACAGAGCATCAGATTGGGGAAGAGCAGTTTGGTGTCAGAAGTGGTAGAGAGCATGTAGATCAGGTGTTTGCCTTGAAGAATGTATGTGAGAAATACGTAGAAAAACATATGGATTTGTATGTGGCATTTATGGATCTGGAGAAAGAATATGATAGGGTTGATAGAGATGTTTGGAAGAACGTTTTAAGAGTTATGGTGTGGGAGGTAAGTTACTACAAGTAGTGAAAAGTTTTTATCAAGGATGTAAGGCATGTGTATGAGTAGGAGGAGAGGAGAGTGATTGGTTCCTAGTGAATGGTGGTTTGTGGCAGGGGTGTGTGACGTCCCCATGGTTGTTTAATTCATTTATGGATACGGTGGTAAGGGAGGTAAATGCAAGAGTTTTAGAAAGATGAGGGCCTGGGAAATGAGTCAGTTGTTGTTCGCTGATGATACAGCATTGGTGGCTGATTTGTGCGAGAAACTGCAGAGGTCGGTGATTGAGTTTGGATAAGTGTATGAAAGGAGGAAATTGAGAGTAAATGTGATTAAGAGCAAGTTTTTTAGGTTTAGTAGGGTTGAGGGTCAAGTTAATTGGGAGGTAAGTTTGAATTGAGAAAAATTGGAGGAAGTACAGTGTTTTAAATATCAGGGAGTGGACTAAGCAGTGGATGGAACTATGGAAGCAGAAGTGAGTCACAGGGTGGGGGAGGGGGGAGTGAAAGTTCTAGGAGCGATGAAGAAATTGTGGAGGGAGAGAACGTTATCTGAGAGAGCAAAAATAGGTATGTTTGAAGAAATAGTAGTTCCAACAATGTTATATGGTTGCAAGGCATGAGCTATAGATAGGGTTGTACAGAGGAGGGTGCTTGCAGTGGAAATGGAATGTTTGAGGACAATATGTGGTGTGAGGTGGTCTGATTTGAGTAAATAAAGTAAGGGTAAGAGAGATATGTGGAAATAAAAAGTGTGTGGTTGAGAGCACAGAAGAGGGTGTATTGAAATTGTTTGGACATATGGAGAGAAAGAGTGAACAACATTAGATTTTTTTGTCTATTTCTAAATCATTATTAATCAATGCATTGTATTATCATTTGTCCAAATACAAAATCATTATATCAATTCATTATACTTGATCGCTGAATCCCATGTCAGCGAGGAGACGCCAGGAAACAGATGAAGAAAGAACCATCCACTCACATACACAAATATAAGCACACAAGCTCATACATATACTTACTTTTAAATATAGATATCAACATATATATGTTGGGGTGAAGAGAGTGGTGAGAGTAAGTGGGCTTGGGGAGGAGACTTGTGTAAGGAAGTACCAGGAGAGACTGAGTTCAGAATGGAAAAAGGTGACAAAGGAGGTAAGGGGAGTGGGGGAGGAATGGGATGTATTTAGGGAAGCAGTGATGGATTACACAAAAGATGCTTGTGGCATGAGAAGCGTGGGAGGTTGGCAGATTAGAAAGGGTAGTGAGTGGTGGGATGAAGAAGTAAGAGTATTAGTGAAAGAGAAGAGAGAGGCATTTCGACGATTTTTGCAGGGAAATAATGCAAATGAGTGGGAGATGTAATGAAAGAAAGAGGCAGGAGGTCAAGAGAAAGGTGCAAGAGGTGAAAAAGAGGGCAAATGAGAGTTCGGGTGAGAGAGTATCATTAAACTTAAGAGAGAATAAAAAGATGTTTTGGAAGGAGGTAAAATAGAGTGCGTAAGACAAGGGAACAAATGGGAACTTCAGTGAAGGGGGCTAATGGGGAGGTGATAACAAGTAGTGGTGATGTGAGAAGGAGATGGAGTGAGTATTTTGAGGGTTTGTTGAATGTGTTTGATGACAGAGTGGCAGATATAGCGGGTTAGGATGGCATTGCAGTGGAATTTATTAAAAAAGGGGGTGACTGTATTGTTGGTTGGTTGGTAAGGTTATTTAATGTATGTATGATTCATGGTGAGGTGCCTGAGGATTGGCGGAATGCTTGTATAGTGCCATTGTACAAAGGCAAAGGGGACAAAGGTGAGTGCTCAAATTACAGAGGTATAAGTTTGTTGAGTATTCCTGGGAAATTATATGGGAGGGTATTGATTGAGAGGGTGAAGGCATGTACAGAGCATCAGATTGGGGAAGAGCAGTGTGGTTTCAGAAGTGGTAGAGGATGTGTGGATCAGGTGTTTGCTTTGAAGAATGTATGTGAGAAATACTTAGAAAAGCATATAGATTTGTATGTAGCATTTATGGATCTGGAGAAGGCATATGATAGAGTTGATAGAGATGCTCTGTGGAAGGTATTAAGAATATATGGTGTGGGAGGCAAGTTGTTAGAAGCAGTGAAAAGTTTTTATCGAGGATGTAAGGCATGTGTGCCTGTAGGAGGAGAGGAAAGTGATTGGTTCTCAGTGAATGTAGGTTTGCGGCAGGGGTGGGTGATGTCTCCATGGTTGTTTAATTTGTTTATGGATGGGGTTGTTAGGGAGGTGGAAAGAGTTTTGGAAAGAGGGGCAAGTATGCGGTCTGTTGTGGATGTGAGAGCTTAGGAAGTGAGTCAGTTGTTCGGTGATGATACAGCACTGGTGGCTGATTCATGTGAGAAACTGCAGAAGCTGGTGACTGAGTTTGGTAAAGTGTGTGAAAGAAGAAAGTTAAGAGTAAATGTGAATAAGAGCAAGGTTATTAGGTACAGTAGGGTTGAGGGTCAAGTCAATTGGGAGGTAAGTTTGAATGGAGAAAAACTGGAGGAAGTGAAGTGTTTTAGATATCTGGGAGTGGATTTGGCAGCGGATGGAACCATGGAAGTGGAAGTGAATCATAGGGTGGGGGAGGGGGCGAAAATTCTGGGAGCCTAGAAGAATGTGTGGAAGTCGAGAACATTATCTTGGAAAGCAAAAATGGGTATGTTTGAAGGAATAGTGGTTCCAACAATGTTGTATGGTTGCGAGGCGTGGGCTATGGATAGAGTTGTGCGCAGGAGGGTGAATGTGCTGGAAATGAGATGTTTGAGGACAATATGTGGTGTGAGGTGGCTTGATCGAGTAAGTAATAATAGGGTAAGAGAGATGTGTGATAATAAAAAGAGTGTGGTTGAGAGAGCAGAAGAGGGTGTTTTGAAATGGTTTGGGCACATGGAGAGAATGAGTGAGGAAAGATTGACAAAGAGGATATATGTGTCAGAGGTGGAGGGAACGAGGAGAAGTGGGAGACCAAATTGAAGGTGGAAAGATGGAGTGAGAAGGATTTTGAGTGATCGGGGCCTGAACATGCAGGAGGGTGAAAGGCGTGCAAGGAATAGAGTGAATTGGAACGATGTGGTATACCGGGGTCGACTTGCTGTCAATGGATTGAACCAGGGCATGTAAAGTGTCTGGGGTAAACCACAGAAAGTTCTGTGGGGCCTGGATGTGGAAAGGGAGCTGTGGTTTAGGTGCATTATTACATGACAGCTAGAGACTGAGTGTGAACGAATGTGGCGTTTGTTTGTCTTTTCCTAGTGCGACCTTGCACACATGAGGGGGGAGGGTGTTGTTATTTCATGTGTGGCAATGATGATGGGAATGAATAAAGGCAGACTATGAATTATGTACATGTATATATATGTATATGTCTGTGTGTGAGTATACATATGTATACGTTGAGGTGTATGGGTATGTATATTTGCATGTGTGGACGTGTATGTATATACATGTGTATGTGGGTGGGTTGGGCCATTCTTTCGTCTGTTTCCTTGCGCTACCTCGCTAACCCGGGAGACAGCGACAAAGCAAAATAAATATATATAAATAAATAATGTATACATACACAGACATATACATACATACACAAGTACAAATTCATACTCACTTGCATTCATCCACAGGAAACAGCATCGCCATCCCCTACATCACCAAGGTAGTGCCAGGAAAACAGACAAAAAAGGCCACTTTCGTTCACACAAGTTTTGTGTCATGTATAATGCAACAAAACCACAGCTCCCTATCCACATCCAGGCCCCATAGACCTTTCCATGGTTTACCCCAAACATTTCACATGCCCTGGTTCAGTCTATTGACAGCAGATCAACCCCAGTATACCACACCATTCTAATTCACTCTATTCCTTGCATGTCTCTCACCCTCTTGTATGTTCAGGCCCTGATCGCTCAAAATTCTTTTCACTCCATCCTTCCACCTCCAATTTGGTCTCCTGTTTCTCCTCATTCCATTCACCTTTGATATATATCCTCTTTGTCAACCTCTCCTCAATCATACTCTCCTTATGTCCAAACCATTTCAACACATCCTATTCTGCTTTCTCAAACACACTCTTTTTATTACCACACATCCCTCTTACCCATTCATTACTCACATGATCAAACCACCTCACACAACATACTGTCCTCAAACATTTCATTTCCAACACATCCACCCTCCGCCATACAACACTATCTATAGCCCATACCTCACAACTATATAATGTTGTTGCAAATACTATTCCTTCAAACATACCTACCTTTGCTCTCCGAGATAACATTCTTTTCCACACATTGATCATTGCTCCTAGAACCTTCACCCCCTCCCCTATTCTATGACTCTCTTCCACTTCCATGGTTCCATTTGCTGCTAAGTCCACTCCACAATGAACCAAACAACTGACAGTACCAGTAAATGTTAAACCTTCTCCACCCACATCAATTATGCTGCTGTATGCTTACAAAAATATATATTTTCTAAAATAATTTTGCTGACCAAATTTCTTACCATGTCTTACTTGCAATCATCTTTGACTTACTTGAGAGCATCAGCTGGAAGTTTACACTGAGAGAGTGTGAGGGTTTTGAGGGCCAGGGTAGAGGTAAAATACTGCTTGAAAGATGGCAGCATTTCTCTAGTTTTCTTACTGCCAAAACTGTTCCGCGACAAGATGAGGTTTGCTAAGCTACTTGTACATCCTCTTAATAATGCACCAAATACCTTTAAAAAAGAATGCAATTATGTAAATGGCAGTCAACTATAATACTCATCTAAAGACTATCATCTAGAACTTGGGCAATTTTTCTCACATTCTAAACTCTTTGGGGGTAACAGTCTTCACACCTTTGAATACTTAAGCCTACTAACACAAAACACTTCCTGAATAATTGTGTAAGTTAATTTTCCTATCAAACATGTGAAGCAGTTGCCATTTGCTTGCACAAGGAAAAAAGAAAAAGACAAATAATGGTTTCCTAGGCAAGTATACACACAAAGAAAAAGCATGTGAAGAATCATACAATGACAGGAATGGGGAAACAAAGAACAACATGGTAGTTGAAATAACTTGTTACACCATCAAATAATTACCTACCTGTAATCAAATATTTGTACTGTATGAGGAGAGACTCTTATTAAACACACCTAAAGCCCTATCTATCGACCATTCTCTAGTATCATACAACTTCTAAAATCTATCATGATGTCTGCTTTAACCATGTCCTCAGTTATTCTGTTTCTTTCATCCATTATTCTTATACTATAAAGTACTTCTTTACATTTTTTTTTTAACAAGTTTCTAAATTTCACATTATGTCATCTGACTGCTCTATCCCTACATCTCTTGAAGAACTGTTCACTGTCCATTTTGTCAATCTTAAACAGTATTTCAAGAGGTTCATCAAATGTATCTGCTCACATTTCCAGACACTGATTTGTCCTTGTATGGGCCAAGACCTTTTAGTATTAAGTTAATGTTTTTCTAAATATCCATGTTTTCTAAAACATCCTATCCATTCCATCTCATTAGTGTTGGGGCTATCGTGAATTCAACCATGAAAACACTTTTGACTTTGTTATTCAGTTCCTTGCATATTCCTATATCATCCTCAAAAGTTCTTTCTGAAAATCTTTGCCTGAATAGCTTCTCTTAAACTGACAACTGACTCTTGATAAATTCATGGAAAGACTCCTCATGAATTCATGTTAAAGTTTTGAATTTTCTCCTGCCTAGTCCACAATATTCTTTTCAAATTTCTTTGTTCCTCCTTTCTTACCCTGGCCTACTCTTTCCTTGCTTTCTTATTCCCTACAAACGCTGGTTGGCTGGAGAACCATTTGTATAATTGGCACTGCACATCTTTAAGCTCCTTTGTTTTTTCACATCTTTTATCAAACTATTCTCCTCTTTCTTACCATTCCTTCTCTATTCATGAGTACACGTACCCATGTTCCTACTTCTTCTCTGTAAATTTCACAAAACATCTTACCACAAAGCCCTTGTTCCTGGTAACTGAACTCCATATCCCTATCATTCCACAAATTTTTGTTTTGTGTAGTTCCATGATTACATCTCTTTATATCTCATCCCACCTCTGCATTTCTAATGTCCTCATTTAGCAAACAGTCAAACTTAACAATTACGAGACCACTTTTTTTCAGACAGTGTACCATATATAACATTCTTGATATCCATGCTAGTATGTGTAAAGATGAGATCTAATAAAGATGGCTTATCAGTCCCTCACACCCTAATCATCCTAGTGCGCTTACTAAAATGTTGGTACAGGAAATTTCCCTGTATACACTCTGATAACTTGGGTCTGCATGATTCCTTGTCAGCATGATAATCCAAATTCCCCCAGTCTGTCTTTCTATAACTGAAATCCCCAACACTTTACCATCTCTGAAAAGTGTGTTTTACAGCTTCATGTACCATCTTGACTGTTCCTTCATTATTATCATAGCATACTTGTTATAGATCACTGCAACTTTCTGGAGGATTGTATAATATCAACACCAATATGCACTTCAACCCTTCAGTTACTTTTACTATTATATAATGTCTAAATGGGCCATCATCCACTGCTTCTTGAAACCTAAGGCTATCTTTTATCAAGAAGGCTAATCCTCCCCCTCCTTTATCTTCTCTTTCCATCTGTACAATCATGGAGCCCACTGGGCACAACTTATAAGATCTTATCTCTTTAGTAAACTTTGTTTTCATGAATTCATATAAAATCAGGTGCACTCTCCCTTGTACAATCCTTGAATGAAGGCAGCAATATATGTTTGTGCAATCAAAGAGCAATGAAACTAAACCTCTGCAGTAGTTATTCCCAGTATAAGTAAGACCAACTGAGCCACTACTTGTCATTAACTATAACATTTTACACAAGAGAATAAATCTTTGATGGACAGAAGATTATCCAGTGGATGGGAACAAAGGGCATGTCAGGTACCTTCCCTAAACAGGTCGAGGCAACCAGAAAAGCGCCAGAGGTTTCTGTTCACGGACCATTACCTTTCTTTATCTGTGTAAATGATGTGCCACAAAATATGGACTCCTACCAGTATATGTCTGCAGATGATGCAAAGTTCATGAGGAAAATTAAAAGTACATAGGAAAGCATCAGCTTACAAGGGAACAGACTCTAAGGTTGGTCTGATACATGACTGATGGTATTCAATCCATGCAAATATAATCAGTATGGGATAAAGTATAAGAAGGCCTCATTATGATTATTATTTAGCATGATATAAGCTTTAGGATTCTCTGTGTTCAAAGAATTTGAAACATCATGCCTAACCTGTAGCCAAGGTTCCACATTAGGAGAACAGTTACGGAGCAAAATTGTTTGCTAGAAAATAACAGAACAGCTCTCAAGTATAAGGATCAGAAAATATTCATTATGTTGTTCATATCTTACATATGGCCAAAACTAGAATGTACAAAGAGCTACTGCAGAAAGTCTACAGGAGAGCAACATAGATATTACCAGAATTAAGAGTGATGAGTTAAAGGAAAGACTAGAGGCTTTAAATATGCCCACCTTAGAAGAGAAAAGAGCGAGGAGTTGCCTGAGCATAACCTTTACATTCGTAAAACATATCAATGTTACAGACAGTGAATACTTCTTTGAAAGAGGAAGGGACAGATCAACCAGAGGAATGAAATTAAGATGGAAACTTGTTTAAAAGATGTAAAGAAGTACTTTTATAATATATGATTGGTGACACATGGAAAATAACCAAGGATATGAATAATGCCAACCCACTCCCACCCCCTTAAGTCCCATTCTATGACACAAGGGGACTAGATGGGAAGTATTCTTTCTTCCCTATCCCCAGGGGTAAGCTGTTTCTTGTGGGGCACGGTAGGGGCAGAAAAGGATGAAGGCAAGCAAGTATGAATTAGTATATGTGTATATATGTATATGTCTTATCCCTGGGGATAGGGGAGAAAGAATACTTCCCACGTATTCCCTGTGTGTCGTAGAAGATGACTAAAAGGGGAGGGAGCGGGTGGCTGGAAATCCTCCCCTCATTTTTTTTTCAATTTTCCAAAAGAAGGAACGAGAGAAGGGGGCCAGGTGAGGATATTCCCTCAAAGGCCTAGTCCTCTGTTCTTAACGCTACCTCACTAACGCGGGAAATGGCGAATAGTATGAAAGAAAGAAAGATGTATATGTGTATGTATATGTATGTATATGTGTATATGCATATGTATGTATATGTGCGTGTATGGGCATTTATGTATATGAATGTGTTTAAGAGTGGATGGGCCATTCTTCATCTGTTTCCTGGCACTGCCTAGCTTCATAAGGGAAACAGCAATCAAGTATAATAAAAAAATAATAATTACATTACTTATTTATTTATTATGCTTTGTCGCTGTCTCCCGCGTTAGCGAGGAAGCGCAAGTAAACAGACGAAAGAATGGCCCAACCCACCCACATACACATGTATATACATACACGTCCACATACGCAAATATACATACCTATACATCTCAATGTATACATATATATACACACACAGACATATACATATATGTGGTATACCACATCATTCCAATTCACTCTATTCCTTGCACGCCTTTCACCCTCCTGCATGTTCAGGCCTCGATCACTCAAAATCTTTTTCACTCCATCTTTCCATCTCCAATTTGGTCTCCCACTTCTCCTCGTTCCCTCCACCTCCGACACATATATCCTCTTGGTCAATCTTTCCTCACTCATTCTCTCCATGTGACCAAACCATTTCAAAACACCCTCTTCTGCTCTCTCAACCACACTCTTTTCATTACCACACATCTCTCTTACCCTTACATTACTTACTCGATCAAACCACACTCACACCACATATTGTCCTCAAACATCTCATTTCCAGCACATCCACCTTCCTGCACACAACTCTAACCATAGCCCATGCCTCACAACCATACAACATTGTTGGAACCACTATTCCTTCAAACATACCCATTTTTGCTTTCCGAGATAATGTTCTCGACTTCCACACATTCTTCAAGGCTCCCAGAATTTTCGCCCCCTCCCCCACCCTATGATTCACTTCCGCTTCCATGGTCCCATCCGCTGCCAGATCCACTCCCAGGCATCTAAAACACTTTACTTCCTCCAGTTTTTCTCCATTCAAACTTACCTCCCAATTGACTTGGCCCGCAATCCTACTGTACCTAATAACCTTGCCCTTATTCACATTTACTCTCAACTTTCTTCTTTCACACACTTTACCAAACTCAGTCACCAGCTTCTGCAGTTTCTCACATGAATCAGCCACTAGCACTGTATCATCAGCGAACAACAACTGACTCACTTCCCAAGCTCTCTCATCCACAACAGACTTCCTACTTGCCCCTCTTTCCAAAACTCTTGCATTCACCTCCCTAACAACCCCATTCATAAACAAATTAAACAACCATGGAGACATCACACACCCCTGCCGCAAATCTACATTCACTGAGAACCAATCACTTTCCTCTCTTCCTACACGTACACATGCCTTACATCCTCGATAAAAACTTTTCACTGCTTCTAACAACTTGCCTCCCACACCATATATTCTTAATACCTTCCACAGAGCATCTCTATCAACTCTATTATATGCCTTCTCCAGATCCACAAATGCTACATACAAATCCACTTGCTTTCCTAAGTATTTCTCACATACATTCTTCAAAGCAAACACCTGATCCACACATCCTCTACCACTTCTGAAACCACACTGCTCTTCCCCAATCTGATGCTCTGTACATGCCTTCACCCTCTCAATCAATACCCTCCCATATAATCTACCAGGAATACTCAACAAACTTATACCTCTGTAATTTGAGCACTCACTTCTATCCCCTTTGCCTTTGTACAATGGCACTATGCAAGCATTCCACCAATCCTCAGGCACCTCACCATGAGTCATACATAAACTAATCTTACCAACCAGTCAACAATACAGTCACCCCTTTTTCAATACATTCCACTGCAATACCATCCAAACCCACTGCCTTGCCGGATTTCATCTTCCGTAAAGCTTTTACTACCTCTTCTCTGTTCAAAGTTCAAAGCTGCCAGTGTTATATACATCCAGTAACCGCTACAAGAACAACATGAAGAGCTTGCCTCTGGCAAATGTACAGTAAAGAATATTGGTGCAAATGTAACTAATGGGCAGGAGTAATTCACAAAGTGTGAACTACTTCAAAATATTGCATTTCACCTACTCTACCATCCCACCAGTCTTACCCTCTTTAGCTTATCTCTGTTTCTTACTTACCCAGAATGCAATTAATCAAATCAAATTTACTCACCTTCTTAAGCTTGCCAGATACACACTTCGTATTTTGTACAACCTTCTCCTGGCCATATATACAACATTTCTGGCTGCCTCTGGCCTCAGAAATGACTTAACCCTAGAAAGACACAAATCCAACCTGCAACCTCCTGCTACTCTGATTTTTTTTTTTTTTATTGGAGGGGGGGGATAACATATAAGAATCACTTCCTCGATCACACACAAAATAAAAGCTAAAAACAATAAATATCCTCAAAACTAACGAGTCCCAGATTTGGACAAGTAAAAGTATCTCTCCCTGTATACTCTACAAACCATTCATCAGGTCCATCTTCAAGTATGCCCCATTGCCTCTGTCATAGGTAAATATAACAAAGCTGCAAACCACATATGAAAAAGCACTTAACCTAACCAAACCACTCCAAAACTAACCACCAACCCCCATGTAGAAATAAAAACCTTAACCCTACCTCAAAACCTTGGAGTTATCATTAGCACCAATCTGAAGTACACTAAACAGTGTCAAGCAGAAAAAAAAAAAAGGGGGGGGGCAACCAAATGTTAGGTTTCACAGCCAGGGACATAGATTCAAAGACACCAGAAACAATTCTCACACTTTATAATTCTCTAGTAAGACCACAACTTGAATATGCAGTCCAGCTTTGGTCCCCAAACTATACAAAAATAAAATACAAAAACACAGACCAAAATTGATCCCATCCCTTAGAAATCTAGCATACAAAGAGAGGCTAAAAGAACTGGATCTCCTCTTCCTTAAAAAACATAGACTTTGCAGCGACTTAATCCAAGTGTTCAAAATTCTGTACAAGTTTGATAAAGTAAATCATGAACATCTTTTCAAAATACAAAAAAATATGGTTACCAGGACAAATGGAATAAAACTCAAAGCTAAAAGATGTAGTATGGACATGGAAAAAAGCATCTTTTGCAACAGGTGTGTTGAGCATTGGAATAAGTTACCGTCAGACACAATGAATGCGAAGACTATAAATACCTTCAAAAGTTGTTTAGATAAATATCTTATAAATTCAAGTATACTCTGAGAAAAATGCCAGAAATAAACTATATAAACGACAACAGTAACAGGGATACAAGAAGGCTAATGTGCATCAGCGGGGAGTCGGTGATAGCTTAGAAAACTGCTGAGCAAAATTATATTTTCTTGACAAGTTAAATTTTTTTCACCGAACAATCCAGTCATGGGCCAATCAGGCCTCCTGTTGTCTGTCTTTCTCATGTAAACTCATGTAAAAAAACATATACTCACATATCCCCCATCTTCTGTTATGTGGTTACTCTTTCCAAATGGTGTATCACATAGTCATGCTAGTAAGGTAAGTAAAAAACAAATACTCACATATCCTCCATCTCCTATTATATGGTTACCCTTTCCAAATGGTGTATCACATAGTCATGCTAGTAAGGTAAGTATGTGTGAAGATACTATCTAGTAATGATGGTGTATTAGTCCCATTCATCCTAGTATATTCACTGAGGTTTTGGTGATGTACACGAAATTTTTCTGTATATAAAAACAAATACTCGCATATCCCCCATCTCCTATTATATGGTTACCCTTTCCAAATGGTGTATCACATAGTCATGCTAGTAAGGTAAGTGTGTGTGAAGATACTATCTAGTAATGATGGTGTATTAGTCCCATTCATCCTAGTATATTCACTGAGGTTTTGATGATGTACACGAAATTTTTCTGTATACACTCTCAAAACTTGCATCTCTGAGACCCCCCATCCCCATAATAATCCAAAGTCCCCTTCTATCTCTTTATAACTTAAATCCCCATTATTGTTACTTTCCCATCTATAAGAGAGTGCTTCACACCTCATACCATCCTGATTGTTTCTTTATTATTAACATAGTATATTTGTAAGTAGTAGTTGGTAGGCACCAACCATCCACAGAGGTCTATTACCAGTACTACTGACCTGAGTATTGGGAGGGTTAGTGATGGCTGGGTAGTGGGTGAGCACTTCAGTGATCATAAAGCTGCACTCCTCTCACCCAGGTAGCTGCCTTTTCTTTCTCCCTTACCCACACATGGATTCCTGGCATTCTGTCCACTAACATACAATCTCTCCTTGTCACACATAACACTCAACAACACTCAACTGACAAAACTCATTCTTCATAACTCTAGATTTTCCTGCAGTGAGTGCTATGCTCTAACCCTGTCCTCCGGCAAAATTGGAGGAACAACAGGTAGAAGTAGCAGGTAGTAACTTTAGAAACATTATGTGGAAGTAGTACATACCAACATTAGGCAGGAGCATTAGGTAAGTAGAAGGTTGGAATATTAGGCAGGATCATTAGGTAGAAGCAGTCAGTAAGAACATTAAGTACGAGCCTCTGAAAACACTGCATTGGAGTCACTCTCTGCACAATAAGGCTTTGAAGCAGCACTGGAGTTCACCAGCTATGGAGACTTTTGTCATAGCCATCCCCTTTAGGGAGTTCCAAGAGAGAATAGGCATCATTATATACATTATCAGTACCATTAAGCACTTCTTCCCTACACTAAGCACTTTGTCCCTCAATAAGCAAAACACTGACAAAACACACTCATCAAACTGACTCAACAAGCAACAACCACCCTCCCACCTCAGTCGTAAACACCTTCGCACCAGACATACACCCATCTAAAACCACATTCCCCTGATGTATCCAAGTTATAATTTCTTATCTATATTAAGACCATCCATTAGATCACAAACACTTAATCAACACGTCTCAAGACCTCTCATGCCCAAGATGCAACTTCCATACTGAAGACACTGAACACTTACTCCTAAGTTGTCCAGCACTCACCTCATACAGTTATACACACAACAGCACCACTCCTTGACCTATGGTCCCACCCAGTTGACATGGCTGTCTTTCTGAGTGCAGCAGGAATTCCAATGAAGGGGTTCCTGAGACAGGAAGGTAAAGGTAAAGGTGCTCATAGTCTTAGTTTAAATGCATACAATTATAAAGAAACAGCAAATCATGCTGTCACGCCAAGTTATCTGGGCAGGACATTTAATAAATATTTGGCACATCTGCTATCCACCCAGATAAAATTCACTATCGGGTGCACCCTAATCCTAATATAGATTTCCCTATAGATTATCACAGAGAATCTCTCATGGTCATGGGACTGACCGCATGAGATAAAATTAATGAAAGTTGGATTGAAAAAGGGAAGTAAAGAGAGATACAGTATGAAGAGGGTTGAAGGATTAAAAAGGATGACTTTAAGGGAGAGAAAGAACGTGAGCACGGTGTCCTAGAAGACACCTTTGTTGAAAGATTGAGATGGAAGAAATCACTTTATCAGCGACTACTAAAATGAACTGACTGGAAAAAAATGTGCTTACTGTAAGGTTAATCAGTTCTAAGAAACATATGGCTAGTTCAGTCCACAGCATACTACTTCCTCAACACGTCAATTAGTGAAAAATGCAACAATGAATAAAATATCCATAAAATAAAACTCAAAGGACTTACTGCATCAATGGCACACTCTGTAGCAGAAAGGTCGAGTGTTTTGAGGGCATTTGGCTGAGCTAAGAAGTTGTATAAGTTGTTGACGTCATCTCGAAGGGAATTGCCGGCTAGACTCAGAAACGTTAGAGTCTGACACATGTACTGAAAGAAAACAAAAACAACATTCAAAAGAAGTATCATGAACATAGTCACGTACTAGCACATAAAAACTAAGCTGTCAATGATAAACCATTTTATGATTTCAAGCTACAGGTGTGTGAATGTCAGCAAGCATCAGTAATCAAACATGTAAAAATATCAAAGTCATCAAACATTGGTTAAGCAATGAGTGAAATATCTAAACTTGAAAGTAATATCTCACTTATGCATCTCTTTCTGACAATAAACAACTTTCAAACTTAAAGTGTTATGCATCCCTTTCTGACAATAAACAACTTTCAAACTTAAACTGTTTATGACAAAGTGATATCTTGCAAGTATCAAAAACAACGTTAAAAATTCATTATACATACACATACATACATCTGAATAAAAGAAAAAACATCAGAAGAGTAAACACAGAAACTCCAAGCTTCTAACTGTATTTCAATCCACAACCAAGAATACAAAATTAGTGTGAAGAGGAGAATATATGCAGAGCTGGAACTCATTCCACACGGTGAGGTGTATGTGAATTACCACTCAACATCTTTAAAGATTTCAGGTCTATTGAAATGAAGGCACTTACACCTCACCTAACCAATTGTGGTCAATCTTTCCAAATTCCTTAGGTCAACAGTACTATGTTCCTCATGTGGACTGAGTTCTAGTTTTGTATGTATCTTCCCATTCTCCTTTTCACTTTGACTCTGTATCCTTAATAATGGCAAGGAATACAGTCAAAAGCAGGGAACTTCAGTGTTTACTTTTCTGGCATCACTACTTAACAAGTGTATGTGAATTACTGCTACATACATAAGCATGTATAGAGTATATATGCAGGCTGGATTGAAGAAGGGGGTGTATGAATGTGCACAAATCTAACTAGGATGAGAAGAGAGAAACAGGAACCATATCTTAGGCAAGGAACATGGATGTTCTAGCAAAGAGAGAATCAATGCTAGTGGGAAGTGGATAGATTGGTTTGGTAACATCTAGGGTTTGTGAGGAAGACAAAAAAAAGGAGGGAGTGGCACTTCTGATGAAGGAGCAGTGGTATGTGTTAAAGAATATAAGGTAGAGAAAGTAGATTACAATGAGGGGAGTAGATGGGGAAAAGTGGGAGAAAGGAGATCAATACAAAATAAGTGAGTATTCTGAAATACTGTTCATGTTGCAAGTTAATTCTGAAGGACTATTCAACGTGTTAAAGTGGTGGATGAAGTTTTTAATCTTGCTTCTTACATATACAATGTACATATTCTCAGAATCATACCACTCGTCACTTGGCTTAACTGTTTTCTTCTCAATATGTTTTCCGAATTCAAGTTTCGCATTTATGATGACAACCAAATCTTAAACATTCGATCCACTTTCTATCACTTTCTCTTATAGGACTTGTATGGCACCACCAAAATATTCTTGCTTGTTCCATAACTTTTATATATTCATTTATTTATCATACCTGATCAAATTTCCCACATCAGTGAGGTAGCGCCAGGAAACAGATGAAGAATGGCCCATCCACTCATATACACATATACATACATAAAATTATTTGCTTAAATTTATATCCATTAAATTACATTACTATTAAATTCTGCTCATTTGAAATGAATCTGTCTTTATGGATTTCCTTTTGATCAGTTTCTAATCCAATCATTTTGCTTACTCTATTGTCATCATCAAAGCTCCTTCCTATGCTTTCCTATACTTTGCTGTCTTCATCAGATATCATTGTCATAAAGAGTATACTTGCTGCCTTCATTCATTCCCGTAACCACCCCACCTCACACAAAATAGCATCCTCCCCCCCTCCAGCGAGGCACCACCAGGAACAGACAAAAAAGGCCACATTCGTTCACACTCAGCCTCTAGCTGTCATGTGTAATACACCGAAACCACAGCTCCCTATCCACATCTAGTCTCCACAGGGAAAAAAAACACTGCCCATGTATTCCCTGTGTGTCATAGAAGGCAACTAAAAATGGTTGGAGCAGGGGGCTGGAAATCCTCCCCTCCTGTTTTACTTTTCCAAATGAAGGAACAGAGAAGGGGTCAAAGTGAGGATCTTTTCCTTTAAAGCTCAGCCATCTGTTCTTCATGCTATCTTGCTAATGCAGGAAATGGCTAATACGTATGAAAAATACATCTTTTTTCATTCTTGCTCACCATTTCCCATGCTAGTGAGGTAGTGCCAGGAACAGATGAAGAAAATGGGGTTGATAGCGATGCCTTGTGGAATGTCTATAGAATATCTGGTGTGGAGGGAATGTTTAAAAAAAGCAATGAGAACTTTTTATCATGCTAGTAGGTAGAGTGGTTCCAGTTGAAGGTGGGTCTGTGGCAAGGATGTGCGATACCACCATGGCTGTTTAATATGTTCATCAATGGGGTGGTGAGGAAGTAAATGGAAAGGTCTTGAAGATAGGAGCAAGTATGCAGTCTACACAGGGTGAAGGGTGCCTTGGAATTGAGTCAGTTGTTTGCCGACACCACAGCAGTGGTGGCAGATTCAAAAGACAAACCAAACCTCTCTCTTACCCTATCATTAAAAAACTCAATCAACCCCTCTGATACCAAATACTGTCCTCAAACATTTCATTTCCAACATATCCACCCTCTTCCTTACATTTTCATCTACAGCCAATACCTTGCATTCATATATAATTGGGACTAACACACCTTTAAACATACCCATTTTTGTCCTCCTAGAGAGTGACCTCTCCTTACACAAAATCCTCCATGCTCCCAAATCCTTTATTACCTTGGTCACTCTATGACTCACCTCCAATTCCATGATTCTATTCACTGCTATATACACATCAAGGTATCTAAAATACTTTGCTTTCTTTCATTTTTCTGTCTAAATTTATGCTTCACCTAACCCATCTCTCTGACTTTGCTTTTATTACATTTACTCTCAATTTTCTCGTTTCAAACACTCCTTCAGGCTCAGACATCGTCTGCAGTTTCTCACTTGAATCTGCCACCAGTGTTGTCATCAGCATACAACTGACTCACTTCCCATGCATAATATTTTTTCGGTACTTGTTCTTTGCTTTTCATGTAACAAAGAAGCACCAGTAAAAGATGAAGAACAGCCTTATCTGCTCACATTAAACCTCTAGTCATCATGTACAATGTTCCTAAAACTGGATCCCCTACCCATAGCCAATTCACACTCACTTTTCTGTGGTTTTCCTTAACCACTTCATGTGACCTGATTTAAGCTATTGGCAACAAGGTGCTCCTCTTTATAACATACTCCTCCAATGTGCTTTGCCCCATGCACACCTAACACCTTTCTATATGTTTAGGCCACAATCAAAGTGTCTTTCACTGCATCCTTCCCTCTCATCCTGGGTTACCCTCTTCTTGTTCACTTCACTTCTGACACTTTAGTAATCATGACCATGTCATTGCAAATAAGATGTTAATAAGTGGAAAAATTGGGAGATGAACATACAACTTTTCAGTCAACAGATCACAACACATACCTGTAAACCAGGCTATCTCCATTGCCTCCACAGTACAAAGCTCATTCCCTAGGGAACTGTATTTGAACCCTTCCTGTTCTGCAGTCTTATATTTGATACTGATGCATGCATGAGTTACAGTTTCATAACATCCTCTGCAGATGCTACTACAGTAAGTATGAAAATCATATCAACAGAGGATGCTGATAGGCTACAAAGAGACATATATAAAATCTTCCCTAGGCCACTGAGAACAACATGATTTTAAATAGGATTCAGAAGGTAGTTCTATGCATACAATGTAACCTGCAAGACTCACCTTATTGACTGACAGGGAATGTGCTAACATGTTGACACCTTTACCAGTGAGGCCACAGTGAGAAAGATTAAGATGACTAAGGCCCTTTGCCTGCCGGCCAATAGGGTTACTTATGTGTATAGCACCTATAAGCAAAGACAAAAAATAAAAATTAGACATCTGCTGAAGAGGTTAATCAAATAATTTTACCAATCAGAAAATCACCCAATTCATGTTGAATCTCTATCATCCTGTTACTCTTATGGTATAAGAGTGATGGATAAATGGAATAAAATGAATGAAGACAAGGTTAATGCTGACAGCATACATAAATTTCACAAGTTGTATGATACCGAATGCTCAAGATATGGGGCCCCACAAGAGTAAAACATTCTCCCTGCATAGTACAAATAGGTAATTACAGGAACATTCTGCATGTAATCACCACCACAATACACATGATGGCAATGTTCTTTGTGCACTTAAAGCGTTTTAATTCTAAATTCATATAACGTTTATTTCAATAACACATGTCTTGGAAAGACATTTACTGAAGTGGGATCAATATCAGTTTACAAATTCCAAATTCATGCATAAAGTACGCAAGGATTGGCCTACTAGTTTCTAGTAGATTTTTCACAAGAAAAAAATTGTAAGTCAAGAACCCCCCCCTCAAGTCTTAATCATTAACAGAGTACAAAAGCATACAAGCCATCTTGTGCAAAACATCAAGATGGCTGGGACAGAACCTCATCCAAACCAAAGTTCTTCCATACCATACACTTTACACCATCAATGCCCTTGCATACATACAGCCTCATTCTTTTTACTACCCACCTTATTTCATTAATCATGTATTTCTTATACTGCCATTCCAAAATCATTGGTGCATCCTCATTTAAAGGATAATGCACTTGTGAAACCCTAATCAACCCAATTATCATATCAAGAAAGTAGTAGAAATTGATTGGCAGAAAGTATGCTAACTTATATGCGAACAGAGGAAGAGAAACACAGAACAAGAAATCCTAGTTTGTAATGATGAAAAAAGACACTGAAATTTCAACTCAATGTTAATCCTACACCTAAAAGCTAGCAAAAGAAAAAGTAGAAGAAGGATAATACTCATAAATGCTGGTTTATGTGGCCAACTCCCATACACAATGGCCAAGTAAGCTCAATGAGGAGCATGATTACATGTTATAATTTGGTTACTAGCAAATATAACTATCATTTTTAGACCACAGCTCATGGAGGATACTGATCTAGATCTAGATCAGCTTTAGTGGACTAAATCAATGAATCTCCATTCATTTGTGCAATACACTGCAATACACTACTACTATTCTTGCTCCAAGAGGACTTACCACAAGCTTCACTGGGAGGGATAAGTGTAAGGTAGAGGTCCTCATTTAGAAAGGCCCTCACATAAGAGCTGGGTGCTGCTGGTAAACCCATCAATGAATATGAAGAACATTACATGATGATGCTAAAGTGAGAGCACCACACAAACTGACCAGATTAAGACTCCAACCATACTGGCACCCATGTTTATTCCTACCACTCTGACCACAATTCATGCAAGCTCAAACTTTTCTTTCTTCTTTCTTTCATACTATTCGCCATTTCCCGCATTAGCGAGGTAGCGTTAAGAACAGAGGACTGGGCCTTAGAGGGAATATCCTCACCTGGCCCCCTACTCTGTTCCTTCTTTTGGAAAATTAAAAAAAAAAAAAAAAAAAATAAGAGGGGAGGATTTCCAGCCACCCGCTCCCTTCCCTTTTAGTCGCCTTCTACGACACGCAGGGAATACGTGGGAAGTATTCTTACTCCCCTATCCCCTAGTTTTATAATTTTCTTAGTATTAAAGGTCATGTTCCTGCATGAATGATTGCATCCTTGGAGCTAAGCAACTTCTACACTCAGTTTGCTTCTGTAGACAGATTATTGACATTAAGTTTGTGCTGCCTATCTATTTCTTGTTACAACATGGAGGGAAGAGTTGAGAGCATCAGCAATCAAGTATGCAAAGAAACCAATAGGTAGACTGCCTAACCTACATGTTCATATAATTCAAAGGAGACTTGTAGACTACTTTAAGTACATGACCCACTGAAGGATATACTAAATCAACCGTGTGAGTTTTTGATACAGCTTTAAAGAAGCTTCCATCAAAGTACAGAGGCCTTCATCTTGCCGATGTCAACAAAATAGCTCACAGACAAAAGCATCAAACAGTATTCCACAGTACTTTCACCCACTATTCCTATGGCATATCCAAAGACATGTAATTAATTATTCACATACCTTATGATATCTTCCATCTCCCATCATGTTCAAAGTTTAGTAGAGAACACCATTTTAGATAACTACGCACATACTTAGTTTTACTGCAGAAGATGGATCCAACACCAAAACATCCGTGAGAGCCAGCATCAGAATTCACCAGAAAAGCAAAGACCTTTACTAAGTTTAGCCTTGGCAACTGCTTCATTAGTCACCAGGATGAGCAACAATTGCCAAAAGGATCTTCCAACTGATCACTTTATTGAAAGTTCTAAAAATAGTGAAAACCAGGTTGTACATCTTTATGATGTAGGCTCTGAATTGGAGTAAGATCATTTTCCTTCTCATGGCAAGAATGACAGTGCATTGGGACATATTATGAAATGCTTTTACTTTGCTGAAAAGGGCTTGGTGCACATAGTAAGTTTGTGCTGAAGCTCAATTAACTATAGCATTCACAACTGTCTAGTTCTTTAATTGCACAACACCTGTCTACCAGGGTAAATACCTTCTGATGTATTTTCACTTTCAAGTTTTGGTTGATATGACTATTCGAGGCACGCTGAAGGAACTTTATTTCAAACTGAGATGGAAACTAACCAATAGTCCTTTAAACCTGTACCTCAAACAATCATCAATTGACAACATACAGTTTTCTCTTTCTTTTTTCATACTTGATGGCCATTTCTCACATTAGAAAGAGAGTTCTAGGAGCACATGAAGAAAGGCAGCATCTGCTCACATTCATTCTCTAACTGTCATATGTAATGCACCAAAACCGAAGCTCCCTATCCACATTCTAGGCCCCACAACACATCACATGCCTTGGTTCAGTCCACAGACACTACATAGACTCCAATACCCCACATAGCTCTAATTCATGCCTTTCACCCTCTCGTATGTTCAGGCTCTGATTGCTCACAAACCTTTTCACTCCATCTTTCCCTCTCCAATTTGATCTCCCCATTCTCCTAGTTCCGTTCACTTCGGACACACATCCTCTTTGTCAACCTTTCCTCAATCATTCTCTCCATATATCCAAACCATTTCAGCACAACTCTTCAGCTCTCTCAACCACACTCTTTTTATTACAAACATCTCTCTCATACCCATTCTTTACTTACTCAATCAAAGCAACTCACACCACATATTGTCTTCAAACATTATATTTCCAACACACCAATCCTCACCGGCACAGCCTTAACTAAGCCCAAGCTTAACATCCATGTAATATTGGTAGTGCTACTATACCTTTAATCATACCCACTTTTGCCCTCCCAGATAATGTTCTCTGTACACCTTCTTCAGCACTCTCAACGTATGATTCAATTCCACTTCCATGGTTCCATTCATGGCCATGTCTACTTCCAGGTATCTGAAACACTTGACTTCCTCCAATTTTTCTCCATTCTAACTCACACCCCCAACTAATTTGTTCCTTAAATCAGCTAAACTTAATAACCTTCCTTTTATTCACATCTACTATTAATTTCCTCCTTTCACACACCCTTCCAAACTCAGTCACCAACTTCTGCAGTTTCATTCTCGAATCTTCCACCAGCGCTGTAAAACCAGCAACAATAACCGATTCACTTCCCGACTTCCGGGCCCTCTCATCCCCTTCAAACTGCATATCTGCACCTCTCCAGACTCTCACATTTCCCTCCCTCACCACCACATCCATAAACAAATCAAACAACCATGGTGATATCACACATCCCAACCACAGACCTACTTTCACTTGGAACCATTCACTCTCCTCTCTTCCTCGCATTATGTCCTTGATACAAATTTCTCTTTGCTTCTAGCAGATTTTGTCTACCTATCTATCTATCTATATCTCTGACACCAATTCCCTCTGGGAACTCCCATCACGAGGTGACCACAGCAAGAGTCTCCACTTATCCCTGTCCTTATATCCCTCCTTCACATACACCATTTCGTGCATTCTTCCTCTATTTCTCTCCCTTCAGTAGTCCTCCACCCTATCTGCCCATGTCACAGGTGGTCCTCCACTCACACAACCCTCTTTAATTGTACTGTCATACACTCTTCTTGTAAACTCCCAGTCTTGCATTCTTTCCACATGCCCAAGCCAACTCAAAGTATTACATTTCACCCATTCTACCACTCCACAATTCATTCCCTTTGCATTCCCTGCCATACTACATCTCTCATACACCCTTTCATTTCTTCATTCCATCTAGTCACACCACATGCTCTTCTCATATTGCTCACTTCCTCAGCCTGGATTTTTGACCTCTGTGACTCATTCCATTTCCATGTTTCAGCTGCATAGGTCAAGGTTGAGAGGACTATGCTGTTCCTTAATCCTTTCTTCACTTCCATACTTACACATCTACTCTTCATTATTCTATTAAGGGACCCAGTGACTCTTCTACCCTGTACTGCTCTCTCCCTTATCTCTTCTTTCATATCACCACACTTACCCAATACAGCTCTTAGATACTTAAATTCTCTCACTTCTTCCTTCAAGTCTTTTTCCCCCCATATCCAAAGCACAATCTAGTTCACTTTCTTCTTTCACTCTACATGGTTTTACAAAATCTATACTTTCACTTTGTTTCCTTTCAAACACCATAATTTCACTTTTACTTGCATTTACCTTCAATAGCAAACAACACAGTATCATCCACCATATTTCACTGCCACACTCCATCTCTGCACCCCTTTTCCCTAGTTTTGCTTTCATCCCACACAGTATATTCTTAAAACCTTCCATAAAGCACCTCTATCAACCCTATCATATGCCTTCGGCAAGTCCATAAATGCAATATAAAAATCCATCAGTTTCTCTCAGTATACCTCACACACATTTTTAGAGCAAACATTTAATCCACACACCCTCTACCACTTTTGAAACCACACTGCTCCTTCCAATTCTGATGCTCTGTACAAGCCTTCACTCTCTCAATTACTATCCTCCCATACAAATTACCAAGTACACTCAACAAACTTATAACTCTGTAGTCTGAACAGTCACCTTTATCCCCTTTGACTTTATAGAGTGGTACTATACATGCATTCCGCCAATCCTCAGGCACCTCACCATGATACACGCTGAAAACCCTAACTGGCCAATCAACAACACAGTCACCCCTTTCTTAAAAAATTCAACAGCAATACTATCTACTCCAGCTGATTTGCCACATTTCATCCTTTATCAGGCTTTCACCAACTCTTCTCTATTCATGAAAACACTTTCAATGACTCTCTTACTTCACATACAACCCTGACCCAAACACCCTACATTTGTCACCATATCAACAATCCTTCAGAATACTCACTCCATCTCCTCCTCACTTCCTCACAACCTGTTACAACTTCATCAATTTTCTTATTTGTTTTCCTTTTTCGCACATTATCAAAATCCTTTCAAAGCATCTTATTCTCCTTGAAGTTTACTGATACTCATTCACCCCAACTCTCCTCTGTCCTCTTTTTCAACCCTACACCTTCCTCTTCAGCTGCTTTCTCTCATACATCTCCCAAACACTAGCATTCCTTTCCAGTAAGTACTGCCCAAAAGCCCTTCTTTTCTCTTTCACTGACAACTTTACTTCATCCCACCACTCACTACACTTTCTAATCTACCCACCTTCCACCATTCCCATGCCACATACATCTCTTGCATATGCCAGCACTGCTTCCTAAATACCTCCCATTCTTCACCCACTCCCCTTGCTTCACTTACTCTCATCTTTTGCCATTCTACACTCAATCTTTCTTGATATTTCTTTACATAAATTTCTTTTACAAGCTCACTTACTTTCACCACCATTTTTTCACCAATATTGTTGCCTCTTTTCCTAAAACCTCTGTAAATCTTCACCCTTGCCTACTCAAGACAGTGATCAGACATCCTACCACCTGCTCCTATCAGCACATTTATATCCAAAAGTCTCTCTTTTACATGCCTATTTATCAATAAGTAATCCTATAATGCCCTTCTCACATACATATATTTGTGTATGTCCCTCTTTTTAAATCAGGTATGCCCAATCACCAGCCCTTTTTCAGACAACTCCCAAGCTGTTCACCATTTTCACTTTTGATACTGAATGTCCCATGCCCCAAATTATACCCATACCTGCCACATCACTCACTTTCGCATCCAAATCATCCACCACTAGTACCCAGTCTCTTGCATCAAAACTGCCAAAACACTCACTCAGTTGCTCCCAAAACACTTGCCTCTCATGGTCTTTCTTCTCAAGGCCAGACACAAAGGTACTAATAATCACCCATATCTTGCCAACCACTTTCATTTTTACCCTAATCAGTCTAGAATTCATTCCCTGACACTCATTCACATTCCCACAACTCCTGCTTCAAGAGTAGTGCTATTCCTTCCTTAGCTCTTCTCCTCTCACTGACCCCGACTTTACTTCTAAGACATTTCCACACCATCCTTCCCCTTCCCCCTTGACTTTGTTTCACTTAGAACCAGAACATCCAGGTTCCTTCCCTCAAACACACTACCAATCTCTCCTCTCTTCTCACCTTGGTTACATCCATACACATTTAGACACTCCAGCCTGAATCTTCAAGGAGGATGAGCACTTCCCACTTGGCTCCTTCCTCTGAACCCGCTCCCTTTAGTCACTTCTATGACACACAGGAATATATAAAATTCTATCCGTAGATAGACAGACAGAATTTGTTAAAGTCTTCTCACATCAATTACATCACAATTACATCACAGCAGCACTACACTGTATAACCAACAAAATAGAACATGCAATACTAAAGAACAGAATCATAACACAGGTTTATTAAAACTAAATGACTGGATTCCCATTAACAAAGACGACTCCAACTTTCACCTTCATGCACCATAAAAAAAAAAGCACAAAGATCTAACCGAGGAAGTCCAGAGGGAGGTAACAAATATGGCACCAAAATTAAGAAAGCTGAGTTACAGGGAAAGGCTGGAGGCTGAAAATTTACCTATCCTGAGATAGAAGTGACACAGACAGTAACCAGTTCTACAGATGGAGGGATACAGCTACCTTCAGACATAACATGAAATTAATCAAGAAAATGATTAAAAAGGTATTAATTACAGCATTTATAGTAAATGATTAGAATAAAATGACTGAGGACATGGGTGCTGCGGAGAGCATTCATAAATTCAAGATGTTGTATAATAACGTTCAAGGGGTGAGGCACCACAAGGGTACAGTTCTCTCCCTGAACAGTACAAATAGCTACCTGTACCTGCATTATCCTGAATGATCAATAACCCCCAATCTACGAGACACAATCCATACTTGGCATCACATGAAGCACATACAAACAATCAATTCCCATAACAAGAGCATCAACAATGGCAATAAACAAACTAAATGTCCTCATAGCATTCACCAGCATCAATTTTGGACAAGAAAAATAATCCATTAGAAGTCAGCATCCTCTACAAACATTTTATCTGCTCCATTAGAAGCAATGCCTCACCCACCTGTTCACCAAGCCTATCAAAGGCATATATAATAAAACTAAAATCACACAAAACAAAGCACACGACAATCACTGGCTGCTTATCATTCTTATATAACCTCTGGACTCCTATGTGAAAGGGGTTCAGTGCTATAACCCCAGGGTTCCCTATTAGGTAGTCCCTGCAGCTGCAAAACTGCACTACACTCAGTAGCAGGTACAGGATGAACTTCGAAGCAAGAAGGTCTTTGATGAGACTGTAATCTCTTTCATCAACTTGCAATGATACAGCCACACCAAAGGTGACTTCACTCACGGTGTAACCTCAACCAAGCTGAGCCCTGCAACACAAACCTGAAAAACCTGCAAAATGAAAGAAATACTTCCTACACAATGGCACCTCAAAAAAATTAGCACCTAATTTTAAAGCAACAACTTAAAATTGTAGCATCATCAGATGACCATATCATTTACAAAGAGGATTAAGTGCCAACCAGTAAAACTGGTATTTTGTCCCAGGTCATAGCAGAAGTAATTTAGTCAAGAATTATTTCAGGCAAGACAGTTTAAGATATGAAGGTAAAAACTGCATATCAAAGCATATGTTCTGCAAAATGAGGTGAGACAAGAAACCATTTCAGCATTATAGTATTATGTACATTACTTGAGGTAAATAATAACTTTTAGTAACAATAATACAGATCAATTATGACTACAAGTAAGACAACTGAGTGTATAATTTTCCTAATAACAATGTTAGCAGTGTTTTACAAACAACCACAGGAGTAGATTTTATCAGAAAATTATTGTGATATATTACATGATGCAAATATAGATACATATCTACATGTAAAATAATCTTTCATGTTACTTGGTTATTTGGGACCCATTCACCTGTCTTGCCATTTTACAAGATAAACTACAAAACATGCCCAGATGACAGACAAAGCCACAAATCCCATACCAGACTAGTTAAATGACATGAAAAAATGACCTACACTAAAGCCAATATCATATACTGTAGGATCAAATCTCGATATTTCATTCTATTCATAAACTTGACCTAATATAAAATATGCACCAACTGAATTTTCTTCAGCATCAGATATACCACAATTTTCAATGTAATTAAATGTACATCACATTCAGCTGATTCATACGAAGAAAAGCAAAACAATCACAGGGAATAAAATCATCGAGATTGGACACCCAATTAGCAACCCAAGCTATGACAGGAAGAAGTGGCAAAATAACACAGCTCCCCACAATAGTTAAATAATTTCCCAGCCAACCACAGAACAGGAGAATTTGCAAAAAATGGTACTGCAATGGAATAACTGCAATTAAATTTGTAACAAACCCCCAGCCACCGGAGACAGCTTGGCAACCAGGCCGCACAGAGTGTTTAAACCTGTTGGGAGGAAATACATGGGGGAACAATAATTATTTCTTAATATATCTTTTCACCACTTAAGCTATCTTTGTCTTACATGTTGCTTACCTCCGATCACATAAGTATCAACAAATACCATTAACATATGACAAGAAAAAAAAGCAATCAAGGAAAAAAATTCCCTGTAATTATATCTATCTATTGTAATCATATTTTTCAAAATACCCAAAATAATGATAAAGTAAAAAAGACTTAAAATCATAATTTCATTCAATAAAATTTTCATAATGAAACATGAAACTTTTCTGTATAATGTCATCAAGGTCCAAACTCTTACATATAAATGCAATATTTTGAGCACCAAAATCATGAAATCTATTCTAACCTACATAATAATACCTAGGTTAGGTTAATTTAGGTCTAGCTAGACAAGTCTGCTCAAGTGCTTCTATATATTGAAATTTCAATGCAACTGATTTCAAACAGCAACAAAACACTAGGTCCTAATACATCTGTATGTGATAGCAAAAGAGAACAAAAATTTATGGATTATTGTGGCAGGAGTAGAAAGACATAAAGATCCTTTAAAAAGGGAAGACCTGTAAGTAAAGTTATGGTGTAGCTAGAGAGGTGCAAGTAATGTCAGTCATGGATTTGAACCAAAAATATCTATCAAGTCTATGGTATTACTTTCAATTCTAACTGGCAAATCATTCCATATAGTAACTATCCTGCTGAAGAAAAAGTACTTGCACCTCATTACTATGAGTGAAATCAGAAGAATCTATTCTTAAACAGCTTGTTAAATTAAGATCATCTAAGCCTTTAATGATCTTGAAAACTTGTATTAGATCACTTTTCAACCTTCTCTTTTCTGAGCTAAATATGTGTAATTCATTTAGTCAGCTCTCATAGGATTTGTTTCTCAGGTCGGGATGACCAAATCTGAACACAATATTCAAGATGGGGGAATACTTGTGAGCTTCAAAATGAGGATAATTTCCTTTGAGTTAAATTCAAAAGTCCTTCCTATGAATCCAAGAATTTTTTTCATCCTTTCTACTGCTTTTGTGCATTGCTTGCCTAGCTTTAGGTCACCAAAGATTATTAAACCTAAGTCCTTTTCCTCACTGACCTATTGTAGATCAAATTCATATAATAGCTTCCCTTTTCATTTTTACTATCAATATGTAAAACTTTGCAACTGTCAATATTAAGATTCATTAGTTAATGTGTCAATTTGAAGCTGTCAGTTTGATGCCTATCAATTAGCATAAAATCAAATAATGCCCTTTTTTTTCAAACTAACTATTCTCAATCACCAGTCCTTTTTCAGCACACAGCTTCACAAGCAATACACCATTCCTATTCACCTGACTGAATACCTCATGTTCCCCAATTATACCCTCAATTACAACATTTTTCACTCACTCCAGTGACATCTGTATATATATCATCTGTTCTGGATACCATTTCCCTTGAGAAGGAAATAGCAAAAATGAAAGGAAAATATGTACACAGTAAAACCTCAGTTTTATAAAATGCTACGGGAAATCATCCATTTCAGTTAAAAAAAATTACGGTTATTCAAGGTATACTTTAAATATATCAAATAATTTCGAGATTCCCTATCCCTCACTTTATACGGAGATTTTGTTAGTGTGAAGATCTTGCACAAAGAGAAATTGCATATAGCATTAGTGGATTCTCCAGTTATCTTCACGTTATGTAGCTTTTGACTTTAAATATACTTATCTAGCCATCCAGTATTTGCTTGAAATGGCTTTGCCTCTGCTACAATCTTCTTTACATAAATGCTCATAAATCTACAGAGCTTTAGATCTGAGCTGAAGGTTACTAAAGGCTGCTTTTGTTCTTCATCTCATGTTCTATGTATAACAAGAACATTTTCAACATAAGTGGATTTCTAACCCTTTCGGTTACCTTAGCAGACAATGGAGTAGAGTAGACAACAGCACTTCAAATTTTCTCTGCATTCTCCTTTATGATGCAAATTGTAGATTCACTCAGGCTGTAAACACGACCAAGCACTGAAGCTGGTGAGGTAGTCATAAGATTTCTAGCTTCAATTCTAAGGTTAGAGAGGTTCTCTTCAGTTTAACTGCTAGTTCTGAGGTAGAAGGAGATGTTATTGGACATTTGTATGCCATGTTAACACACACAAACAAAGCTGGTTGCAAGAAATCACATTAGCAGGATTACCCAAATCCCACAAACAGCACATCCACACACAATGCTGGTAACTGTGAGACACCCAACGATGAGAATGTGGCAAGCTCCACCCATAACCCATGCTTTACTCCACCTGCCAACCCTCACTGAAGTATTGGTATACTTCCTACAACACTGATGCTCCCTCATCAGTATCTGTGCATCATAAGATTTCTAGCTTCATTTCTATGGTCAGAGAGGTTCTCTTCCATTTAGCTGCTGATTCTGGGGTAACAAAAGATGATGCTAGAAGTTTAGATGCCATATTTACAAACACAAACACAGCTGGTTGTAGGAAAACCTCATAAGCAGGTACACTTAAATTGTACACAGCACAAATCCACAAACAATCCACACACAATTGGTGGGTTTTCTGTATATGCTACACTTAAACTTGTTTCCTTGTCTATGGATCATGCATATACAGAAAACCCACCAATGTATGCTCATATATCCATTATTACTCATCTCAACATGACAGAGTTAAATTATCATCATTTCAATCTATGTTCATAAGGGCATTATGTATCTGCAGTCCAGAGTTTATTGATGATGAGTTTGAGGTGATATATTCTATTGGATCTAAGTTAAAGTACCCTAGATCTTTCATTGATAAATCCCTTAAGTTAGCAAAGAAATCATTTTATAGAGTTGAGCCCAAACCTCCCACTGACACCAAGAATCTTTTAGTTCTCCCTTTTAATCATAATTTCACTTTGCTTCCCATGTTGCTTAAATCCTTTAATGTAAATGTTGCCTGTAGCAACAATAATACTATAAAGAATATCTTAATCAGGAATTCACCAGAAAATTCTCTTGGTTGCATCTACAAAGTTCCTTGTGGAAACTGTGATAAATTCTATGTTGGTCAGACTGGTAAGGATCTTTCTGTTAGACTTACGCAACATAAATATAGTATAAGAACGGGACAAGAATCAAATGCCTTATTTAATCATGTTAAAAACTATTATCATTGTATTGATTGGAGTAACGCCATCTCAGTTGTTAACTCTAACTCTATTACCAAGAGAAATATCATTGAATCTTCTATTATTAGATACACAAAGAATTATAATCTTAATATTAGTGATGGTCTGTACAAATTTGATAACTTTATTGTTGATAAGATTTGTAAAATGATAAGTTTATGAACGCTCGTTGTATGTTTTGGACAATCACATGTTTACCAAATGGCGTCCTAGCTTCATCTCTTTGATGTATATCAACTGACTATTATTTCTCTCTTGTGTCTCCCCTGATGATGTGATTATTACACGAAAGTGCACTTGGGAACTTTTCGTGTTTCATTTTCCCCGTGGACTCATAGGAATATCTTGATCACGCGCATAATTGTGATCCTTTCCAAAATGTATACGTATACATTGGATATAAATATATGTAAGCAAATAGCAATACTATATGCCTCCAATTCTTCTGCCACTTGGTGATATCGTGAAAGGTTGGCATGATGACCATGAAGTCTTTTACAAGTGCCTACTTGGACTCATCCTTAGTCAACCTCTAGCACAACTCCATCTTCTTTTAAAGGCTTAAGACATTCCTCTTGCACTTTGTGTGAGATATAGACAGCCTTGAGGAGCTGTCAGGCAATTGCTGATGATGTAGGCAAGGGGCCACTGTCCAAAAGAGTAATCAAGGGTGCACAAAATACATAAATGTGCAAGTCTAGCACACAACATCATGCCAAAGCGCACATGGACGATGGTAAACAATCACCAGCACCACAAAACATCAGGTGTGCACATGATATAAAATAGTTTTACATATCTTTTTAATTTTCTGAACAAATTACAGATAGAGGTTTTACTGCATATATTCTTTTAATATCTGATCACCATTTCCTGTGTTAGCAGGGTAGCACCAGGAACAGATGAGGAAAAGCTGCATTCAGTAACATCTATTCTCTAGCTGTCCTTTGTAATGCACTGAAATTGCAGCTCCCTATCCACAAATGGGCCCAACAGACCTATTCATGGTCTACCCTGATTGCTTCACATGTCCTGGCTCAGTCTACCAACAGCATGTTGACTTCTGTACACCACATAGTTCCAATTCACTCTACCCCATGCACATCTTTCACCCTCATGTTTGTTCAGACCCTGATCATTCAAAATCATTTTCACTCCATCCTTCCATCTCCAATTTGGTCTCCCCCTTCTCCTTATTTCCTCCACTTCTAACAAATATAACCTCTTTGTTAACTTTTCCTCACCCATTCTCTCAATTTGCCCAAGCCATTTCAGCACATTCTCTTCAGCTCTCTCAACCCCATCCTTTTATTACCACACATCTCTCTCTTTCCCTTTTATCACTTATTCAATCAAACCACCTTACACCACATGGTGTCCTCACACATTTCATTTCCAACACATCCTCCCTAGTCTGCACACCTTCACCTATAGTCCACGCTTTGCTTCCATATCACACCGTTGGGACTACTAAACCTTCAAACATACCCATTTTTGCTGCCCTACCACACAAAAACCTCTCTTTCCACACATTCTTTAGTAGCCCTAAAACCTTAGCCGTCTCCCCTACCCTATGACTCACTTCTGCCTCCATGGTTCCATTTGCTGCCATGTTCACTTGTAGATACCTAATACATTTAACTTCCTCCAATTTTTCTCCATTCAAGCTTACACTCTGAATACCTCATTCCTAAACCCTGATAAACCCAATAACCTTCCTTTAATTCAAAATTACTCTAAACTTCCTCCATTCAAACTCTTCCAAAATCAGTCATCAACTAGTACAGGTTCTCACTCAAATCTGTCACCGGTGCAGTACTATCAGCAAATAACAACTGACTCACTCCCCAAGCCCCTTCATACCCTACAGATGGCATACTTACCCTATCATCTTTGTCCCCCTTGCTTTCATACAATGGCATTGTATATGCATTATACGGGCACCTCAACACAATCCACATTCTACATCAATACTATCCACTTCAGCTGCCTTGCCACATTTCACTGCAAGTACGACTTTCACCATCTCTTTCCTCACTCTCCATGACTCTCTCACTTCGTATACCACCCCAAACAAAACATCCTACATCTAACGTCCAACCAGCAAACATTCAACAGTCCTTCAAAACAGACATTCCATCTTACTTCATCACTAACTGTTACCACTTCCCATTTGCCTCTTTCACCAAAGCTCCCATATGTTCTATTGTTTTCACACACTATTAACCTCCTTCCAAAATATTTTATTACCATAAACTAACATCAACACTTACTTGCTTTCCTTTTCAACCCCTGCACCTCTTCTTCATAGCAGTAAAATTGTAATATTATTTACAAGATGTATACAGTATCATAAGGCAATCATCTATGAATAGATGCACGTAAAAAAAAAAGAACAAAAACAGTGTTAAATTGATTATTATCATAAATATTCAAATACTAGATTCTCGAGAATAAGAAATTCCTTGCAACTTAAGATTAACATGTGGGGTTGTTCAGGTCGGCTGGTCGTTCCTTGCTCACGGTGGTGAGGGGAATGTGTACATAACTAAGTCTCCAGTTAAGGGCGAAAGCCTTACTCAAGGTACAGGACAAAGATGGATGACACATCCATGACATCAAGTTGCTGCACCTGATGCTCAATTCTGGATCTTATTTCAGCGCAACTCAATTATTATACATTATGCTTTTTTATACCTTTCTTCTTAGCATAATCATATTCACAATATTTTTCTTTCAAAAATAGAAAAAAAATAGCTACACACAGCAGACAAAAAATTCAGCTTCTAGAGCAACAGTGAATGGGTTAACTATTACGTCCATTTTCCTATATTTCAGAAATCTGCTTCATTGACAATATCTTCCATATATTGCAGACTACACGGTACTTCACGCATTTCCCAATCAAATTAATAAAACAAACATAAAGATAATTCAAACATACTCCTTCAAAAGTAATAAAGGATGTGAGGCTCCATGCTAGGTAATGAGCAAAAGAAAATTAAAGCCTTGATGAGATTTTTCTTACTATCCATTATCATTTTTCACAATACAACAAACTACACACACACACACTGAAAATTTCTAGATAACAATGGCCATACCAAGAACTCACCTTTATCTTCTAGTGGATTGTGTGAGAGGTCGAGTTTCTGCAGTGGAATGTTACTATTGGACAAGAGTGCCAACGACAGCTTGTTAGCAAATTCACTGAAAGGGGAGAAAAAATATTTGTAATCATAGCTTAGAGATTTTGTAGTAAACTGGATAGTTCATCTTCCAGATGGACATGAGGATGAAAAGTCACTTGAGAAAGATAAATGCTGCCTTGCCATGAGTAACCTTTATAACAAATTTTTTGTATACTTTTTCATACTTACCATTTCCAGCATTAGCAAGGCAGCACCAAGAACAAAGAAAAGGTCTCACTTGCATATATCCATTCTTTGGTTATCATGCGTAATGTTCCAAAAATATAACCCCTTATCCACAGTATGACCCCACAGACTTTTCCATGGTTTTCCCAGCTGTTTTACATGCCACTGACAGCGCGTCAATGGACATGCCCTTCACCTTCCTGCATGTTCAAGCCCTGACCACTCAAAACTTATTCACCGTATCTTTCCATCTCCAATTTGCTCTCCCCCTCTACTTGTCCCTCCACTTCTGACATATATATCCTCTGTCAACCTCTCCTCACTCATTCTCTCTGTATGTCCAAACTATTACAGCTAACCCTCTTCACCTTTCTTAACCATACTTCTCTCTTAACCTAACATTAATTACTTGATTGAGCCTCCTTACACCACATACTATACTCAAAACAATTCATTTCTAATAGTCACCCTCTTTAATATAATCTCATCCATAATCCATGCCTCGCACCCATACAACATTGTTGTTAATAACATACCTTCAAACATACCTATTTTTGCCCTCCCAGATACTGACCTCTCTTTTCACACATTCCTAAAAGCTCCCAGAACCTTTATCCCTCTCACCCAGCCTTTGGTTCACTTCTATGGTTTCATTTGCTGCCATGTCCCCTTGCAGGTATCTAAAATACTTAACTTCAAGTTTTCTCCATTCCAGCACAGACCCTAACTAACTGTCTCCGTTTATTGTTAAACCTAATAACCTTGCTTTTATTCACATTTACCTTCAATTTTCTCTTTTCACACACTTTCCAACACTCATACACAAAATGCTGTGGTCTCTCACTTGAGTTTGCCACCAGTGCCACATCAATGGCAAACAAATGATTCACTTCCAAGGTCCCCCTCAACCCTTACAAACTGCATATCTAACCCTCTCTCAAAGACCCTTGCATTTACCATCCTCACTATCACAAATGTTTGAGGCATGAAAATGTCTCCCTGGCCTCCTCTCATCACAATGCCACCCTGACATTCTATGACCAATATGCCATCATGGTTTCAAAATCTTTAAAAACCTTTCTTTATACTTATTTGGAGCTTTTCTTGTCTTAACTACCATCATAATCAGCACTATTTCCAAATCTTGCAACACAAGCTATTTTGATTCTTCTAATGTTAGCCTTTATTCACAGAATGTCATCCACACAAACAAACTTATTCACTTTCTGTATCCCACTCCCTTATCCAGGATTAACTGCATATGTCCTATATATGTAACATTAAGATATAACAGTTGGGTGGCACATGTGGGGAGGTCACACACATTTTTTCTTTGGATATAATCTAGTTCTCTACCCATCATCTCTATCAAAGTCCTCTATTGCCCTAGGATTATATACAGAAAAAATTAGGTGTAGGTGTTGCATGATTTCTTCCATATGCATGAGTTCACTAGGGATGCCTCCCTTGTAGGTCTCTCTCCTCCTTTAATGATCCCACTAAAATGATTCTGTAAGTCACTTATTCCATCAAAGTTCTCACATTCTTCACTTTCCTCAATTATATATTTTTAAGAGGATCACAGTGTAAAACCTGTAGTTTGACCCTGTGATAATAATAGTAGTTGCAAGGGATTTTAGGAATGCAGAATATTTTCCTATGCCTTCCAGGCCATGAAAAATATTACTATAGGTTAATGGCATGATAAGCTGGATATTCAAAAAGAGGCGAGATAAGTTAGCACATCAAGAGATGCATCTGCTGTTCTCTAAGAGAACATTATATGGTGTCAGCTGCTATTCTCTAACAGAACATCAACTGACATCAGCAGCTCTCTTCTAAGAGAACATTAATTGATGTCAGCTGCTGTTAAGGGGATATGAAGAAGACATTTCTAAAATAAAGTATCAATAAAACAGGGAATAAGCACAAAACAGCATGACATTGTTTAAAACATAAAATAAGCATAAAACAGCATGTGGACAAACAAAAATCATAAGAAAACATCACTAAAAGGGAAACTTTATAATGCAGAATGCAACAAGAATAGAGTAAAATACTAATCTAAACACCTCCTTCCAAGATTTAGCTTGCATTAATATTCTCACTATAAGCCTTACAATAAACAGTCACAATGTTGTTCTATGCTGAGTGGTTCACTAATACAATTGCTCTCAGTCACAAAGGTTACAATTTAAATAAATCCATGAACTTTACTATTTAAATGCAACATAGGCTTAGTTGATGATACTTACGCTTTGGCACCAATATTATCTAAATATACTTCTTCTAAGCTAAGTGACTTGCTGACAACATGTAAAATACGTTCTATTGCTTCATGGGAGAGTTTACTGTGGCTAGCCCGGAGCTTGCGAAACCATGTATTGTACTCAAGGGCACTAATGATGGGGATGAGGTCTCTGAAAAGAAACAATGAAACTATTTATTCATTTAAGATCCATTATCAAAATCAAATGAATTATCTACTCTGAACAATATTCAAACATTCATGTATAAATAACTTATTCTTTCAATTACAATATATATTTTAGCTTCTTATGACCCTCAAACAAAATTGAAAGTTTTAGTATCTTCTTACTCCATGTCCTTGTAAAACAGCACAAACCAGAGCGCCAAACTGAAGAATTATTTTGGAAAACCTCTTCATTGCTGTGATTCTAGTCACATGAGTGTGAAAAACAGATTCCTAGCTTAGATAGTGAGAGTCAAAGATGCTCTAAAAAATAATAATCTCATGCACTTTCATATGCAAAGCCTAGATAACTCACATAGGATATGCTGTACAAGATCAAACAAGTACAGAAGCTCACAATCATGAGTGGCTTTCTACTTATGTACAACTAATGTACCAACCTCACATTTTTGGTCGATGCAGTGTCATGCATCCCTGATCTCAAACAACTCCAAACATTTAGTGCCAGTGCCCCACACACCTACTTACTAAAACACTTTCTTTCTACCTCATTTTATGTCTTCTCTTGCTTCCTTTCATCCTTTTTTGAATAACGCACTTCACTATTTCTGCACTCATCCCTTCTACTCCTGCATATCACCATGAAACTTCACTAAAAGGCACATACAGGTATTTACTTTTGCATGATTCTTTACTCTATTTCATGCCAACTCATACTCTTCCACCTATAGCTCACTCACCCACATTGGCATACGCAGAGTCTTCCTGCGTGTGGCAACAATGAAGGAAAAAAAAAGTCACTTTTGGCAATGCTGTATCAATGGACAAAAAGGAGCACATCTTGTCGAAGAACTACTCACTCCAAAGGAGTCTATTTCTTTGAAACCAATGTAATGCAGCCTTTGGGACTGTGGGAATCCCATAAAAGTGGTCCTGAGGTTATATAATAATGATAATAATAATAATAATAATAACTTTTTTTCCATAATACTTAGCGAGGTAGCACAAGGAAACAGACAAAAGAATGGCCCAACCCACCCACATACACATGTATATACATACACGTACACACACAGCACATATACATATCTATACGTCTCAATGTATACATATATATATACACGCACAGACATATAAATATATACACATGTACATAATTAATAATTATTTATTTATTCATTTATTTTCCTTTGTCGCTGTCTCCTGCATTTGCGAGGTAGCGCAAGGAAACAGACGAAAGAAATGGCCCAACCCACCCCCATACACATGTATATACATACACATCCACACACGCAAATATACATACCTATACATCTCAATGTACACATATATATACACACACAAACATATACATATATACACATGTACATAATTCATACTGTCTGCCTTTATTCATTCCCGTCACCACCCCACCACACATGAAATGAAAACCCCCTCCCCCACATGTACGAGAGGTTGCGCTAGGAAAAGACAACAAAGGCCACATTCGTTCACACTCAGTCTCTAGCTGTCACGTATAATGCAATAAAACCACAGCTCCCTTTCCACATCCAGGCCCCACAAAACTTTCCATGGTTTACCCCAGACGCTTCACATGCCCTGGTTCAATCCATTGACAGCATGTCGATCCCGGTATCCCACATCGTTCCAATTCACTCTATTCCTTGCACGCCTTTCACCCTCCTGCATGTTCAGGCCCCGTTCGCTCAAAATCTTTTCACTTCATCTTTCCACCTCCAATTTGGTCTCCCACTTCCCCTTGTTCCCTCCGCTACTGACACATATCCTCTTTGTCAATCTTTCCTCTCATTCTCTCCATGTGACCAAACCATTTCAAAACACCCTCTTCTGCTCTCTCAACCACACTCTTTTTATTACCACACATCTCTCTTACCCTTTCATTACTTACTCAATCAAACCACCTCACACCACATATTGTCCTCAAACATCTCATTTCCAGCACATCCACCCTCCTCCACAAAACTCTATCTATAACCCACACCTTGCAACCATATAACATTGTTGGAACCACTATTCCATCAAACATACCCATTTTTGCTTTCTAAAATAATGTTCTCGACTTCCACACATTCTTCAACACTTCCAGAACTTTCACCCCCTCCCCCACCCTATGATTCACTTCCGTTTCCATGGTTCCATCTGATGCCAAATCCACTCCCAGATATCTAAAACACTTCACTTCCTCCAGTTTTTCTCCATTCAAACTTACCCCCCAATTGACAATAATAAAAATGGAAATGGTGAAGAGCTTGTAGATTTATGTGCTGAAAAAGGACCGGTGATTGGGAATACCTGGTTTAAAAAAGAGAGATATACATCATTATACACATGTAAGTAGGAGAGATGGCCAGAGAGCATTATTGGATTACGTGTTAATTGATAGGCGTGCGAAAGAGAGACTTTTGGATGTTAATGTGCTGAGAGGTGCAACTGGAGGGATGTCTGATTATTATCCTGTGGAGGCGAAGGTGAAGATTTGTAGAGGTTTTCAGAAAAGAAGAGAGAATGTTGGGGTGAAGAGAGTGGTGAGAGTAAGTGAGCTTGGGAAGGAGACTTGTGTGAGGAAGTACCAGGAGAGAATGAGGACAGAATGGAAAAAGGTGAGAACAAAGGAGGTAAGGGGAGTGGGGGAGGAATGGGATGTATTTAGGGAATCAGTGATGGCTTGCGCAAAAGATGCTTGTGGCATGAGAAGCGTGGGAGGTGGGCAGATTAGAAAGGGTAGTGAGTGGTGGGATGAAGAAGTAAGATTATTAGTGAAAGAGAAGAAGCATCTGGACGATTTTTGCAGGGAAATCATGCAAATGAGTGGGAGATGTATAAAAGAAAGAGGCAGGAGGTCAAGAGAAAGGTGCAAGAGGTGAAAAAGAGGGCAAATGAGGGTTGGGGTGAGAGAGTATCATTAAATTTTAGGGAGAATAAAAAGATGTTTTGGAAGGAGGTAAATAAAGTGCGTAAGACATGGGAACAAATGGGAACTTCAGTGAAGGTGGTTAATGGGGAGATGATAACAAGTAGTGGTGATGCGAGAAGGAGATGGAGTGAGTATTTTGAAGGTTTGTTGAATGTGTTTGATGATAGAGTGGCAGATATAGGGTATTTTGGTCGAGGTGGTGTGCAAAGTGAGAGGGTTAGGGAAAATGATTTGGTAAACAGAGAAGAGGTAGGAAAAGCTTTGCGGAAGATGAAAGCCGGCAAGGCAGCGGGTTTGGATGGTATTGCAGAGGCATTTATTAAAAAAGTTGGTGACTGTATTGTTGACTGGTTGGTAAGGTTATTTAATGTATGTATGATTCATGGTGAGGTGCCTGAGGACTGGTGGAATGCTTGCATAGAGCCATTGTACAAAGGCAAAGGGGACAAAGGTGAGTGCTCAAATTACAGAGGTATAAGTTTGTTGAGTATTCCTGGGTAATTAAATGGGAAGGTATTGATTGAGCGGGTGAAGGCATGTACAGAGCATCAGATTGGGGAAGAGTAGTGTGGCTTCAGAAGTGGTAGAGGATGTGTGGATCATGTGTTTGCTTTGAAGAATGTTTGTGAGAAATACTTAGAAAAGCAAATGGATTTGTATGTAGCATTTATGGATCTGGAGAAGGCATATGATAGAGTTGATAGAGATGCTTTGTGGAAGGTATTAAGAATATATGGTGTGGGAGGCAAGTTGTTAGAAGCAGCGAAAAGTTTTTATCGAGGATGTAAGGCATGTGTACATGTAGGAAGAGAGGAAAGTGACTAGTTCTCAGTGAATGTAGGTTTGCGGCAGGGGTGTGTGATGTCTCCATGGTTGTTTAATTTGTTTATGGATGGGGTTGTTAGGGAGGTGAATGCAAGAGGTTTGGAAAGAGGGGCAAGTATGCAGTCTGTTGTGGATGAGAGCTTGGGAAGCGAGTCAGTTGTTGTTTGCTGATGATACAGCACTGGTGGCTGATTCATGTGAGAAACTGCAGAAGCTGGTGACTGAGTTTGGTAAAGTGTGTGAAAGTAGAAAGTTGAGAGTAAATGTGAATAAGAGCAAGGTTATTAGGCACAGTAGGATTGAGGGTCAAGTCAATTGGGAGGTAAGTTTGAATAGAGAAAAACTGGAGGAAGTGAAGTGTTTTAGATATCTGGGAGTGGATTTGGCAGAGGATGGAACCATGGAAGCAGAAGTGAGTCATAGGGTGGGGGAGGAAGCAAAAATTCTGGGAGCGTTGAAGAATGTGTGGAAGTCGAGAACTTTATCTCGGAAAGCAAAAATGGGTATGTTTGAAGGAATAGTGGTTCCAACAATGCTGTATGGTTGTGAGGCGTGGGCTATGGATAGATTTGTGCGCAGGAGGGTGGATGTGCTAGAAATGAGATGTTTGAGGACAATATGCAGTGTGAGGTGGTTTGATCGAGTAGGCAATAATAGGGTAAGAGAGATGTGCAGTAATAAAAAGAGTGTGGTTGAGAGAGCAGAAGTGGGTGTTTTGAAATGGTTTGGTCACATGGAGAGAATGAGTGAAGAGAGATTGACAAAGAGGATATATGTGTCAGAGGTGGAGGGAACGAGAACTGGGAGACCAAATTGGAGGTGGAAGGATTGAGTGAAAAAGATTTTGAGTGATTGGGGCCTGAACATGCAGGATGGTGAAAGGCGTGCAAGGAATAGAGTGAATTGGAACGATGTGGTATACCGGGGTCGACATGCTGTTAATGGATTGAACCAGGGCATGTGAAGCGTCTGAGGTAAACCATGGAAAGTTCTGTGGGGCCTGGATGTGGAAAGGGAGCCGTGGTTTCAGTGCATTATTACATGGCAGCTAGAGACTGAGTGTGAACGAATGTGGCCTTTATTGTCTTTTCCTAGTGCTACCTCACACACATGAGGGGGGAGGGGGTTGTTATTTCATGTGTGGCGGGGTGGTGATGGGAATTAATAAGGGCAGACAGTATTATGTACATGTGTACATATGTATATGTCTGTGTGTGTGTATATTTATATGTATACATTGAGATGTATAGGTATGTATATTTGCGTGTGTGGACGTGTACATATATACATGTGTTTGTGGGTGGGTTGGGCCATTCTTTCATTTGTTTCCTTGTGCTACCTCGCTAATGCGGGAGACAGCGACAAAGCAAAATTAAAAAAAAAAACGTTGAGATGTATAGGTATGTATACGTGTGTGTGTGTGTGTATATATATGTACATGCTGAGATGTATAGGTATGTATATGTGCATGTGTGGACGTGTATGTATATACATGTGTTTGTGGGTGGGTTGGGCCATTCTTTCATCTGTTTCCTTGCGCTACCTCGCTAACGTGGGAGACAGCGACAAAGTATAATAAAATAAATAAAATAAGCAAAATAAATATAAAAATAGTAATGAGAGGCAAGTGTTTTGGGAGCTGCTGAGTGAGTGTGTTAGCAGTTTTGATGCACAGGACCAGATTATAGTGATGGGTGCCATAGTCACCCATGTAAACTTATACATGTCCCTCTTTTTTTTAAACCAGGTATTCCTAATCACTAACCAGCATACAACCCCACAAGCTGTTTATCACTCCTATTTACCTTACTGAATACCACATGTCCCCCCAATTATGCCCTCAATTGCCACATTACTCATTCTTGCATTCACATCATCCATCAATTACATCTGATCTCTTGCATAAAAACTGCTTATACACTCGCTCACCTTTCTCCCAAATCATCTGCCTTTCAACTTCCTTCAAATCACCAGGCATAAAGGCACTAATAATTACCATCTCTCACAACCTAATTTCACTTTTACCCACATCAGTTTGGATCTCACTTTCCTACACTCTCACACACTACCACAGCTCCTCACATCAACCCCTGACTTCACCTCTCACACCAACCCCTAACCACCCATAAGACATTCTCAGACCATTATTTCCCTTTAACCTTCAGCTTTGTTTCATAAGGTCAAAACATTCAGATTCCTTACTTCAGATATAACATCCATCTCCCCCTTCTTCTCAACTTAATCTGACTCGCATACATTTAGATACCTAAGTCTAAGCCAGTAAGAAGGATGAGTACTCTTCACTTACTATCTTCTGCTCCTATCCATCTACATCTCTGATGCCCATTCCTGTCTGGAACTCCCTCAAGGAGGTGGCTATAGCAAAAGTCTATAACTGGTTAACTCTAGCACCATTTCTTAGCATTTAGTCTAATCTTCCAACCTACTACTTCTATTTAATGCTCCTACCATTTCACAAAAAGGCAGAGCTAGCACATAGCGCTCACTGCAGAAAAATCTAGAGTTACAAAGAATGAGTTGAGAGAGTTAAGTGTTGTTAAGTGATATGTGTGAAAAGGAGGAACTGCATTTTTGTGAAAAGAATGCCACCAGTTCTTATTCTGTTCCATCTTTTAGAAGTTGAAATATAAAAAGGGGTGTTTTCCACCCTACTCCTGCTCCTCTTAGTCACCTTCTACAACAGACAAGGAGTAGGGAGGTGAAATTCTTTCTTCCCACTCCAGGGATACTTTCAGATATTTTCAGATGTATCGCTTATTCATTACATTTCATTCATAAAACTGTCAAATATATGCATTATTCATATTTCTTATACACAGTTTTATTATTAATTACACAATGACCCAAGCCATCTACATATATGCCTACCATCACTTTATCCACCAGTTCTTATTCTGTTCCACCTTTTAGAAGTTGAAATATAAAAAGGGGTGTTTTCCACCCTACTCCTGCTTCTCTTAGTCGCCTTCTACAACACACAAGGAGTACGGAGATGAAATTCTTTCTTCCCACTCCAGGGATACTTTCAGATATTTTCAGATGTATCACATATTCATTACATTTCACTCATAAAACTGTCAAATATATGCATTATTCATATTTCTTGTACACAGTATAGTTATCAATTACACAATGACCTAAGCCACCTACATATATGCCTACCATCACTTTATCCACCAGTTCTTATTCTGTTCCACCTTTTAGAAGTTTAAATATAAAAAGGGGTGTTTTCCACCCTGCTCCTGCTCTTCTTAGTTGCCTTCCACAACACACAAGGAGTAGGGAGGTGAAATTCTTTCTTATCACTTCCCGGGATACTTTCAGATATTTTCAGATGTATCACTTATTCATTACATTTCATTCATAAAACTGTCAAATATATGCATCATTCATACTTCTTGTACACAGTTTAGTTATTAATTACACAATGACCCAAGCCATCTACATATATGCCTACCATCACTTTATCCACAACATTCCACTCATATTTCCTCTGTATCACAATCAAAAGCACTTTGCTGTGTTAAAATCATGTTCAACATACATCATACCAATATCACTACCATTAATGCCCTAGAGACAATCACTAATTTGCTAAGCTTAGCACACACAGCTGTATGGGTAATTTGCAGATATGAGCAAGCTAAAACACTTGGAAAAGGTAGGGCTGTACCTTCTTCCCCGGTATTATATGGGTAACCGACACCAAGATTTTTCAGGGCTAGCTATAACTGCTTGTGACTTAAGGCATCTCTGCAAACCAAAAAAGTGCAACTTCGAATTCAAGAGAGAGCAGGAGAAGGCAAAAAGTAAAAGTATGGATGCAAAAACCGTGCTGAAAACGTCAAACTACATTTACAAAAATCAAGGGGTTAAGCATAACTTTCTTCCATTTACACTCCACAGACATTCTGAAAAGAACTAAGCCTTGACAAAAGAAAAATATCATCAGAACAAAACATTTTATAAACTGCATTGGTGAAATACTTTTTAACACTTTAATGTAGAGTAAAACATTTGGCAAACATAACAAGTTATCAATATGTACTCATTCTGATAAATAATTTCCTGTAAATCAATATCAGCTAAGAAGTTCTCGAGTACTACTGGGGTACTACGAGCTTGCCTCCTGAATTATTTTCCAAAAGAAGGAACAGAGAAAAGAGCCAAATGAGTATCTTTTATCCTCTAAGGCTCAGTCATCTGTTCTGAATGCTACATCACTCACAAAGTACATAAAGAGAAGAAAGAAAATTATTATATTCATCAGTTCAAGTATCTTAAACATATGTCAGTAATGTTTTGTTTTAATAAATTTTTCACACATTAAAAAGTTAATTTGAATTTCAGTTATGAATGTTAAGCATTATCAGCAATGAGATCAATGAGATTTATTCTAAATGCTCATTCCATTTCAGTCAAACCATCATTTTAATAAACAATTAATGAATTTCAGAATTAGGCTGTTGATTTCTGGCTAATGTGAAAATAGTAAATTACTACATGAAAGTCTAAAAAAGTGTTAAACATTCAGGAAAAAAAGGCATTGCACCATAAAACCTGTCACACTAATGAAACTATGAGACTATATCTTAAGCATTTATCAATATTTAAGGGCTTCTGCAGACATATATGATTAGGTTATCCCCTCATTACACTGTCACTGACCTATAACAAGGTGACATTCACTTCAAAAACTTTTCTACTAACAAATATGAACAACAAGGGGTAACACACTAACTAATAATAAAAAAAAAATCAGAATATCAAAAAAAAATTTATGTATGTACAAATGTAGATAAAATAAAAGTGTGCATTACATGCCACGAGAACCTAATAACCTTGCTCTTATTCACATTTACTCTCAGCTTTCTTCTTGCACACACTTTACCAAACTCAGTCACCAACTTCTGTGGATTCTTACAAAAATCAGCCATCAGCGCTGTATCATCAGCAAACAACAACCAACTCACTTTCTAAGCTCTCTCATCCACAACAGACTGCATACTTGGCCCTTTCTCCAAAACTCTTGCATTCACCTCCCTAGCCACACCATCAATAAACAAATTAAACAACCATGGAGACATCATGCACCCCTGCCACAAACCTACATTCACTGGGAACCAATCACTATCCTCTCTTCCTACTCGTACACATGCCTTACATCCTTGGTAAAAGCATTTCACAGCTTCAAGAAACTTTCATCCCACACCACATACTCTTAGAGCCTTCCACAAAGCATCTCTATCCACCCTATCATATGCCAGCTCCAGATCCATAAATTTTTTTTTTTTCTTTTTTTTATACTTTGTCGCTGTCTCCCGCGTTTGCGAGGTAACGCAAGGAAACAGACGAAAGAAATGGCCCAACCCCCCCCCCATACACATGTACATACACACGTCCACACACGCAAATATACATACCTACACAGCTTTCCATGGTTTACCCCAGACGCTTCACATGCCTTGATTCAATCCACTGACAGCACGTCAAACCCTGTATACCACATCGCTCCAATTCACTCTATTCCTTGCCCTCCTTTCACCCTCCTGCATGTTCAGGCCCCGATCACACAAAATCTTTTTCACTCCATCTTTCCACCTCCAATTTGGTCTCCCTCTTCTCCTCGTTCCCTCCACCTCCGACACATATATCCTCTTGGTCAATCTTTCCTCACTCATTCTCTCCATGTGCCCAAACCATTTCAAAACACCCTCTTCTGCTCTCTCAACCACGCTCTTTTTATTTCCACACATCTCTCTTACCCTTACGTTACTTACTCGATCAAACCACCTCACACCACACATTGTCCTCAAACATCTCATTTCCAGCACATCCATCCTCCTGCGCACAACTCTATCCATAGCCCACGCCTCGCAACCATACAACATTGTTGGAACCACTATTCCTTCAAACATACCCATTTTTGCTTTCCGAGATAATGTTCTCGACTTCCACACATTTTTCAAGGCTCCCAAAATTTTCGCCCCCTCCCCCACCCTATGATCCACTTCCGCTTCCATGGTTCCATCCGCTGACAGATCCACTCCCAGATATCTAAAACACTTCACTTCCTCCAGTTTTTCTCCATTCAAACTCACCTCCCAATTGACTTTACCCTCAACCCTACTGTACCTAATAACCTTGCTCTTATTCACATTTACTCTTAACTTTCTTCTTCCACACACTTTACCAAACTCAGTCACCAGCTTCTGCAGTTTCTCACATGAATCAGCCACCAGCGCTGTATCATCAGCGAACAACAACTGACTCACTTCCCAAGCTCTCTCATCCCCAACAGACTTCATACTTGCCCCTCTTTCCAGGACTCTTGCATTTACCTCCCTAACAACCCCATCCATAAACAAATTAAACAACCATGGAGACATCACACACCCCTGCCGCAAACCTACATTCACTGAGAACCAATCACTTTCCTCTCTTCCTACACGTACACATGCCTTACATCCTCGATAAAAACTTTTCACTGCTTCTAACAACTTGCCTCCCACACCATATATTCTTAATACCTTCCACAGAGCATCTCTATCAACTCTATCATATGCCTTCTCCAGATCCATAAATGCTACATACAAATCCATTTGCTTTTCTAAGTATTTCTCACATACATTCTTCAAAGCAAACACCTGATCCACACATCCTCTACCACTTCTGAAACCGCACTGCTCTTCCCCAATCTGATGCTCTGTACATGCCTTCACCCTCTCAATCAATACCCTCCCATATAATTTACCAGGAATACTCAACAAACTTATACCTCTGTAATTTGAGCACTCACTCTTATCCCCTTTGCCTCTGTACAATGGCACTATGCACGCATTCCGCCAATCCTCAGGCACCTCACCATGAGTCATACATACATTAAATAACCTTACCAACCAGTCAACAATACAGTCACCCCCTTTTTTAATAAATTCCACTGCAATACCATCCAAACCTGCTGCCTTGCCGGCTTTCATCTTCCGCAAAGCTTTTACTACCTCTTCTCGGTTTACCAAATCATTTTCCCTAACCCTCTCACTTTGCACACCACCTCGACCAAAACACCCTATATCTGCCACTCTGTCATCAGACACATTCAACAAACCTTCAAAATACTCATTCCATCTCCTTCTCACATCACCACTACTTGTTATCACCTCCCCATTTACGCCCTTCACTGAAGTTCCCATTTGCTCCCTTGTCTTACGCACCCTATTTACCTCTTTCCAGAACATCTTTTTATTCTCCCTAAAATTTACTGATAGTCTCTCACCCCAACTCTCATTTGCCCTTTTTTTCACCTCTTGCACCTTTCTCTTGACCTCCTGTCTCTTTCTTTTATACTTCTCCCACTCAATTGCATTTTTTCCCTGCAAAAATCGTCCAAATGCCTCTCTCTTCTCTTTCACTAATACTCTTACTTCTTCATCCCACCACTCACTACCCTTTCTAAACAGCCCACCTCCCACTCTTCTCATGCCACAAGCATCTTTTGCGCAATCCATCACTGATTCCCTAAATACATCCCATTCCTCCCCCACTCCCCTTACTTCCATTGTTCTCACCTTTTTCCATTCTGTACACAGTCTCTCCTGGTACTTCCCCACACAGGTCTCCTTCCCAAGCTCACTTACTCTCACCACCTTCTTCACCCCAACATTCACTCCTCTTTTCTGAAAACCCATACTAATCTTCACCTTAGCCTCCACAAGATAATGATCAGACATCCCTCCAGTTGCACCTCTCAGCACATTAACATCCAAAAGTCTCTCTTTCGCACGCCTGTCAATTAACACGTAATCTAATAACGCTCTCTGGCCATCTCTCCTACTTACATAAGTATACTTATGTATATCTCGCTTTTTAAACCAGGTATTCCCAATCATCAGTCCTTTTTCAGCACATAAATCTACAAGCTCTTCACCATTTCCATTTACAACACTGAACACCCCATGCATACCAATTATTCCCTCAACTGCCACATTACTCACCTTTGCATTCAAATCACCCATCACTATAACCCGGTCTCGTGCATCAAAACCGCTAACACACTCATTCAGCTGCTCCCAAAACACTTGCCTCTCATGATCTTTCTTCTCATGCCCAGGTGCATATGCACCAATAATCACCCACCTCTCTCCATCAACTTTCAATTTTACCCATATTAATCGAGAATTTACTTTCTTACATTCTATCACATACTCCCACAACTCCTGTTTCAGGAGTATTGCTACTCCTTCCCTTGCTCTTGTCCTCTCACTAACCCCTGACTTCACTCCCCAGACATTTCCAAACCACTCCTCCCCTTTACCCTTGAGCTTCGTTTCACTCAGAGCCAAAACATCCAGGTTCCTTTCCTCAAACATACTACCTATCTCTCCTTTTTTCACATCTTGGTTACATCCACACACATTTAGGCACCCCACTCTGAGCCTTCGAGGAGGATGATCACTCCCCGCGTGACTCCTTCTTCTGTTTCCCATTTTAGAAAGTTAATACAAGGATCCATAAATGCTACATACAAATCCATTTGCTTCTCTAAGTATTTCTCACCTACATTCTTCAAAGCAAACACCTGATCCACACATCCTCTACCACTTCTGAAACCACACTGCTCTTCCCAGTCTGATGCTCTGTACATGCCTTCATCCTCTCAATCAATGCCCTCCCATATAATTTCCCAGGAATACTCAACAAACTTATACCTCTGTAATTTGGACACACCTTTATCCCCTTTGCCTTTGTACAATGGCACTATGTATGCATTTCGCCAATCCTCACACACTTCAATATGAACCATACATACATTGAATATCCTCACCAACCAGCCAACAACACAGTTGCCCCCTTTTTTAATATATTCCAAAGCAATACCATCCAAACCCGCCGCCATGCCGACTTTCATCTTCCACAAAGCTTTCACTAACTCTTCTGTTTACCAAACCATTCTCCCTGCTCCTCTCACTTTGCACTCCACCTTGACCAAAACAACATATCTGCCACTCTATCATCAAACTCATTCAACAAACCTTCAAAATATTCACTCCATCTCCTCACTTCACCACTACTTGTTATTACCTCCACATTAGCCCCCTTCACCAATGTTCCAAATGTTCTCTCGTCTTACACACTTCATTTACCTTCTTTCAAAACATCTTATTCTCCCAAAAATTTAATGATACTCTCTCATTCCAACTCTCATTTGCTCTCTTTTTCAACTCCTGCACCTTTCTCTTGACCTCCTGCCTCTTTCTTTTATAGATCTCGCAGTCATTTGCACTACTTTCCTCAAAAATCGTCCAAGTGCCTCTCTCTTCTCTTTCACTAACACTCTTACTTCTTCATCCCACCACTTACTACCCTTTCAAATCTGCCCATCTACCACCTTTCTCATGCCACAGGCATCTTTTGCGCAAGCCATCGCTGCTTCCCTAAATATATCCGATTCCTCCTTCACTCCCCTTACGTCAGTTGCTCTCACCTTTTTCCACTCTGCACTCAATCTCTCCTGGTGCTTCCTCACACAAGTCTCCTTTCTAAGCACACTTACTCTCACCACCTTCTTCACCCCAACATTCTCTCTTCTTTTCTGAAAACCTCTACAAATCTTCACCTTCGCCTCCACAAGATAATGATGAGACATCCCTCCATACTTAATCGCCGTCTCCTGTGCTAGCAAGGTAACGCAAGGAAACAGATGAAAGAATGGCCCAACCCACCCACATACACATGTATATACATAAATGCCCACACACACACACATATACCTATACATTTCAATGTATACATAAAAATACATATACATGCTTTCTTTTTCTTTCATACTATTCCCCATTTCCCACGTTAGCGAGGTAGCGTTAAGAACAGAGGACATATATACACATTTTACATATTCATACTTGCAGCCTTCATCCATTCCCATTGCCACCCCGCCACACATGAAATAGCCCCCCTAAGAAAAGAACTAAGAAAAGACACAAAAAGCTATATTCATTCAAACTCACTCTCTAGCTGTCATGTGTAATGCACCGAAACCACAGCTCCCTTTCCAAATCCAGGCCCTACAAAACTTTCCATGGTTTACCCCAGATGCTTCACATGCCCTGGTTCAGTCCATTGGCAGCATGTTCACCCTGGTATACCACATCGTTCCAATTCACTCTATTCCTTGCACGCCTTTCATCTTCCTGTATGCTCTAGCCCCGATCACTCAAAATCTTTTTCACTCCGTCCTTCCACCTCCAATTTGGTCTCCCTCTTCTCCTCATTCCCTCTACCTCTGACACATATATCCTCTGTAAATCTTTCCTCACTCATTCTTGAAAACTATATTTACTTAATAAATATCCTGTATTTTGTGGCAAATGATACACACCTTTTTTCTGAAACATGTGTTCCAAGTCACCTTGAACTTTATAAACTGAATGTCAAGTGAAGAAGGAATTGAGCACCAATATTAGCCTGAATCTCAAGTGACATTATATGACATGCAGGCTCTCACAACATCTGTATTATTAAACCAGTACTTTGTAAATTATCTTGAATAATCTATTTTATACAAAAGTAATCACTTGATTGTTGATGAAACACAGACCATGCTATGCTTTAGATGCCATAGTGGATGATCTAGTAAATGACCTCTCCCACCAGTGCCTGATGTACAAAGCTCCTCAATTCCCCTGCCAATATGTGAGGAATAAGGCTCCTTGCCTCTTCCACCAGTACCTGAGGAACAAGGCTCCTAACCTCCCCCATTAGTACCTGAGGAACAAGACTCCTTGCTTACTCTCCCATTAACTGAGGAGCAAGGCTCTTTCCCTCTCCCACCAGTACATGAGGAACAATGATCCTTGCTTTCCATACCAGTATCTGAGGAACAATTGCTCTTTCCTTCCCCCACCAATAACTGAGGAGCAAGGTGCCTCACCTCCTTCACCAGTATCTGAGGAACAAAGCTCCTTACTTCCCTAACAGGCTCCTCGACTCAGCCACCAGTACACGAGGAAGAAGGTTCCTTGCCTTCCACAATCAATCAACTGGATAAACTTCCTCCACCATTAAAAATGATACTTATAACAACAGTAACATAAAAAGAACCAGCCAGTCCACCATATCCTCAGTTGCAACAAAGGTTTCCCACACAAGGAATACACAACTGGAGATGATGGAGAGCAAGTCAGGTTGGTGTAGGTGTGCTGTTGGAACATGGTAGCAGTGATCAACAGTGTATAGATTAGAACATTTCCAGTTCTGAGAGGAGCATTCAAAGTGGTCATCTCATGGTTAAAATGTACATCTTACCAAGAAAATGACAGTATAAATCATTTTTTTTTTTTTTTTCATACCTCGTCGCTGTCTCCCGCGGTTGCGAGGTAGCGCAAGGAAACAGACGAAAGAAATGGCCCAACCCCCCCTCCCCCCATACACATGTACATACACACGTCCACACACGCAAATATACATACCTACACAGCTTTCCATGGTTTACCCCGGACGCTTCACATGCCTTGATTCAATCCACTGACAGCACGTCAACCCCTGTATACCACATCGCTCCAATTCACTCTATTCCTTGCCCTCCTTTCACCCTCCTGCATGTTCAGGCCCCGATCACACAAAATCCTTTTCACTCCATCTTTCCACCTCCAATTTGGTCTCCCTCTTCTCCTCGTTCCCTCCACCTCCGACACATATATCCTCTTGGTCAATCTTTCCTCACTCATTCTCTCCATGTGCCCAAACCATTTCAAAACACCCTCTTCTGCTCTCTCAACCACGCTCTTTTTATTTCCACACATCTCTCTTACCCTTACGTTACTTACTCGATCAAACCACCTCACACCACACATTGTCCTCAAACATCTCATTTCCAGCACATCCATCCTCCTGCGCACAACTCTATCCATAGCCCACGCCTCGCAACCATACAACATTGTTGGAACCACTATTCCTTCAAACATACCCATTTTTGCTTTCCGAGATAATGTTCTCGACTTCCACACATTTTTCAAGGCTCCCAAAATTTTCGCCCCCTCCCCCACCCTATGATCCACTTCCGCTTCCATGGTTCCATCCGCTGACAGATCCACTCCCAGATATCTAAAACACTTCACTTCCTCCAGTTTTTCTCCATTCAAACTCACCTCCCAATTGACTTGACCCTCAACCCTACTGTACCTAATAACCTTGCTCTTATTCACATTTACTCTTAACTTTCTTCTTCCACACACTTTACCAAACTCAGTCACCAGCTTCTGCAGTTTCTCACATGAATCCGCCACCAGCGCTGTATCATCAGCGAACAACAACTGACTCACTTCCCAAGCTCTCTCATCCCCAACAGACTTCATACTTGCCCCTCTTTCCAAGACTCTTGCATTTACCTCCCTAACAACCCCATCCATAAACAAATTAAACAACCATGGAGACATCACACACCCCTGCCGCAAACCTACATTCACTGAGAACCAATCACTTTCCTCTCTTCCTACACGTACACATGCCTTACATCCTCGATAAAAACTTTTCACTGCTTCTAACAACTTGCCTCCCACACCATACATTCTTAATACCTTCCACAGAGCATCTCTATCAACTCTATCATATGCCTTCTCCAGATCCATAAATGCTACATACAAATCCATTTGCTTTTCTAAGTATTTCTCACATACATTCTTCAAAGCAAACACCTGATCCACACATCCTCTACCACTTCTGAAACCACACTGCTCTTCCCCAATCTGATGCTCTGTACCTGCCTTCATCCTCTCAATCAATACCCTCCCATATAATTTACCAGGAATACTCAACAAACTTATATCATATTCTTTACATATTTTTCCATATATTTTTCTTTAATAGGTTCAAGACTAATTCCTATACTAAAAAGAAGTTACATAAAAATTCTGGGAACATGGGTGGTACAAAAGAACATTCGCAATTCAGACAGGTAAAGCAAAGAAAGTTATCATAATTCAGTTGAAAATATTCCTTTTTCAGTGAATAATAGGGTATATTATATCATATCATATTGATACTTTGCAATTCAGGCAGGTAAAGCGAAGATAGTTATCATAATTCACTTGAAAATATTCCATTTTTCAGTGAATAATACGGTATATTATATCATACTGATACTCTGCAGGTACTTTTCTATCAAGTCCTCTTCTCTAGTTCCTTACCCAATCCATGAACTAAAAATCATCAGTTAGAATTTACAATAAAACCTTACCTAGCCTATCTCACTGTCTCAAAGAAATGTGGATGTGACAAATACAAAAATTCCTATCCAACATTTTTGCTTGGATAATAGTTTGAGTGTTATCTAGGAAATTATCTACATACCATTTTGCGCTTTTTGGCCCACAGTCCCTAATCCTTATTTACATGGAAATGGATGTCACAATACAGAATGAATCACAACCACACAAACTTGAGACCTATCTAGTGCTATAGCACGGCCCTATTGTAAAGGATTTCCATAGCAAGCATTCTTGCAATATCACTGGGTCTTCAAAACTAACATGTGTAGATATGTATAGTGACCAAATCAAATAGGGGAAATTCTACAAACTCCATCCGACTCTGAATCAAGAGCCAATAGTACAAGTAAACTTATGCACTAAAGCAATCGGAGTACTAATAAAATATCAATTAAGTATTTACGGCATAAAAGTGCTTGTCATATGATACTAAAAAATGCATAATGTCCCAAAAGAAAGATAAAACTGCTGGATTTAAGAACAAGTAAGGATATTCATAATTTCCCTTGGACTGGCAAATATACCAAAATGAAATATTATGGCAACCAGCACCTCGCCATCCATCATAATGCAGTGGTTGAAGCTAGATGCAAAAACTGTCCCTAACATGTGAATTTCCTGCTATGAATACATAATCTAGTCAACAGAAACTAGCAGTCTTTCTTCAACAAATTATATGAATGATAGTAAAAATTTCTCCGTTTAAATATTCCAACAATAAAATCTCTAATCAGGATAGATGATATATGTATCTAAAATATCAGCAAAACTGTAACTGCTTGCCTCTCAAATTTAACACCATCCTCTAGCAATGTGATAAAAAGTCTTGCAATTTTACGAACTATATTCTGGAAAAGTAAAACACTCAATCTCGTTCATAATCCAGTGATATAAAATGCACAAAACTCAATGAGATTATGGTTAGTAACAAATAAGAATGAGAAATGACACAAAAGATGAACTAATCTATATAACTGACTATCAAAAACAATACACAAACTCAAGCTCAAAACTATGGTGCAGGTTCCATTCTTAGCTTTTTACCTTGATGGTCATTCTGCAAGTATGGGTCACTGATCATTCTAGAACAGCTATTTCATTATGCTTATTTACCTGTTATTGTCCATTCCTCTGAAACATTTAAAAAGAAGCTGTATAAGCCTGAGAACATTTACAAAATACAGCAAAGAAACTTCTCACTAGATCTGAACATACGAAGCACTATCTATCTCCTAAAATCTGATTACCAGCAGCTAATGATCGACTGTATGATAAATAAATAAGCTGCAGAGAGTCAGCTGAACCAAGCATTTCATCATGAATGTATGGAAAACTGCAGTCCTTAGTAGTATTTCATGTGCACCTTTTTCATTATAAAATTATACAGATCTGAGGATATAACAAAACAATCTTAAACAGTATTTCTGTACAAGCAATATATTACAAAAGGTAAGACTCTAAGTTGGCAGTGGCTCTATTAACTTTATAAAAATTCTCCAATAAAACAACCATTCATGCCACTCACTTTTGTTCTAAGTAATCAAAATCATGTAAGTAGAGTTCTCGAGTATCATGTGAGAGGTAGATGGTGTCAACATCCCATGCTACTTCTTCTCTATATGGTAGGGCATGGTAGTCGCACATACACATGTACTGAGTTGAGAAGCCACCACATGGTCCCATATCTCTGGTCCCTCCCAGTGTTGCACGCTCCAGCTCTTCCAACTGCTGTATTCGCTTCAGTGGCTGGATGTCCACTTTGCGAATTATGTGTCTATGGAAAAAAACAAGGCAACATAAAACAATGTACATGGCAAATATTTCCCCAAGGTAAAAAAAAAAAAAAAAATCAATATCAAAAGGGTACAATTTAACATTCTTAGACCCATTTTTATTTCATTTTCCATAGAACAGTCAACAAACCAAAAGGGTTAGCTAAATCTTGTGTTTTCATAATCAAATAACCATCTCTGAAAGCACAAAACTAATGTTACCAGACTGGCCCAACCATGGAATTTACCCACTTACATAAGAGCTAAGGAAGGGGTACCACTAATCCTAAAGCAGGAGTTGTGGGAGTGTGTGAAAGAATGTAAGAAAGTACATTTTAAATTGATGTGGGTAAAACAGAAAGTGGATGGCAAGAGATGGGTGGTGTAGCAATTAGCGTTCCTGACAGTGATACATACATTCACGTGCCACCTAGGGTCGAGCACATAGGTTCAAATCCTGGTTGCAGCTGTCAGTCCACAGTCAACCCATTTGTTCATCCACCCCTATGGGTTGGTTGATAAAATGGGTACCTGGCTCAGGTTAGGGTATATACACATGACAGCTAGAGAATGAATGTGAATGAATGTGGCCTATTTTTTTGTCTGTTTGCCTGGGACTACCTCGATGAAACGGGGTAGCAATGCAGTTTCTTGTGCGATGGGGTGGTGCTGGGAATGGATGAAGGCAAGCAAGTATGAACATATCTATGTGTATATATGTATGTGACTGTGTATGTATATGTATGTATGTATGTATATGTGCATTTACAGTCAACAATACAGTCACCCCCTTTTCTAATAAATTCCACTGCAATACCATCCAAACCTGCTGCTTTGCCAGCTTTCATCTTCCGCAAAAGATTTTGAGTGATCAGGGCCTGAACATGCAGGAGGGTGAAAGGCATGCAAGGAATAGAGTGAATTGGAACAATGTGGTGTACCGGGGTCGACGTGCTGTCAACGGATTGAACCAGGGCATGTGAAGCGTCTGGGGTAAACCATGGAAAGTTCTATGGGGCCTGGATGTGGAAAGGGAGCTGTGGTTTCGGTGTATTATTACATGACAGCTAGAGACTGAGTGTGAACGAATGTGGCCTTTGTTGTCTTTTCCTAGTGCTACCTCGCACACATAAGGGGGGAGGGGGTTGTTATTTCATGAGTGGCGAGGTGACAATGGGAATAAATAAAGGCAGGCAGTATGAATTATGTACATGTGTATATATGTGTATGTCTGTGTGTGTATATATATGTATATGTTGAGATGTATAGGTATGTATATTTGCGTGTGTGGACTTGTATGTATATACATGTGCATGTGGGCGGGTTGGGCCATTCTTTCGTTTGTTTCCTTGCGCTACCTCACTAACGTGGGAGACAGCGACAAAGCAAAATGGAAAATGGATAAACGCCCATACACGCACATAACATATACACATATACATACACAGACATATATATATTCATACTTGCTTGCCTTCATCCATTCCTGGCGCCACCCTGCCCCACAGGAAATAGCATCGCTATCCCCCTGCTTTAGCAAGCTAGCGACAGGGAAACAGACAAAAATGCCACATTTGTTCACACTCAGTCTCAAGCTGTCATGTGTAATGCACCAAAACCACAGCTCCCTATCCACATCCAGGCCCCACAGACCTTTCCATGGTTTACTCCAGATGTTTCACATGCCCTGGTTCAGTCCATTGACAGCATATTGACCCCAGTATACCACATTGTTCCAATTCACTCTATTCCTTGCACGCCTCTCATCCTCCTGTATGTTCAGGCCCTAATTCCTCAAAATCTTTTTCACTTCATCCTTCCACCTCCAATTTGGTCTCCTGCTTCTCCTTGTTCCATCCACATTTGACACATATGTCCTCTCTATCAATCTTTCCTCACTCATTCTCTCCATATCTATCTATATTTCTGATGCCCATTCCCTTGGAACTCCCATGAAGGGGGTGGCCACTGCATAAGTCTCCACTTATCTCTGTCCTTACATGCCTCCCTGGCATCAACCATTCCACACATTTTTCTCCATTTTTCTCCCTCTAGTATTCACAAGTGGTCCTCCTCACACAACATCCCCTTCACTTGTACTATTATTCACTCATCGTATAAACTCCCTGTCTTCCATTCTTTCCACAGGCCCAAACCACCTTAAAGTATTAGGTTTCACCTACTCTACCATTCCACAATTCATTCCCTTAAGAATCACCTCTACTAATGTAATCAATTCCTTAAGCAGAATCATGAATTTTCTGATTCTTTTGAACAATCTCAACACACTAGAGCCTCCATTAATGCTTTAATAAACTTTTCCTTCTTTCACTTTCCTTCCTTATCTGGAATATAATCTTCCAAATCTAAAACAAAGAGCAATTTACATAAAAAAAACTCCCATTTTACCAATCTTTCCGATTTTTGTGTCATCCACTTTTCAGCTAGCTTCTTCAGTGTTAAACTGTCAACCTCTGACTTTTCAGTCTAAAATCTCTCTTTTTACCTAACAGGCAATGGTCCTGTATTGTCAGTACTTCCTGAAATGTTCATCAACTGGGCCATAAATTTCCCTGACTACTCCATCTCTAACAGAGAACATTTCTTCTATACTTTAACTTAATTTCCTGTATAACTATTTTGCATGACCCCAAATCATAATCAGTTATCAATCTTCATGCTCTGAGTCTATTTATCATCTACCAAAACTGCTCCTTTAGCTTATCCATGCCCACTATTGCTAATACATTTTGTGTGTTTTCATCCCTTTCCCCTAACTGCACAGCTGTAAAAACTGCCCCTTCTGCACCTCCTAGCCCATTATAGTCAATAAATTCAGTGTTTTATTATTTTCCCCTTAATGAACTGCTTCTAGTATTTAAGACATCTAGAAAAGAGCAGTTATACATTTGCTTTTCAATGAATTCACCTTCCTTCCTCTGATACTGTACCTCCTGAATCCCATCCACTAAAATGAATACTTCCTCATACTTAACTATATTTCTTTTATCCTGGAATTCCTCTCATCTTATCACATACTTCATGATCCTTGAATTAATTCCTCATTTTCTCTACCTCCTCTTTTAGTTGAGTTAACCTCTGATCTTGTCTTTTCTTTGTGGAATTTATGAATGACTGGTCTTGGCACATTTCCTTATTTGATTCCCTATTAGACTAGTCCAATATAAAACAAAAATTTTCATTACAGTACTTGGCTTTGTCAAATTCTCTGACTTCCTTAAGATTTCTATATGTTTTCTTCCTTGGCTCAGGCTGTGCTCAAGGTCTTACAATGATCCTCTAAAGTAATACAAGCAATGAAGCTTATTTGGACAAAATAGCTTCAATTATTATCAGAATATAAATCTTTAACTGACATTGATATTATGACCTTTTGATTACACTGAAATTTACTCCCTTTAGTTAAGTCAGAGTTGCACTTTTATGCAGTAAAACATAGTTTAACTTGTTCACTTCTGTAGTGGTACCCACTTACTCTCTTAGAAACTGGATCGCCTTAAAAAATCAAAATAATGAAAAAACTCATTCACTGAACTTGGCAAGTGTTTTAGAAGTGAAGCAAGATCTTCCACACTTAAAAGCTTATTACTTTTGCACTTTACACACCATGTTAATTGATTAATTCTGACCAATCTCTCAATTCATTTCACATCCATATGCAAAATTATTCCACTGCAACTAATCCCCAATGTTTATCTGAAATATACCTAGTCCCAACCAATTACCTAACAAAATCTATACATCTCTGCTGTGGTCTACCTCTCCTTCTCCTGTAATGCTTTTGCTTTACTAAACATTTCACCCCTTTGACAAACCTATTAGGTGTCACTGGACTCCACCTGCATGAGGTTACACCAAATGTGAAAACTCATCTTTGACAAAGCTGTATAATTGGGAGTACAATTTGGGAGTACAATCTCATAAAAGAACCACTCACTCTACAGTAGTCCAACTTTCCCTGTTACTAGAAGTAATGCAACCTTGGACTTAAGGTGGCTCTGGAAAGAAATCCTGAGTAACAACAAGCTTCTTTCTTAGAAGAAGTTCCTTCGGCAGTTATAAAATTATGAAACCACCCTATTATCTGCCATATGTTCTGCATGACAATGCCATCCAAAAAAAGAATTTCATCCATACACCCTTCTGGTGATTACTTCACATCACATACCAACTCATCATTTTTCATTTCATGTATCTTCCTAATTCCAAATAAACTATTCATATTATCCATCCCAACTACTCTTATCATTTACCTATCCTAATCCATATGCACTTGGGTTTCATGTCTTACATCTGCAATGGAACAAGTAATTAAGAGAACCTCCTTGCAAACTCTATGCTCTATTTTTTTCCAATCACCTGGGATTTCAGTGCACTTCCAAATTTTCTCCCTTGCATGACTCTGATTTCAAATTCAGCACTATACTACCATTACTAAACATTTCTTTTCAATATCATACTCATCCATAACTTCCATTTCTTCACAAAGAAAACTGATTTAACAATTTGAACTTCCTTCCCTTTAAAACAATAACCTTTCTTAATTTCATTTACATTCAGTTTCAGCATCCTTCTCCTATATAAACTGCTTATCCAGCCCACCACTCAACCCAGATCTTCTAATTTCGCTATCACCATCAACATTCAACATCAGCGGCAATTTCCATTCTGTTTCTCCAAAAGGAAGCAACATACCACAATCATCCCAATTCTCACATGAGTAACAATTATTATGGGAAATATTAATTTTAGCATAATAATGAATCAGCTTTCCTTGTACACCCATCATAATGGGGTAGTGATAGCTATGAAATTATAGCAAATGCTTCCAACACCCCAGTCAAATATGTGTATCAGAGAAGGTACTGTATCAGTTATATATTAAACCCATCTACCATATTTTCCCTACTCCTAATCTAATTCAAACCCACTTTTGTTTCTATTTCACACATATGTGATTTAATCACAATTTATGACAAAAAATACAACTAGTTCCATCTAAGGTACTAAAGCCATCTTTGATGTTCAAAAACACAAATTTACTTTATTTTCTTGACTTACACAAGTGGGACAGCAGGGAAGATATTTTTAAGTGCAGTACCAAGACTGAGCACCATAGTGTCCACCTCATGACTGCTGTTTTCTTCATGTGTAGTATAGTAGGTGTACACCCGGTCACAAACTGTCAGACACAACTGGAAAAAGAGTACAATGTGAGAGCAAATCTGATTTTATTGATTTCCAAAAGCTATTTTATACAAAATCTTTTTCAATAATCTTCTATACCCTCAGCAGCAATTTTTAAAGAAAAAACTGTAACATATGATGCAATAAGAGATCACCATCACAGTCTTGCACCATACATGTAACATCTATATCACATTCATAAATGGTCCAGGCTCCATGACACCACCTATGTTAATGTCAGAGGATAGAAAGAAACAAAGCTTTCTGAAGGCCTCTTTTGCCCTAGAGGAGGTTGCCATACCTTGCTTATGTGTGAAAATCAACCTTTCACAAAGAACGTATATGAAACTGTGGCTCATGTTTGCATCAATGTCAGATATAAGAATGATGAGCAGGAAGGGTGCAAGTCTTACGAAGTTCCACCCCAGGTCCTCCCCAATGATTCCCCACGGCTTCTCCACGTCTTTCAAGGTCTCCTCAAGATCCTATCCACATCTTTTCCAAGCCACTCCAGGTCCTCCCTATATCCTCAGGTCTTTCCAGATCCTCCCCAGGTCTTCCTAGTCATTGCAGTCCTTCTAAACTCTTCCCAAGGTCCATGCAAGGTCTCCCCTAAAGTATCCCCAAATTCTTCGAGGTCTTGGCCAAGTCTTATCATGTCCCTCCAAATAACTGCCAAGTCTTCCAGTGGTCCACTTACATCTTTCCCGAGTTCTTGTCAGGTCTTCCCTTACTCCTTCTGCAACTGCAGCAGTAACAGCAGAACCACTTCCACAGCTGCTGCAGTAAGAACTAAACCACTTCCATAACTGCTGCAGTAACAACTTGTTCACTTCCACAGCTGCTGCAGAAACAACTGATCACATTCACAGCTGATGCAGCAACAACTTGATCACTTCCTCAGTTGCTGCATTAACAACTTGACCACTTCCACAACTGTTGTATAAGCAACTTCATAACTTCCAAAACTGCTACAGAAACATATTGAAAATTGCCACACTTGATATAGCAACAACCTGACAACTTTCACAACTACTGCAGTAAAAATTTCACTTCTACAGCTGCTGCAGTATCAACTTGACCACTTCCACAGCAGCTACAATAACAACTTGACCACATTCACATATGCTACAGTGACAACTAAGCCACCTCCAGGACTGTTGCAATGACAACCTGACAAACTATATAGCTGTTGCAAAAACAACTTGACCACATCAACAGCTGCTGCAAGAATAATAACTTAACCACCTACACAGTTGCTACATTAGCAACTTGATCACTTCTACAGCTGCTGCAGGAACAACCTAATCACTTATCAGCCATCACAATAACACAACAATCACATCCACAGAAGCTGAAATAACATGAAAAACACCCATGCATTCGCTGAAGTACATCAGAACTTGATAACCTTCAAAGCAACTAAAGTAACATCATAGTCATCTCCATAGCTACTAAAGTAGTGGTTCTTAAACTTTTTAGCCTCACACATCCTCTCAGCATAGTCCTGGATACTGCGCTCCCTCTATCCTTTCTTTTTATACCAGTATACAGTACTTAATTACTTAAGTGGAAATACTGCAGTGGATCTTTATACTAACAAACTTATTGCTTACTTGAGTTTGAGTTTTTGGATGAACAAAAGAAGTTTTTCTGCTTCTATATTTCAGTTTTATCTTATTACCTTTATGCACCTAGTTTCAATGAAACTGATAATATTAACTGGAAAGAGTAACTACAATTAGATAAAAAATTACTCATTTCCATAGCAGTAATTAATAGAAATCAGAATTTATTTACTACTGAAACCAAAACTATTCCTGCTTTTTAAGACAGTTAATGGGTGCGCTGGTACCTTAAATGTCATTAATAATCCCCTAGGCACTTTGTGTGAGCATAAACACCTACATTACAAACATCTACTTGTAGTTACCTGGTTGGGTTTACGGCTCTCGATACCTTGTATGTCTAGGTAGTGGAAGTGTTGGTCCACCTGTGGGAAGAAAATACAGAAAAATTAATGTTCCTTCTTTAATTTCTGCATACACTCATAGAAATCAAAATAATGTGAAAAGGTAAGACTGTTTGGTTTACAAGGGAGAACATTACAATAGGTTTCAGTACAAACATAATACTGACTAGTATACCCTTAATTGTGACTGGCAATTAAAAACATTTGTGCCAACTCCAGTGCTTCATGGCAATATCAATGTCAATATTGGTGCCAACACAGAAGACAAAACAGATACCAACACTGGTTATACTATGGGTATACTATGGGACCATTAGAAGGCCTAGATTTTCGAGAAAATGAATAATATATATACACATATGGAAGGACACAACCACAAATGTTTCTCTACTTTTGACACCATGTAAAACTTTCTGAGTCATTTAGCTGTGGATAAGTTGCACTGGTAAAACAACCTACAAAAAAAAGAGTTGACTACAAAGAAAAATTATATATTCAAAATTCATATGCAAAGCAGGGGACAACAACACAGTGTGTAATTGCAACACTTCAAAGGTTTATCTACCATTTGACAAAAAGTGCCCCATAAGTAAACTGGTTATGGAGCTGCACCCAAAAACATACCTTAAAAGTGTGAGAAAAGAAAACTAAATTTTGAAGTTTCTCTCTCTATCCCACAAGCAATGAGATACAACCTGCCTGTGTCTTTTAATCTCCATGTGGGAAAGATGATCAGACACAACTTCCAGGGTTCGAATCTTACCCATGGTATGTATAAGTTTGTCTTTCCATCAATATATTTGTTATAAAATTGGGGCCATAACATATTAAGGTCCAAGTCACTCCCTCTGAGATGAGGTTGGGGTGAGGGAAAAACAATGTGAAACCTGTGCTTGTGTTGTTTAACCTAAAAAGTGACCAAAGTGGCTGGACACCCCTCACAGGAGTCAAATCCAACCCATGGTGAATATACATTTGTCTATCAAACAATATATCATTTTCATACTTGCTTATGACCAAAGTGGCTGGACACCCCTCACAGGAGTCAAATCCAACCCATGGTGAATATACATTTGTCTATCAAACAATATATCATTTTCATACTTGCTTACTGTTTCACATATTAATGAGGTAGTGCCAAGAGCAGATAAAAAAGGCCACATTCACTTACATTCATTCTCTAGCTGTCATGGGCAATGCCCCCAAAACTATAGCCCCCTATCCACAATTAGGCCCCACAGACCTTTCCATGGTTACCCCTGGCAACTCTATTTACATAAACATACTTTATTTACCAATTATACTTTATCACCACTTCCCACATTAGTGAGGTATCACCAGGAAACGGACAAAGAAAGACCCATCCACTCATATACAGACATATATACATACATGAACATGCATGAGCATATACAAACACATACATATATACATGTACATATTCATACTTGCTCGCCTTCATTCTTTCCCGGTGCCATCCCACCCCACAAGAAACAGCATCGCCACCTGTGTCAGTAAGGTAGCACCAAGAAACACAGAGAAAAGACACATTTGCACACACTCATTCTCTAGCTATTGTGCGTAATATACCGAAACCGCAGCTCCCTGTCCATATCCAAGCCCCACAGACCACTGTATGGTTTACCTGGGACATTTCACATTCCCTGGTTCAGTCCACTGACGGCACATCAACCCCAGTATACCGTATACCACATCATTCCAATTCACTCTATTCCATGCACACCCTTCACCCTCTTGCATGTTCAGGCCCCAATAATTCAAAATCTTTTTCACTCCATCCTTCCACCTCCAATTTGATATCCTGCTTCTCCTTGTTCCCTCCAACTCTGAAACATACATCCTCTTTGCCAACCTTTCCTCACTCATTCTCTCATTATGTCCAAACCATTTCAACACACCCTCTTCTGCTCTCTCTTGCATTCATTTCATTACCACACATCTCTCTTACTCTTTCATTACTTACTTGATCAAACCACCTCACACCACATACTGTTCTCAAACATTTAATATCCAACACATCCACCCTCCTTCGCACAAACCTATCTACAGCCCATGCCTCTCAACCATATAATATTGCTGAAACTACAATTCCTTCAAATATACTCATTTTAGCTCTCCAAGATAACGTTCTCTCTTTCCACATATTCTTCATTGCTCTCAGAACCTTTGCCCCCTCCCCCACTTCTGCTTCCATGGTTCCATTCACTGCGAAGTCCACTCCCAGATATCTAAAACACTTCACTTCCTCCAATTTTTCTCCATTCAAACTTACATCCCAACTAACTTGTACCTCCATCCTGCTGAATCTAATAACCTTACTCTTGTTCACATTAACTCTCAACTTCCTCCTTTCACACTCTTTTACAAATTCAGTCAACTTCTAAAGTTTCTCATTTGAATCAGAAACCAGTGCTGTATCACTGGCGAACAACAACTGACTCACTTCCCAGGCTCTCTCATCCACAACAGACTGCATACTCAACCCTCTCTCCAAAACTCTTGCATTTAACTCCCTAACTACCTCATCCACAGACATACTAAACAACCATGGTGACATCAAACACCCCTGCCGCAGACCAACATTCACTAGGAACTAATCCCTCTCCTCTCTTCCTACTCATATACATGCCTTAATTCCTGGACAAAACCTTCTCACTGCTTCTAGTAGCTTACCTCCCACACCTTATATTCGTAATACCTTCCACTAAACATTTCTATCAACCCTATTACATGCCTCATAAAAATCCAACTGTTCTTCTAAGTATTTCTCAGGTACATTCTTCAAAGTAAACATCTGATCCACACATCCTCTACCACTTCTGAAACCACACTGCTCTAACCCAATCTGATCCTCTGTACATGCCTTCACCCTCTCAATCAATACAATCCCATGCAATTTTCCAGGTATACTCAACAAACTTATGACTTTGTAGTCTGAACAGTCACTTCTATCCCCTTTGCCTTTATACAATGGCACTATACATGCATTCCTCCAATCCTCAGGCACTTCACTATGATCCATACATAAACTGAATATCCTACCAACCAACCAAAAACACTGCCACCCCTTTCTTAATAAATTCAATTGCAATACCATCCACTCCTGCCACCTTGCTGCATTTCATTTTCTGCAAGGCTTTCACCATCTCTTCTCTCTTCACAAAACCACTCTCCATTACTCTCTCACTTCAAATTCAACTCTAACCAAAACACCCTACATCTGCCACTCTATCATCAAACATATTCAACATTCTTTTAAAATGTTCACTCCATCACTACCTATCATCTCTTTCCCTTTTGCTCCCTTCACCAATGCCTCCATTTGTTCTCTTGTCATTTGCACCCTATTCACCTTCCTCCAAATCATCATTTTATTCTCTCTAAATTTAATAATACTCTCTCATCCCAACTCTCGCTTGCCCTCCTTTTCAACCCTCCTGACCTCCTGCTGCTTTCTCTTATACATCTAATCATTTGCAATCCTTCCGTGTAATTACCACCCAAATGCCTCTCCTTTCTCTTTCACTAGCAACTTTAATACTTCATCCCACCACTCATTACCATTTCTAATCTGCCCACCTCTAACCTTTTGCATGCCACATGCATCTCTTGCACATGCCATCACTGCTTCCCTACATACTTCCCATACCTCAACTACTCCCTTAACTTCATTTGCTCTCACCTTTTGCCATTCTATACACAATCTCCCATGGTATTTCTTCACACAAGTCTCCTTTCCAAACTCACTCTCACCACTATTCTTCTCTATATTTTCTCCTCTTTTTCAAACACTGCTGCTAATCTTCACCCTCATCTCTACAAGATAGCTGCCCCTCTATGCACATTTACATCCAAAAGTCTCTCTTTTACATGCCTATCAATAAATACATAATCTAATAATGCCAACTGACTATCTCTACCACTCACAGATGTATACTTGTGTATATCTCTCTTTTTAAACTAGGTATTCCTAATCATCAGTTTTTTCACTGAACAACTATGCAAGCTGTTCATCCATAACACAGAATACCCCATGCTCACCAATCATACCTTCAACTGCCACATTATTTATCACCTCATTTGTCACCTATTACTAATACCTGGTCTTGTGCACCAAAACTGCTGACACATTCACTCAGCTGCTCCCTAAACACTTGTCTCTAACAATTACATAGGCACCAATAATTACCCATCTCTCGCCATCCACTTTCAGCCTTACCCATATCAATCGAGAATTTCTTACACTCTATCACAAACTTCCACAACTCCCGCTTCAGGGGTAGTGCTACTCCTTCCTTAGCTCTTGTCCTCTTACCAACCCCTGACTTTACTCCCAAGACATTTCCAAACCATTCTTCCACTTTACCCTTGAGCTTTGTTTCACTCTGAGCCAGAACATCCGAGTCTCTTCCCTCAAACATACTACCAATCTCTCATCTCTTCTCATCTTGGTTACATCCACACATATTCAGACACCCCAGTCTGAGCCTTTGAGGAGGATGAGCACTCCCTGCTTGATTCCTTCTTTTGGTTCCTCTTTTAGAAATTGAAATACAAGAAAGGGATGGTGTCCAGCACCCCAACTCCTGCACCCTTTAGTCACCCTCAATGACATGCACTGAATACAGAGGTAGAATTCTTTTGCCCTTCCTATCAAAAAGCCACGATGACATAAAGCCCTGCCTCACACCCATATGTAAATTAAAATTTCTACTCATCTCTCCATCCACACTTACACATGCATTTGCTCCTCTGTAGCAGTCTTTCACACCATCTAACAGCCATCCCCCTACCCCATAATCCTTAATGCATTCCAATAAAGCATTTGACTCAATCATATGCTTTCTCCAGATCCATAAGTGCTACTTACAACCTCTCATCTTTCACTAAATTCTTTTCCATGGTCATCTTCACTATATAAATCTGACCTACACATCCCCTATCTTTCCTAAAACCCCTTTACTCCTCATTGATTCTGCAATCAGTTACTTCCGTCAGTCCATCAATTTTGCCGGACCAACCATGGTCACGCAATAATAACTCAGCAACACACTTCTAATACACTAATTATACATCTCCCATGTGTCTAAAGTATACCATGGACTGATAGAAATCTAAACTAAGCAAATATTAAATGTAAATTAAATAAATAAATGAAATACAGGTACTTGTACAATAGTACTCTAGTGAAAAAAGATTACAGGTATTAATAAAAGATTAAACAAAAATTAAATGCAAATTTATAGAAAGAATTTTGCAGTCTTCTGGTAGGCCTCTTCTCTCTTCACCAAAACATGCAGTGTGCTCTGGCTTCTGGGAAAAAAATTTCAAACCATTCTAAGAGAAGCTCAGTTGTAATACAGCCACTTTTATTTGCACGGTATGTTACTGGGTAAACTTTAGTTGTAATCCAGCCATTTATATTTGCATGGCATGTTACTGGGTAAACTTTAGCTGTAATCCAGCCATTTATATTTGCACGGTATGTCACCGGGTAAACCAACACCTTTCAAGGCCCAGGGACATTTACTTTTTCCTATCACCAGTGGTTTACAACTGTGCATACCTGCTCTGTTTGAGCACCCTTAGATGGTAAGTCTGTCTTTAGATTGTCTGAATCCTGTGGGGTCTTCTTCATCTTTTGTTGTTAGTGTTTTCCTAGGTGTGCATTGCCAGAAAAATGCAGTTTCGTCTCCATTATACACCTGCTCAGGACTGAGGTGCTCACCAGCTACAAGTTTTGCAAATTCATCCACATACTCGGCAGCTTCTTCGTGGTTTGCAGACCGCTTTTCTCTGCACACTTTATTCATGGAAATTCCATGACGCTTCTTGAATCTTTGAAGCCATCCTTCACTATAGTCACACTCATGTTGTAATTTAAGTTCTTTATGGAACAACTTAGCCCGGACAAGTCCACTCCATCACTCCGACGCTGTCAAAACCATTCCATCATCACTCGATTGTGCTCAGTACTCTTACCATCTCTCAAAGTTTTTCTAATTGTCATTTGCTTCTTGGAATCGGTGCCTGCATAGAATTTCAATATTTTCTCCCATTGCTTCTTTATATCATAAACAGTTGATGAACCAATACTGTAGATGTCACACAGCTTAAGCATCGAAACACCACGGTCCATCTTTTTCAACAGTTCTACTTTATCTTGGACTGATGTGGATTGGTGTTTACGTTTGACACCACGACTGACACTTTCATATGTCTTAGAAGCAACCATAGCTAGGGTTAAATTTAAGTAAAATAAGCTAAGAATCTCACAGAATTGTGGTATCACCACCAACAAGTGCAGTATAAAGAATGTAAATAAGTGTGCCCTACACACTACGCCAACTGTGGCCGCCCAGTAAACTAGTCTGGTGGCTGCGGTAATTTCAAGTTCCCTCACATAATTTTGTCTGGACTAAAGGGAGTCCCTAACCATCAGTTGCTGGAAATTCGGTGGTGTACCTGTATATCCTTAGCATCTTTTCCTCTGAATAAAAGAAGAGTAACAGCTTTCAACCAATCCTTGGGCACAACCTTCTGTTTCTAAGCTAAATTACATATCATATCATCCAGTCTATCACACTTTCTCCTCCATATTTCAGCATTTCAGCCATAATCCCATCCACTCCAGGTGTGTTTTCTACCTCAAGCCTCATTATTGCCCCTGCATAAACTAAAAGCAGCATATAGAGCATGAGAAAACCAAAAAACATTTTGCCCTCTACTTTCCATATTTCTGCTGACTGCAAAACAAAATGCAATCACACAATTTTCTGTACCTATGTACAAAGTTTTTTCAATACTTTTCAGAATATCTAACTCTGACACATAGACAGGAACATCAAATACTCACCCTTGTGGGTACCTTGGCTGTGAGCACAAAAAGTCGACATGATGCAAAGGCCTGAAAGAAAAAAAATCTATTAAACTTGATCACCGTCTCAACATCAGCAAGGTAGGGCGAGGAAACATACAAAGAAAGACCCAGCCACTCATTATCTTATCTATTATACTTTGTCGCTGTCTCTCGCATTAGCAAAGTAGCGCAGGGAAACAGATGAAAGAATGGCCCAACCCACCCATATACACATGTATATACATACACATCCACACACACACATATAAATACCTATACATTTCAACGTATACATATATATGGTTTACCCCAGACACTTCACATGCCCTGGTTCAATCCAGTGACAGCACGTCAAGCCCAGTATACCACATCATTCCAATTCACTCTATTCCTTGCACACCTTTCACCCTTCTGCATGTTCAGGTCCCAATCACTCAAAATCTTTTTCACTCCATCTTTCCACCTTCAATTTGGTCTCCCACTCTCCTTGTTCCCTCCACCTCTGACACATATATCCTCTTGATCAATCTTTCCTCACTCATTCTCTCCATGTGACCAAACCATTTCAAAACACCCTCTTCTACTCTCTAAACCACACTCTTTTTACCACCACACATCTCTCTTACCTTTTCTTACCCTTTCATTACTTACTCGATCAAACCACCTCACACTACATATTGTCCTCAAACATCTCATTTCCATCACATCCACCCTCCTCTACACAACTCTAACTATAGCCCATGCCTCGCAACCATACAACATTGTTCGAACCACTAATCCTTCAAACATACCCATTTTTGATTTCCAAGATAACGTTCTCAACTTCCACACATTCTCAAACGCTCCTAAAACTTTCACCCCCTCCCCCACCCTATGATTCACTTCCGCTTCCATGGTTCCATCCACTGCCAGATCCACTCCCAGATATCTAAAACACTTCACTTCCTCCAGTTTTTCTCCATTCAAACTTACCTCCCAATTGACTTGTCCCTCAACTCTACTGTACCTAATAACCTTGCTCTTATTCACATTTACTCTCAGCTTTCTTCTTTCACACACTTTACCAAACTCAGTCACCAGTTTCTGCAGTTTCTCACACGAATCAGCAACCAGCACTGTATCATCAGCGAACAACAACTGACACACTTCTCAAGCTCTCTCATCCACAACAGACTGCATACTTGCCCCTATTTCCAAAACTCTTGCATTCACCTCCCTAACAACCCCATCCATAAACAAATTAAACAACCATGGAGACATCACACACCCCTGCCGCAAACCTACATTCACTGAGAACCAATCACTTTCCTCTCTTCCTACATGTACACATGCCTTACATCCTCGATAAAAAATTTTCACTGTTTCTAACAACTTGCCTTCCACACCATATATTCATAATACCTTCCACAGAGCATCTCTATCAACTCTATCATATGCCTTCTCCAGATCCATAAATGCTACATACAAATCCATTTGCTTTCCTAAGTATTTCTCACATACATTCTTCAAAGCAAACACCTGATCCATACATCCTCTACCACTTCTGAAACCACACTGCTCTTCCCCAATCTGATGCTCTGTACATGCCTTCACCCTCTCAATCAATAACCTCCTATATAATTTCCCAGGAATACTCAACAAACTTATACCTCTGTAATTTGAGCACTCACTTTTATCCCCTTTGCCTCTATACAGTGGCACTATGCAAGCATTCTGCCAATCCTCAGGCACCTCACCATGAGTCATAATTACATTAAATAATCTTACCAACCAGTCAACAATACAATCACCCCTATTTTAATAAATTCCACTGCAATGCCATCCAAACCCGCTGCCTTGCCGGTTTTCACCTTCTGCAAAGCTTTTACTACCTCTTCTCTGTTTAACAAATCATTCTCCCTAACCCTCTCACTTCGCACACCACCTCAACCAAAACACCCTATATCTTCCACTCTATCATCAAACACATTCAGCAAACCTTCAAAATACTCACTCCATCTCCTTCTCACATCACCACTACTTGTTATCACCTCCCCATTTGCCCCTTCACTGATGTTCCCATTTGTTCCCTTGTCTTACGCACTTTATTTACCTCCTTCCAAAACTTATTTTTATTCTCCCTAAAATTTAATGATACTCTCTCACCCCAACTCTCATTTGCCCTTTTTTTCACCTCTTGCACCTTTCTCTTGACCTCCTGCCTCTTTCTTTTATACATCTCCCAGTCATTTACATTATTTCCCTTCAAAAATTGTCCAAATGCCTCTTTCTTCTCTTTCACTAACAATCTTACTTCTTCATCCCACCACTCACTACCCTTTCTAATCTGCCCACCTCCCATACTTCTCATGCCACAAGCATCTTTTGTGCAAGCCATCACTGTTTCCCTACATACATCCCATTCCTTCCCCACTCCCCTTATGTCCTTTGTTCTCACCTTTGTCCATTCTGTATTCAGTCCCTCCTGGTACTTCCTCACACAAGTCTCCTTCCCAAGCTCACTTACTCTCACCACTCTTCACCCCAACATTCTCTCTGGTTTTCTGAAAACCTCTAAAAATCTTCACTTTTGTCTCCACAAGATAATGATCAGACATCCCTTTAGTTGCACCTCTCAGCACATTAACATCCAAAAGTCTCTCTTTCGTGCGCCTATCAATTAACATGTAATCAATAACGCTCTCTGGCCATCTCTCCTACTTACATACATATACTTATGTATATCTCTCTTTATAAATCTCATATACACACATATATACATATATGCACATACACTTACATATACATACAAATACATATAAATTTTTTCAAACATATTTGCCATTTCCTGCACTAGCAAGGTAGTGTTAAGTACAGAAGACTGAGCCTAAGAGGGAAAATCCTCACTTGGCTCCTTTCTCTGCTCCTATTGGAGAAGTAAAAACTGGAAGGGAGGACATCCAGCCCCCCGCTCCCTCCCCTTTTAGTCACCTTTTACAACACACAGGGAATACGTGGGAAGTATTCTTTCTTCCCTATCCCCAGGGATAATACATATACATATCAACATATATGTATGCATGTACATACACATAGACAGATACATATATACATATGTATATATTCATATATGCTTGCCTTCATCCATTCCCAGTGCCATCCTAACCCACAGGAAACAGCATCACCACCCTCTGCGTCAGTGAGGCATTTCTTCTTTCACACGCTTTCCCAAACTCGGTCAACAACTTCTGCAGTTTCTCACTCAAATCAGCCACCAGTGCTGTATCATCGGCAAACAACAACTGACACTTCCCAGGCTCTCTCATCTCCAACAGACTGCAAACTCACCCATCTCTCCAAAACTCTTGCATTTACCTCCCTAACCACCACATCCATAAACAAATTAAACAACCATGGGGACATCACACTTCTGTGCCGAAGACTGACCTTCATTGGGAACCAATCGCTCTCCTCTCCTCCTACTAGTGCACATGCCTTACACCCTTGATGAAAACTTCTTGCTGCCTATAGCAGCTTACCCCTACACCATATATCTTAAGACCCTCCACAAAGCATCTCTATCAACCCTATCATCTGCCTTCTCCAGATCCATAAATGCCACATACAAATCCATCTGTTTTTCTAATTATTTCTTACACACATTCTTCAAAACAAACACCTGATCAACACATCTTCTGCCACTTCTGAAACCACACTGCTCCTACCCAATCTGATGCTCTGTACATGCCTTCACCCTCTCAGTCAATTTTCCTGGAATACTCAACAAACATATGCCTCTGTAGGTTGAACACTCGCCTTTATCCCTTTGCCTTTGAACAATGGTGCTATACATGCATTCCGCCAATCCTCAGGCACTCACCATGATCCATACGTACACTGATTATCCTTACCAACCAATCAACAACATAGTCACTCCCTTTCTTAATAATTCAACTGCAATACCATTCAATACCAAGCTATAACCACAGGTAATGTCAGAACATTTCAATATATAAGATGCTCCCTAAATATGAGGTACCAATTTCCTTCACACTCTGAAAACTACATATATCTGAGTAAGCTTAGCATACAAGACTCAAGGTATCACATAACCCACTCATCAACAAAATGTGCATGCTGATTTACCTCTTATACAACCTGATTCAACTGAATATTGGATCAGGTGACGGCAAAGTTCGTTTCACTGACTGCACTGATATCTGCAGTCTAGAAACAACTTGCACTCACTCTTGGGGTGCTTAATAACAAAGGTTAAGTGGTGGGATTGGTTACAGGTCTTAATGACTTTGACCAAAATTCAGGCAAGGGTGATTTGTGAGATTACAAGCCCAATCTGTTCATGAAAAGACTAAACTCTAGCAGAGTCAATCATATTTTAGCCCATAACAGAAATGGATCAAAGGCTAAGGTTGGCAGATTCTTGATTTGGCTTACAATGTTAGGGACTACCAAAGCATTAAATAATTCCATACTCATGAAAAACTAAAAAACATTTTTAAAATGGTACTCTCTGACAATGAAAATTTTAAACATGAACCCAAATACTTTTTGAAAATTATTGCACTAATTCAAAATTGCATGTCAATTATCATGTTGAGTGTACCTGGTGAGCTGTGTGAGAGGGTAGTGACTAAGAGCATAAAGGCATTTACAGAACATCAGACTGAGGTGGAACAGTGTGGTTCCTGAAGCAACTGGGGATGTGCAAATCACTTTGAGTGAGAAAGGCTGGTCTAAGGTAGGGGTGTGCGCATGTCATCAATGCAAGTCCTGGAGAGTGGGGTGAGTATGTTAAGAGTAAATGTGAACAAAATCAAGTTTATCAGGTTTAGCACTATAGAGAGAAAGGTTAATTGGAATATGAGTATGAAGAAAAAATTTGGAGAGAGTGAGGTGTTTTAGATACCTGGGAGGGGACAAGGCAACACATGGAACCATGGACGCAGAAGTGATTCACAGGGTGGGTGAAGGGGTGAAGGTTCTGAGAACATTGAAGAATGTGCAGAAAGATAGGTCACAACCTGGAAGGACTAAAATAGGTATGTTTAAAGGTGTAGTAGTCCCAGAAATGCTGTATGGATGCTAGGCATGGAATATAGATGAGGATGTGCAAAGGAGGATGGATGGGTGAATGTGTTGGAAATGAAATGTTTAAGGACAATTAGTGGTGTGAGGTAGCTTGATGGAGAGAGTAATAAAAGAAAGAGATGGTGTAATATGAAGTTTACGAGAACTGAAGAGGGTGTGCTGAAATAGTATGGACATAGGGATAGAATCAATAAAGGAAGTTTGACAGGATAGAATGAATAAAGAAAGTTTGACAAAGAGGAAATATGTGTCGGAAGTGGAGGAGACGAGGAAAAGAGCGACCAAAGTGGAGAAGAGGTAGAGGAAAATATTTTGAATGATCAGGGCCTGAAAGTGCAAGAGGGTGAAAGACATACACTGGATAGATTGAATTAGAATGATGTAGTATACAGGGGTCAACATGACTGTCTCTGGACTGAAGTAGGCCATGTGAAGTAACCCTCCTAATGTGAAATGGTCAATTATGGTTTTATGACATTACATCTACCTCCTTGAGGCTAATGCAGCTCAGGTGACCAACTGCAATTTCGGGATCTTCCCAGGGTTTTTCAAATGGTGATGAGGGGTTCTGAAAGCTGAAGAGTTTTGCATTTTTCAGACACCCACAGGTTCTGGAAGCTGAAGTATTTTGCATTTCTGAGACACCCTTAGAGGCCCTTTCCTGCTATCTATTACCTTGCATAACATCAAATGAGCTATCTAAAAAATCATTCAAAGACCAAACCTTGGTGAATTTTCATGTATAAAAGTAATATTTTGAAATTTGAAATGGTAGCACAAAGCCACAGCTATATTCTTTAGGAAGAGCCCTTAGTTTTGACATTGCAGCTCACTTCCTGGAAGCAGATCCAGCTCATATGACCAACTATATATTTATCGAAATGCAGCTCACTTCCTGACTTTACATCTAGCTCATATCTTCCAAAGTCATATCCCTTAGCAGAGGACCTTAAACCCAAAAAACTCTGAAGATGTAACTGACTGTTAAGTTGTGCAAAGTCACAAAGAATGGCAAGTCTGCTTCAAGAATACATTTGTCTTGGCAACAATCATTTCAACCTTTAATCTATACATGATGCCCATGCACTGCATCCGTTACCTCAACTGTGAAGAAGATATATATAAAAAAAATATTCTACTACAAGAACTTATCTCAATCATCTTCAAACTAAATTTCCAGAAAGCACTGACAGACCTTTTAAAACTATTGATATATGAAGTCAAGAATTATGTGTCAAATGCTTCCTTATGTGAGCTGAATAAATCAGCTACTCAACATGCACAGATGGTCTTCTATATGAACAGATAAACACCTTTTAAAAACATAAATCATGTACTATAGCATTTATGATATTTTCACTAACTTAACGTGTAAACCAAGGTCATTACACCATACTAGAGATTACACAATCAAAGCCAAACTTACCAAGACACGGTTGTCTGTTTTGTCCCCTCTTGTCTCAACTTTGACAAGCACCTTTAAGGTTAATTTTACTTTCCGTCCCAGACACTGCCGTATTGAATCTGAAAGATGGGAAGAAAAAATCGGTACTTCATCATCACAAAGAGCACTCAGAATTCAATATGATTTAAGTCATACTTCTAACGTTTTGTTAAAGCCGATAACAATACTGATTTTTGTGCCAATAGCAGCGCCTTCAAAAAAATGAAGACCTTAGATATTTTTGCCTTGTTATCCTTTTATTTATCTCAAAAGTGGCTTAGAAATCATTTTGTAATTCAATGTTCACCAAGCTATGCCATATTTAACAAGGTAAAAAAAAATTATGAAGATACTGTATTTTGACTACCATATAGTCTGTCAGAAATATGGAATACAAGGTGTAATCAAAAAGCTCTAAGATTCTGTCTATTTGAGGTGGCACTTTAAATGTCGTGTATGAATTTATGCAGTGATCAGGCTGCTAACCAGCCCTTTATAGAGGTCCTGATTTTATTTTGGGATAAAACTATGAGAAACCACCAAAAGCTCTTTGAAAATGGTTGAGGTTTCTGCACCATGACAACACTCCCTCATTCACTGCTGTCTCCATTCAAGAATATTTGACTGAAACAATATCCCTATTATACCAAAACTTCTGTATTCACCTGACCTGGCTCATGGTTTTTCCCTGCCAAAAATGAAAATGAAGCTAAATGGTAGAAGATTTTAAGACATTCCAACCATCCATATCAATATGACAGCAGAACTCAAATCAGTTCACAGCGAATGATTTTCAGTACTGCTTCTAAAAGTAGCAGAAATGCTGCGAGTATTGCATATCATCAGAAAGGAGATTACTTTGGAGGGGACTACTATAAAAATGCTGTATGTTCACGATTCTTTAAAATAAAGGCTGTCTTAAAACGTCTTGATTACACTTAGTATAATACAGAGCACCTTTACCTTCCTGTTCCAGGAGTCCCTTCTACAGTGCATTAATTCATCAAATTATATAGGCTACTGTAATCATGCAGGGAAATAAAGCTAGAAATATTAATCAAGAAGCTTTCTAATTTTCTTCTTAATGGGAAAGTAATTCCAGATTTGATGATTTTTATATAAATGTGAACATTAGTAAAAAACAAAGACTCATTTCATTATCTACTTGCCTATTCTTTAAAGATCTTGTTATGAATGATTAATATTGGTGCATATCCTCCCTGGAACTCACCTGAAGGCCTACATTCAGGAAAATATGGTATCAATGTAATTCAATGTTATAAATCTCCCAACTGGAAAAATATGAGGATCATTTATGTAAACACAGGAATTAATTAGACAGGATTCCTGGCTCAGTAAGCATGGGTTATTCAGCCAGGGATATTGGTCAAATAACATTATTTGACTGGGACCCAACTGAACAGCTAACAGCTATTTCATCGGGAGTGTGTATGATCTTAATCATAGTATACACTGTATACACATCATATTTATTTATCTATTTTGCTTTGTCGCTGTCTCCCACGTTTGCAAGGTAGCGCAAGGAAACAGACGAAAGAAATGGCCCAACCCACCCCCATACACATGTATATACATACACGTCCACACACGCACGTAAAACTTTTAATAATGCCTTTCACTCTTCTGAATGACGAAGTCACTTGCCAACCATAAGGGCATGTTCCTAGAGGACCCCAAGGTTCTTAAAATCATCGTTGATGAGGTACAAATGTGGGAAACGGGGGACTTGGAGGGGAGTGCTTCCTGAAATACATACTGTAAGTCCTATGATAAATACTTCAAGGTCAAAAATATGCAGGTTTTACTTCAAAAAACAATATACTTATTCTATAAAAGTACAAGGAAATGATGAATGGAACAGTTTAGTAATGATATAATTGCAGTATATTATCCATGTTGTCAAGCATCAATACTCCTACAAAGAAACCCCCAGCTATACCACAACAGGCTACCTTGACACTTCGTCCTAGCTACACTAACTGATCATCACACTCTTTCTGTCTCTCTCTAGACATGATGGTCAGCCCAGCATGTGCAAAACTCTTGGTGGTGCTATGGAAAACAGGGGATATCAAAAATTTGATGCCATGGTAAAATGGTATACATTATTCTAAGAGTTGGCAAGGGACCTCTGTAGTTTCCCCGATAGGGAATTCAGCTCAGAATGAAAATGTCTTTTGTCACAGGATCATACTGATGTTGGTATAGGGAAGTACTGCCTTTGTAATGGCACCTCCTAAACTTGCTTTTTTCATTTTTTTTTTGGAGGGGGAGGGTGAGGGCATAAAGGCAACACTAGGTGGGATAGCGATTAAATGAAGCCTCTTTATTTTCATGGTGTATCCCTTGCTAACACTCACAACTTATAGTTGAATACCATCAGCAGTTGCCCTTAGCTTTATGGTGAATGGGTAATGGTTTGGTGAGGGTCCACCAAAAATGAATGAACACAGCAGAACTGGACCACAGCACTGAACCAGATCTGGTTGATGACATGGCCTGGTTACTTCTTTAAAGAGTGTAGCATAGATCCTGCAGTCTACCTTCCAGGTCTGAACCCCACCAGTCGGCAATAGCGACCAGTTTCCAACCCCCCACCCCCCTTAACGTTGTTTTCACGCCATCTTTTAGGTTATATTCATCTATCCTAGCCTACAGAGCCTGAATGTACACAAAGAGGTCACCTTTACTAAAAGATAACTAGCACAATTTTTTCTCATCATAGTATGATAATTCCACAAATTTTAGTAAGAGAGAAGCAAATGAAATGCAATGTTGAAGTAGGAGGTCTCAGCGATTCCTTAGGAACATCCATTAATTGAATGAACAGAGGTGAGTTAATCTGGAAACGTCAAACATACGGTAGACCCTAAAATGATGAGCTGACCTTGTCTTGTTTTGTTTCTATAAAACAAGGAAGACAAAAGGATATTATGAAATTATGGTATCTACATAAAATAAAATACCAAAATTTTTCTGGGTGTACTAAATAAGGTAAAATATGGAAAAAAAAGAACTTTTTACTTCTGAATCAGACCAAGGAACAATACCTAATCAAACAGCCAATAGCTATTCTGTTAGAGTTTACCACATATGAAGCCATTTAGAAAATTCAGAGTAAGAATTCAAAAGTTATTCTCAAAAGAAGAGGGATCCTATCCACAATACAGTAAAGTGCCAGCATAACGGTATTACCAGCTGTAACTAACAATACATTTGTGGGTATTAGTCAATAATGTTCCATGTATATTACTTCTGGACTTTAACAATCTCCCTGATGCATCTTAAAAGCCTGAAAACATTATTAATCATATCATCCCCTCCCAATCTAAGCCCAGACAGTAAGTCACAACTGAAGATAATGCTCAAGGATATCCTGTTCCTCACTAAGTGCATCTTTCATTTTCCATCATCTTCCTCAAAACTTACTCCATATTCCCATCTACTCTTGTACAATATCTTGAGTTTTAATCTAGCCACATTCTTGCCATATGTATGAGACCTAACACCACATACTTCATCAAACCATTTATACTCCTATTGGTGTCCATATCCCTTCTCTCATGAAACTTCCTTTTAACAATGATCTTTAACTGTCCTATATGTTTAGGAACACGGAATTTACCTCATACATCCATCTTCTCCCAAGATATCAGCTAATTCATTTTCAACAAGTCTAACACGTGCAGGCACCCAGAGGAATGAAACTGTCTTCCCTTGTTTTCTAATAATTTATCATTATATCTAATTTCCTGAGTAAGCTCACTATCACTCATAATATCCTCTTTTAAGCAGATCAAAAGCACACTTAGAGCCACTTACTAACAAGACATCATGTTTGGAAATCAACTCATTGACAGCAGGTAGTTATGCTTGTGTTGAGGAAAGGTCATCATTCAATCTTCTACATTTCTTACAGGACACAATTATTCAGGTTACAAATCCCCTTCCACCTATTATTCCACCAATTACATTATCTTGAGCATTATCATCAATAAAAATAGAACATCAGGTCTGGGATTATAATGTGAACAGAGGTTATTTTCCTTCCTTTTAATGTGCCTTATTTTCCCTCATACTAAAGATTTTGAAATCTGATAATTCATACCCTCAATAAACTCTGCATGATTCCTCTCTCACCTGCAGAGTTAGACCATCCCAAAACTCCCTTCAACTGTTCAGGCTATGAAAATCACTGTGATTCTTACTAATTCCATATTCTTTAAGCAAATGACAAAGAATGACTTTGGCCTGTGTATAAACTATGTTACCACATTGTTCTGTGGCAGTTACTCATTCCTGTTTTAGCCACAAAAGATCCCCTAAAAGAGATATAAATCAACAAGATCATTATGAAAAGATTCAAACCCAATAATCATATAATCCCTAAACCAACTATTCATATATTCAATGAATTTGGGCCTGTTTTCTAACCTTACAACATACCTTTCTCTCTGTGCCCATGGAACACAGTTCCCCCTGTACATCAGACAAAGTTCCAAGGCACTGTGGTCACTAATCACATGATACAATGGTATATCATTGATCGCAACTTCCTCACTATTCCCCACAAACATAAAATCAAGTTTCCCTCCCCTAAGTTTATCTCCCACTAATTACATAACATCATTATCAGACATTATCATTCTTTCCAGATTTCTGCCTTTACTATTACAGGCATCATCTAGTAGCAAGTGCAGGTAATGTGCATCAAAATCAGTCACAATAATAGTAACCCTATCATCCCCATAGTCTGTAAACCCAAGAAGCTGAAGATCAGAAAGTCCCCTGCCAACCAGTGGAGCTGTTCTTGGAAGACGCCATAGTTGGCAAATTTGCAGGTGGCAAGCTATAGAGCTTATAGGAAACAGATGGTTAGGCAAATGACACATGAGATACATACCATAAGAACTATAATAAAAATGTTTACTTTGAAAATAATATTCAAAGAAATTTTGAAGAATTTATGTTCACACTGTAAAGTAGGAGTATGAAGGCAGTACATCACCAATAAAGCTGCACCTAAATAGTCCTACAAAGCAGCCAGCCAGCTATGTTGGACTAAAAGTTACCTTGACACTCATTCTAACAATGCCACCAGGTTATGAAATTCCTCCTACATTACCCTAGAAATTACTGTCCGCCAGTGTGGCGAGGTGGTGATGGGAATGGATGAGGGCAGCAAGTACATGTGTATATATGTTTATGTCTGTGTATGTATATGTACATATATGTATTTATATGGGTGCTATGTATATACATATGTGTATATGAGTAGTTGGGCCATTCTTTGTCTGTTTACATGTGCTACCTCGCTGATGCAGGAAACAGCTATTAAGTATAATAAAAATACAAATATTTCATTTTTATATACATACTTAATCACTGCTTCCCACATCAGTGAGGTAGTGCCAGGAAACACATAAAGAATATACATATACATATGATAGAGGAGAAAGAATATTTCCCACATATTCTCTGCGTATCGGAGAAGGCAACTAAATGGGGCGGGAGCAGGGGCCTGGAAATCACCCCCTCTAGTATTTAAATTTCTAAAAAGGGAAACATATAATAAATAAGTTTGGTAAAGTGTGTGAAAGAAGAATGTTAAGAGTAAATGTGAATAAGAGCAAGGTTATAAGGTACAGTAGGGTTGAGGGTCAAGTCAATTGGGAGGTAAGTTTGAATGGAGAAAAACTGGAGGAAGTAAAGTGTTTTAGATATCTGGGAGTGGATCTGGCAGCGGATGGAACCATGGAAGCGGAAGTGGATCATAGGGTGGGGGAGGGGGCGAAAATCCTGGGAGCCTTGAAGAATGTGTGGAAGTCGAGAACATTATCTCGGAAAGCAAAAATGGGTATGTTTGAAGGAATAGTGGTTCCAACAATGTTGTATGGTTGCGAGGCGTGGGCTATGGATAGAGTTGTGCGCAGGAGGATGGATGTGCTGGAAATGATATGTTTGAGGACAATGTGTGGTGTGAGGTGGTTTAATCGAGTAAGTAACGTAAGGGTACGAGAGATGTGTGGAAATAAAAGAGCGTGGTTGAGAGAGCAGAGGAGGGTGTTTTGAAATGGTTTGGGCACATGGAGAGAATGAGTGAGGAAAGATTGACCAAGAGGATATATGTGTCGGAGGTGGAGGGAACGAGGAGAAGTGGGAGACCAAATTGGAGGTGGAAAGATGGAGTGAAAAAGATTTTGTGTGATTGGGGCCTGAACATACAGGAGGGTGAAAGGGGAGCAAGGAATAGAGTGAATTGGATCGATGTGGTATACTGGGGTTGACGTGCTGTCAGTGAATTGAATCAGGGCATGTGAAGCGTCTGGGGTAAACCATGGAAAGCTGTGTAGGTATGTATATTTACGTGTGTGGACGTATGTATATACATGTGTATGGGGGTGGGTTGGGCCATTTCTTTCATCTGTTTCCTTGCGCTACCTCACAAACGCGGGAGACAGCAAAAAAAAAAAAAATAAATAAAATAAAAAAATAAGTATAACAAGTAAAATAAATATCATTATTATATTTTATATTTTGTCGCTGTCTCCCATGTTAGCAAGGTAGCGCAAGGAAACAGACGAAAGAATGGCCCAACCCACCAACATACACATGTATATACATACACGTCCACACACGCAAATATACATACCTATACATCTCAATGTACACATATATATACACACAGACATATACATATATACACATGTACATAATTCATACTGTCTGCCTTTATTTATTCCCATCGTCACCTTGCCACACATGGAATAACAACCCCCTCCCCCCTCATGTGTGTGAGGTAGCGCTAGGAAAAGACAACAAAGGCCCCATTTGTTCACACTCAGTCTCTAGCTGTCATGCAATAATGCACCGAAACCACAGCTCCTTTTCCACATCCAGGCCCCACAGAACTTTCCATGATTTACCCCAGACGCTTCACATGCCCTGGTTCAATCCATTGACAGCACGTCAACCCCAAAAACCACATCGTTCCAATTCACTCTATTCCTTGCACACCTTTCACCCTCCTGCATGTTCAGGCCCCGATCACTCAAAATCTTTTTCACTCCATCTTTCCACCTCCAATTTGGTCTCCAACTTCTCCTCATTCCCTCCACCTCTGGCACATATATCCTCTTGGTCAATCTTTCCTCACTCATTCTCTCCATGTGACCAAACCATTTCAAAACACCCTCTTCTGCTCTCTCAACCACATTTTTTATTACCACACATCTCTCTTACCCTTTCATTACTTACTCAATCAAACCACCTCACACCATACACTGTCCTCAAACATCTCATTTCCAATACATCCACCCTCCTCAGAGTGTGGTTGAGAGAGCAGAAGAGGGTGTATTGAAATGGTTTGGTCACATGGAGAGAATGAGTAAGGAAAGATTGACAAAGAGGATGTATGTATCAGAGGTGGAGGAAACAAGAAGAAAAGGGAGACCAAACTGAAGGTGGAAGGATGGAGTGAAAAATATTTTGAGCGATCGGGGCCTAAACATACAGGAGGGTGAAAGGTGTGCAAGGAATAGAGTGAATTGGAACAATGTGGTATACCGGGGTTGACGTGCTGTCAATGGATTGAACATCTGGGGTAAACCATGGAAAGTTCTGTGGGGCCTGGATGTGGAAAGGGAGCTGTGGTTTTGGTGCATTACACATGACAGCTAGAGACTGAGTGTGAACAAATTTGGCCTTTGTTGTCTTTATATATATATCCCTGGGGATAGGGGAGAAAGAATACGTTTTTCCAGTGTGTTGTAGAAGGCGGCTTAAATGGGAGGGAGTGGGGGGCTGGGAATCCTCCCCTCCCATTTATAATTTTCCAAAATAAGGAACAGAGAAGGGAACCATGTGAGGATATTCCCTTTAAGGCTCAGTCCTCTGTTCTCTGCAATACCTCGCTACAACGGGAAGTGGCGAATACATATGAAAAAATATACATATGCATAATCACCACTGGAAAGAGAAAATAAGAAACTGTGGGTACTTTCATTTAATACATCCTCAGACAGAGTGGGGGAGATACAAGTTTTGAGGTCTTTAAAAGTGCAGAGGTGGCAGTGAGGCGGGGCTTCATTACCCCCGTGGGGAGCTGGTGGGCACCAATTATGTGACCTGACATCTGACCCACCTCTCCTTACATGGTGTGTGGACAGGGTTATTCTGGTGGATACTTCTTAATGATTATTTCAGTTAACAGTACATCACATTTAAAATGGCTAAAGGACATTTTACATGATAATCAAATGTGCCAGAGACCAAACATGATTCAATTACATTTATTTCACTGAAACAATTTGATTTAACTATGGTCTTAGCTCCTTCCCAATCAATAAGGTGATCAAAGACAGCCTCATGTTGAAATATGCTATTGCTCTGTCAGACTAAACACTATACTTACATTGTGAAATCCTAGTCTCAAAATTTTTCCCTGACTGTTGAATATAAAATATGTTAGTCTTTACATGGGACTTTATAGACAACACCTGCATCATTTGATGGACTATTTTTGATGAGGGGTTCCTTGATGTTTTCGTCATATTTGAATACTACTTGTACATTAAATCTTTTGAGAATGTGAACACATTCGAGAAGATTCTCACAGAAGGGAAGACTAAGGGTTCTTTGGTAACTTTTACATTCTGTCTTATCATTTGGCTACTATAGAAATGTTTCCTTGTTGTATTCTGACAATGGTTAAGTATATTCATTGAGTAACTTAGCTTTTGCCCAATGTACTGAATCATTTTCAGATCATCTAAAAATTCAGGATCTGAAATCCTATATGCTCTCAGATACATATATATGAATACTGATCTTTTTAAAGTAATATGCTCATTTGAATAACAGTGGAATAAGACAGTATATTTGTAGGTTTTCTGTAAACAACAGGTTTTAAGATACCTTTATCCCTGATGACCTCTACCTTCAAAAAGGGGTAACTTATCATTAATTTTGATTTCATGAGCAAACTTTCCTCACTTATTCTCTCCATACGTCCAAAGCATTTAGCACACCCTCTTCAGCTTTCTTAACACACTTTTTATTACTATACTCTCTCTTAACCTTTCATCACTAACTCAATGCAACCACCTTACACCACATATTGTTTTAAAACATTTTATTTCCAACACATCCAACCCCTCTCTCATGCCTCGCACCCTCATAATATTGTTTGGACTAAAATACCTTCAATGTAGGTAGTAACAGGTAGGCAGCCGACGACCAAGGAGGTATAATACCATTTCCAACTGCCTGGGTATCAGGAGGTTTAGTAATGTCAGCACAGTAAGCCAGCATTTCAGTGGTTGTCAAGTTGCACTCCTCTGACCCACGTAGATGTCTTATTTTTCTGAATCACCTAAACATGGACTACTGGCATTCTGTCCACAAACATACAATCTCTCCTTGTCACACATAACAGTAACAACACTTAACTCACACAGCTCATTCTTCATAACTCTACATTTTCCCGTAGTGAGTGCTATGTGCTAGCCCTACCTTTTGACAAAATGGTAGGAGCAATAAACAGAATTAGTAGGTAGAACAATTAGGGAGAAACAATAGGTAGCAATCGGTAGGAACATTAGGCAGAAGCATTAAGTAGAGGTAGTCAGTAGAAACATGAGGAATGAGCCTCTGCAAACAGTGCACTAGACTTGCCCTCTGCCATTGGTCTGTTAAGGGCGAGGCCTGAAGGCTAAGAAGCAGCACTGGAGTTCACTAGTTATGGAGAAACACTGCTGTGGCCATCCCCATGAGGGAGTTCCAGAAGAAAACAGGCATCAGAGACATAGATAGATAGATAGACTATACCTTCGAATATACTCATCTTTACCCTTCCAGATAACATTCTCTCTTTCCACACATTCTTTATGACTTCCAGAACCTTTATCCCCTTATTCACTCTATGACTCGCTTCTGCTTCCATTCACTGCAATGTCCACTCTCAGGTATCTAATAACATTTCACTTCCTCCAATTTTTCTCCATTCAAACTCACACCTCAACTAACCTGTTCCACAACCCTGCTAAACCTAATAACCTTGTTTTCATTCACATTTAATCTAAACTTCCTCCTTTCACACACTCTTCCAAACTCAGTCATCACCTTCTGCAGTTTCTCATTCAAATATGCCATCAGTGTTACATCAACAGTTAGCAATAACTGACTTGCTTCCCAGGCCCTCTCATTCCCTACCAACCTTCATGCGTAATCATTCACTCTCTTCTCTTCCTACTCATACAAATGCCTTACACCCTTGATAAAAACTTCTCAATACTTCTAACAGCTTTCCTACCACACCATATATTCTTAAGAACTTCCACAAAGATCCTTATCAACCCTATCATAAGCTTTCTCCGGATCCATAAGCACTGCATACAAATCCATATGAAGCAAACACCTGATCCACACACCTATCACTTGTGAAACCACACTGCTCCTCTCCAGTATGATGCTCTATACATGTCTTCACCCTCTCAATCAATACCATCCTATACATCTTACCGGTACTCTAAAAACTTATAACTCTGTAATTTGAACACTTACCTTTATCCCCTTTGCCTTAATACAATAGCACTATCCATAAATTCCACCAATCCTCTTCTCTCTTTACCAAACCACTCTCCATGACTCGCTTTTTAAACCACCCCAACCTAAACACCATTCAACTACCACCCTATCATCAAGCACATTCAACAGTCATTTAAAATACTCACTCCATCTCCTCCTCACTTCATCACTACCCATTAACACTTCACCTTTAGCCCCCTTCAGTGATGCTATTTGTCCTCTTGTTTTTCACACATTCTCAACCTCCATCCAAGATACTGTCTTATTCCCTATAAAGTTTACTGATACTCACTCACCTCAACTCTCATTTGCCTTCTTTTTCAACCCTTACACCATCCTCTTAAACTTCTGCTGCTTTCTCTTATACATTCACCAATTGTTTGTACTCCTCTGTAAGTATCAACGAAACATCTCTTTTCTCTTTAAATAACAACTTTACTTCATCCCACAGTTCACTGCCCTTTCTAACCTGCTCACCTCCCACTTTTCACATGCTACATGCACCTCTCACACATGATGGCATTGCTTCTCTAAACACCTCTCATTCCTCACCCACTTCCCCTGCTTCATTTACTCCCACCTTTTGCCATTTTACACTCAATCTTTCCTGGTATTTCTTCTCATAGGTCTCTTTTCCAATCTCAATTACTCTTGCTTATACTTACTCTCATTGATATTGTTTCCTCTTTTCCTAAAACTTCTATAAATCATCACCCTTGCCTCCACAAAACAGTAATCAAACATCCTTCCGGCTGCCCCTGTCAACACATTCACATCTAAAAATCTTTATTTCAAATACTTATCAATTAATGTGTAATCCAGTCACACCCACAAACTATCTTCCCTACTCACATACAAATACGTGTATGTCCCTCTTTTTACACTAGGTATTCACATTCACCAGTCCTTTTTCAGCACAACTCCACAAGCATTTCACCATTTCCATTCATAATCCTGAATACCCAAACCCCCAATCATTAATTCAGCTGCCAAATTACTTACCTTCGTATTCAAAATTTCCATCACTAATACCCAGTCTCTTGCATCAAAACTGCTGACATACTTACTCAGCTGCTCATGATCTTTCTTCTCATGGCCAGGCGCATAAGCACCAATAATCACCCATCTCTTGCCATCCACTTTCATTTTTACCCACATCAGCCTAGAATTCTAGACGTTACACTTTCACACACTCTTACTCCTAAGACATTTCCAAACCATTCTTCCACTTTACCATTGAGGTGTTTCACTCAGCCCAAACATCCAATTATTTTTCCTTACATATACTACCTATCTCTCCTTTCTTCTTGGTTACATGTACACATATTTTGGAACAGAAATATGTCATCACAATACCCATCATCCCTTGGGGAACGCATGGCTGCTCATTGTCATCATTTTGTTCACATCCTGCACTGTATTCGTGCTGCATTTTAATTTGCATAACTTATAAATTTTGAAGAATACTGAAAATAAAGATAAATCTTAATTCTCAGAAAAGTTAGGCAAGGTTTTCATTGGTTCCATCAAATTTTCACAACAGTTGTACCTGCTTCTACCATAATCAACCAAACAGTTTCCCATACGTATTACTGTCACCTTTAACATTGTTCAGGAAAATATGATGCTTTAAATCATGCTCTGCAGGTACTCCTGTAATAACAACTGATAAAGTACTAGAAGTATGCTGCCATTTCCCAAAGTTACTTTCAATGCATAATTGCAATGGATTTTAACCTGGTTTTCTTACTCCACTAATGCCACGAATTCACAAAAAAGATTAAGGTCTTTCAGTAGAATCCAATGCAAGCTTGCAGTCCATACTTCAAATGAGGACTACAATATTAGTAATATATGTAGTTACACTAATGTTCTATCCTCGGTGAAATCCCAATGTATATTTAACCAAAACAAAACCCAACTCACACCCATGATATCTTGTTGTTCAGGCCGGTTCCTTTAATGGATGAGAGTCCATAGAACCAACACAACCTAAGCTCTCATAATGTACCCATATAATTCCGAATTATTTTGGTATTCTTTAGTCACAATTTCCATAAATATGAATTCTTCCAGGAACTTATCTTGATATTTCTATCGTCCTCCGTGGATAAGAGGGCAAATGCGAACACGAGTGTCAATTCTATGGCCAGAATTGATGCATGAGTTAATCGCAATGAATTACATGAAGATAAGTTTATAATACGGTCAACAGCCATTTCGATTTCCCTCTGAAAAGGGTCTTGTTTACATTTCAACATCACCATTTAGACACTTACCACTCAGCTCTCGTGTAATTATGTTCCTCCCACTCATCTTGCGCGATTTATATGAACTCAGGTAATATATCACGACATTCTATACCGGTGTGGATATGTTTCTCTTCGTTGTGAGAAATAAATGACGTTCTTTATCTGTTAAGCAAGAGAGAAGCTTATATAGGAGTGTCTCCCATACTACTCCATGTTTGTGACGTCACGTACTGTGAGCGTCGTTGCCAAAAACATCACCCTACTTTTTATTATCTTATTAGAATAATGTAGCCCAAACATCATACTTTGTTTCGTATCAGCTTTTATATCTTAGTGGACATTATTTTCCCATTAGGTCTCATAAACTGAACAGTAATGACAACATTATTTACGTATGTGGCACCTGTTTACAACACTTCCCTGGAGTAAGACTTGCATGGAAATGATTCACTGTAAATAACTGTAGGTCATTCATTACAGTTTTTACCTATCATGTATGTTAATTATTCCTATCATTGCAAACACGTAAAGTTTACTGATGAGTGGAATCATATTCTAACACTAAAGATGCAGAAACTTGTAGGTAGATAAAAGCAATACATCTTGGACAACCTCATTAATATACTGTTCACAATTCTAATGATTATGATATCGACCTCCAATAAGAAAAGTCAAAAAGTTACTGAAAACTAACCATTTAACACCGTGAGCGGTTGACAATCCATATCACTGTATACAAGCACCTTATCAAGCCTGACTGTTGGCATTAATCATCTAGTTGTTATCTGTATATCTTCGTGAGCAGATATAGTATTAACAATAAATAATGAAAGAGTCTTAGATTTTGAACATATAAATGATGGGATTCCTCCAGTTATTAAATTATACAAAGGTAAAGCTGTCTTTTCATCACTCACAGTTTACATCAACTTCTGTAGTTTGTCACTCTTATCATACAGGTGTTGCTAATACGGTCTTTAAGGAATCATCATTATAGCCCACACACAGCGAAACTTCCGCTTAATTTCAAGAGGGTTATCTTAAGCTGATGAAAAGTTATATTGTTTCGTTACCTAAGAATCCTTAACAAGTTAAGCAACAATGGAAAAAAAAACAGGACCGTTCTCTTGTAATAATAATTCAAGAAACTCTGAACATTTATTTCCGTTCAGTTATTACCGTGTAATACAATTGTAGCAGTACAAAACTCATTTGCAACACTGGATATGCTCGTGACCTATCGTTAAAGCACCTAGTGTGAGTGACACCTCTCAAACCGACCACCTGAGTTTATAAACTCCACACCAGTTGTATTGACAACCCTCTACTCCTCTAAGCTTTGTTCCTAGTGTTCCCTATCTGTGACAAGAGATGCCTCTGTAATCCCCTCACTTGCAGTCAGGTACAATAAGCGACCTTTAACATCAAGGGCCTGCAGTTTACAATCAGTCAATTTCATCCTCACGCTCCTAACAAGTGTGCACACTGCATATGAATACGTATCTTGATATATGACCATTACACTCCCCTCTCTGACAGGGCAGATCTGCTGGGCCTTCCTACTGACAGCCTCCCATCATGTGTCCGGTTCCTTCCCCTTCGAATGTCACAACGCCGGACATGCCATTACTCATCTGTAGTAGCTCAACCATGGGAACCCGCAAACGCCGTATACCAACTGCAGCTCAGATATAACTTCTTCAACAACTACACTTCTTCAGAATCATGGCATCCCAATAATACATATTCCTCCCTGGGAAACTACTGTATAAGATATTGTATAGCTCTGAATTATTGTATTCTGACTAAGGTGGGAAGAGGGTTCTGAAGTTGAGTGAACATTGAAAAGAAAACTGTGCAGAGATACAGAGAGAGAGAGGTTGGAAGAAAAATAGCATAAGGTGAGATTCAACGCAATTAGTAGAGTGCATCTGAAATGGTAGGTATTTATAGAAGTATTGTTTACATGGGCGAGTGTGGTGCATAACACCCAGAAAGAGGGATATCGCCGCTTGAGAAAAGGTAGTGAGTGGTGGGATGAGGAAATTAAGTTGATATCTAATGAGTAAAAATATGTGCACAGACTGCACCTGCAAGGAAGAAGTGCGAGTGATTGCGAGATGGAAACGAGAAAGCGGGACAGAGGTTAAGAAGGCGGTGCAAGAGCTGAAAAAGAGGGCAGAAAAGCGTTCAGGTTAACAACAAACTTCAAAGAGAATAAGACATTTATTTGAAAAGGGGTGAATAGTGTAAGGAGAACAAGAGTAAAATGGGGACATCAATGAAGGGGGCAGATGGGAAAATGGTAACAAGCAAGTAATAGCGTAGACGGAAACCCCACATTACAGGAACAGCTAAGTCTGCCTCTAAGGTACTGGGTGTCCTGTTTAAATGTCGAAACTTCAATTCTGTACACTTGCTCCGATTATACATGGGCTTGATTCGTCCTTGTATGGAGTACTGCCCTCACATTTAGAGTGGTTCTAGCTCTGTATGCTTACTTGACAGAGTCGAGTCGAAAGCGATCCGAATGAATAAGTCCTAGGCTAGCTTCCAAACTTGACCCCGTAGCCTTACGCGGCAATGTTGGTTTTCTTTTCATCTTCTATAGGTATAACTTTGTTTTTTTCGCTCCTGAGAACAGGGTGCTTGTGTGCTCACGCCACTAGCTTGACCATTCAATACTCGGCAAGATTCTGAGTCATGATCATTGTGTGGCTATCAGCAATTCAAGATTGAGCCGTTTTGACACCTGCTTCTTTCCTAATAACTATGTCCCTTAGCCTAATTATTCCTGTTGAAATCATGAGAAGGTTTGAATTTTCTCCTACCTTGTTCACACTATTCTTTTTCAAAGTTTCTTTGGTCCTCCCGTTCTTTTCCTGCTGTTCTTGTTCCTTGCGCTCTCTTACCTTACTGATGCCGACTTAACGGAGTTATACCTGTATCTTCGACATATTACACCTCGAAGCTCTTTGTATTTTGATATTATCACATTGAATGATTCCTCCCCATTTCTTAATCTGCTTTCTATATTTGAGCTAGAGGTTCACATTTTCTTACTCCACTGTAAAGTTCACAGAACTTTTCACCACAATACCCGGGTTCCTGGCTACTGAACTCCATTGCCCAATTTATGTTACCGTAGAAATTGTTGTTGTATGTAGTTTCCTTGATTATACCAGCTCTGTAAATATTTTCTCGTTTATCTCAGCTCTGTAGATATATTCTCGTTTATCTTCTTTTACCACAATTATATACCACATAATCACACTCAAGCATTAGATGATCAATTTTTCCAGCTGTTATATCATACATGAAATTCTCAGTATCTGTGCTACTATCTGACAAAATAAGGTAATGACAATGAATCATTCCCTCTGATCATACTATGTTCATTGACATCCTGGTATAGGAACGTTTCCTAAATACACCTTAAAAACTTGTTTCCAAGAAAATCCAAATTTCCCGGTATATGCCTTTGTTATTGAATTTTCCAAGAGTTAGTACTTTATATTCTCTTAGTTCATTTTATATACTACACGTACCAGCCTGTTCCTTCGTTGTTGTATACTTGTTCTGGATTGGTTAATTCTTTGATAACTCCACAATGCACCTATTTTCTCAGTTACTCTTTCCATTATGTCTTGTCCGAATTGGCTACTCTCCACTGTTTCCTGAAACTTGACTTAAGTTTCTTGTTAACAAGATCAAACCTTTTAATTTGTCTTCTCTTTCCTTCCCCTGGACAAAACAGGTGAGATTATTCGCCCTTATAAGCAACGTCAGGTATATTTTCTCTTATTACCTTTACCATTTACCGCCAGTCCATCTCCATTTGTATGCATTACAATCAGCCTGACAATAACATTATCTAACAATTCTGACCTCTCGCATTATTAACGAGTCTGCTTCCTTCTCTTGCCTTTATTTCTTTTTCCCAATGACTTTATTCCCTACTTTTCCCCTCTCTGTCTATCTCTGAATTCTCTATTAGATTTCAACTTGTTATTTTCTTAATGTACATAAGTATCACTTGGTCAGATGACTCAAAATGAAAAGCAACCAAGACTGGTCGTCTCCTTATGTCTTCACTGTAACCACCAATTCTTCAACCTCTCTCCCCACCCCCAATGATCGCTGTATTCCGCGTTATCGAGGTAGCGCAAGGAACAGACGAAGTAAAGTCGAATCCACTCACATTAATACTATAGGCCCCTTATCCACAACCAGGCCCCATAAAACTTTCCATAGTTTACCCCGGACGCTTTGACATACCCTTCTTCATTTCACCACAGAAATTCCCACGTGCCACCCGTAACCTTTTAATGAGGATTCCTTCTTTATTTTCCCTTTCTTCTGTAAGATCTTCCATTCCAAAAAATAACGTGATTTTTGTTTATCAGCGTTCTGTTTTAATAATCTTTCTAATTTTAGTGCCGTCTGCTTTTCAGTAAGGTTCCTTTGTTAATTGTCTCCCTCGCATCTTTCTCGACAACTCCTGTAAGGTAATTAAAGCTGATTTTTTTTGGGTATGCTCTTTTCTAAACCTTCCACCAACCAGATCATAAACTTTCTTGATTGTTTCATTTTTTTCATAACAGATTGCCTTTTTCCGCATATGCGAAGTAGCACCAGGAACATAACGAAGAAGGCCGCATCTGCTCACATCCATTCTCTAGCTGTCATGAGTAATATTTCATTTCTAGGGGTAACATTATCCTTTCTACAACTTAATGTGATTTCATGTGTGCCCGTTTTCATATTCACAGGTCTTTATTTCACTGCAGCTGATGACAAGCCCCAGATATTGCTCTTGCTTTTCCTCCCTGTCCACTGTTATTCAATAAATTCAGTGTGTGTTATAGGCATTTCCTAAACAACCCTTTGGACATCTAGGAAAGACCATTCTGACCTTCTTCGGTTTTCCGTAGATTTATATTTCCTCTGATTAATTACCCACTGAATCACCTCAGCTAATTTGAAACTATGATACCCATTGATTATATTTTCCAGATTCCCAATTTCTTCTCTAATCTCATGATATTTCATGATCTTTGATTCCTCAACTTCCTTCAAACCTCTTCTGATTATGTTAACATCTGGTCTATCTTTTCTTTTTTTAAATAACTGAATATTATCAAGTATTCGTTCTCTGACGAGTCATTCTCTATTTCTTCCTCTTTTCATCAGCTTTTGTATCTATTTCGTGCGATAGATTTCTCATTGTGGATACTTATATTCTTTCTTCCCTTCTTTAGGTGGATCGCAATTATGTCATCTTGATACTTTTCTCTTGATTGAAACAATTTTTGATGACATAGTTGTCTACTGTATGGAGAAACTTTCCCTGCCTTCTCATGCATGTTGAAACGCCATTATATGTTCTGACGGATAATGATGTAATCCCAAAAATAGATTCAAATACCTCGCATTTCCCAGTCGTCTGAAGGGTGAATATGTCAATGTTACCTACTATGGTGAAATAGTGTCCATTTGTAACCATTGCGTATCCCAGGAGATATTGTCTTTGAAAAGTTCCGCCACTGAATATTTCGTCTGCTTGTTCCAATAATTTTTTTTGTCAACTGACAGCACCAGCCAGCGATAGTAGGTATAAAGATATTTATATTCTTTTATGTATATATATATATATATATATATATATATATATATATATATATATATATATATATATATATATATATATATATATATATATATTTGCGGTGTGGATGTGATAAACAAAGAGCGTTTCGAAGTCTTCGGTTGTGGACACATCTGATGTGTGTGTGTCAAGTGTAGTTGGTGGCTACGTGGAAGTTGAAAGGAGTTGATAAGTTGTCTTAATCTTGACTGACGAAATCATTCACTTTCTGGCTCTGTTCGGACAATATTTTTCACTTCCCAACTAAATAGGTATGTGTTTGAACTCATCTTTTTAAGTATCTTTTTTATTATTCACCCGCTATTCAGTGGAAGAGTAAAATATACAGTCCTAGTTATTGGAGCTCTAATGGTTAGGGTCTGGAATATATTTTGCTGGAAGAGGTGATCCAGGGCCGGAGTGTTCCTGGATTAGATTAGATCATGGTATATTAAATCGTAACAAGTGTCCATGTTATCTCAGCAGTAGGACAGGCAGTAGTGAAGTGTTTGTATAACAGTGGTGTCGTAAGACCCTAAAATGTCGAAGTAGCCGATATGTAACAGAATAACACTGTGTATGCCGTCTGAATTGCCTAAATTTTGTTCAGTTGAGTTCGTATAATAATAATTTACACAAGCAAAGAAGAGATTCGTAGCATATCAGTGCAAAAGAAAATGATTATGCCTTAATGCTCTCACCAGATCGCTCCCCCCAAAGCCCCATAAACATCTTCGTAAAGCGATAAGTTGAAAAACAGTTTCGCTCAATTAAATGAAAGAGAATCATATAATGGTAAGAAAACAACCAAGAAACATGTGACATAGTCCTTGATTTAACCAGGAAGAAGTAAACAACTGGAAGTGTATTGCAGTGCTTTCCTACCAGTGTGCCAGAGTAGTGTCTTGTGTGCTGTGCTACACTCCAAATTTGAGAAACAAAACTGATATCATAATGTCTCACTAAATAGCTATATTTTATAACAGTAGTGTCATATGAAACATATGCTTAAACAGAGACTACAGAGTGGTCACCTACAATTTATCCTTTTTTCAACAATTTCCTCTCGACAAATAATCCAGTGCACATATGCTGATTGCCCAATGCAGCATTCATCCACATCCATCAATTCTGCTTCCTCTTCTATCACTCGATCTGCATTTAGTCTTGACACAGCTTACTCATTACACTGAGACTTGGACAGGATATCTCACTGGGGTTCACAATGCCTCCCAAGACCCAGTTTCTATCCATCTCTTTATTGAAAACTCCTCACAGTTCTTTTCTCTCTTTTGAAGGTTCTGTAACTCCACCTCTTGACTCGATGAACATACTTGGTTTTACTGTAACATCCATTCTTTCTTGGAAACCCCACATTACAGGAATAGTTATAAGTCTGTCTCTCTAAGAAACTGGGTGTCCTGATTCATACTTGTATGGAGTACTGTTCTCACACCTGAGGTGATTCTAGCTCTGCATACTCTCTTGACAGAGTACATTCGAAAGCAGTTAAACTTATAAACTGCCCCAGGCTAACTTCCAAACTTGACCCTCTGTATGCCACAATATTGGTTCTGTAGGTACTAATTTGGATTTTGCTTCTGAGAGCTGGCTGGTTGTGTGTCTGCACCATTAGCTAGACCATGCTATACTTTGTAAGCTGCTCTGTCTCATGATTATTGTGCAGTCATCAACAACTTAGTGATGGGCTGTTTTGATACCTGCTTCTTTCCCTATATGTCGAAGCTTTGAAATTCTCCACTTCTCATGTCTTTCCCAATAACTATGACCTTGCACATTTCAAAAGAGGCATTTCTCACATCCTCCACGATTCGGAAATACTTTCCCTGTCTTTTCTTTTTGTGTTTCATATTTCTCTCTATATTTCATTGATGGCCTGGCCTTGATGTGGACTTTTGTCTGACTGGAGCCTTCAACAGATGCAACAAAAAAGTGTTCATTCTAGCACATTGTTTCAACTCTTCCTTTTCTTCTTAACCATAGAAAGTCAAGACTAAAGTTTGAAAATTGTTTTGTTCATGATACTTGAAATATTTTGCAGATTGCTTGAATGATTATGTGATTATGAAGGCACTATGGTATTATTACTGTTTCAGACAACCAGCAGAGGTTCGGTTATTTTCGTCAGGTTTGGTACAGTTGAAATTGTTTTTCTGATGATTTTTTTATACCTTTTGAATGATTCTGACCTTCATTTCTATCACCAGTCACTCCCATTATGTATTTCCTCCACCCAAAACCCTGATTCTTACTGGGTATCCCCCATTATTAAGAACATAAGAACTTAAGTGAGGACACTGCAAGAGGTCTAGGCAGGTCTGAGTCACTCCACCTTACAGCCAACTGCCTGAACCCATAAACCCATCCAGCCTTTGTTTAAAGTTACCTAAAGACGTAGCTACCTCTACTGTACTTGGCAACTTCTTCCATAAATCTCTTACCATAATCCTGAACCAATATCTATCCACATTCAACCTGAATCAAATTTCTTCTAATTTAATCCATTATTTCTTGTCCTATCCAGTGGTGCCATTCTAAGAACTTTATTCATGTTACCTTTATTAATGCTTTTCACTCATTTAAAAGCTTCAATCATATTCCCTCTAGCCCTACTCCTCTTAAGAGAGTGTAAATTCTGTCTTAACTTTTCTTCATAAGTAAGGTTTTTAATTCCAAGGATCATTTTTGTCATTTGCCTTTGTAGTCTTACATAATCTATATCAACTGCATAGGATGGAGCCCAGAATTGCATTGCATAATCCAAATGTGGTCTCACCAATGCAAGATTAGTTGCAATAATAATGTAGGGTTTTATTGCTAACAGTCCTATTAATGAACCCTAACATCCTATTAGTCTTATTACACTCTTTAATACATTGTTGCCACGGCTTAAGATCCTTGCCCACCAGTACTCCAAAATCGTTCACATTCTGTTTTACTAGTAGTAATATTGTCCAGTTTGTAATTAGTGTTCCTGTTTTTACCCACACTAAGTATTCTGCATTTATCTACATGTTGAGTTCCATTTTCCATGTACCCACCCATTCTGATAATGTATTAAGTCCCTCTGCAAATTTTCTGAATTTTCATCCGAGTCAATTACTGCCCCTATTTTTGTTTCATTGGCAAATATACTTAAGTCACTGGTTATTCCCATATCCAAATCAGTAATATATATATTACAAACAATAGTGGTCTCAAGACTGACCCCTGAGGAACCACTGGATGCATTGCCCCAGCCCCATGTAACTCCGTTGATGTATACCTTCTGTTTTCTGTCTGCACGCCACACCCTAATTCACTTAGATACACAACTCCTGTTTCCATGTGCCACTATTTTTCTAAACAGAAGGTCATGAGTTACTGTCAAAAGCCTTATTTAAGTCTTAAGTATACATCATCATGACTCTAACCCTGATCAGAGTTTCAAATACTTTATTAAAGGAGGAGAGAAGGTTAGTGAGACTTGACTTCCCTATTGTAAATCCATCTTGAGAATCCTCAAAGAGATCAAGATTCTCCAAGTGTTCCTGTATTTTGTCTGCTGTAATTGATTCAAAAGATTTCCCCTCAGTAGATGTAAAGCTGATAGGATGATAATTAGGAAAAGGGTAAGTGGATAAAGGAGGAGGGATATTTCTAAAGAAGTGATTTGTGGTAGAAATGGTTAGAATTGTGCAGAACATCAAAAACCAACTGAAAAATCATTTCAACCAACAAACACATGGATGTTCAAATGTATCTAATGGGGAGGTGATAACAGGTAGTGGTGATGTGAGAAGGAGATGGAGCGAGTATTTTGAAGGTTTGTTGAATGTGTTTGATGATAGAGTGGCAGATATAGGGTGTTTTGGTCGAGGTGGTGTGCAGAGTGAGAGGGTTAGGGAGAATGATTTGGTAAACAGAGAAGAGGTAGTAAAAGCTTTGCAGAAGATGAAAGCCGCCAAGGCAGCAGGTTTGGATGGTATTGCAGTGGAATTTATTAAAAAAGGGGGTGACTGTATTGTTGACTGGTTGGTAAGGTTATTTAATGTATGTATGATTCATGGTAAAGGGGAAGAGTGGTTTGGGAATGTCTGGGGAGTAAAGTCAGGGGTTAGTGAGAGGACAAGAGCAAGGGAAGGAGTAGCAATACTCCTGAAACAGGAGTTGTGGGAGTATGTGATAGAGTGTAAGAAAGTAAATTCTCGATTAATATGGGTAAAACTGAAAGTTGATGGAGAGAGGTGAGTGATTATTGGTGCATATGCACCTGGGCATGAGAAGAAAGATCAAGAGAGGCAAGTGTTTTGGGAGCAACTGAATGAGTGTGTTAGTGGTTTTGATGCACGAGACCGGGTTATAGTGATGGGTGATTTAAATGCAAAGGTGAGTAATGTGGCAGTTGAGGGAGTAATTGGTATACATGGGGTGTTCAGTGTTGTGAATGGAAATGGTGAAGAGCTTGTAGATTTATGTGCTGAAAAAGGACTGATGATTGGGAATACCTGGTTTAAAAAGCGAGATATGATAAGTATACTTATGTAAGTAGGGAAGATGGCCAGAGGGAGCGTTCTTCTTGGATTTACATGTTAATTGACAGGCGTGCGACGAGAGACATTTAGGATGTTTAATGTGCTGAGAGGTTGAAACTGGAGGGATTGTTCTGATCCATTATCTTGTGGAGGCTAAGGTGAAGCTTGTATGGGTTTTCAGAAAGAAGGGTGCATGTAGGGGTGACAGAGGGTGGTGAGCGTAAGTCGCAATATCCCCCCCCCCCCCCCCCCCCCCTTGGGAGAAGGAGAACTGTCGTGAGGATCAGTACCAGGAGAGACTGCGTTACAGAATGGAAAAAGGTTATTTGAGAACATGGAAGGAAGGGGAGTGGGGGAGGAATGGGATGTATTTAGGGAATCAGTGATGGATTGCGCAAAAGATGCTTGTGGCATGAGAAGAGTGGGAGGTGGGTTGATTAGAAAGGGTAGTGAGTGGTGGGATGACAACAGCAGCAGCAACAACAGCAGCAGCAACAACAGCAGCAGCAACAACAGCAGCAGCAACAACAGCAGCAGCAACAACAGCAGCAGCAACAACAGCAGCAGCAACAACAGCAGCAGCAACAACAGCAGCAGCAACAACAGCAGCAGCAACAACAGCAGCAGCAACAACAGCAGCAGCAACAACAGCAGCAGCAACAACAGCAGCAGCAACAACAGCAGCAGCAACAACAGCAGCAGCAACAACAGCAGCAGCAACAACAGCAGCAGCAACAACAGCAGCAGCAACAACAGCAGCAGCAACAACAGCAGCAGCAACAACAGCAGCAGCAACAACAGCAGCAGCAACAACAGCAGCAGCAACAACAGCAGCAGCAACAACAGCAGCAGCAACAACAGCAGCAGCAACAACAGCAGCAGCAACAACAGCAGCAGCAACAACAGCAGCAGCAACAACAGCAGCAGCAACAACAGCAGCAGCAACAACAGCAGCAGCAACAACAGCAGCAGCAACAACAGCAGCAGCAACAACAGCAGCAGCAACAACAGCAGCAGCAACAACAGCAGCAGCAACAACAGCAGCAGCAACAACAGCAGCAGCAACAACAGCAGCAGCAACAACAGCAGCAGCAACAACAGCAGCAGCAACAACAGCAGCAGCAACAACAGCAGCAGCAACAACAGCAGCAGCAACAACAGCAGCAGCAACAACAGCAGCAGCAACAACAGCAGCAGCAACAACAGCAGCAGCAACAACAGCAGCAGCAACAACAGCAGCAGCAACAACAGCAGCAGCAACAACAGCAGCAGCAACAACAGCAGCAGCAACAACAGCAGCAGCAACAACAGCAGCAGCAACAACAGCAGCAGCAACAACAGCAGCAGCAACAACAGCAGCAGCAACAACAGCAGCAGCAACAACAGCAGCAGCAACAACAGCAGCAGCAACAACAGCAGCAGCAACAACAGCAGCAGCAACAACAGCAGCAGCAACAACAGCAGCAGCAACAACAGCAGCAGCAACAACAGCAGCAGCAACAACAGCAGCAGCAACAACAGCAGCAGCAACAACAGCAGCAGCAACAACAGCAGCAGCAACAACAGCAGCAGCAACAACAGCAGCAGCAACAACAGCAGCAGCAACAACAGCAGCAGCAACAACAGCAGCAGCAACAACAGCAGCAGCAACAACAGCAGCAGCAACAACAGCAGCAGCAACAACAGCAGCAGCAACAACAGCAGCAGCAACAACAGCAGCAGCAACAACAGCAGCAGCAACAACAGCAGCAGCAACAACAGCAGCAGCAACAACAGCAGCAGCAACAACAGCAGCAGCAACAACAGCAGCAGCAACAACAGCAGCAGCAACAACAGCAGCAGCAACAACAGCAGCAGCAACAACAGCAGCAGCAACAACAGCAGCAGCAACAACAGCAGCAGCAACAACAGCAGCAGCAACAACAGCAGCAGCAACAACAGCAGCAGCAACAACAGCAGCAGCAACAACAGCAGCAGCAACAACAGCAGCAGCAACAACAGCAGCAGCAACAACAGCAGCAGCAACAACAGCAGCAGCAACAACAGCAGCAGCAACAACAGCAGCAGCAACAACAGCAGCAGCAACAACAGCAGCAGCAACAACAGCAGCAGCAACAACAGCAGCAGCAACAACAGCAGCAGCAACAACAGCAGCAGCAACAACAGCAGCAGCAACAACAGCAGCAGCAACAACAGCAGCAGCAACAACAGCAGCAGCAACAACAGCAGCAGCAACAACAGCAGCAGCAACAACAGCAGCAGCAACAACAGCAGCAGCAACAACAGCAGCAGCAACAACAGCAGCAGCAACAACAGCAGCAGCAACAACAGCAGCAGCAACAACAGCAGCAGCAACAACAGCAGCAGCAACAACAGCAGCAGCAACAACAGCAGCAGCAACAACAGCAGCAGCAACAACAGCAGCAGCAACAACAGCAGCAGCAACAACAGCAGCAGCAACAACAGCAGCAGCAACAACAGCAGCAGCAACAACAGCAGCAGCAACAACAGCAGCAGCAACAACAGCAGCAGCAACAACAGCAGCAGCAACAACAGCAGCAGCAACAACAGCAGCAGCAACAACAGCAGCAGCAACAACAGCAGCAGCAACAACAGCAGCAGCAACAACAGCAGCAGCAACAACAGCAGCAGCAACAACAGCAGCAGCAACAACAGCAGCAGCAACAACAGCAGCAGCAACAACAGCAGCAGCAACAACAGCAGCAGCAACAACAGCAGCAGCAACAACAGCAGCAGCAACAACAGCAGCAGCAACAACAGCAGCAGCAACAACAGCAGCAGCAACAACAGCAGCAGCAACAACAGCAGCAGCAACAACAGCAGCAGCAACAACAGCAGCAGCAACAACAGCAGCAGCAACAACAGCAGCAGCAACAACAGCAGCAGCAACAACAGCAGCAGCAACAACAGCAGCAGCAACAACAGCAGCAGCAACAACAGCAGCAGCAACAACAGCAGCAGCAACAACAGCAGCAGCAACAACAGCAGCAGCAACAACAGCAGCAGCAACAACAGCAGCAGCAACAACAGCAGCAGCAACAACAGCAGCAGCAACAACAGCAGCAGCAACAACAGCAGCAGCAACAACAGCAGCAGCAACAACAGCAGCAGCAACAACAGCAGCAGCAACAACAGCAGCAGCAACAACAGCAGCAGCAACAACAGCAGCAGCAACAACAGCAGCAGCAACAACAGCAGCAGCAACAACAGCAGCAGCAACAACAGCAGCAGCAACAACAGCAGCAGCAACAACAGCAGCAGCAACAACAGCAGCAGCAACAACAGCAGCAGCAACAACAGCAGCAGCAACAACAGCAGCAGCAACAACAGCAGCAGCAACAACAGCAGCAGCAACAACAGCAGCAGCAACAACAGCAGCAGCAACAACAGCAGCAGCAACAACAGCAGCAGCAACAACAGCAGCAGCAACAACAGCAGCAGCAACAACAGCAGCAGCAACAACAGCAGCAGCAACAACAGCAGCAGCAACAACAGCAGCAGCAACAACAGCAGCAGCAACAACAGCAGCAGCAACAACAGCAGCAGCAACAACAGCAGCAGCAACAACAGCAGCAGCAACAACAGCAGCAGCAACAACAGCAGCAGCAACAACAGCAGCAGCAACAACAGCAGCAGCAACAACAGCAGCAGCAACAACAGCAGCAGCAACAACAGCAGCAGCAACAACAGCAGCAGCAACAACAGCAGCAGCAACAACAGCAGCAGCAACAACAGCAGCAGCAACAACAGCAGCAGCAACAACAGCAGCAGCAACAACAGCAGCAGCAACAACAGCAGCAGCAACAACAGCAGCAGCAACAACAGCAGCAGCAACAACAGCAGCAGCAACAACAGCAGCAGCAACAACAGCAGCAGCAACAACAGCAGCAGCAACAACAGCAGCAGCAACAACAGCAGCAGCAACAACAGCAGCAGCAACAACAGCAGCAGCAACAACAGCAGCAGCAACAACAGCAGCAGCAACAACAGCAGCAGCAACAACAGCAGCAGCAACAACAGCAGCAGCAACAACAGCAGCAGCAACAACAGCAGCAGCAACAACAGCAGCAGCAACAACAGCAGCAGCAACAACAGCAGCAGCAACAACAGCAGCAGCAACAACAGCAGCAGCAACAACAGCAGCAGCAACAACAGCAGCAGCAACAACAGCAGCAGCAACAACAGCAGCAGCAACAACAGCAGCAGCAACAACAGCAGCAGCAACAACAGCAGCAGCAACAACAGCAGCAGCAACAACAGCAGCAGCAACAACAGCAGCAGCAAGCAGCAGCAGCAACAGCAGCAGTTCCATCAGCAGCAACAACAGCAGCAACAACAGCAGCAGCAACAACAGCAGCAGCAGCAGCAGCAGCAGGCTTCGTTCCAGGAGTTTATTGAAACACAGGAAAATAAAGAGGTAAATTCTTTTCATTATGTCAAATAACAGAAGCTTAGTATTTTTTATTCAGTTGGATGGTATTGGAACAGTTTTTCAAGAGATGGAGTAATGACCAGAGGTCATGAGAAACAGCTGGATAAAAAGATTTTTAGATAGGATGTTAAAATATAATGGTATAGTGTTACCGTGGTGGATGGTTGGAATAAACTAATCATTGAGGCAGCGAATGCTGGAAGTGCACAGAGGTTTGAAAGGTTACTTGATGCATAGAAATTTCTGTGTAGAGTCTAGAACTCTCTCCTCATACCATACAAATATGTAATTAATTACAAGTGCTTTGAGTGATCTCTCAGTACTGACTTAAGCCAATTTGGAAGCCAGGGTATGTGCTTAGACTGATTGTACCATCTGTATGAGACTGGCTTTTGATATCAGTCAATTAGAATTACTAACTTGGCTTTCAGTGCATTTCGGATAAATAGTTGCCCACATTCACATGCAACAAGCACACCTCACCAGTGCAAATTGAGTAATCTCAGCATTTGTATAGTCATCAAAGGTTGCACTTTAGTAAAATATTTGAGTTTTTTCTTAGAAAAATGATATACACTTTTCATGCCAAAAATTATTTGTAGTCAAATAATAGTGCAAACTTTGCTGTAAGATTTGATAAGAAGTAATCTGGATATGAATCATTTTAATAGAACTCCTTTTTGTCATTGAAAAGGAATTCAAAATCACTCATAATTACTTAGAATGTTTTTCTTAAAAGTTGGAATGGTTCATCAAAGGAAATCTCTGTTACTGGACTGTCATAGGCATTGAGGATTATTCATTTAGCTAATTTAGGATAGGCAGGCTGTGGTTTCATTGCATTTACACAGGATAGAGAATGGATGTGAGCAAATGAGGCTTTTTCTTTGTTTGCTCCTGGCATTACCTTGCTAACACAGGGAACAGTGGATGATTATTAAAGAAAAGAAAAGAGGGATTGATAGGTGTTCATTACATCAAGCATTATTCATTTGACCAATTTAAGATTGGTAGGTATGCATATCATCAGACAGCTCTTGACACACTTTATTCCTTAAGCCAATTCTGTCCAGGTGAGTTGTGTACTTCCCAGTAATTTTTTATGTTCATTGCAGCCGGAGCGTATGCTCCTTTTGTTTTCACTTACCTTTTCCTATCAACTTATTTTTTCATACATAAGTTAGTACAAGTGGAAATGTCAAGGAAACCTCTGCGAAATCTATGACTTCATGTTATGTAGGAATTTCTAAAGTTATGCCACTCTTACCTGATGATAGAAATAACTGATGAAAACTTTTGATAATCAGATTTGCATGTGACAAAAGCATTTAATAAGATACCTCACATCTCACCATATACTTGTGAAAGTACTCCTGGAGTACCTCATATGCCTGACACAGGAATGTTATCAATTAAAGGGTGTGTAGCAGACATAAGCATTGTTTCACTTGAGTTGATTTGTATATCATTTTATTAAGAAGGGGATGTTCTAGTTAAATGAAATGAACTTGAGGAGAAATTCTTTGTGCCCTCAGATATTATGACTGATGGATTGAAAGGGTTGAAAAATTAGTTGCAGTTCATAGTGTTTGCTTCAGAATTGCTAAGTCTGCAAAGTGAAAATGACTTTTGGATCTCTGCTGACATATTTTGTTGTTGATTCTCATTATTGTGTTAAGTGATGGAATTACAGAGCCATCAAAGATAGTAAAGTTGCAAGACGTTTTAGAAAGATTGAAGGGCAGAAATTTGGTTTTATTTATTAAGCATGATTTGTGTTCGTGTCCATATAGGAAAGCCTCTCTTAATTTGAATTGAAAAATACAGAGATGCTTTAACCAGAGAGGAAGCTAGATGTGAACGAGTTGAATGAAATACTTGGAGATCAGACCCCAATGCCACACCATCAGAAATTTTCAATATATCAAGGTCTACAATGTAGGATTCACTGGAGTCCTCTCAGAGATAATGGCTAGACATTAGAATTTTTAAGGTGGGAAAGGATTCCATTGGTGGATCTTGCCTTTTAAAAGCCATATAGTTTACCAGGTAAAAAAGAAATTTAACTTATTTAAGGAAATGGGTGTTGAGGAAAGATTTAAAGACTTCTGAAATGATGAAAGTCAGGGCAACAGGGCAAAGGGTTAAAACAGTCAACCATTTTGGGATAGGCTGCACAAGAGCATGTTTCCAAGATTAAAGAAAAGTTATTTTCCCTGTATCTTCCCTCAGCTTTTGTTTAAAAATCATTTCTTGATTCTTTATAGTAATTGGTGCAAGGCAAAGACATCAGTGGTCACTAAATAAATATGGATGGATGGATGGTTACTTAGCACCACCTCACCTTTTTGTAATGTCATAGGCCTGGGTGGGTTGTTATATGGTCACTGAGCCCTGTGAATGGTCATCTGTCAGCTTTATGTGGTTCATCATGTTTTAAGTGGGTGCATTCTCAAAGATGCATCTTTTTTGGGGGGGTGAATTAGTACTTTAATCCTTCACTAAGCGAGTGTTATTTTGGATGCTCTTGATGCTCATCCTGTGGTAGACAAATGACTATTGGTCATTAAAAATCTTGGTTTCACTTCTTATAGTAGTAATTTTTTTTTTTTTTTTTATACTTTGTCGCTGTCTCCCGCGTTTGTGAGGTAGCGCAAGGAAACAGACGAAAGAAATGGCCCCCCCCCCCATACACATGTATATACATACTCCACACACGCAAATATACATACCTACACAGCTTTCCATGGTTTACCCCAGACGCTTCACATGCCTTGATTCAATCCACTGACAGCACGTCAACCCCGGTATACCACATCGCTCCAATTCACTCTATTCCTTGCCCTCCTTTCACCCTCCTGCATGTTCAGGCCCCGATCACACAAAATCTTTTTCACTCCATCTTTCCACCTCCAATTTGGTCTCCCTCTTCTCCTCGTTCCCTCCACCTCCGACACATATATCCTCTTGGTCAATCTTTCCTCACTCATTCTCTCCATGTGCCCAAACCACTTCAAAACACCCTCTTCTGCTCTCTCAACCACGCTCTTTTTATTTCCACACATCTCTCTTACCCTTACGTTACTCACTCGATCAAACCACCTCACACCACACATTGTCCTCAAACATCTCATTTCCAGCACATCCATCCTCCTGCGCACAACTCTATCCATAGCCCACGCCTCGCAACCATACAACATTGTTGGAACCACTATTCCTTCAAACATACCCATTTTTGCTTTCCGAGATAATGTTCTCGACTTCCACACATTCTTCAAGGCCCCCAGAATTTTCGCCCCCTCCCCCACCCTATGATCCACTTCCGCTTCCATGGTTCCATCCGCTGCCAGATCACTCCAGATATCTAAACACTTCACTTCCTCCAGTTTTTCTCCATTCAAACTCACCTCCCAATTGACTTGACCCTCAACCCTACTGTACCTAATAACCTTGCTCTTATTCACATTCACTCTCAACTTTCTTCTTCCACACACTTTACCAAACTCAGTCACCAGCTTCTGCAGTTTCTCACATGAATCAGCCACCAGCGCTGTATCATCAGCGAACAACAACTGACTCACTTCCCAAGCTCTCTCATCCCCAACAGACTTCATACTTGCCCCTCTTTCCAAAACTCTTGCATTTACCTCCCTAACAACCCCATCCATAAACAAATTAAACAACCATGGAGACATCACACACCCCTGCCGCAAACCTACATTCACTGAGAACCAATCACTTTCCTCTCTTCTACACGTACACATGCCTTACATCCTCGATAAAAACTTTTCACTGCTTCTAACAACTTGCCTCCCACACCATATATTCTTAATACCTTCCACAGAGCATCTCTATCAACTCTATCATATGCCTTCTCCAGATCCATAAATGCTACATACAAATTCATTTGCTTTTCTAAGTATTTCTCACATACATTCTTCAAAGCAAACACCTGATCCACACATCCTCTACCACTTCTGAAACCACACTGCTCTTCCCCAATCTGATGCTCTGTACATGCCTTCACCCTCTCAATCAATACCCTCCCATATAATTTACCAGGAATACTCAACAAACTTATACCTCTGTAATTTGAGCACTCACTCTTATCCCCTTTGCCTTTGTACAATGGCACTATGCACGCATTCCGCCAATCCTCAGGCACCTCACCATGAGTCATACATACATTAAGTAACCTTACCAACCAGTCAGCAATACAGTCACCCCCTTTTTTAATAAATTCCACTGCAATACCATCCAAACCTGCTGCCTTGCCGGCTTTCATCTTCCGCAAAGCTTTCACTACCTCTTCTCTGTTTACCAAATCATTTTCCCTAACCCTCTCACTTTGCACACCACTTCGACCAAAACACCCTATATCTGCCACTCTATCATCAAACACATTCAACAAACCTTCAAAATACTCACTCCATCTCCTTCTCACATCACCACTACTTGTTATCACCTCCCCATTTGCGCCCTTCACTGAAGTTCCCATTTGCTCCCTTGTCTTACGCACTTTATTTACCTCCTTCCAGAACATCTTTTTATTCTCCCTAAAATTTAATGATACTCTCTCACCCCAACTCTCATTTGCCCTTTTTTTCACCTCTTGCACCTTTCTCTTGACCTCCTGTCTCTTTCTTTTATACATCTCCCACTCAATTGCATTTTTTCCCTGCAAAAATCGTCCAAATGCCTCTCTCTTCTCTTTCACTAATACTTTTGGATGTTAATGTGCTGAGAGGTGCAACTGGAGGGATGTCTGATCATTATCTTGTGGAGGCTAAGGTGAAGATTTGTATGGGTTTTCAGAAAAGAAGAGTGAATGTTGGGGTGAAGAGGGTGGTGAGAGTAAGTGAGCTTGAGAAGGAGACCTGTGTGAGGAAGTACCAGGAGAGACCTGAGTACAGAATGGAAAAAGGTGAGAACAATGGAAGGAAGGGGAGTGGGGGAGGAATGGGATGTATTTAGGGAATCAGTGATGGATTGCACAAAAGATGCTTGTGGCATGAGAAGAGTGGGAGGTGGGTTGATTAGAAAGGGTAGTGAGTGGTGGGATGAAGAAGTAGTATTGTTCCACATTATTTTGGTAATATTTTGCAGTCATCTTTTTTCCTTTAACAGTAGTGAACTGTTTTTGACTGTTCCTAGAGAGCAATCTTGCAAGTTTTTTGTTGTGAAAGTGTTCATTAGTCTTTTTTATCAATTCCCATACAGATATATAGTTGGGATTGATGTTGCTTGAGCAAGGTTTGGTTAACAGATAGTCTATAAAGCTGAAATATGGAGGATTCCATAAATTGAAGATCTCTTGGTAAATTATTTGTTATTATTAAGGTTACTTTGATGATCATTTATTTATGTAAATAATTACTGACCTGTATTTTGAAATCCCATTTTTGCATTTCTTCAAGAGAAGTAATTTTTTTATGCTTTTGACTCTGATAAAGTATGGAAGATGTCACAGGCTTCAATACCAGTTTTCCTAATATTAATTTTCACATGACAGGGTGTTCGATTTTCATGGAATGTGTGGCCTTCTAGTCGAATTGAAGCAACACGGATGGTAGTGCCAGTTGCTTGCACTTACACCCCTTTGAAGAAACGTGATGATTTGCCTCCAATTTGTTATGAGCCACTGAAGTGCACACAAATACAGTGTGGAGCAATTTTAAACCCTCTCTGTCAGGTAAGAGACAGTGTGAGATTTTAATTCAGTCCAGTAGTGTAATAGATTTTCTATATAAAGCTAAGGTTCTTTTAACATTGTTAATTCTGTTTTTGTTGCGTAGTGATTGTCTAACAATTAAAGTTCTTAATAAATGCTTGTATGTCCTCTCATTTAAAGAAATTCAAAGTTGAACTGTTGCATTTACTATTAGCATATGTGACAACTTAGTATGGTTCTTTCTTCTCACTATCATGGTTCACTTAGTGTAAGGGAGAGATCTATACACATTTTAGAAGGAAACCCACAGCATTTAGATTTAAAGTGATGAACACAATAGGTACCTCTGCGCATAATTTTTACACACTTGGATATTAATGGGGAGCTCCTACAGCGATGGCTTATAGAGCAAAGGTTCGCAATGCTGACATTTAAGAATTAGGACAAACATGGCATTATGTTGAGGAGAAGAGAGTGGTGAGAGTAAGTGAGCTTGTAAAAGGAGACTTGTGTGAGGAAGTACCAGGAGAGATTGAGTGTAGAATGGCAAAAGGTGAGAGTAAATGATGTGAGGGGAGTGGGTGAGGAATGGGATGTATTTAGGGAAGCAGTGATAGCTTGTGCAATCGATGCATGCGACATGAGAAAGGTGGGAGATGGGCATATTAGAAAGGGTAGGAAGTGGTGGGATGAAGAAGTAAAATTGTTAGTGAAAGGGAAAAGAGGCGTTGAGATGATACTTACAAGAGAGGAATGCAATTAACTGGGAGATGTATTCGATAAAGCAGCAGGAGGTCAAGAGAAAGATGCAAGGGATGAAAAAGAGCGCAAATGAGAGTTGGGGTAAGAGAGTATCATTAAACTTTAGGGAGAATAAAAAGATGTTTTGGAAGGAGGTAAATAATATGCGTAAGACAAGAGAACATATGGGAACATCAGTGAATGGGGCAAGTGGGGTGGTAATAGCAGGTAGTGACGAAGTGAAAAGGAGATGGAGTGAGTATTTTGAAGGTTTGTTGAATGTGTATGATGATAGAGTGGCAGATATAGGGTGCTTTGTTCGGTGTGGTGTGGGAAGATAGAGGATCAGTGAGAATGGTTTGGTTAAGAGAAGAGGTAATGAAAGCATTGTGGATGATAAAATCCAGCAAGTCATCAGGTTTCGTTGGTATTGCAGTAGAATTTATAAAGAAAGGTGGTGACTGTTTTGTTGATTGGTTGGTAAGGATATTCATTGTATGTATGGATCAGAGTGAGGTGCCTGAGGATTGGCAGAATGCATGCATAGTGCCATTGCACAAAGGCAAGGGGGATAAAGTTGAGTGTTCAAATTACAGAGTCATAAGTTTTTTGAGTACTCCTGGGAAATGATATGGGAGGCAGTTGATAGAGAAGATGAAGGCATGTACAGAGCATCAGATTGGGGAGGAGCAGTGTGGTTTCAGAAGTGGTAGAGAATGTGTGAATCAGGTGTTTGCTTTGAAGAATGTGAGAAATACTTAGAAAAACAGATGGATTTGTTTTTAGCATTTATGGATTTGGAGAAGGCATATGATAGGGTTGATAGAGATGCTTTTTGGAAGGTCTTAAGAGTTTATGGTGTGGGAGGTAAGTTGCAAGAAGCAGTGAAAAGTTTTTACCAAGGATGTAAGGCATGTGTACAAGTAGGAAGAGAGGAGGGTGATTGGTTCCTAGTGAATGTCAGTCTATGGTAGGGGGGGTGTGATGTCCCCATGGCTGTTTAATTTGTTTATGGATGGGGTGGTTAGGGAGGTAAATGCAAGTTTTAGAGAGGGGCAAGAATGCACTTTGTTGGGGATGAAAGGGCCTGGAAAGTGAGTCATTCATTGTTCGCTAATGATACAGCTCTAGTAGCTGATTCGAGTGTGAAACTGCAGAAGGTGACTGAATTTGGAAAAGTATGTGAAAGGAGAAAGTTGAGAGTAAATGAGGATAAGAGCTGGGTTATTAGATTCAGTAAGGTTGAGGGATAAGTTAATTGGGATATAAGTTTGAATGGAGAAAAATTGGAGGAAGTGAAGAGTTCAGATGTCTGGAAGTGGACTTAGCAGCAAATGGAGCCATGGAAGTGGAAATGAGTCACAGGATGGAGGATGGGGCAAAGATTCTGGGAGTGATGAAGAATGTGTGGAAGGAGAGAACGTTATTTTGGAGAGCAAAAATGTGTATGTTTGAAGGAATAGTAGTTTCAACAATATTATATGGTTGCGAGGCATGGGCTATAGATACGGTTGTACGGTGAGTGGATGTGTTGGAAATGAAATGTTTGAGTACAATATGTGGTGTGAGGTGTTTTGATCAGATAAATAATGAAAGGGTAAGAGAGAGGTGTAAGAATAAAAATAGTATGATTGAGAGAGCAGAGGTGGGTGTATAGAAATGGTTTGGATGCATGGAGAGTGAGTGACAAAGAGGTTATACGTGTCAGAGGTAGAGGGAACCATGAGAAGTGAAAGACCAAATTGGAGAATGAAGGATGGAGTGAAAAAGATTTTGAGTGATTGGGGCCTCAACATACAGGAGGGTGAGAAGCATGCAAGGAATAGGGTGAATTGGACCAGTGTGGTATACTGGGATTGACTTGCTGTCAAGTGAACTGAACCAGGGTATGTGAAACGTCTGTGGTAAACCATGGAAAGGTCTGTGGGGCCTGGATGTGGATAGGGAGCTGTGGTTTTTTATTTATTAATGCACACATACACACCCCCAAGCCTAAACCAGCTACCCATTTTATCAACCATCCTCTTTAGGAAAATTAACAATTGGGTGAACTGTGGACTGAATGCCGCTACCAGGACTCAGACCTATGTGAGTTTGATCCCAGGTGGCCTGTGCATGTGAAATGGGTGGTAATGGTATCCTCAAGAAGCAGAGAAAAGATTTTGGGAAGAGTATTGGGTGTTTGTGTGAGTAGCAGGAGAGGAGAGTGAGTGGTGCCTGGTGAAGGTTGGTTTATGGCATGGATGTGTGATGTCACCATGACTGTTTGTTTCTGTATGGGGTGGTAAGGGAGCTAGATGTCAAGAGTCTTGGAGAGAGAGAGGCGAGTATGCAGTAGAAAGGGGATGAGGGGTTATGGGAAGTGAGTCAGAAGTTTTTTGCTGATGACATCACTGATGGCAGATTTGATTGAGAAACTGCAGAAGTTGTTGATTGAGTTTGGGAGAGTATGTGAAAGGAGGAAGTTAAGAGTAACTGTGTGTAAAAGGAGGGTTATTTGGTTTAGCAGGGCTGGAAAACAGGTTAGTTAGTGTGGTAGTTTGAATGCAGAACATGAGGAGGAGGTGCAAAATATTTTTAGATACCTGGGAGTGAACATGGCAGTAAATGGAACCATGGAAGTTGAAGCAATTCATTGGGTGAGTGAGGAGGTGAAGGTTCTGGGAACATTGAGGAGTGAGTGGAAAGAGAGCTCATCATCTGAGGGTATATTAGTCCCAACGGTGTTTTATGGATGTGAGGCATGGGTTATTAATGATGTGTGGAGGAGGGTGCATGTATTTGAGGACAGTATTTGGAGTTAGGTGGTTTGATTGAGAAAGTAAAAGGGCAAAAGAGAGGTATGGTAATATGAAAAGTGTGGTTGAGAGTGCTGAAGAGGGTGTGCTGAAATAGTTTTGGCATGGAGAGAATGAATGAGGAGAGATCAACAGAGGATATATGTTGCAGAAGTGGATGAGACAAAAAGGGGGAGATCAAATTGTAGATGGAAGAATGGGGTGAAAAAGAATATTAGTGATTTGGGCCTGAATGTGCAGAAGGGTGAAAGACTTGCACATGATAGTGAATTGGAAAGATGTAATATACATGGAGTGACATGCTGTCATTCGACAGAACCAGGGCATGTGAAGTAGCCAGGGAACCATGGAAAGGTCTGTGGGACCAGCGTGTGGATTGGGGGCTGTAGTTTTGGTGCATTGAACATGGCTGGTAGAGATTGGTTGAGTGAATGCAGTTTTTTTTTTCACTTTCTGCTACCCCATTAGTATGGGGAAATGTGAACAAACATGAAGAGAAGGTAAATGTATCTGTGGTACTGCTTTCAACCAATTTGTAAATCATTGCATTGATTACGATCCTGTAGAAAAAATTATTTGCCTCATTTAAGGTAAAACGTTTGGCCATGAGTTTGTATTCATAACTGATTGAAATCAGATGAATCATGCTTTAAGTAGGGTCTTAATTCATGAGTGAGTGAAATCAGATTATTCAAGCCTTAAGTAGCTGCTTAGATTGAGATCATCAAAGTCTCTGGTAAATTTGAATTTCAAAGTTTGATCACCTCTTAACCTTCTCTTTTTTAAGCTGGACGAAGTTAAGTTGTTTAGACAGTTTTCTTAAGATTTGTTTTTCAATCTGAAAGTCATCTTTGTTGCTCATTGCTTTATATTATCTATTCTCTCTTTTCTGAGGTAGGTTGACCAAAACTGAACAGATTACTCAAAATAGGGGTACACCAAGGAAGCATAAAGATTGAGGATGATTTCCTTAGAATTAGAATTGAAAGGCCTACCTATGAATTCAGTGATTTTGTTCATCAGTTTTACTGCTTCTGTACATTACTTATTTGGCTTAAGTCATGGATGACTGCCAAACTCTCTCAGAGTGTCAAGTTGGTATTTTGAGTGGGGTGGGAGTGTGGGCATTCCCATTTAGAAGATACAGAAAAAGAAGATTGTGGTTAGGAGACTCTAAGGAGGTAAAATATTCTATTTATAGTGGGTGGGTTTTGAAGTAAAAAAAAAAAAAATTGTATTTGAAAAATATTTGTGACTGTCAGGAACTAATGTTGTATGTTTGATTATCAGTGCCAGATCATTAAGGAGGGAAAAAGAAATGGCCTAAACTTTACCATGATCATTCCAGGTAGAGCGAAACCTATCTCTATAGTGTACTTTGAAATCCTCTGCATGGGAGATTCTGGGGCACTGACTTGAAGATAGCATTGCCTAATGGCAGGAAGTCAAATAGTTGTAAATAATTGGAGGAATTGTGGGATATATATGAAACATAAGATCAGAAATATAAGGATTATAGACTTTTGGGCTTAATGGCATTTTAGTTAGGAGATTCAAGATCCATAAGGCAAGCAGTAGGAGTTCTTGTATTACGGTAGGCACAAACACTGCCCTTGTAACAGAAATGAGGGTAATGATTCAAGTTAGAGAGCTGATAGTGTAGAGGGGAAGGAGCCTTGGAGAGTTGGGTTTCTAAGAGGTGATGAATAAAGATGAAAGTAAGCTTAGAAGAGTTTAAAGAGTCATTTAAGGGGACCCTGGAATCCATCCAGCCTAACGTGGCCAGTAGTACCATGCCACTTTGGCACTAGAAGAAATGAATGGTGGAATCAAATTTAGATGGAAATTCAAAGGAGGCTGGAGCCATTAAATCTTGTACAGTATCCCTCTCTGATTCTTCACTTGGGGTCCAAGGTAGAGTAAAAAGGAGTGTGCAAAGATCATTTTTCATGAATTGTGTGTGAGGTTCTTCATAGGCCATTTCTGTTTTTAACAGTAGATTTATATATGTATTTTTAGAGGGGAATGTATTTATCTTACTTAGAGGGGAAGGCATGTAACCATCCTCATTATAAGAAGCTTCTAATACTGTATTTAGTAAGGACATTTTCTTTCAGGTAGACTTCCGGTCCAAAATGTGGGTATGCTGCTTTTGCTTCCAGCGTAACTCCTTCCCTAGCACCTATGCTTCCATCAGTGAACAGAGCCAGCCAGCAGAATTATTCTCTACCTACTCAACTATCGAATATACTATCATGGTGAGTTAAGGAATGGTAATTAAATGGGTTGAGCTTTACTTATGTTATTCTGATTCATGTATTTGGAATGTTATATTTAAAGCAGGCTATGTATCTGTACTGTTTTTGATATTTAAGAAGTGACAAGATGATGACCATAAAACTAAAGCCAGACTAAAAGTATTGGTACATGGTGTCTGGAAAAGAATGGAAAAAGATTACACAGGGTAAGTCATATTCATATTCACTTGCCTTCATCCATTCCTGGCACCACCCCACCTCACAGAAATGGCATCACCACCCCTGTGTCAGTGAGGTAGTGCCAGGAAAATGGACAAAAAGGCCACATTCATTCATGCTTAGTCTCAAGCTTTCATGTAATGCACCAAAACCACAACTTCCTATCCACATCCAGGCCCACAGACCTTTTCGTGGTTTGCCCCAGATGTTTCGCATTCCCTGGTTTAGTCCATTGACAGCTTGTTGACCCCAGGATATGACATCGTTCCAATTCATTCTATTCCTTGCATGTATTTCACCCTCTTGCATGTGTAGGCCCCAATCACTCAAAGTCTTTTTCACTTCTTTCTTCCCTCTCCAATTTGGTCTCCTGATTCTCCTTGTTCCCTCCACTTCTGACTCGTATATCCTCTTTATCAACCTTTCCTCACTAATTTTCTCCATATGCCCATACCATTTCAACACATCCTTTTCTGCTCTTGGAGCCACACACTTTTCTGTGATTCTTTCATTACTTACTTGCTCAAACCACCTCAAAACTTGTATTGTCCTCAAATGTTTTAATTCCAATTCTTTTAACCTCCTCTGCACAATCCTATCAGTAGCCCATGCCTTGCAAGCATATAGTATTTGGAATTGCCATTCCTTCAAATATGCCCAATTTTGCCTGCAGAGATAATGTTCTCTCCACCCGTTCTTCATCACTCCCAGAACCTTTACCCCCTCTTCCACTATATGACTCATTTCCAAGTCCATGGTTCCATTCGCTCCTAAGTCCACTTCCAGATATCTAAAACACCTCACTTCCTTGAATTTTTCCCATTTAAACTTACATCCCAACTAACTTTTTCTTCAACCCTGCTAAACCTTACAACCCTCCTCTTATTCACATTTACTCTCAATTTTCTCCTTACACACACACTTCCATACTCAGTCACCAATTTGTGCAGTTTCACACTTAAATCTGCCACTAGTGCCTCCATTTTGGTATGTTTACTTCTCTATCTTTGACTGTATCAAGTATAGACAGTTAGATTTTTAGACATGACTTATTGCTGTAAAATGAAACAGCTTTGGAAATAGTTTATTACTTTCCCCTTATGTTCTACGTATGTTTTTATTGGAGTGTAATGCTTGACATGTCAATGGTGAGAATGTCTTTAGTATATTGCTCTATTGCTGTTACATGGCTCCTTAAATGGGGATAAATGAAAGTTAGTTTCAAGGTTACTTTCACTCCTTCCCTTAGGTTAGTCTTGAGTTTAAGATCTGAAAGAAATATATTGGTAGCTAGCCAGGTAGGAAAGTAGTCATCCTTCATTTCTTCTGATTAATCATGATTAAATGTTTTCACAGCTCAACTCTAAGTGATAAAAATTAGTTTTTGTAAGGGAGGATCAATAATTTTTTGTAAGGGAGTATCAACAGAGAGGAATTTAGCATGGACTTTGTTTTTCAGACATTTATGTATTTAAGAGAAGAAAGATCAGGAGAGGCAAGTGTTTTAGGAGCAACTGAGTGACTGTTTCAGCAGTTTTGATGTAAAAGACTGGGATGATGGGTGGTTTGAATGTGAAGGTGAATATTGTAGTAGTTGAGAGTATAATTGGGGGGCATGTAGTATTCAGTATTGTGAATGAAAATGATGAACAGATTGTGGGGTTGTGTGGTGAAAAAGGACCAGTTATTGGGAATACCTGGTTTAAAAAGAGGGACATGCATAGGTATACTTATGTAAGTATGAGAGTTGGGCAGTGGGCATTATTGGCTTACTTATTAATTGATAGGCTTGTAAAAGAGAGACTTTTGGACATGATTATAATGAGAGGGGCAGCTGGTGGGATGTCTGATCATTCTCTTTAAGGGGCAATGATGAAAATTTTTATGGTTTTTTGGAAAAGAGAAAACAATGTCACTGAGAAGAGAGTGGTGATAGTGAACTTGGAAAAATGATGAGGTTATAAAGATACAAGGAGAGCTTGAGTGCAGTATGGCAAAAGGTGAGAGTAAATGAAACAAGGGTAGTGAGTGAAGGTTTGGAGGCATTTAGGGAAGCAGTTCTTTCATGTGCGAGAGATGCATGTTGCATGCGAAAGGTGGGAGTTGGACAGATAAGAGAAGGTAATGAAAGGTGGGATGAAGATAAAAATTTGCTAGTTAAAGAGAAAGGAGGTGTTTTGGGGATGTATAAGAGAAAGTGGCAGAAGGTCAAGAGGTGGGTGCAGTGGTTGAAAATAAGGGCAGATGAGAGTTGGGGTGATCTAGTATCGGTAAACATCAGGGAGAATAAGATGTTTTAGAAAGAGATTGATAATGTGCAAAAACCTAGAGGATGAATAGGACCATTGGTGAATGGGACAGAAGAGGAAGTGATGAAGTGAGGAGGAGATGGAGTGAATGTTTTGGACTGTTGAATGATTTTGATGATAGGGTGGCACATATAGGGTGTTTGGGTTGGGATGGTATGCAAAGTGAGAGTATCATGGAGAGTGTTTTGGTGAAGAGAGAAGAGGTGGTGAAAACCTTACATAAGATGAATTATGGGAAACCAGCTGGAGTAGATAGTACTGAAGTTGAATTTACTAAGAAAAGAAATGACTGAGTTCTTGACTGGTTGGTAAGGATTTTCATTGTATATACCCTTGCTGAAGCAGGGCTAGCGTTGCTATTTCCTGTGTGGCGGGGTAGCGACAGGAATGGAGGATGGCAGACAAATACAAATAGGTACATGTGTATATATGTGTATGTTTTTTTTTTTTTTTTTTTTTTTTTATACTTTGTCGCTGTCTCCCGCGTTTGCGGGGTAGCGCAAGGAAACAGACAAAAGAAATGGCCCAACCCCCCCTCCCCCCATACACATGTACATACACACGTCCACACACGCAAATATACATACCTACACAGCTTTCCATGGTTTACCCCAGACGCTTCACATGCCTTGATTCAATCCACTGACAGCACGTCAACCCCTGTATACCACATCGCTCCAATTCACTCTATTCCTTGCCCTCCTTTCACCCTCCTGCATGTTCAGGCCCCGATCACACAAAATCTTTTTCACTCCATCTTTCCACCTCCAATTTGGTCTCCCTCTCTCCTCGTTCCCTCCACCTCCAACACATATATCCTCTTGGTCAATCTTTCCTCACTCATTCTCTCCATGTGCCCAAACCATTTCAAAACACCCTCTTCTGCTCTCTCAACCACGCTCTTTTTATTTCCACACATCTCTCTTACCCTTACGTTACTTACTCGATCAAACCACCTCACACCACACATTTTCCTCAAACATCTCATTTCCAGCACATCCATCCTCCTGCGCACATCTCTATCCATAGCCCACGCCTCGCAACCATACAACATTGTTGGAACCACTATTCCTTCAAACATACCCATTTTTGCTTTCCGAGATAATGTTCTCGACTTCCACACATTCTTCAAGGCTCCCAAAATTTTCGCCCCCTCCCCCACCCTATGATCCACTTCCGCTTCCATGGTTCCATCCGCTGACAGATCCACTCCCAGATATCTAAAACACTTCACTTCCTCCAGTTTTTCTCCATTCAAACTCACCTCCCAATTGACTTGACCCTCACCCCTACTGTACCTAATAACCTTGCTCTTATTCACATTTACTCTTAACTTTCTTCTTCCACACACTTTACCAAACTCAGTCACCAGCTTCTGCAGTTTCTCACATGAATCAGCCACCAGCGCTGTATCATCAGCGAACAACAACTGACTCACTTCCCAAGCTCTCTCATCCCCAACAGACTTCTGTGTATGTATATGTATGTAAATGTTAATATGTGTATGGGCGTTTATGTATACATATGTTATATGGTTATCGGGCATGGGCTATAGATAGGGTCGTGCAGAGGAAGGTGGATTTGTTGGAAATGAAGTGATTGAGGGCAATATGTGGTGTGAGGTGGTTTGATCGAGTAAGTAATGAAAGGGTAAGAGAGATGCGTGGAAATAAAAAGTGTGGTTGAGAGAGCAGAAGAGGGTGTATTGGAATGGTTTGGACACATGGAGAGAATGAGTGAGGAAAGATTGACAAAGAGGATATATGTGTCAGGTGGAGGGAAGAAGGAGAAGCGGGAGACCTAATTGGAGGTGGAAGGATGGAGTTAAAAAGATTTTGACCGATCGGGGCTTGAACATACAGGAGGGTGAAAGGCATGCAAGGAATAGAGTGAATTGAAACAATGTAGTATACCGGGGTCGATGTGCTGTCAGTGGATTGAACCAGGGCATGTGAAGTGGCTGGGGTAAACCATGGAAAGTTTTGTGGAGCCCGGATGTGGAAAGGGAGCTGTGGTTTCGGTGCATTATACATGACAGCTAGAGACTGAGTGTGAACGAAAGTGGCCTTTGTTGTCTTTTCCTAGCGCTGCCTCGTATGCGTGCGGGGGGAGGGGAGTGTCATTTCATCTGTAGCGGGGTGGCGATGGGAATGAATAAAGGCGGCAAGTATGAATTATGTACATGTGTATATATGTGTATGTCTGTGTATGTATATATATGTATGTATATGTAGAAATGTCTAGGTATGTATATGTGCATGTGTGGACATGGATGTGTATGTATATGCATGTGTATGTGGGTGTGTTGGACCATTCTTTCATCTGTTCCCTTGCGCTACCTCACTAACGTGGGAAACAGCGACATAGTATAATAAAATAAATCGATAAAATGTATACATTGATATTCATATGTGTGTGTGTGTGGGCGTTTACGTATATATATGTGTATGAGGGTAGGGCCATTCCTTGTCTGTTTCCTTGCGCTACCTTGCTGATGCGGGAGACGGTGGTTAAGTATGATAATGATGTAATAAAATGTGTATATGAGTGGATGGGCCATTCTTCGTCTGCTTCTTGGTGTTACCTCACTACGCAGGAAACAGTGATTAAGTATAATGAATAATATGATATTGGTCATGGTAAGGTGCCTGAGGATTGGCAGGATGCATGTATAATGATGTATAAAGGCAAAGGGAATAATGGTGCGTTCAGACTACACAGGTATATGTTTGTTGAGTGATACATGGTAAGTTGTTTGAAGGGTATTAACCGAGAGGTTGAAGGCATGTATGGAGCATCAGATTGGGGAGGGGCATTTTGGTTTCAAAAGTGGTAGAGGATGTGTGGATCTGGTGTTTGCTTCCAAGAATGCATGTGAAAAACACAGAGAAGCAGATGTATTTGCATGTGACATTTATATTTCTGTAGAATGCATATGATAAGTTTGATAGAGATTCTTTGTGAAAGGTGTTCAGAATATTCATTTTAGGAAGAATGCTGTTAGAAGCAGAGTTTTTATCAAGCATGTAAGGCATGTGTACATGTATTAAGAGAGAATATTGAATGGTTCCTAGTGAAAGTTGGTCTGTGGCTCTGGCAGGGTTGTGTGATATCACCATGGTTGGGTTTGTGGGGAAGGTAAATGAAAGGGTCTTGGAGAGAGGGATGAGCATGCAATCTGTGGGGAATGAGAGGCCTGGGAAGTGAGTCACTTGTTGTTTGGTGTTGGTACAGCTCTGGTGGCAGATTCACTTGAGGCTTGCAGAAGTTGGTGATTGAGCTTGGAAAATTGTGCAAAAAGAGGAAGTTGAGAGTAAATGTGAATATAAGCAAGGTTAGTATGATTAGCAGAGTTGAGGGACATGTTAGTTTGAGTGTGCATTTGAAATGAGAAAACTTGGAGGAAGTGAAGTATTTTAAGCATGGCAGTGAATGGAACCATGGAAGTGAGTCATAGGGTGTATGAAGGGGTGAAGGTTCTGGGGGAGCTGAAGACTGTGTGTAAAGAGAGAACATTATATAGGAAGGCAAAAATGGGCATGTTTGAAGATAGTCATAACAATATTACATGGATGCAAGTCACGGGCTATAGATAAGGATCTGTGGAGGAGGATGTATGTGTTGGAAATGAAATGTCTGAGGACAATTAGTGGTTTGAGGTCTGAGGTTTGATAGAGTAAGTGATGAAAGAGTAAGAGAGTGATGTAGTGATAAAAAGAGTGAAGTTGAGAGAGCTGGAGAGGTGAGCTGAAATGGTTTGGACTCATGAAGAGAATGAATGAGGAGAGCTTAACAAAAAGGATGTATGTCTCAGAAATGGATGACTTAAGGAGAATGGAGAGACCAAATTGGAGATGGAAGGATTGATTGAAAAAGACTGTTAGCGATTGGGCTGAATGTGGAGGAAGGCAAAATTTTGATGTGGGATAGTGATTTGGAATGATGTGGTATACTGGGGTTGATGTACTGTCAGTAGAATAAAAAAGGGCATATGAAGCACTTGTGGTAAACTATGAAAAGGTGTGGGGTCTGGTTGTGGATAGGGAGCTGTGGTTTTGATGCACTACACATGACATATAGAGAATGGATGTGAGTGGATGCATCCTTTCTTTGTCTGTTCCTGGTTTTATCTCAAAAATGAGGGGAAAAAGCAATCAAGCATTAAAAAAAGCTGTATTTGGTTAGGATATGATGAATGATAAGGTGAACAGTACTTCAGAGGTCCAAAGCTCATTATATGAATTATCAATTTTATTGTAGTTAACAAAAAATGTATTTGTAGATTTTGTTTTATCATAGATTCCTTTTTTTAATTCATTGTTCTTTTACAGAGACAGCAGAATATGCCTCCAATCTTCTTGTTTGTTGTGGACACCTGTGTGGATGAAGAAGAGCTGGGAGCCCTGAAGGAGTCTATAACTATGTCTCTGTCTCTCATGCCAGCAAATGCACTTGTTGGTCTTATCACCTTTGGTCGCCACATCCATGTAGGTTAATTGTGATTTATGTTATCTTGAAATATTATTGGGATAGATTATATTGTTAGTTGTTTATTGAAATGCTTTGGATAAAGTAAGCACAGTTTTTTGGCCAAAATGTCACAGTATGACAATAACACTTAGATTTCTACTGTGCCCATCCTGAATTTGAGGTATCATTAAGTTTATCATAGTTGGCATTCAGAATTTAATGAAAATTAGGAGGACAGAGATGTACATGGTTGCTTTTATAATAGTTCAGATTTCATAACAGAATGTATTGAACTGTTATGAAGTAATGAAGATAATTTTTTCTGTGCATTGCCATTTTTGCTTTCATGATTGTGAAAGATATATTAATCCTTTCATGGTGGTCAACAACCAAAAAAGTCTGTCACAGTATGAAAGACTTTGCAATTATAGATGAGCTATCTATCTGTCTGTACCTCTGAAGCTTGTTCCCAACTGGAACTCCCTCGAGGGGGTAGCCATGGAAATAGTCTCCTTAACCAGTGAACGCCAATGCCTCTTCTTATCCTTTTGTGCTTCACCCTTAACAGACCATTGGCACTGGGCAGGTCTTTATCAGTGTTTGCAGAGGCTCCTACCCAATGTTGCCACTGACTGCTACTTAATGCTCTTGCCTAATCTTCCTAGTACATTAGCATTCTAGATTGATAGAAATTACATTGAAAATTATGTAAATGCCTTTATTTTGGCATAATTTACATCTGAGTGGGGGTGGAAGGAAGTGTGGATGACATGTCTGACAGCCCCTGATAAGTAGTAAGGCAAAGGGTGTGATAAAAAGTAGATTGTGGTTGAGAGAGGTGAGGAGGGTGTACTGAAATGGTCTGGAAATAGGGAGAGAATAAGTGAGATGTAGTGTAGCAGTTAGCGTTGCTGCCTGTGATGCATTCATGGGCCGCCCAGGGTCAGGCACATAGGTTCCAATCCTGGATAAGGCAGTCCGTTCACAGTCTACCCAGTTATTCATTCTCCCATAGGGATTGGTCTATAGAATGGGTACCTGTGTGTGAGAAATACTTAGAAAAACAGATGGATTTGTATGTGGCATTTATGAATCTGGAGAAGGCATATGATAGGATTGATAGAGATACATTCAGGAAGGTCTTAAGAATATATGGTGTGTGAGGTAAACTGCTAGAGGCAGCGAGAAGTTTTTATCAAGTTTCTAAGGCATATGTATGAGTAGAAAGAGAGGAGGATGTTTGGTTCCCAGTGAAGGTCAGTCTGCAGCAGGGGTGTGTGATATCACCATGGTTTGATTTGTTTATGGATGGGGTGGTTGGGGAGGTAAATGATAGAGTTTTGGAAAAAGGTGTGAGTATGCAGTCTGTTGGGGGTGAGAGAACCTAGGAAGTGAGTCAGTTGTTGTTTGCCAGTGATACAGCTCTAGTGGCTGATTCAAGTGAGAAACTGCAGAAGTTGGTGACTGAGTTTGGAAAAGTGTGTAAAAGGAGAAAGTTGAGAGTAAATGTGAATAAGAGTAAGGTTAAGGGACAAGTTAGCTGGGATGTAAGTTTGAAAGAGAAAAATTGTAGGAAGCGAAGTGTTTTAGATATCTGGGAGTAGATTTGGCAGTGAATGGAACCATGGAAGCTGAAATGATTCATAAGATGGGGAAGGGGGCAAAGATTCTGGGAGCAATGAAAATTGTGTGCAAAGAATGTTATCTTAGAGAGCAAAAATGGGTATGTTTGAAGGAATGGTATTTCAAGCAATATTATATGGTTGCGAGACATAGGCTGTAGATAGGGTTGTGAGGAGGAGGGTGGATGTGCTAGAAATGAAATGTTTAAGGACAATATGTGGTGTGAGGTGGTTTGATCGAGTAAGTAATGAAAGGGTAAGAGAGATGTGTGGTAATAGAAAGAGTGTGGTTGAGAGAGCAGAAGAGGGTTAGCTGAAATAGTTTAGACATATGGAGAGAATGAGTGAGGAAAGATTGACAAAGAGGATATATGTGTCAGAGGTGGAGGGAACAAGGAGAAGCGGTAGACCAAATTGGAGCTGGAAGGATGGAGTGAAAAAGATTTTGAGTGATCAGGGCCTGAGCATACAGGAGGGTGAAAGGCGTGTGAGGTATAGAGTGAATTGGAACGATGTGGTATACAGGGTTGACCTGCTGTCAGTGGATTTAAACAGGGCATGTGAAGCGTCAGGTAAACCATGAAAAGTTTTGTAGGGCCTGGATGTGGAAAGGGAGCTGTGGTTTTGGTGCATTACACATGAGAGCTAGAGACTGAGTGTGAACGAATGTGTCCTTTTTTGTCTTTTCCTGGCACTACCTTGCCTGGGAAGGGGGGGGATACTATTTCATGTGTGGCTGGGATGGTGACAGGAATGGATGAAGGCAGCAAGTATGAATTATGTACATGTGTATATATGTATATGTCTGTGTGTGTATATGTATGTATACATTGAAATGTATGTATGTATATGTGCAGTGTGGGCTTATATGTATATACATGTGTATGTGGGTTGGTTGGGCCATCCTTTTGTCTGTTTCCCTGTGCTACCTCACTAATGCAGGAGATGACAATTAAGTATAATAGAAGATAAATATTATTTTATATTTATTAGGTAACACAAGGAAACAGACGAAAGAATGGCCCACCCCTTCCACATACACATGTATATATATAAATGCCCACACACACACACACACACACATGCATACCTATACATTTCAATGTATTTATTTATTTTATTATACTTCTTCACTGTCTCCCACATTAGCGAGGTAGCGCAAGGAAACAGACGAAAGAATGGCCCAACCCACCCGCATACACATGTATATACATACATGTCCACACACACACATATACATACCTATGCATCTCAACGTATGCATATATATACACTCACAGGCATATACAAATATACACATGTACATAATTCATACTGTCTGCCCTTATTTATTCCCGTCGCCACATATACATATACATACACAGACATATACATATATGCACATGTACATAATTCATACATCCAGCCTTCATCCATTCCTGCCGCCACCCCGCCACACATAAAATGACACCCCCCTCTTTCCTCACTCATTCTCTCCATGTGACCAAACCATTTCAATACACCATCTTCTGTTTTCTCTACCACACTCTTTTTATTACCACACATCTCTTACCCTTTCATTACTTACTCACTCAAACCACCTCGCACCACATACTGTCCTCAAGATGGGTGATTATTGGTGCCTATGCACCTGGTCATGAGAAGAAAGAACATGTGAGGCAAGTGTTTTGGGAGCAGCTTTGATGCATGAGACTAGGTTATAGTGATGGGTGATTTGAATGCAAAGGTGAGTAATGTGGCAGTTGAGGGTATGATTGGTGTACATGGGGTGTTCAGTGTTGTGAATGGAAATGGGGAAGAGTTTGTAGCTTTGTGTGCTGAAAAAGGACTGGTGATTGGGAATACCTGGTTTAAAAAGAGATATACATAAGTATACATATGTAAGTAGGAGAGATGGCCAGAGAGCATTATTGGATTACACTTTAATTGATAGGCACATGAAAGAGAGACTTTTGGATGTTAATGTGCTGAGAGGGGCAACTGGATGTATGTTTGATCGTCATCTTGTGGAGGCGAAGGTAAAGATTTGTAAAGGTTTTCAGAAAAGAAGAGAGAATGTTAGTGTGAAGAGAGTTGTGAGAGTAAGTGAGCTTGGAAAGGAGACTTGTGTGAGGAAGTACCAGGAGAGATTGAGTGCAGAATGGAAAAGTTTAGAGCAAATGACGTAAGGGGAGTGGGGAAGGAATGGGATGTATTTAGGGAACTGGTGATGGCTTGCACAAAAGATGCCTGTGGCATGAGAAAGATGAGAGGTGGGCAGATTAGAAAGGGTAGTGAGTGGTGGGATGAAGAAGTAAGATTGTTAGTGAAAGAGAGAGAGGCGCTTGTATGATTTTTTGCAGGGAAATAGTGCAGTTGACTGGGAGATGTATGAAAGAAAGAGGCAGAAGGTCAAGAGAAAGGTGCAAGGGGTGAAAAAGAGGGCAAATGAGAGTTGGGGTGAGAGAGTATCATTAAATTTTAGGGAGAATAAAAAGATGTTTTGGAAGGAAGTAAATAACAAGAGAACAAATGGGAACATCGGTGAAGGGGGCTAATGGGGAGGTAATAACAAGTAGTGGTGAAGTGAGAGGGAGATGGAGTGAGTATTTTGAAGGTTTGTTGAATGTGTTTGGTGATAGAATGGCAGATATAGGGTGTTTTGGTTGAGGTGGTGTGCGAAATGAGAGGGTCAGGGAGAATGGTTTGGTAAACAGAGAACAGGTAGTGAAAGTTTTGCGGAAGATGAAAGCCAGCGAGGTAGTGGGTTTGGAATTTATTGAAAAAGGGGGGTGACTATGTTGTTGACTGGTTGGTGAGAATATTCAGTGTATTGGTGGAATGCATGCATAGTGCCATGTTATAAAGGCAAAGGAGATAAAGGTGAGTGTTCAAATTACATAGGTATAAGTTTGTTGAGTATTCCTGGGAAATTGTATGGGAGGGTATTGATTGAGAGGGTGAAGGCATGTACAGAGCATCAGATTAGGGAAGAGCAGTGTGGTTTCAGAAGTGGTAGAGGATGTGTGGATCAGGTGTATGCTTTGAAGAATGTATGTGAGAAATACTTAGAAAAGCAAATGGATTTGTATGTAGCATTTATGAATCTGGAGATGGCATATGATAAAGTTGATAGAGATGATTTGTGGAAGGGATTGAGAGTATATGGTGGACAGTTTTTATCGAGGATGTTAAGCATGTCTACGAGTAGGAAGAAAGGAAAGTGATTGGTTCCCAGTGAATGTTGGTTTGCGGCAGGGGTGTGTGATGTCTCCATGGTTGTTTAATTTGTTTATGAATGGGTTTGTTAGGGTGGTGAATGCAAGAGTTTTGGAGAGAATGGCAAGTATGCAGTCTGTTGTGGATGAGAGAGCCTGGGAAGCGAGTCAGTTGTTGTTCGCTGATAATGCAGCGCTGGTGGCTGATTCATGTGAGAAACTGCAGAAGCTGGTGACTGAGTTCAGTAAAATGTGTGAAAGAAGAAAGCTGAGAATAGATGTGAATAAGAGCAAGGTTATTAGGTACAGTAGGGTTGAGGAACAAGTCAAGTGGGAGGTAAGCTTGAATGGAGGAAAAACTGGAGGAAGTGAAGTGTTTTAGATATCTGGGAGTGGATTTACCAGTGGATGGAACCATGGAAGCAGAAGCGAGTCACAGGGTGGGGGTGGGGGCGAGGGTTCTGGGAGCGTTGAAGAATGTGTTGAGGGTGAGAACTTTATCTCGGAAAGCATAAATGGGTATGTTGGAAGGCATATTGGTTCCGAGGCATGGGCTATAATAGGGTTGTGCGGAGGAGCGTGGATGTGTCGGAAACGAGATGTCTGAGGACAATATGTGGTGTGAGGTGGTTTGATCGAGTAAGTAATGAAAGGTAAGAGGGTGTATTGAAATGGTTTGGTCACATGGAGAGAATGAGTGAGGAAAGATTGACAAAGAGGATATATGTGTCAGAGGCCGCCACCCCGTCACACATGAAATGACACCCCCCCCCTCCCCTCATGTGCACGCAAGGTAGCGCTAGGAAAGGACAACCAAGGCCAAATTCGTCCACACTCAGACTCTAGCTGTCATGTGTAATACACCGAAACCACAGCTCCCTTTCTACAGGGTTGAAATATATATATGTAATATATATTTATCCCTAAGGTAGGGGAGAAAGAATTTTACTTTTGTATTCCCTGCATGTTGTGGAAGATGACTTAAGGGAGAGGGAGCAGGGGGCTGGAACTGCTCTTCTTCACGTATTTGAGTTTCTAAAAGAGGAAACAGAATTAGCCAAGAGCCAAGTGAGAAGTGCTCGTCCTCCTCGAAGGCTCATGTGTGTGGATGTAACGAAGATGAGAAGAGATGAGAGATAGGTATTATGTTTGAGGATAGAAACCTGAATGTTCTGGCTCTGAGTGAAAGGAAGCTTGAGGGTAAAGGCAAAGAATGCTTTGGAAATGTCTTGGGAGTAAAGTCAGGGATTGGTGAGAGGACAAGAGCTAAGCAAGGAGTAGCACATTCCTGAAGCAAGATTTGTGTGAGTGTGTGATAGAGGGTAAGGAAATAAATTCTAGATTGATGTGGGTAAAACTGATAGTGGGTGGGGAGAAATTGATGATCATTGGTACATATGCACTTGGCCATGAGAAGAAAGATCATGAGAGGCAAGTGTTTTGGCAATAGCTAAGTGTGTCAGCAGTTTTGGTGTAAGAGACTTGATATCAGTGATGGGTGATTTAAATGCAGAGGTAAGTAATGTTAGTTGAGGGCATGATTGGTGCCCTTGGGGTATTCATTATTATAAATGGAAGTTATGAAGAGCATGTGGAGTTGTTTGCTGAAAAAGCTCTCTCTCTCTCTCTCTCTCTCTCTCTCAAAAAAAAAAAAAAAAAAAAAAGTAGTAATCTTCTCAAGGGACTTACCCCTTCCATGAAGAAGTGTAAGAGTTGAACACCTGGAACAAAGTAGGAGATGTGTTTGTATCACCCCATTGTGCAGTGTTTGACCACCTCATTCTACACCACTGTCTTCTGGTGTACATAGGAAAGCAGCCTGTTTAGTGACAGTTATTTGCTGTAAGCTTTGTTTTTAATTATATTACTGAATGTTGATGTTTTATTTGTGTTTACTTTGTCAGTTTGTGAAAAAGCAGTTTATAGTATTAGACATGAACAGGGTCTGGATTACATCTCCCTTTGTGCAGCATTAAAGGTTGTTTACTTTAGGTTCTGCTTTCAACACTTTTCTTGGAATGCACCCCTAGTAAAGCAAGAAAGTTCTTTCCACTCTAATCCTATAAAAGAGTTTGAGATGTGCTTTTTTGAGCAATCGGTCCCATTTCTACTTGTGAACTAGCTCTTGTGTAAGCTTTTACTGTTAAGCATATATAGTTTTGTCATTTTTTTGAACATCTGCTGTTAATAGCTTGTTTACAAGAAAGTAAACTGTGTTATTTGATCTCTCTATTGAGTTATTGTGCAATATTATTTATAGATCTGAAAGAAGAGACTAATGTCAGTCCTTTAACATTACAGGTTCATGTCTTAGCAAATGAAGTGATGAGGAAACAGTATGTCTTCCCTGGTGGGAAGGACCAAACTGCAAAGACAGTACAAGAGTATTTGGGAGTAGGATTAAAGACTGCAGCGCAAACCCAGGTATATTTTGATAAATGCATAATTAACAGTTCTCATCAATGTCTCAATATACCAGGATGCATGTCTTTGCAAGCTTATGGTGGGATAATGTGAGAATTAAAAGAAAATGTAATTACAGAATGTATTATAATGATTGTTGCTTATTTTAGATTTGCCCATTCAATTGGAAAATAATTGAAACATTATCTTAGCCTCACCATTTTCTCTTTTAAGTTTCATGTTGATTTTTAAGTTCAGTCAAGTTGTGGGTCTATAACTGGTTTTTGTTTAAAAGGACTATTGCATTTTTTGGTGATAGATAATAGTTCACTCTTTCATATCTTTAAACAAGCTGTTTATGAAATTATTAGATGTAATTTAAATGATTTTACCACCAAAACTTCACCATATGTGGCACATTGTTTGCAGATACAGTTGAGTAAGAAAATGATGCATGTATTGGTTATGTCTCATTCTATGTTCTGGTACTGTGTATGATTGTGGGTCTCAAGGTGAATTATGTGAAGCCTTTGGCATGCATGCTACCAATGCCACGTGCCTCTTCAAACATGGTGTTTGCTTTGATGCTGTTGTTTAACCCATTGTTCTAGGCAGTGCTGTTTTGGATAATGGCATCCCCTCCAAGTGTCATACAAGTGTATCTTCCTAGCAAGAACCCCACAAAGAAATCTAAGAACATAATGCTCATTGCCATTTTTCAGAAACTTGGATGACTAGAATGGTAACTGGCCCACAGTGATTGGTTTATTCTGTAACATTAGCAAGTCCAGCGAGTGGTCAGTAAGATGGAATGCCAAAAAGATGAAAAACTCAGTGTCAGTTTACTTCACTATCAGGAGACTTAATGTGCAGTGAGATAACCTTGGATAGAGCAGATGGAGAGGTTATTAGGACTGTTTGCAAGATGCTTTAGTAACTTCAAACCAGATGTCTTCATTTCATAGGCTGTGACATATGTAAACGACTCAAGTGGATAGAATAGTTAGCCTTGGTCAAAATGTTGGGTTCAAGGAGATAGAGGAGTATGTGTTTTGTATTCCATGAACAGGATATTTCTGTGGAGGACTTAATGGAGTTGACAAAAGTAAGGAGAGCAAAATGGTGTCAAAACCAGCTGACCATGAAGGGTTTGGTTCACTTATTTATGCTAGCCAACTGGCTGGTTTAGAATAGCAAATATGGATTCTGTAGTGGGAGGGGTTTAACATCCCCCTCTAGTAACTACTAGGTTTACAGAGAGAAGCTGCACATTTCAAAGCAGTCCACCTTAACTCTATTTCAAGGTCTTCCCAACACCAAGTGGTCTCAGCACCTCCACTGCTTGTGCTAACACACCGGTCTGCTATTTGAAACCTGCTCTTGTTACATCAGTATACATGCGAGCACATTAGTGCCTTTTGACGTATGAAGTTCATTGCAACATCCCCCATTTTTGTTTGGTATGATGCTGCTGCTGCCTACTGATAACCCTGATCAATTAATGAGTGCTCCACACTTGCCCCACATCCTGTCTAATGGTGCATAAATGGCTGCCTATATTGGTGAGTATCTATTTGTAGTCTCACATAATTGATCAGTATTTTTCTTATTATGTTTGCTCTGTCACTTTGAAATTGAGTGTGGAGAATAGGGTCCTGAACATAACCTTCCATATAAGAGAAGTTTATCAGAAATGAGTTCACTGGAGGCATCATTTTCTGGTAATGCTTTCCTTATTTAAAGGTATGGAAGAATGAAAATAGTGATTCATGGAAATTTACAAAAATTAGTAAATGGGAAATTAGGGAAGGTCATTGATGCACTTGCATTTTGTCAAATTTCTGTATATGATTGTATTTATGAAAACTATTTTTGGATCTTTCAGATGCCAGGTCAAGCAGCACCTGCACCTCAGGCTGGTCAAATGAACAACAGGTTCCTTCAGCCAGTTCAAGAGTGTGAGATTATGTTGCAGGATATTCTGTCAGATTTGCATCGTGATCCTTGGCCAGTCATGACTGGTAAACGCCCTTTGCGAGCCACAGGGGCTGCTTTGTCTATTGCAATTGGTTTATTAGAGGTAAATATAGGATTGTCCTTTATATTTTAGTTGAATACAGTTGTTAGATATCAAGATACTGGTAAGTTTTCAGATGATTATTTTTCACTGTTTTCAGTTTAGTTTGACCCTTAAGCCATAAAGAATATCTCAAATCTCCAGGTGTTAGAAAGGTCTTGACCTCCTATCTTATTGGTGTGGTAAATGCCTTTCTTTCATTGTTAACCCCCTGATAGGTGGTTAAAAGAATGATTCAGCCTAGGTCTGCACTCTGCCAGGCTACAGTCATCTCTCGGTGATGACATAATTGTACCCTGGTCATCCCCCAGATGGACTTCATTACTCTTCAGAACATGAAGCAGGCTGGCTGTGGCTTGCTGGCTTCAATAATCCTAACTGGCTATCTATATATACCAGTTGGAACTTCCTCAAAGGGGTGGCCTCAGTAACAGGGTCTCCGTTATTAAAAAAAATGCCAGTGCCGCTTCGTAGCCTTTAGTGCCTCACCCATAGTAGGCCACTGGCACAGGGCAAGTCTAGCACTGTTTGCAGAGTCTCCTGCCTAATGTTCCTAATAACTTTTTCAGTGTAAAGCTCCTACCTATTACTTCTACCTAATGTTTCTACCTATTGTAGGGGGTGACTGTGTTGTTGATTGGTCGGTAATGATATTCATTGTATGTATAGATCATGGTGAAGTGCCTGAGGATTGGCAGAATGCATGAATAGTATCATTGTAGTAAGGCAAAGGGGATAAAGTTGAGCGTTCAAACTACAGAGGCATAAGTTTGTTGAGTATTCCTGAAGAGATGTATGTGAGGGTATTGGCTGAGAGGGTGAAGACATGTACAGAGTATCAGAATGGGGAGGAGCAGTATGGTTTTAGAAGTGGTAGAGGATGTGTGGATCAGATGTTTGCTTTGAAGAATGTGTGTGAGAAATGCTTAGAAACACAGACGGATTTGTATCTCACATTTATGGATCTGGAGAAGGCATATGATAAGGGTTGATAGAGATGCTTTGTGGAAGGCATTAAGAGTATTTGGTGTGGGAGGTAAGCTACTAGAAGCGGTGAGAAGTTTTTTCAAGAGTGTACGTTATGTGTATGAGCAGGAAGAGAGGAGAGTGATTGGTTCCCAGTGAAGGTCTGTCTGTGGCAGGGGTGTGTGATGTCTCCATGGTGGTTTAATTTGCTTATGATGGGGTGGTTAGGGAGGTAAATGCAAACGTTTTGGAGAGAGGGACAAATATGCGGTCTGTTGGGAATGAGTGCCTGGGGAGTCAGTTTGTTCACCGGTGATATAGTATTGTTGGCTGATTCGATTGAGAAAGTGCAGAAGTTGGTGATTGAGTTTGGAAAAGTATGTGAAAGGAGAAATTTGATAGTAAGTATGAATAAGAGCAAGGGTGTTAGGTTCAGCAGGGTTGTGGGACAAGTTAATTGGGATGTAAGTTTGAATTGAGAAAAAAATGGAGGAAGGGAAGTATATTAGATCTCTGGGAGTGGACTTATCAGTGAATGGAACCATGGAAGTTGAAGTGACTCATAGGGTGGGGGAGGGGTGAAAGATTCTGGGAGCGATGAAGAATTTGTGGAGAGAACATTATCTCAGAGGGCAAAAATGGGTATATTTGAATAAATAGCAGTCCAATAATATTATATGGTTGCGAGGCATGGGCTATAGATAGGGTTGTATGGCAGAGGATGGATGTGTTGGTATTGAAATGTTTGAGGACAGTATGTGGTGTGAGGTGGTTTGATTGAGTAAGTAATGAAAGGGTAAGAGGGATGTATGGTAATAAAAAGAATATGGTTGAGAGAGCAGGAGAATGAGTGAGGAAAGATTGACGAAGAGGATATATGTGTCAGAGGTGGAGGGAGCAAGGAGAAGCAAGATCAAATTGCAGGTGGAAAGATAGAGAGAAAGAGATTTTGAGTGATCGGGGCCTGAATATGCAATAGGGTGAGAGGCGTGCAAGGAATACAGTGAACTGGAATGTTGTGATATACCAGGGTAGACATACTGTCAGTGGACTGAACCAGGGCATGTGAAATGTCATGGGTAAACCATGATAATGTTTGTGGGGCCTGGATGTGAATGGGGAGCTGTGGTTTTGGTGCATTATGCATAACAGCTTGAGATTGAATGTGAACGAATGTGACATTTTTTGTCTCTTTTCCTGGCACTACCTTGCTGAAGCAGGGGGTAGTGTTGCTGTTTCCTGTGGGGCAGGGAGTGCCAGGAATGGATGAAGGCAAGCAAGTATGAATATGTTCATGTGTATATATGTAAGTCTGTTTATGTATATGTATGTGTATATGTTGATATGTATATGTATGTATATATGCATGTGTGGGCGTTTGTATGAGTATGTGTATATGAGTGTATGGGTCATTCTTCGTCTGTTTCCTTGCACTTCCTCATTGACTGGGGAAACGGTGATTAAGTATAATGAAAATATATCAACATTTCCAAAATTATTGATACTTGGTACCAGTCACTGATCCTATTAATACAAGTTGAAGGCCTGTGTGATCTGCAACACCTCGGATGTTCATAACTTCCAAAAGACTGATATATTTTTTTTCATAGATATTCACCATTTCCTGCATTAGCAAGATAGCGTTAAGAACTTGGCCCCCCTTTTCTGTTCCCTTTTTTGGAAAATTTAAAGACGGGAGGAGAGGATTTCCAGCCACCTGCTCCCTCCCCTTTTAGTTGCCTTCTACGAAATACAGGGAATACGTAGGAAGTATTCTCTCTCTTCCCTATCCCTATCCCAAACCATTTCAAAACACCCTCTTCTGCTCTCTCAACCACACTCTTTTTATTACCACACATCTCTCTTACCCTTTCATTACTTACTCGATCAAACCACCTCGCATTACATATTGTCCTCAAACATCTCATTTCCAGCACATCCACCCTCCTTTGCACAACTCTATCTATAGCCCATGCCTCGCAACCATATATCACTGTTGGAACCACTATTCCTTCAAACATACCCATTTCTGCTTTCTGAGATAACATTCTCGACTTCACCACATTCTTCAACGCTCCCAGAACTTTTGCCCCCTCCCCCACCCTATGATTCACTTCCGCTTCCTTGGTTCCATCCGCTGCCAGATCCACTCCCAGATATCTAAAACACTTCATTTCCTCTAGTTTTTCTCCATTCAAACTTACCTCCCAATTGACTTGTCCCTCAACCTTACTGTACCTAATAACCTTGCTCTTATTCACATTTACTCTCAGCTTTCTTCTTTCACACTCTTAACCAAACTCAGTCACCAGCTTCTTGCAGTTTCTCTCCCGAATCATATATGTGTAAATGAGTAGTTGGATCATTCTTCATCTGTTTCCTTGCACTACCACACAGACACAGGAATCAGTGATTAAGTATGATAAATATACAATGTATTCTATTCATATTTTTTTAATTGTACATAATCACTTTCCTGCATCAGTGAGGTAGTGCCAGGAAACAGACGAAGAATGGCCCATCCACTTGTATACACACATATATACATAAATGCCCACATATGCACATATACATGCATATATATATCGTATACATTCATATACGTGCACATACGCAGACATTACATATATACACATGTACATATTCATACTTGCTTGCCCTCTTCCATTCCTGTTGCTACCCTGCCCCACAGGAAAATAGCATCGCTGTCCCCTGCTTCAGCAAGGCAGCTCCAGGAAAACAGACAAAAATGCCACAATCGTTATCACTCTCTCTAGCAGTCATGGGTAATACACTGAAACCGCAGCTTCCTATCCACATCCAGGCCCCACAAGCATTGTATATATGTGCACATGAGTGTGTATGAGTGGTTGGGCCATTCTTCGTCTGTTTCCTGGAGTTACCTCGCTGATGCAGGAAACAGTGATTAAGTATGATAGATAAATAAATATGATGACTACTGTAGCTAATTGAATACCAAGAACATGTGAGGAAACACTCCAGACACAAGGAGAATCTCCATTTATACAGGTACTCACATTACATTATCTGCTACAGCATCAATCCTTTCATTTATGGATGCTAAGGAGTCTAATGTATGTTTCTTAACTATCGGTTAAATAACAAGAGTTTGAGAAAGACCTAACATGGATAAGTGTCTCTGTCTGATACTTAGATAGAAAAACTTGGTGACCAAACAGCCCTTGGGAGTTCAAAGCAGCTGGTAGAGGAGAGGACAGACTTCCATTAATATATTGTACTGTCTTTCTCAGATTCAGGGAAGTTGGTGGGTACTTGGGTCCTTCACAGATGGCAGAGTCCTTTTGTTTGTTGCTTTTCATTTGGGATGGGTCCTGAAGTCTGTGCTAATGTACTTACCATTTTATGCTTTGGTCCTTTTTAAAGAACTTTATCATACGAAGTTGCTGTGAAGGGCATGGTCTGATCTTGAAACACTAACTTTTGCATCACATGGAGGCTTTTTTTTGCATTTCATAAAGATGGGAAGGAATGTAGATGAGAGGCTCTATTATCTCTTTTAACCTTTTGGATATGCTTTTTGACTGCAGTCAGATGAATATCCAGTGATATTAGACTCAATGTTTGACTTTCCTCCATGGTGGTGAAAAAAATTTCTACTGCTGCATTGTTTAATGACACCCCTTGAGAATTTGAAATGAATGCCACTCCAAAATTGCTACCACCAGTGTGTGTGGGAGAGAACTTGACAGTGGTACCAGACACCCATGTCACCCATGCTGTCACACTGATGTGCACTGAGATTGTTTTTTTTCTTTTATGTATAGTTATGTGTTTTATATGATAATGTTTTATTTATATGTAGCTCAGTACAGTACTAGTTTATTGATACTGTATTGTATGATACTGGTTTTCCTGTCATGGCCATCCATTGAAAGGAAGTTTTTTGAGGATTGGATGATTGGTGGTAGACTGTATTTTTGTGTCATATATATCGTGTATGTATATACATGTATATGGAAAGGATCACAATTTTGCACATGATCAAGATATTCCCCGTGGACTCATAGGAATACATGTGTATGTGGGTGGGTTGGGCCATTCTTTCATCTGTTTCCGTGCGCTATCCCTCTAATGCGGGAGACAGCGACAAAGTATAATAAATAAATGAATATATCTTAAGGTGTTCCTCCTACCTTGCCTTGTAGTATTCATTTCTTGCTTGCTCTTCTCTATTTATTGTTGGCTGGCTACAGTGATGTTTGTTCCTTGCTTAATGGCATCTACTGTTGAACCATGTCTCCCGCCATTTCATTCTTTCTCTTCTTTTAGTATCTTATCCCATGACATTCATGTCCTGACTCCTTCATAGTAGATTTTACAGAACCTCCTAATCTTCCATATGCCTCTCCATTTGGTGTTTTTTACCTTATTTTTAGTCGCCTCTATAGCAGCACATACTTAAGGTGTCTGCAAATATGATTTGATAACCACATAGAACAAGGCTTTAATGTGTGGGGTTTTATATGCTATTACTTGCTTAAGATAATGGAGATCTGGCAGCATGCTAAGTCATAGAGGTCAGATGACATGCCTCAGTTACCTTATTGCATTGAGAATAGAGGGATACAACTTTAGCTGACTGTGTTGTGTTTAGTGATGATAGGTGACATTTTTCTTCTAGTAACCAACCATAGGAATCATCCCAGGAAGAAAAGACCTGCGTTTTTGTTTGGAAGCAAGAAAATGTGTAAACATACAAGTACACACAAGATTTCAAAACAAACTAGCAGAGCCAAGTTCTTCTCAGAAACTTTTTTCTTCCTTCTAATGTCATTATTCCCCAGAAAAATTTGTCTAGTTGACCTGGGAAGACCAATAAAGTTACCATCAGCCTGATAAAATTTGGTGTCAAAAAAACCATCCCCATCAGGTTATTAGTTGCCTCACTGGTTTTCATAGATTAGCGAGACCCATAGTTAATTAATGGTTGAGGAAAAATATTGCCTGGAAGAGATATGGTAAAAATATCACAAAAGAGGATAGCAAGCAAATATTGCGAACTTTCACTCTCAACACCATGGTGCAACTGAGGCAGCATATCAGTTACCTGACTCTGTAGACTATATCATACTGCCAGACATACAATATCCATACCATAAGCAAGTAATAGGATTTGTTCAACAAGTAAAATTTCATGGATGAAGCATTATTAAAAAAAAAAAAAAATCAGGAAATTGTTCTTGCCTAAGATATTCATCTTGCATTTTTCCCACATGTAACCTCTTGACATATATATGCTATTGTTAGTTGTATCGGCTTTTTCCACAGCATCACTCTTACTCTCATGTCAATGAGAAATATCTCTGTGACTTAACCTAATGTCCAATCAACCTTCCTTAGCTTAAGTTTCACTAAAACACAAGGTAGGAAAGGACATGGGGCTGAAGTCCCACAAGACACATTTAGGTGATCCCCTGTAAGATTAGAAATACAGGACTAGTTTGTTTAAGTTGCTAACTTGAAATTCAAGATAGGTAATATAAACTGCATTAGATGTAAATGTACCAATGTCTGTCACTAAAACAAATATTCCCCAGGCATGTTACCCAAATACTGGTGCCCGGATTTTGACGTTCCTTGGTGGTGCTTGTTCTTATGGCCCAGGAATGGTAGTGGATGATGATCTTCGTAAACCTATTCGCTCTCATCATGACATTGAAAAGGTATGTTTAAGGAGACATATTTTTTGTACTCTTTTTATTTAGGCATGCTCTCAAATTAATACATAGATACATTAGGGTCATGATTTAGCTTGAGATAGTTATCAAAAATGTTTGCGCAGTAGCCATTCATGCTATATCGTGATATTCACATCCATGTAAAGAAGGGGTTAAGGAACATGGGCAAAGAGAGATAAAGAATATAGAGGAGAAAGAATTTTTGTAGGTAGTCGTTGGTAGGCAGCCAATGATCAGGGAGGTATATTACCAGTACTACCTGCCTGGATATCAGGAGGGTTAGTGATATCTGCTTAGTGAGCCAGCACTTCAGTGGTTGTCAAGTTTTACTCCTCTGACCCAGGTAGCTGTCTTTTCTTTCTGCCTCACTAACATGTGGACTACTGGCATTCTGTATGTAACACTTTAAAACATTTAACTCAACTCATTCTTCGTAACTAGATTTTCGTGTGGTGAGCGCTATGTGCTAGCACTTGTCTTTTAGCAAAATGGTAGGAGCAGTAGATAGAAGTAATATACAGAAACATTAGGCCGGAGCATTAGGTAAAAACATTAGATAAAAGTAGTGGGTAAGAACATTAGGTAGAAGTAACCATTAGAAACTTTAGATAGGAGCCTCTGCAAACACTGGGCTAGATTTGCCCTGTGCCATTGGCCTATTAAGGATGAGGCACCAAGTCTCAGTGGCATTGGAGTTCTTTAGTAATGGAGACTCTGTTGGCGTGGCCTCCCCTTTGATGGAGTTCCACTTGAAACAGTCATCAGAGATATAGATAGAATAGATAGACAGAATTCTACCTTCATATTCCTTGCTTGGTGTAAAAGAGAGCTATAAGGGGCAAGAGCAAGGGGTATGACCCCCCTTTTGTATTTGTTTCTAAAAGAAGGCACAAAAGAAGTAGCCAAGCAGGGAGTGCTTATCCTCCTTGAATGCTCTGGCTGGTGTGTCTAATTGTGTGTGGATGTAACCAAGATGAGAAAAGAGGAGAGATATGTAGTATGTTTGAGGAAAGAAACTTGGATGTTTTGCCTCTGAATACAAGCTCTAGGGTAAAGGGGAAGAATGATTTGGGAGTGTCTTAGTACTAGTCAGGGGTTTGTAAGAGGACAAGAGCTGAGGAAGGGTAACACTTCAGCTGAAGCAGGAGTTGTGGGTGTGGGTGATGGAGCTTAAGGAAGTACGTTCTTGATTGATATAGATAATGATATAGTGATATAAAATTGAAAGTGGATGGCGAGAGATAAGTGATTATTATTAGTGCTCATGCAACTGGCCATGAGATGAACTGTCATGAGAGGGAAGTGTTTTGGGAGCAGCTTGGTGAGTGTCACCAGTTTTGATGTATGAGACTAGGTATTGGTGATGGATGATTAGAATGCAGAGGTGAGTAATGTGGCACTTGAGGATATGATTAGAGCGAATACTGTATTCAGTATTGTGAATGGCAAGGGTAAACAGCTTTAGGAGTTTTGTGCAGAAAAGGATCGATGATTGGGAATACTGGTTTAAAATGAGAGGTATACACAAGAGTATGTATGTGAGTGGGTGAGATGGTCAGCATGCAAAATTGGATTACACATTAATTCATAGACATGTAAAAGGGAGACTTTTGGATGTAAATACGCTGAGAGGGGCAGCTGGTGGGATGTCTGATCACTCTTGTGGAGGCGAGGGTGAAGATTTGTAGAGGTTTTTGGTAAAGAGGAAACAGTGTTGGTGAGAAAAGAGTGATGAGAGCAAGAGAGCTAAGAAAAGAGACTTTTATGAAGAAATACCAGGAGAGACTGAGTGAAGAATGGCAAAACGTTAGAATAAATGAAGTAAAGGGAGTTGATGAGGAATAGGATGTATTTAGGGATACATTGCTGGCATTTACAGGGGTTGCATGTGTAAGGTGGAGGGTAGATGGATTAGAAAGTGTATTGAGAGTAAAAGTAACGTAATGGTGTGTGAAAGGAAACAGAGTGAAAGTATTGATTTTGTAAAACCATAGAGTGAAATGAGAAAGTGTACTAAATTGTGCTTTGGATATGGGTGGAAAGAGACTGGAAGAATTGAGAGAATTTAAGTATCTATTAGCTGTCTTGGTTAAGTGTGGTGATTTGGAAGGAGAGATAAGGGAGAGAGTAGTAAAGGTAGAAGAGTCATTGGGTCCCTTGATAGAATAATGAAGGATAGAGTGTAAGTTAGGACGTGAAGAGAGGATTAAGTGACTGCATAGTCCTCCCAACTTTGACCTATGCAACAGAAACATGGGCATGGAATGAGCCTCCGAGGTCAAGAATCCAGGCTGTGGAAACGAGCCATTTGAGAAGAACATGTGGTGTGACTAGATGGAATGAAGAGAGAAATGAAAGTGTGTATGAGAGATGTGGTATGGCAGGGAATGCAAAGGGAGTGAATTGTGGAGTGGTAGAATGGGTGAAGTGTAATACTTTTGAGTTTGTTTGAGCATGTGGAAAGAATGCAAGACTGGGACTTTACAAGGAGAATGTATGTTAGTACAGTTAAAGGGGTTGGTGTGAGTGGAGGAATAATGGAGGGAGAGAAATTGTGAAAGAATGCATGGAATGGTGTATGCGAGGGAGGCATATAGGGCAGGGGTAAGTGGAGACTTTTTGCCATGACCACCCCTTGATGGGAGTTCTCAGAGGGAAGGGCATCAGAGATATAGATAGATTGATAGGTAGAAACCATTTGTCTTTTATGTTATGTTTCAGTAATATTTGCTAGTGAATCCTTTCTTGTAGCCTTACTAGGAAAGGCAGTTTTGATGAATGAAACATTTCTCTGTTGTGACCTTTGGACCTATGAGAAATGCTTCAGTTCTCTCACCCACTTATTTTTAAATAATTTGATTGTGAACATCATTTATAAACAACTGAAATATAATCAGATTGTAATGTAAGCCAAATGGTGCCTCTTTTTTTGGGTGGAACTGTTGAGTTAATGAATGTTGGTCATTAGTTATATATACTGAGAGCTGACTTTTCAAGTTATTACTTTGTTTCATTAACTTTAGTTTTTTGTTTTAGCCTTTTGATACAGTTTAAGTGGTAAGCTATGCATATTTTTTGGTTCTTATGGTTTGGCATACTACATCACAGTTTTGTGTCTAAAATTTGATTTTATTTTTGAACGTTTGAGACATCATGCCTCCCTTGTCTTGTAATGAAACTTATGATCACATCACCCATAAAATAAGGAAAGTTTCTCATTACATTTGTTCATAGGCTTGTAATATCTTACCTGGTTTCCCATTCTCTTTAGATGATGTAACTAATATTTTTTTTTTTTTTACCAGGACAGCTGTCAGTATATGAAGAAAGCCATCAAATTTTATGAGGCACTTGCTAAGAGGGTTTCTGAAAATGGCCATGTTGTTGACTTGTATGCATGTGCCCTTGACCAAGTGGGATTGCATGAAATGAAGTACTGTGCCAATTACACTGGGTGAGTGACTGACGTTGGCATATCTTTAAATCCAGTTTGAAATATTGTGATGGGCTAGCAAGACTGTTCTAGTGAATCAGGTATATATATCCGTTGCCATTGTAGGATTTGGTTTGGAGAACCCAGTTTTGAAAATGTAATTCCCACAAAAAATGCTTGCTTGTATTCAACTGAACACCCCCATATAAATGGAAATGGGATCAGTGTTGACAGATAGCTAGACAGGTTTTTAGGAAGAGAATTCCTTGGAAATTATCATATTTGAATGAATACCATGATTAAGCATGGTGTAAAGTTGTAATTTACTTGGGTAACCTTTTGTTTTGACAGTCTGTAGATTTTAGTTATCATCTATTACCTTTAACATGTTAAAAAGAAATTTTGGTTGTGACAGACATGGCATTGCAAAACATACATTAACTTGGAACTTTGCTTAGACTGTTTATCAAGCAGTGGTTTTATATATTTTTCATGAGCTCCCAGGGCAAATGTAAAAGCTTAAATCTTATAGCACATTTCCAGTTTTTCCAAAACTTATCCAAGTAGGTTTTGATTGGCGATGGTATCATACTGATTGGCCATATATTTCAATGTACAAGTCAACTTTGATTCTAGACCCATTGACTGTTATGAATATTAAATGTACCCCTACTGTGGCACTTTTCAGTAACTTTAAAGATTTATTTTATTTCTCTGCCTAACACTCAAAAAAGCTATTTTTTCTGAGACAAGTGATGTATACCTTACCATACCTTTCTTTCATCCTCCTTATTTATCTTGCTCTAAACATTCCTTGCTCTCTTGTGTCTTGCAAATGTTGGCTGGTTTTATTTTCTTGGTCTTTTTATGGTCCTCTCACTTTCATTTATAAATCATCTTACTGTACTTTTTCACCACTCTGTCTACTTGTACGTCTGTAGTGCACACATTCATTATGTCCCACTGCCTTTATACTTGCGCACTATACATGTACCTTGCCGTACCTTAGGCACTTAACCTTGGGCCAAACATGTTGACCACTTTTCCACATTTCGTTTTATTAAAGGCTTCCTTTACCTCTTCTTTTTTCACTGCCTCAATGCCATGACTCCCACCCATAAAAATATGATAAATTTGTCGAAAATCATTATCATTTTGATACCATAGCTAACTTATGGACTTTGCAAGCTTGTCAAGAAATGAATATTATTGTCATTTATTGAAAACTTGTTTCCTGTAAATTTTACATGTTTTCATGTCAAAAAACTAGATTTCACAAGTATTGTTAGAGAAATTCTGATGCCAAAGTAGGAAACTGTGATCAATCAAGAGTTGCAGATGTAGGGAAAAATTTAGACATTTCATGACAAAATAACACTCATGAATGCCCATGAAATCTTTGTATGTAGTAAAAGCACTATCTCTGTTCAGAATGTTCAGATTAGGAACTGCATTCATTGATATAGGTTTCTTTTACTGTGTGACATTATGTGAACACATTTTTGCACGCCTCTTGCACATATCAGTCATGCTTTGGGCAATTAGTGGAGCTGCATTTAGGCCCCTACCATGCTTGATGTTGAATTCTTTGATGAAATTTTTAGGCACATCTGCTTGTTCACATACAGCCATAGAACATTAATATGATTTCATTTTGTTTCTATATATTTCTCTGCAGGTAACAATTACGGGTTTTATTTTTCAGTGGTCACATGGTTCTAGGCGATTCGTTCAACTCGTCTTTGTTCAGGACAACATTTCAGCGTGTATTTGCTCGTGATGAAAAGGGCAATTTGGAAATGGCCTTTAATGCTACGCTGGAAGTCAAAACTTCACGGGAGTTGAAGAGTTAGTATTATATGTTAGTGCAATGTACCTGTTATTAATTCTTTCTGAAGAATTAGTACATGTGATATTGTTTGGTGTTACTGGAATTTGCTTGCATTTGCTTACACTTCAGATTAGAGGGTGTATCATGTCAATGAACAAAAGGGAATACAGTCTCATTAAGGAATTTCTCACTCCAAAAGAGTCAGTCATTACACTACTGATCAGAGTGTGCCCATGAAACTGTAGAAACCCCTTTAACCCTTTAACTCCTTTAGACTGATAGTCACATTAGCTGGACAACTCCTTTAGACATAAATTTATACGAGCTTAGCACCTCTATTTCAGTGCCACCCACCAACTTTGGATGGCTTCATAGGTGACAGTTCGTGATATGTCCTAACAGTCGTTTATCCTTCAACCATGCCAATGGTAGCACATTCTCATGAGTTTTTTAGGAAGGAAATTGAGTCGCTCTTCGGTAGATTTAAAAGATCAGGTTGATGATAATTGGGTACTCGATGATAATAATCTGTTCTTATATCAATTTGAGAGTGGTTTTATGGACACAGACTCTTCCAGCACTGAAACTTTGACAAAGAGGGGGCAGGAGAAGGTTTTTCTAACAAAGGTGGAAGTGTTGTTGCCAGCACCTGCTTGCCCTTGAGAACAGTGGATCAGACTGGTTTTGCTTGTAATTTTATAAATGGTCATAATACTGCTGTTGTAAAAAAAAATTATGAAGCAGCTAGGAACCATGGAAAGGTCTGTAGGGTCTGGTTGTGGATAGGGAGCTCTAGTTTTGGAACATTACAATGGTAGCCAGTGAATGGATGTAGTAGATATGACCTGTATTCATGTCCCAGGCACTACCTTGATTATGTGGGAAATGGTGAACAAGTATGTAAAAATCAGTTTCAGTAGCTCAGGCTGAATGTAAACAAGGTATATTATGTAAGATAAAACACGACCATAATGGGAAAAAAATTTTTGGTGTGGGTAAATTAAACATTGAAATATGGATTGTGGTAACTCACTTGACACTTGGGCTTTACACCTATACTTTTCAACATGTGCTGAGACATCTTCAAAACTAGTGCACATTATTAGAGTGAAATTAGTGGAAAAAATTTACTTGTAAAGTGATTTTCTTCATTTTTGTATGAACATTTTTGAAATTATAAGGTTAAGTATATTTTTTAAACTGACTTTAAAAACTGAGATTCACAGAGTTGGAGAATAGATCCAAGTGAGGAAGTAAGGGGTTAGAGAGTCTTAGGATTATACATTGATAATTTTTTCATGCTTGTTTGCTGTTTCCCACAATGGTGAATTAGTGCCAGGAACAGACAAAGAATGACTTCATTCACTCTCATCCTAGCTGCCATTTGTAATGCACAGAAACCAGAGCCACTTATCCAGGCTCCACTGACCATTATGTGGTTTCCTGACCTCTTTATATACCCTGGTTTAGCCCATTCGCATCAATTTACCCCATTCTTACCACATTGCCCCAGTTCATTGCAGCTCATGCATGCCTCACTCTCCTGTGTTTTCAAGCCTCAAACATTCAGAGCCTCTTTCACTCCATCTTTTTTTCAGTTTCTCTCTTTTCCTCGTTCCCTTCCCTTTTGACATGTATACCCTCACAGTCATCATCTCTGTATGTCCAAACAATTGCAGCACACTCTTTACCACTCTCTCATACATAATCCTCATACTCCCTCGCCTTACTTTTACCATATCATTTCTTCTTTGATCAACTCTCCTCACACCACATATTGTCCTCATACATATCATATCCAACAAATTAATCCTTTCCATATTTGTTTATGTAAGGGCCCATGTTTTTTCATCCATACAACAATGGAAACTGCTATACCATCAAAGATACCCTTTACTCTCGCAAACATTCACCTACCTTTCCACACACTCCTCATTGCAATCAGGACCATAGCTCCATTACCCACCCTATGGCTCACTTCAGTTTCCATGGTGCCATTTGCTGCCAGGTTCACACCTAGTAATATAGATACTTTATCATAATGTGTTGGAAATGTCTTTACTTGATGGAATATGAGATTACAAGTCCGTTCATGCCTGTTGTGAGCTGTTCATTTTAACCCTCCATGTCTACTTGATTATAGTTTCAAAAAGATCATCATCATGGATGAAAGTAAGCCATTATTTCTTTTGTTGACATTTGGTAAACATAGGAATTTTAGAAGGATAAGCTTAGGATTGTTTTCAGTTAGGATATACTTCTTCAGTGACTCTTTTGTGCAGGATAACTAAAACTGATCTTTTTCTGTGGTATAAAAGATGGCTGATGTATAATTTTCTTAAAGCTTGATATGCCCTCCTCTTTTTGTTGTAAGAGTTGTCATGCAAAGTTTCTGATGAATCCAGATTTTGTATCTAACACACATCTGTAGGCCATGAGTCAGAAATGCATATTAGTTTGATAATTAATCTAAGAATATATGATGAAAATTGTTGTTTAAGAAATACATTTTCATTTCTATTAACAGTTGCAGGAGCTCTAGGTCCTTGTGTGTCTTCAAATGAGAAAGGTCCTAATGTTGCTGAGATGGAGATTGGCATTGGCAACACAACTAAATGGAAGCTATGTGGCTTAACTCCTAGTACCACAGTAGCAATATTCTTTGAAATTGCCAATCAGCAAGGTTCTGATGTCCCTGGAGGCCGTGGCCATGTGCAGTACATTACCAGATATCAACACCCTTCAGGCCAAACAAGATGCAGGGTTACAACTATTGCCAGGAAGTAAGTTCGCCATGCCCCATAAATGATCATTTGTATTTACATAGTCATGCTTCTCTATATATCCTTGGGATAGAGGAAAAAGAATTCTGCCATAGCATTCCATACATGTCGTAGAAGGCAACTAAAGGGGGTTGCCATGGGGGCTAGAAACCCTCACCCCCTTGTATTTCAATTTCTAAAAGATGAAACAGAAGAAGGAGCCAAGTTGGGAGTTCTCATCCTCCTTAGAGGCTCAGACTGGGTTGTCTAGATGAGTATGGGTGTAACCAAAATGAGTAGAAAGAAGAGATAGGTAATATTTAAAAAAAAAAAAAAAAAATAATGTTCTAGCTCTGAGTGAAACAAAACCAAAAAGTAAAGGGGAAGAATGATGTATGAATGTCTTAAGATTAATGGTATGAGTTGGTGAGAAGATGAAAGAACTAAGGAAGGAGTAGCACTACTGCCAAAGCAGAAGTTGTGAATGTGTGTGAGAGTGTAAAGAAGTGAGCTCTAGACTGCTGTTGGTAAACAAAAGTGGGGCAAAAGATGGGTGAATGTTGATGCTTATGCACCTTGCCATGAGAAGAAAGATCATGAGAGGCAAGTGTTTTTGGAGCAGCTGAATGAGTCTGTCACCAGTTTTGATACAAGAGACTCGGTATTAGTAATGGGTGATTTAAATTCAAAGGTAGGTAATGTGGCAGTTGAGGGTATGATTATGGGGGCATGGGGTACTCGGTGTTATGAATGGAAATAGTTGGAGCAAAAGGTAGAAACGATAGGTAAAAGTTGTAGGTAGGAGCATTAGGTAGTAGCTGTCAGTAGGAATGTTAGGTAGGAGCCTCTGCAAACACTGCGCTAGACTTGCCCTCTACCAGTGGCCTGTTAAGGGTGCGGCACTAAAGGCTAAGAAGCGGCACTAGATTTCACTAGTTATGGAGACTCTGTTGACATGGCCACCACACTGAGGGAGTTCCAAAAGGGAACAGGTATCAGAGAACCAATCACTTTACTCTTTTCCTTCTCGTACACATGCCAATTATCCTCGACAAAAACTTTTCTCTGCTAGCAACTTACCTCCCACACCATATACTCTTAATACCTTCTACAGAGCATCTCTGTCAACTCTATCATATGCCTTCTTCAGACCCATAAATGCTACATACAAATCAATTTGTTTTTCTAAGTATTTCTCGCATGTATTCTTCAAATGTGTGGAAGTCGAGAACATTATCTCGGAAAGCAAAAATGGGTATGTTTGAAGGAATAGTGGTTCCAACAATGTTGTATGGTTGCGAGGCGTGGGCTATGGATAGAGTTGTGCGCAGGAGGGTGGATGTGCTGGAAATGAGATGTTTGAGGACAATGTGTGGTGTGAGGTGGTTTGATCGAGTAAGTAATGTAAGGGTAAGAGAGGTGTGTGGAAATAAAAAGAGCGTGGTTGAGAGAGCAGAAGAGGGTGTTTTTGAAATGGTTTGGGCACATGGAGAGAATGAGTGAGGAAAGATTGACCAGAGGATATATGTGTCGGAGGTGGAGGGAACGAGGAGAAGTGGGAGACCAAATTGGAGGTGGAAAGATGGAGTGAAAAAGCTTTTGAGTGATCGGGGCCTGAACATGCAGGAGGGTGAAAGGTGGGCAAGGAGTAGAGTGAATTGGATCGATGTGGTATACCGGGGTTGACGTGCTGTCAATGGATTGAATCAGGGCATGTGAAGCGTCTGGGGTAAACCATGGAAAGTTGTGTGGGGCCTGGATGTGGAAAGGGAGATGTGGTTTCGGGCATTATTGCATGACAGCTAGAGACTGAGTGTGAACGAATGGGGCCTTTGTTGTCTTTTCCTAGCGCTACCTCGCACACATGAGGGGGGGAGGGGGATGGTATTCCATGTGTGGCGGGGTGGCGATGGGAATGAATAAAGGCAGACAGCGTGAAATGTGGGAAGTATTCTTTCTCCCCTATCCCCAGGGAATAATGAAATGTGAAAATGTGTGAAATGTGTGCATGGGTATATATGTATGTGTCTGTGTGTGTATATATATGTGTACATTGAGATGTATAGGTATGTATATTTGCGTGTGTGGACGTGTATGTATATACATGTGTATGGGGGTGGGTTGGGCCATTTCTTTCGTCTGTTTCCTCATGCTACCTCGCAAACGCGGGAGACAGCGACAAAGCAAAATAAATGAAAATATATATTCTTCAAAGCAAACACCTGATCCACACATTGTCTACCACTTCTGACCACACTGCTCTTCCCCAATCTGATGCTCTGTACATACCTTGACACTCAGTCAATACCCTCCCTTATAATTTTCCAGGAATACTCGACAGACTTATACCTCTGTAATTTGAAGACTCCCTTTTATCCCCTCTGCCTTTGTACAGTGGCACTATGCATGCATTCCACCAATCCTCAGGCTCTTCACCATGAACCATACATACATTGAATATCCTCAACAACACAGTCACCCCCTTTTAATTAAATTCTGGTGCAGTACCTTCCAAACCTGCTGCCTTGCCAGCTTTCATCTTCCGCAAAGCTTTCACTACCTCTTGTCTGTTTACCAAATTATTCTCCCTGACTTTCTCACCTCGCTCACCACCTCAACCAAAACACCCTATATCTGCCACTATCATCAAACACATTCAACAAACCTTCAAAATACTCACTCTATCTCCTCACTTCACTACTTGTTATTACCTCCCCATTACCCCCCTTCACCGATGTTCCCATTTGTTCTCTTGTCTTACGCACTTTATTTACCTTCTTCCAAAACATCTTTTTCTCCCTGAAATTTTACGTTACTCTCTCATCCCAACTCTCATTTGCCCTCTTTTTCCCTCTTGCACCTTTCTCTTGACCTCCTGCCTCTTTCTTTTATACATATCCCTGCCATTTGCACTATTTCCTTGCAAAAATTGTCCAAATGCCTCTCTCTTCTCTTTCGCTAACAATCTTACTTCTTCATCCCACCACTCCCTACCCTTTCTAATCTGCCACAAGCATCTTTTGTGCAAGCCATCACTGCTTCCCTAAATACATCCCATTCCTCCTCCACTCCCCTTACATCACTCAAAATCTTTTTCACTCCGTCTTTCCACCTCCAGTTTGGTCTCCCACTTCTCGTTCCCTCCACCTCTGACACATATATCCTCTTTGTCAATCTTTCCTCCCTCATTCTCTCCATGTGACCAAACCATTTTAAAACACCCTCTTCTGCTCTCTCAACCACACTCTTTTTATTACCACACATCTCTCTTACCCTATTATTACTTACTCGGTCAAACCACCTCACACCACATAATGTCCTCAAACATCTCATTTCCATTACATCCACCCTCCTCCACACAAAAATACTTATATCTTTTTAACAAGTTTTTTGTGTAATTTCAAGTTATGTCCTCTGGTTGTTCTATCCCTTACTTCCTTCATGACCTCTGCATCTTTTGTAATATATTTAGTTAACAGCCCACACCTTGAGGCAAGTCATGTGTGTGTATGTGTGTTTGACTTGAGCATCAAGGTGGGTGATGGGTCACAAGTCAGCTCGCTGGGGTGAGAGAGGAAAAAGTTTAGAACTACTGATTTGTGTGCTTCACATTTATTATTTGTGGATGTTTAGCTAAAAAAAGATTTTTCACTAGTTGGGCAGATCCTCAGAGTGGCCAGCACTTCATAGCCCTTGGGTTTGATCAAGAAGCAGCTGCAGTTTTAATGGCCCGCTTAGCTGTTCATCGATCAGAAACTGATCAAGATGGAACGGATGTCCTTCGCTGGGTAGATCGCATGCTCATCCGATTGGTAAGCTCTGACTCTTTCTCAGAAAATATTGTTTACATGTACTTGTCTTTTTGGTCTTCTCCTGCCCGCTAACTCCTTCCACTTTTGATTTACAGATCCTTTCCATGGGCCCATATCATTAAGCACACCCTAGTCAGTTCTTTCAGCCAGACTGTACTGCTATACATCTCATATACAGTGTCATATCTTAAACCTGTCACTACTTATAATGTCATTCATCAGGCATTTAATTTTCAACATGTTCACCTTCTTCCAGTCTTTTACATTCATTGCCCAAGACACATCTGTACAGCAACAGTAGTACTATACCTTCAGGCATACCAATCTTTGCCCTAATGAAATGTTTTTCAGTAATTTGAAACATGCATTCCACGACCATAAATTGAAAGATCCTGGTCCCACCATAAAGAAAGCAAAACTGCATGTGTTTAAATGCATTTCATTTTGACTGTTAACAGAAATTTTGAGGCAATATGAAATGCACTGATTTTGTAGGGAGTGAGTTTTGCTACTACACTTCTGAAAAACAAAAAAATCTAATAGCAATAGTAAGATGATGAGTGATTCAGTAAGTATTCATTGAGAAGCTTGTGGTTGCATTCTATTGGCAAACATATATATTTTTTGGATTACTTAGAGATAACAGTTCAAGAGTTGCTTTGAGCTGAAGATGCTTTTTATTCTAAGGTTTTATACTCCCATGGTAGGGGAATATTTCTCACAAAGATATGAGTGAGAAAAGTGTAAAATTTCTTGATAGCCTTTAATGCTCTGCTGTTTATGAATTGTTATTACTCTGACTGAAAGTGTTGAAAGCAGACTTTTGAATGATATTCTTGCTATGTTAGACCCTTTAAAAGAAAAAACACCCAAGATTCTGCAAGGCACTGCCTTATTTTGGTAATTTCGTAGTTGTCTTTGAAACTTCACATCCCAGTAAGATGGTACACTTCCTGTCAGATGCAGTGTTGAGAAACACTGCCCTAGGAGACACTGACCTATCTCTCCACTAACTGCTCATTACATTGTAATAAAGATTTTAGAAAAATTGAGCAAGAAGTTGCAAAATAGTAGAAAATACTTACTTATTCTCAGATTTAGCGAAAAAAAAAGCATTTTCTACATGTCTTGAAGCTTTTTCCTTTTTCATTAAATTTTTATTAAAAAAAGTTTTGTTATTGGATTGTATCGTTAACTTCCAATAGCAGGTATTAAAATTATTGGATCGATATTGGATTTGAAAATTGGGTTATCGGATTATCTTTCTCGAAGTTAATTTTTTAGTCATTGGTGTCCAACACTGTTCTTTCTTAATAAGAGTGTCCTGCCACATTGATATGAACCTCTTATAACACTTTTATATGACATATCCAGGGAAAGAGTAATGAAGTCTTACCTTTACTCAAACAAACAAAGGTCTTTACAGATTTTTGCTCTAATTTTTTCAATCTATTAAAATTACGTGATAGTATACTTAAATTTTTACCTACTTTAGCCCACCTGAAAAAAGCTGTAGGTTCCATGAATTAGTCATGGCACTGTCGCAGTATAGTTTTGTCTTTCATGTGCCCAGCCATATGACATCCAGCATTCTTAGGCTGCTCCTTCCCTGCCTTTTCCATGTCATAGAGCCTCTTCCATTCTTCCGTGATGTTGGGATGAACTTCCTTCTTTATGTGAATGTTACTCAGTTCTCCTATACCCTTCTTCAGTTGACTGGTTTTTTATGAGGTTCTGTCTCTTATTTTCTTATAAGCAACTTTTACTAGGATGTCTTGTGTGTTATTGACACCCCTGGTACCCATCCTCCATTGTAACTGGTTTTCATCATGGTCTCCCAACTTCAACCAGATCTTGCTCAACTTATCCTCTTCTGACATTTCTCCCTTCAAGCTTTTGTTCTCATCTGGAACTCCACTTGTTACTATATGGTATCTAGAGAGGTATGGAAATGGTCATTTTTCATGTGTTCCTGAGGGTAATTTTAAGGTGGGAAAGACAAGTAGACATGAAAAAAAGAAGGAATAAAAGTAACAGTTTTATTGTCAATCTTATTTTCAGTGTCAGAAGTTTGGAGAGTTCACACCCAATGATCCAAACAGCTACAGATTCCAGGAGAACTTCAGCTTGTACCCACAGTTTATGTTCCATCTCAGGCGGTCGCAGTTCCTGCAAGTCTTCAACAATTCACCAGATGAAACTTCATTTTACAGGTTGGAAGTTTTGTTTTGAGAAGAAAAACTGAATACTATTGAACATAGTGAAATTGATAGCATTTGGTTGTTTTGAAAGATATATGGTATTAGTGCAATGCATACAAAATGTTTGAGGGAGTTAATTGAAATAAGAAACCAAGAATAAAATGATGATTTAATGTGGTAGTGTATTATTGGAATGGAAGTGGGATCTTAAAAAACAAATTAGCATGCAAGATAGAGTAAATGTAATGAGAGACTGAAAATACATGTAAAACAATAGTTTCCAAACATAAAATTGAGATCCTCCCCTACCCCCTCAGGTCAGGTAAGTTAGCATTACATCCACTTCATTTACACTAAATAATTTCCACAAATGATAACAGCAAATTCAGCTTTCTCTACCTGTTTCTTTGTGCCATTGTCAACTTTCATCATTTAGCATTTTTTTTTTTTCTTTTTTTTTTTTTTTTGTCTTCCCATCACTGTTTCCTTTGTTAACAAGGTAGTGCCAGGAACAGACACAGGAAAGGCCTTATTCTAAAAAATTTGTTTTTTGTAGGTAGCTATCATTTATGAAATGTTTTAGTACATCTCATTATTTTTATCAATGACTGCTACCCAGCCAATGGTACTTGCCAACCAGTGGCAGGCACGCCTCACAGTCTACCCCTCAGCCAACTGGATATGCCTCCCTGCAGGAAGCATACTCCACAGCTTGATTACAATCACAGTTTCTTGCATATTGCGGGTGCATTTCATGACCTTGAACACTTTAATGAAGTCAGTGGAGATTCTTCAGTGGTAAACAGAAAAAGTAGCAACTAAACAAATGCACTTACATTAGGTATTTTGTCTTAGGTTGTATAGTATATTATGAGATTAAAAAAGGTGTCATTTCTATATCATGAAGGAACATTGTGGTTTCAGGATTGGTAGATGATATGCGGACCAGAAATTTGTTTTTGAGAATTTCTGTAAGAAATGCTGAGAGAAGGGGAATTGTTTGTATATGGCATATATTCAACTGGAAAAAGTATATTTTAGAGTTGATAAAGATGTTTTGTATATTTATACATGATATTGTATATTTGTATATTTATACATGATGGAGGAAAGCTATGAGAAGCAGTAAGGATTGTTTATCAAGAAAGTAAGACGTGTGAGTAGAAAGAGGAGATATTGGATGGTTTCAGGTGAAATTATTCTGCATCAAGCTTATGTGGTTTCATCATGGCTTTCTAATCTAGTGGTAAGGAAGGTAATTGCGAGGGTTTTAGAGAGGGACTGGTTTGCAGCCTGTCACTGGTTAGGGAACTTGGAGGGTGAATTAGTTGTTGTTAGCATATGACACTGTCCTGATGGCATTCTCATTAAGTAATGAATCTGGTGCCTGACTTTGGGAGAGTGTGTGATAGGGGGAACTTGAGAGTTAATGTGAATAAAAGTATAGTTTATGAAGTTTAGCAGGGGAAAGAAAAAGTTTGGTTTGAAAGAAACAGTTTGGTTTGAATGTCAGCTTGAATGAAGATAACATGGGGAAGCATTGTTTTTTTAGATATCTGGAAGTGTACATGGCAGCAAATAGAACCATGGCAACTGGAGTAAACCATTGGGTGAGTGAGAGAGTGTATGGAAGTAGAGGTCACTGTCTTGGAGGTCATGGATGTAAATGTTTGATGATATACTGGGACATGGGTAAATACAGTGGAGGAGTACTGGAGGGAGATAAATTTTAGTGGAAGAATTTGTGGGGTGGTGTATGGGGGGGAGGTATGTAAGGACAGGGATAAGTGGAGACGTTTGTCATTACCACCTCTATGATGGGAGTTCCCAGTGGGTATGGGCATCAAAGATATAGATAGATAGATAGGTCTACTGGTCCAGACTGTGGTGTGTGAATGCAAGTTTTTTACAATAAATGTAAAATTACTGAAAAGGGCATAGTAATTACCTATTTGCACTGTTTGGGGTGGGAGTTTTGCACTCGTGGGTCCCCATCACTTAAGCAATTTCTGCTTTTATTAAACTTACTAAATTATGTATGCTGTCTGCATTAGCCATCTCTTTAGTCATTCTACTCCAGTTATCCACCACTCATACTTTAGAAGTACTTCTCTTCATCCTCTTTTTATGTTTCTTCCTCACTTTCTGTAGCTCTGTCCCTACATCTCTCTGAGAACTCTTCACTGCCCACATAATTTATCTGCTTTAAAAACTTTAAGGTTTTAATTGATTAAGTTACCCCTCACTTTTTGCTTCCAGGGTGGGCAAATTAAAAGCCCTTTAATTTCCATATAATTCGGTTCTCTTAATTTTGGAACCTTCTTTGTTGCCCTCTTGTCGACCTATTTACTAGCTATTTGTGCTTCATGAAGTGGAGTGACCAAACTTGAGAAGCCTATTCTAGTTCTAGCCTTATGTGAGGTATGAAGTGCTTGCTGAATATTTCCTTATCCATATACATGAAAGCTATTCTGATATTTGCCTAAAAGTGGTTTGTCTCATCATCTATTCTCCTTAAACTTATTTCCTGCTAGATAGTGACCTTATTTAAGGCTTATTTTACTTTCTCCCATCCTCACTACTTACATTTTCTTGGGTTTGAATTACATCAGTTGGATGTCATACCAACTTTGGAGTCTTTTTAGTTCCCATGCAAGTTAGTGCAGTCCTCCTTGCTTTTCTTTTCTCTTGAGACCTTTGTATCATCTGCAAACATCATCAGGTAAGATTCAGTACCTTCAGGCAGAGCAGATCCCTGTGACATGCCATTGCCTACTTAGACCCATTTAGGATGTGTCCTTTGTTGCCTTCGAATGAGATGGTCTCCTGTCCACTGAAAGAGTTTACCCATTATTTCTGCTTGGTGATCCAGCTTCTTAATTGCCTCACATGCACTATAATGTCAGATGCTTTCCAGCAGTCCAGTTACAAACAGTCCACCCATCCTTTTCCTTTTTTCTTAAACAGAATTCGGTTTTTCATAGAAATCAAAGAGGTTCATTACATATGACCTCATTTCCCAAAAACTGTGTTACCTCTCACTTGGGCAATTTTTCCTCAGTAGAAAGTCACCCATTTGCTTCATCTTTTCCAAAACCATACAGACCACACTCATCAAGGAGATTTGTTTCAGGTTCAGCCCCTCTTCCTGGTCTTCTATCTAATAGATAAAAATGATGTTTGCCTTTTGCCACTCCCTTGGCACTTTGCCTTTCTCCAGCAACATCTTGAAGGTATTTCAAGAGGTGTATTGCATGTATGTGCATATAGATTCGGCATTTATAGTGAGATTTCATGAGGACAATGAGCCATGTTTGGATGAAGGCCCTTTAGTATTATGAGCCATGAATAGGCGAAGACATTCGTATTCTAAACCATTTATGGATGAAGACCTCTCAGTGCCTTGAGCCAGGTATGGGTGAAGACTCAGTGTAAATGTCTTATTTAGGTTTGTCATACGTTTGGCATTTCTTTTGTTAGCGAGTTAGTGCCACAGGTAAGATCCTCCAATCTTTTAGTAGTTTTCCCCAACTGCTTCATGAACCCTGCTTCAGCCCATTGACTGCATTCTTCCCCATGTATACCACATCACTTCAGTTTGTTTGATCCCTTGCATGCCTCATGCTTTTCTGCATGTTTAGGCCCGGAACACTCAGAGCATCTTTCATTCCATCCATCATGCTTCTTGGCTTTTCCCTTTTCCTTGTTCTCTCCATTTCCAATATGTTAACATCTTAGCCATCATACCACATCAGCACACCCTCCTCAGCTCTCTCATACATTCTTTTTACTACCACATGTCTTTCTAACCCATTCATTCATGTTTGATTAACCTTCTTCACATCACATATTGTCCTCAAATATTTCTTTTCCAACACATCAGCCTCTTTTATATGTCCCACTTTTTGCATCCATATGACACAAACGAGACTACTATGCCATCAAAGATTACTGTTTTTGCCCTTAAAAATTCCTGCAAGTGCCCAGGACCTTTGCCTCACCCACCTGCCCAGTGGCTTTCAGTGGTAGAGGCGCGTTTGGGGATCAGATGCAATGAAAGTGGAGTATTTGATGATTGGATGCAGTGAAAGCATTTTGTGTGATAGTAGTGGTATGAGTGATGTTGATCTCAGTTGATGAATCAGATGTATAGAGTGAAGAAGTGAGAAGTGCATGTATGTGTCAAGTGTGCAAGGTAAAAAATAAGTGCTTATGTAATTTTGATTCACTTGTTCACGCTGGGCATGGTTTGAGGATGAGTGATTTTCAGAAACATTTTGTACCTGCTCATCATGAGAGTAGGAAATGGAGTTAATGGTGATTGATACATCATAGGTAGAAGCATTAGATAAGAACTTAGGCAAACACTGCGCTAGAGTTGCCTTCTGCCAGTTTTGGTGACTTACCAGGGCCACCACTTTGAGGAAGTTCCAGTTGAAACAGGCATCAGAGATATAGATAGTTACATTCATACATACCTACATAAGTGGTTTTAAGCTTGTGATTTGATGTATTTGGATAGGTTACTTTTTAACTTCTATAATCCAAATTTATTAATTTATGATTATTTATGTACTTAGTTGTATGTTTTTAATAAATCCTTCAGATACTCATGTAACACATTTTAAAGCTAGATGAAACTCAAGCTTGAAACAAGGCCACATGCAGACTGGCAGAAGCCATTGATCATTTAAGATCTTTTTGAATTCTAGCCTAGCTTGTGATTTTAACATATCATATCTGTCACGATGATGATGATTGTGTCTTGTGCTGAAATGAATATTGAAAATTTTTTGAGGTACTATAGGAATTCCAGATTTTTTACATAAAGAATTGTTAACATGAGAGGTAATATTAAATTTTGAACAATAAAGACGTTTGCTCTCATAAAGAAATCTTCACAGATGTATGCTGAACCGTGAATGCGTAACAGAGTGTCTAACCATGATCCAGCCAGTGTTGTATAGTTACTCCTTCAATGGAATTGAAGCAGTCATGCTGGATACCTCATCAATACAACCAGATCGTGTTCTATTATTGGACACCTTCTTCCTTGTTCTTATTTTTTTGGGAGAGGTAAGTTACAAACCTAATCTTTTCTGGTAATAAGAGATGACTTAACTTGTATGTAAATCTAACTAGATATATCATCATTTTGTCTTTTCAGCCATTTCACCATTCTCTGCTTGCATAGCATAATACTGTTGGTATCACTGTACACAGTCTATTTCCTACCATAGGTTAAGTTCTGCACTATTTGTAGACTCTACTGGCTGGCCACAGGTGGCAGCCCAAGCAAAAGATATGTCGATAAAACAGGTTGGAGGCCTTGATATATCACTAGTGACCAAGAAGTCATGAGCCTTCAATTGAGACTCGATATGTTTGGGAACACAGCCATTTCCAATTGAGTTATAGGTATACTCTTTTTTGTAAATGTTCTTTACTTTTACATGTATTCCTTTCATTTTACACTGGGAAATGGAGAATTTGAAGATGTGATTATTTTAGATTTTGTGCAGTGCATTTTGTAAGTCGTTGGGCATTTAAAGGCTATATATGTTAACTGTTTCGTTAGTGAATATTGCCTTGACACTTTGAACAATCTGTTTATGCTGCTTATAATTATTATCAAGCTCAAAAAGGTGTTTGTACTGAAAACTGTCTATTGGACATTTACATTGGAATTTGATATGTTTATCATTGAAATTTCAGACAATGGCAGCATGGAAGAAAGAGGGTTATCATGAGCAGGAGGAATATTCATCTTTCAAGGAACTTCTGCAGTCTCCTGTTGATGATGCACAAGACATACTTGCTACAAGGTTCCCCATCCCTCGATATGTAGAAACAGAACAAGGTGGCTCACAGGTAACTCACACCATGTCTCCATTATTGTAATCTTTATCAAATGCAAACTAGTGTAACTGCCGCTTTTAGTATGAGAATTTCATTGAAACGATATGAAAGTATACCATGATGAACTGAGAAAGAGATACATTTGCAAAAATGTTTATTTCATAGATTCTGGATGCAGAGTAGAAAAATGAAAATTATATGGGAAGGTATTGATTGAGAGGGTGAAGGCATGTACAGAGCATCAGATTAGGGAAGAGCAGTGTGTTTTCAGAAATGGTAGGGAATGTTTGGATCAGGTGTTTGCTTTGAAGAATGTGTGTGAGAAATACTTTGAAAACCAGATGTATTTGTATTTAGCATTTATGGATCTGGAGAAGGCATATGATAGGGTTGATAGAGATGCTTTGTGGAAAGCAAAAATGGGTATGCTCGAAGAAATAGTGGTTCAACAATATTATATGGTTGTGAGGCACGGGTTATAGATAGGGTTGTGTGGAGGAGGGTGGATATTTTGGAAATGAGACATTTGAGGACAATATGTGCTGTGAGGTGGTTTAATAGAGTAAGTAATGAAAGGGTAAGAGAGAGGTGTGGTAATAAAAAGAGTGTGGTTGAGAGAGCAGACGAGGGTGTATTGAAATAGTTTGGTCTCATGGAGAGAATGAGTGAGGAAATATTGACAAAGAGGATATATGTGTCAGAGGTGGAGGAATGAGGAGAAGTAGGAGACCAAATTAGAGGTGGAAGGATGGAGTGAAAAAGATTTTAAGCAATCGGGGCCTGAACATACAGGAGGGTGAAAGGCGTGCAAGGAAAAGTGAATTGGAACGATGTGGTATACCGAGGTTGACATGCTGTCAGTGGATTGAACCAGGGCATATGAAGCATCTGGGGTAAACCATGGAAAGTTTTATGGGGCCTGGATGTGGAAAGGGAGCTGAGGTTTTGGTGCATTACACACGACAGCTAGAGACTGAGTTTGAACGAATGTGGCCTTTGTTGTCTTTTCCTAGCACTACCTCGCGTGCACGTGGGGGGAGTGGGGTGCCATTTCATGTGTGGTGGGGTGGCGGCTGGAATGGATTAAGGCAGCATGCTTTCTCTGCATATTGGAGTCTCATAGGATCATTATGTAGAGTCAGATTTAACAATGACTATGAATGGAACAACATTGCCTAAGAATTATTTAAGTTTAAAGTTATTGTACAGTAGCTACCTTTCCACACCTTAGCATGGTCAGTTCAGAACCCTGTCTTACCAATATATAGGAAAGTCTGGTACATTTTTAGGGGTTTTCTTTACTTGTGGATACTAAACTTCTGTAAAGAATTTTTTCCCCACAGGAGAGTTCCAGAGGATCATTTGCACAGTTTAATGATTAAGCATAATTCTGCATGTACCACCTTTGCTTCTTAAGAATAAATGACTAAAAAATTATTAGTACAGTATGTCTGTAGACAAAGCAAAAAGTTTTCATGCATGACAACTAACCATGTACATATTTGCTAACTTCTTGGGCCAGGGAGGGATACATGGCAAACGGCTCAGCTGGTTCACTGCATTGCCATCACGTATCATCCAGATATCAATGTTGCAAAGTATAAGAAAGATAAATAACATAAAAGAGCATAGGAATGCCACATTAGGGAAAAATGTAGTCCTTCACAGCTTATGACTGGAATATGTTGTTGACCTGAAGCAGAATTTAATGAACTTAATTGAGTGCAGGTGGTTTGGATTCATTTGGGGAAAGATATTTTTTTAGTTGATAAAGTACAGAAAGTATTGTATGCTTAGGGGACTTAAAGTACCGAGTATTGTGAAAATTATTGATTAAACTGAAAGTAAGATGGTGTAATGGCAAAGGGATGTGTGAATAAGAGTGTAGAGGTAAGCCAAAGGTTAAACTGAGGACCAAATTTATGTAGGACTGTAAATTTCACGTATGGAGGTAGGCAGTATCCTGTATTAGACCCAGGAAGTCATGGCAGGCTCAGTTAGATATGATGAGGAGCTTATCAAAATTGTACTTATGAGTAACAATTATTTTTTCTTTTTAAAGGCTCGATTCCTCCTGTCTAAGGTGAATCCATCACAGACGCACAATAATGCAATGTACGGAGGGGTAAGTGTTTTGTTCAGGTGATATTGCCTGAACCTTCTTCCTTTTGAAGTTCATTCATTAAATTTTTTAAGTTTGTGTAGTGAAACCTTTTTCAAATCTTCAGTTATACATTTTTGTAATTATAACAATCCCAATAATTTTGTCAGTTCTTTCCATTAAATTAATAAAAGTTTGAGTTGCAACTAGTACATATTTCTTTTGTTCTAATTCTTGTTTAATTGGGTTGCTAAACACTCAAAATTTAAATGATATTAATTTGAAATTCCCAATTTTTTGACTTTTCAGTCAGCCATCCCAGACCCCAATTCAACGGTATTTATTTATTCATTTATTTTTCATATTGGTGTTGGCCTTGATACTATGCTTTACATGTCCAGTCAGCTCTTTGTTATATATTTAAATTTTATGCTACTGGTGATGGTGATAAAAGAAATATGGGATTTTCATTGGCTTGTAGATACTTAAGTTAACTTGGTGTATAAGGTGCAGTCACATGCACTTCATACAATGGAAATGTTGAACACAAGGGTAAATTAATGACTGTGCATGTTTTAAGGTGGTTTAGAATACATTCGGTATACAAGAACAGTATTTTGACACACAATACTGTATACTCCTGCACTTTTTTGAGTGATGGTGGCTTTTATACCTCTCATGTATGCTACTACTGTATCTAGAAATTTATTATTCCACACAGAAAAGTTTTACTTAAGGGTACCCTTTATAACATCAAATGTGCCATTTTCTGATCAATTATCACACTTATCCTGTGGATCTGTTATTGTTAAGAAATAGTCCTGTTTAAGAGGTGATGGTTCTTTGATATTTCTTATGATTTTTCCACATTCACACTAGCAGTTTGTAATGATTTACAAGTGAGCCACTTATTCAGAAGCTCCACAAACCCAAAATGTCACTTTCCTTGCTTTTTTTACTTCACACAACCTCACTTGCCAAGGTAGATTTCATTGACGCTCGTTTATACTTTACACAGTGTGAGCATTGCTGGTACGTCATTAGTTGTAAAATTTGAGGAAATCTGCAGTAAATGGAGTTTTTGGAGAAGTTCCTACAAATACTGAGCTACTTTGAATATAATTATAGGTTCATTTATTTTATGAAACCTTCAAGGAAGTTACTCATAAAAGAAAGCCAATATAAACACAAAATTTCAGACTTTGCTTCCTTTTATTCGTTGATGCATAGCTTCCTTGTTATCAGTCCATTGTGGGAGTAACTTCCTCTCTTATCCTATTAAAAGTGGTGTCCCTCTGGGTTCTTCCATATTTCCTTCTGTCCATAAATGTGTCCAGTCTCAAACCCTAGTCACCTGTATGCTAATTATTATTCTTTTTATACTTTACTAACTCTCTCTCCTTTCTCTATTGCCCATTTTCTTTCTTGGGCCAAATATTATATCTCTTAATTTGGACCTTTGCAATTAAGAAAAGGTGACCTGATAAAATTCGTTAGTGCAAAATGCAATTTCTCCTTACTTGTTCTTTAAGTCTCTCTCATTTCCATCTCATAAAATATGGATTTTGAATGATCGGGGCCTGAACATGAAGGAGGGTGAAAGGCGTGCAAAGAATAGAGTGAATTGGAATGATGTAGTATACTGGGGTTGACGTGCTGTCTATGGATTGAACCAGGGCATGTGAAGCATCTGGGGTAAACCATGGAAAGTTTTGTGGGGCCTGGATGTGGAAAGGGAGCTGTGGTTTTGGTGCATTATACATGACAGCTAGAGACTGAGTGTGAACAAATGTGGCCTTTGTTGTCTTTTCCTAGCGCTACCTTGCGCAAATGTGGGGGGAGGGGGATGTCATTTCATGTGTGGCGGGGTGGCGACGGGAATGAATAAAGGCAGCAAGTATGAATCATATACATGTGTATATCTGTATATGTGTGTATGTATATATATATATTTTTTTTTTTTTTTTTTTTTTTTTTTATACTTTGTCGCTGTCTCCCGCGTCTGCGAGGTAGCGCAAGGAAACAGACGAAAGAAATGGCCCAACCCCCCCCCCCATACACATGTACATACACATGTCCACACACGTGTATACATACCTACACAGCTTTCCATGGTCCACCCCAGACGCCTCACATGCCTTGATTCACTCCACTGACAGCACGTCAACCCCTGTATACCACATCGCTCCAATTCACTCTATTCCTTGCCCTCCTTACACCCTCCTGCATGTTCAGGCCCCGATCACACAAAATCTTTTTCACTCCATCTTTCCACCTCCAATTTGGTCTCCCTCTTCTCCTCGTTCCCTCCACCTCCGACACATATATCCTCTTGGTCAATCTTTCCTCACTCATTCTCTCCATGTGCCCAAACCATTTCAAAACACCCTCTTCTGCTCTCTCAACCACGCTCTTTTTATTTCCACACATCTCTCTTACCCTTACGTTACTTACTCGATCAAACCACCTCACACCACACATTGTCCTCAAACATCTCATTTCCAGCACATCCATCCTCCTGCGCACAACTCTATCCATAGCCCACGCCTCGCAACCATACAACATTGTTGGAACCACTATTCCTTCAAACATACCCATTTTTGCTTTCCGAGATAATGTTCTCGACTTCCACACATTTTTCAAGGCTCCCAAAATTTTCGCCCCCTCCCCCACCCTATGATCCACTTCCGCTTCCATGGTTCCATCCGCTGACAGATCCACTCCCAGATATCTAAAACACTTCACTTCCTCCAGTTTTTCTCCATTCAAACTTACCTCCCAATTGACTTGACCCTCAACCCTACTGTACCTAATAACCTTGCTCTTATTCACATTTACTCTTAACTTTCTTCTTCCACACACTTTACCAAACTCAGTCACCAGCTTCTGCAGTTTCTCACATGAATCAGCCACCAGCGCTGTATCATCAGCGAACAACAACTGACTCACTTCCCAGGCTCTCTCATCCCCAACAGACTTCATACTTGCCCCTCTTTCCAGGACTCTTGCATTCACCTCCCTAACAACCCCATCCATAAACAAATTAAACAACCATGGAGACATCACACACCCCTGCCGCAAACCTACATTCACTGAGAACCAATCACTTTCCTCTCTTCCTACACGTACACATGCCTTACATCCTCGATAAAAACTTTTCACTGCTTCTAACAACTTGCCTCCCACACCATATATTCTTAATACCTTCCACAGAGCATCTCTATCAACTCTATCATATGCCTTCTCCAGATCCATAAATGCTACATACAAATCCATTTGCTTTTCTAAGTATTTCTCACATACATTCTTCAAAGCAAACACCTGATCCACACATCCTCTACCACTTCTGAAACCGCACTGCTCTTCCCCAATCTGATGCTCTGTACATGCCTTCACCCTCTCAATCAATACCCTCCCATATAATTTACCAGGAATACTCAACAAACTTATACCTCTGTAATTTGAGCACTCACTCTTATCCCCTTTGCCTTTGTACAATGGCACTATGCACGCATTCCGCCAATCCTCAGGCACCTCACCATGAGTCATACATACATTAAATAACCTTACCAACCAGTCAACAATACAGTCACCCCCTTTTTTAATAAATTCCACTGCAATACCATCCAAACCTGCTGCCTTGCCGGCTTTCATCTTCCGCAAAGCTTTTACTACCTCTTCTCTGTTTACCAAATCATTTTCCCTAACCCTCTCACTTTGCACACCACCTCGACCAAAACACCCTATATCTGCCACTCTGTCATCAGACACATTCAACAAACCTTCAAAATACTCATTCCATCTCCTTCTCACATCACCACTACTTGTTATCACCTCCCCATTTACGCCCTTCACTGAAGTTCCCATTTGCTCCCTTGTCTTACGCACCCTATTTACCTCCTTCCAGAACATCTTTTTATTCTCCCTAAAATTTACTGATAGTCTCTCACCCCAACTCTCATTTGCCCTTTTTTTCACCTCTTGCACCTTTCTCTTGACCTCCTGTCTCTTTCTTTTATACTTCTCCCACTCAATTGCATTTTTTCCCTGCAAAAATCGTCCAAATGCCTCTCTCTTCTCTTTCACTAATACTCTTACTTCTTCATCCCACCACTCACTACCCTTTCTAAACAGCCCACCTCCCACTCTTCTCATGCCACAAGCATCTTTTGCGCAATCCATCACTGATTCCCTAAATACATCCCATTCCTCCCCCACTCCCCTTACTTCCATTGTTCTCACCTTTTTCCATTCTGTACACAGTCTCTCCTGGTACTTCCCCACACAGGTCTCCTTCCCAAGCTCACTTATTCTCACCACCTTCTTCACCCCAACATTCACTCCTCTTTTCTGAAAACCCATACTAATCTTCACCTTAGCCTCCACAAGATAATGATCAGACAACCCTCCAGTTGCACCTCTCAGCACATTAACATCCAAAAGTCTCTCTTTCGCACGCCTGTCAATTAACACGTAATCCAATAACGCTCTCTGGCCATCTCTCCTACTTACATAAGTATACTTATGTATATCTCGCTTTTTAAACCAGGTATTCCCAATCATCAGTCCTTTTTCAGCACATAAATCTACAAGCTCTTCACCATTTCCATTTACAACACTGAACACCCCATGCATACCAATTATTCCCTCAACTGCCACATTACTCACCTTTGCATTCAAATCACCCATCACTATAACCCGGTCTCGTGCATCAAAACCGCTAACACACTCATTCAGCTGCTCCCAAAACACTTGCCTCTCATGATCTTTCTTCTCATGCCCAGGTGCATATGCACCAATAATCACCCACCTCTCTCCATCAACTTTCAATTTTACCCATATTAATCGAGAATTTACTTTCTTACATTCTATCACATACTCCCACAACTCCTGTTTAAGGAGTATTGCTACTCCTTCCCTTGCTCTTGTCCTCTCACTAACCCCTGACTTCACTCCCCAGACATTTCCAAACCACTCTTCCCCTTTACCCTTGAGCTTCGTTTCACTCAGAGCCAAAACATCCAGGTTCCTTTCCTCAAACATACTACCTATCTCTCCTTTTTTCACATCTTGGTTACATCCACACACATTTAGGCACCCCACTCTGAGCCTTCGAGGAGGATGATCACTCCCCGCGTGACTCCTTCTTCTGTTTCCCATTTTAGAAAGTTAATACAAGGAGGGGAGGATTTCCGGCCCCCCGCTCCCGTCCCCTCTAGTCGCTTTCTACGACACGCGAGGAATACGTGGGAATATATATATATATATATATATATATATATATATATATATATATATATATATATATATACGTTGAAATGTATAGGTATGTGTATGTGCGTGTGTGGACATGTATGTGTATACATGTGTGTGTGTGTGTGGGTGGGTTGGGCCATTCTTTCGTCTGTTTCGATGCGCTACCTCGCTAACGCGGGAGACAGCGACAAAGTATAATATATGTATATATAAATCATTTCCATCTCTTAAATTATAGATCATTAAATATCTATTTAATAACAAAATCACATAAGGCATAACCATATCATCAGTCTGTCCTTTGAGAGCTGATTCCAAATCCAAATATGTAGGCATCTTATTTGCCCTAGTATGGAGTACTGCTAGCATATTTGAAATAGCTTGTCCACCTCTCTCTTTGCCAGAGTGGAATCAAAAGCCCTCTTTTTCATTGATTCTTCAGCTGTTCTCTTTTCAACCATCATTTTGTGTCTGCCATGATGTTGCTGCCCTCTTCATGTTCTTCAGGTTTTATTTCAGCTACTGCCCTTGTGCGCTATGCAGCTGGTGTTCATGCCAGTATGGCTGAAATCCAGGACAATTGCCTGACTGCAGCTCCTTTTAGTTTCTGTTTATAGATGGCCAGATGATTGACATCTCTAATATCTAATACTTCCCTGAAGTAGCAGAACTCTTAATTCTTTTTGTTTCTTCTCACCTTCCTCCCATACCTTTATGCCTTCAAGTCAGGCCTGCAAGCACCTGAGGAGGCCTCAGTAATTTTTTCATTTCTTTCATCCACATTAGCCATGATTGGGACTTTTTTTTTTTTTGCATATGAATTGCCAGTTATTATTTAGAAAATAAGTAAGTTGCTCTCTCAAAGTGCTTAAAAATGTTAACTAGAATCCTTTAGATAAACATTTGCCCAAATGATAACAGAATTTTTAGAGAAGTATTCAGAAGCATGCAAGCTGTTTGGTAGATTGAAATCAGTTGATCAACTGTGTCATCTGATACTAACATGTGAGCCCCACATGAAGCTGTGTTGCAGATGTTAAACCTGACACTGGAACTGTAAAACATTGCATTTTGAATGATGTTCCTAAAATATCTTGCTACTTTTTTGTTTTCTTGAGTTGTATCTGATATTTCTACTCATTACTCAAGTTTTGGAGTAACTTTTACCTTTTATTTGTAATATTAATATGCAAGGATCATTTTAACCTTTGAATTGTTGTGCAGGAAGGATGACATTTATACTGTGAAATTCAGTTGATTACTGATAGAAAAGATAGATCAAAATTAAAAACCCAGCAATTTGTATAACTAATATCTAATCCAAAGATTTATTTTCATACATATTCACCATTTCCTGTATTAGCAAAGTAGAGCATCAAGAACAGATGATTGAAAAATGCACGAAAATTTTATTTGCTCATTGTGAGAAAACTTATCAGCAAAATATATCCTCTTGATGATTATTTATTGGCCTGTCAGTGTGCCATTATCTTGTCTTTTCATTCAAGTAGGAGTAAGCTGAAATCAGTTTTCTAATAGAGGTGCACGTTTTCACAGTTTTGGTTATGCAAGAATTTTTAGATGTCTAATGTATTCATTTCTGTATTCCTGTAATGTTTTGTTCTTTGTCAGCTGTTAAGCTGTTCCATGTTCTCTTATGTAATATTAGATCCTTTAAGAAATTGATTCTGTTGCTGTTTATGGTGTTGTCCCAGATTCACATTACTTCATCAAACCACTCATTATTTCTCAAATTTGCTTAATCTAGACCAATTTTTAGTAAAACTAGTCATTTTTGTTTGCTCACTTGATGAGCTGTCGTCATCACTTAGCTTCAGACATATTTTGATCCCCAAGTTCGTTGGGCCTCTTGAACCGAAACTTTTGAGAAATGCTATCATTTGGCATCATTCAGGATGATCCTTTATCAAGTTTTCTTGTATCATGACGACTGAGCATCTAATATGGCCATCATAAGAGAAAATGGTCTCTTTATTAGATATCGTAAATCATGTCAGAAACCAGCACGCAGATTTAACACTGTTGCAAATGTGGAAATCATAGATAGGTGGTCCTCTATTAAGTTTCCTTTTATTTTGCTGATCTGACCTCTAGTATGGCCACTGTAATCTGTCATCAGTCTTCATTGGCTAAATTTTTAAGAATATTAATTCCAGAGTGGGTCAGTACATCTGAAAGTTAATTGGAAAGATAGAATTTTACTCAAATTTGCATTTTTCAGTATCTGACATGGCTGCCTTGAGCCATATGGTCTCTGGCTGGATGAAATTTAAGAATTTTGTTAGAATCCAATAAGTAGGTTGAGCTTTGACAAGCAGAAATGGTCACCTCATGTTTCCTAATTTCATGCCAGTCATATATTTGTTATGGCTGCTATACTGGCTCTCATTGGCTGATTTTTTGATTAAACGGGCCAAATGACCTGAAACTTAGAGACAGTGATCAGGAGGTTATCTTTTGTCAATTTTGTGTTTTTTTTGTTTATTGCAAATCATACATGATCAATAAAAGACCATCATTGGTTTTAAATGAAATTTCAGAAATCTTTTCAGAAACAGCTGCTTTTGTTGTTTGTTAACTTTTAGCATTAATCTTCTCGGAAACCATCTATATCCAGGTGAATGATACAGACACTCTGAGCCTTTGATTGTACTAACCGGGTTGATACAGTTGTCTGCCTTTAGTATGTGTTAATGAGCCTTTTCCTAGGCAGATGAGATTCCCAACAAGATAGTTTGTGGCTGAGGATGTGTGTTAAGGAAAGTAGGGAATTGAACTGTGAAGCTATATTATCATTAGAGTATAGTAGAGGTACTATGAATATATGCTTAATAAAAGAAGAATAAATATTAAGTACTTGATTGAGGCTGACATGCAGTGGAACAGGATATTTGAAAGGATAAAAAAAGAATTAAGCATGTGGGGAAATTTAAGCCTAGATGTGCATGGAAATATTAATGATCGTCCATCATTTGATTAGAGCCACAGTGAACAGTGAAGATGATATATTAACTGTAGATCCACATGAAAATATTTGTTGATATGTAACTTATGTGTCTTTCCAATATGGCATGTCTTTATCAAATATCATTTTACAGGATGGTGGTGCACCTGTTCTCACAGATGATGTGAGCTTGCAAGTCTTCATGGAACACCTCAAAAAACTAGCAGTTACATCTAATGCTTAAAGGAACCTTTCCTAATGAAAACTAGTTATAGTGTTGTATTATGTAAATAGGGAAAACATTAGGGATTCATTTTCAACGGTTCAAATTTTGTAGTTTCATAGAAAGCTGGAAATTTTAGGTTTTGTCTTATAACTATAAATTCATATTAAATTCAGATTCATATAAATTTGGAATTTATATTAAAAATAAAAGATCTGCTCAGTTTGGAGGTTGAAATTGTTTTCTTTCTTTGTTGATTTTTGTAAGTAAACAGGCCACAGGTAAGCTGTGTAGCATTAGAAGTTTAGTCATTGTGTTGTAAATACATAATGCTCAAACCAGTCAGCAGGTTTAGACATTATTATATCTGTGTTAATTGTGTATCGTGTATATAAATACCTTCTTTTACATTTAAGAAATGTATTTACCTGTTTGAATAATGAGAATGTTCTGCTCTGTGGGGCTGTATCTCCTGAATGTGCAATTATGAATTTATATGAGAGAACCTGGAAAAAGTGGAGGGTTTTAGATGCCTAGAATTGGACATGTCAATTAATGGAATTATGGGGATAAAAATACACCATCGAGTAGGGGAGAAGGCAAAGGTCGTGGATGCACTGAGGAGTGTGTGGAAAGAGAAGTCACTGTATGAAAGGGCAAAAATAGTTATATTTGAAGTGGTGGTCTTGATGATCCTGTTTGAATACAGATGATTCTGTTTGAATACCAATCATGAGCTGTAAAATGCAAAAGGACGGGAGATGTGGATGTGTTAGAAATAAATTTTTGAGGACAATATTAGTGAGAGGAGGGTTGATAAAAGAGGCTTGATGGTAATTAGGGCACACTAATACACAGATTAGCACCCAGGATACTTTCTAGAAAATGGAGCATTAAGCAAGACAGCACTCTATGGGGTCATTATATTACTGCATATATGGAGATGCGTTCTTGATGACATTATATACAGTATTGTTTATGAGGGTTGCATGCATTAGTAAACTCAACTTATTACAGTAACATATCTTTTCTACTTATTAACAAACTATACAATATTGTATTGATAAATAGAGTGAGATGGATGATTTAGATGGATAAAATAGAGGTAGTGGTGAAAGAAGCTATGGGGAGGAGATTGTGTTAAGTGTTGAGGTGATGCATCTTTCACTTTCTTTGGTAACACTGGCCACTGCATTGCTGGGGGCTATTAAATAACTAATGTCTAACCACAAAATTGTGTAAGTATGAATGAGGAATAGCATATCCCTTTAACATTGTTACATAACATTTTGAAATGTGGAGAAACAGAAAGGTGGGATGGTTAGAGAGGTGAAGTACAAAAATATGGTAAAATACACTAGGTGTGTTGTTTAATGGTCCTCACTTACTGTAGCTTTGCTTGGCCTACCTTCCATTTTTTCTAGTAATCTGCTCCATGAATGCATCATCTTTGTTGCTGTTAACTTCATGTTTATCATTGCAGAAGCTCTTATCATGTCTGCATTTGTTAATTATGGTTCTAAACATCAGTATAGCCAATTTGAAATTCATATAACAATGACAAATTATTTCATAGGTATATTTTATTTACTATTAATCTGAATATAAAAAGTGTGGGGGTAAGGCCTGAGCGTTGAGTTGTCATTGCGCATGTTTTATTGTTTCTTTTACCAACTCTATTTATTATTGTTTATCATTATGTTTTGTCTCATGCATTATGTCTTGTCATAATCAAAGAGATTTACTGAAACCAAGTTTTCGTGTAACAGCAAAGTAAAATTACTAGCTGCACCAGTCAGTTTTGTCAAGGTCAGTATGGTGCTGACAACACTGCTTCCACTTTTGCTAAACGCCTCCATCCTCATCTTAGCTCACTTTAAGTGCTGTTCAGATAACCACTGTCCGTAAAATCTCTCTCTACACAATCAGAAGACAGATCATTATCAAGTAATTTGGGATATCCTGTTACTCTAAATGTATCTAAAAGCCATCCACTGTCCTTCCTTTTTTAGGTAGCTCATGAGAATGTGCTGTCATATGTATGGTTGGAGGATAACTGAGTATAAGGAGAAATTATTGCACTCTGCCTTCTTGAAAGTCTCCCAGGCTTGGTGGGCAGTCTTCAAACAGATGCATGAATGTTTATCGAGAGCTGTCCAGCTTGTGTAAATATCAATCTACAGAACTCAAGGGCTTCATGTGAATATTGGTAAATTGTGGATAATATGTAAGAATGTACTGTTATTGGATAAATTCATTACTTTCCATATACTTTTATATTAAGGGGTATTGAATATGGTAAATGGACAGTGAAACTGAAAAGGTACTACAATGGGATTAAGTTTAATTATAGCAAGTAGATTTCTGATACTTTCACTGGCATAGTTTACCTGGATTTGTACACTGTAATGTGTGAGTAGTGGATTGATATCAACCATCCCCTCCTACCAAAATGAATGCCACCTCCTGGGAACAGGAGATTGGTAATGTTAGCTATTGTGGAAAAGATTGCAGTAATTTTATGAATCCCCTTATGTTGTGTCTCCTTGAAAACTGGGTATCCCTACCAATTTGTCAGTCTGCATGGTGAAGGTTTTGAATCCTGTTTTTACAGAATTCATCCATTTAAAAAGGGTGTGCCTGTAAGAATTTGATTCGTCACGTAGAGATAAGAATAAAATTGATGGGAAAAGTCACATAGTAAAAACTGTGTGAACTAACATATGTCTAACTGCTTGTAAACAAGTCATTCCTTGGTAATTTGAATGAATGTTAGTATATTTGGTTCAGGCAAAAGTTCCAGATTGGCTTATGTTATGTATAAAGTAAAATGAAACTCGGCTAAATTCAGTTCATCAAAGATGGCTTCCTACTGTTCCAATGGGGTTTTTTACGTCCTTGACCATCCATACAGATTGTGTTATATGTGACAGTACACAGTTATCCAGGTGACAGTTACCTTTCCCTTGAAATAGGCGTTTCAAAGTAATCCAAAAATGGGGATAAAACCTCATGCACTAGGTGGCACTTAAAATAGTTCTATCGGTACTTACATGATGGGTAGTAACCACAAGATTTTGGGTTCTTTGTTTATGTATCTCAAACATAACTCCGGTTCACATGTGGGTGGATCAAATGTTTGATTACCACTTTAGTAATACGGAGTAACAGAATCAGAGAACTAATTCAAAGCACAGTAAACCCTTGATTTAACGGACCACGACATAATTGATTTCGGATTTAACAACCTCGACACGATTATTTATGATTTAAAAGATCAAAATGGAATAAAAAAATCTCAAACTATATGCATTTCATATCACACTTGTGTTTGGTAACATGGGGTAGACTCGTTTTCAGTGCTTTGTTTCAGTCTCAGTCTGCCTCAGGCTATCATGCAGTGAGATTGTATACAGTGTTTCTGTTATTTCAGAATTGTGACTTTATGAATAAAATGATTTTGCAGTCCTTACAATTCTAAGTGGCATCAAGTGATAGAGGAATTAAAAGAAAGCATGTAGCAAAAAAGTAGGTTACATTTGATTTAATGGACTTTTGGCATTAATGGTTTCCCTTCCCCCTATTAGTCTGTTAAATGGAGGGTTTACTGTATGAGGAACTTTTTGATACAATAATTTCATTATCTGCTTTAACTGACACAAATACAAAGGATACATATGTCAGAAGTAGAAGGGTGGGAAAGAAGGGAAGCCCAAATTGGATTTAGAAGGATACAGTGAAAAATATGTCGACAAATCATGACCTGAATATGCATGAGTGAAAGGTGTGCAGGGGATAGAGTGAATTGGAGCAGTGTGGTATAAAGAAGCTGTCAGTGGACTAAATAAGGGCACATGAAGCTGTGGAGAGGAACCATGTAAAGGTCTGTGGGGGCTGGTTGTGGATAGGGTGCTTTGGTTTTGGTGCATTACATATGACAGATAATGAATAGGTACGAGCAAATGAAGCATTTTCTTTGTTCCTGGTGCTATCACACTAACATGAGAAACAGCAAATGAAAAATAAATTATTTTTTATCATGTTAATGGACCTACACAGACTTTGTAACAAAAGCTTTCAACATCATAAATGGTGATATTATAAGTGGGTAACCTATGTCAGAAGTAAGCCCTTTCCAAAAATTAATCCTCCTTGTACACACATTCAGCTTTGATCAGCTATAATGATAAAGATATTTGTTACTTTAAAACCCAGATATCTCCTTAGTGCCTATAATGAGAGCTGTTATGCATACATAGTGCAGTGGAAACATAAATAAGCTCATAAGCTTTTAGTTGAAAGCTTACATTTAATAGATTCTTGTTACACTTGTCAGTTTTATAGTGTTTTAACCTTGACAAAATTTGCCTTCAAAGTATTTCTCATTAAACCGACTATACAAATGACAATTTAGTGTAAAAGTTGTAGTATCTACAAAGCTCTTATTTCTAGAAATTTCAGCGTCTCCTAAAACTTAAGCATATTGTAATAACCAGTATCCATATAATTTTACATGCTTGTTTTGACCTGCTCTCAATACTTATTGACTATGTTTCTGACTTTGAATCAAACATTGTTGTTAAAGATAGAGAATCTAGTAAAACTGTAATACAACAGTTAGAAACTACTGCATGAATGGTTCAAACAGAAATGAAGAGGATATGCACCAGTTTCAGGTCTACCAATGAATGAATAATATTTCTCCCCCTCTTTCAAGTTGTTTCAAATTGTAATTATTATATAAAAGCAACCACAGTGCATTATTGCAGTGTTCCTGACCGTGATGCATTCAGGGGCTGCCCAGGGTTGAAGCCTGATTGTGGCAGTCGGTCCACAGTCGCCTGCAAAATGCATGCAAAGCAGTATATCTACCAGTATTCCAGTGACTGAAGTTACATGCTTTGTGTTATCATACAAATTTTGAGAACTTTTATATGCAGAAGGGCAAAGATAAGAAAAGGTTAATTTAAAAAAGAAATTAGGTACTTGTGCAGATAAGCAATACATGAGGTAAACACAAGAAAGCTGAATAACAAGTTTGGCTTTAAGGGAGCCTTAGCCATCCAAAATAGACTAACCAGCTTCCAATAGCAATTCCACTCCAAAGAACCTAAAGTATTCCAGGTCCTCTCCATTCAAACTTGCTCTTAAGCTATCCTTTCTCAACCCCCTACTGCATCTCCTCAACCCACTATTGTTAACATTTACTCTCATTTTCTCCTTTTACACACATCCCACACACAGTGATCAGCTTTTGGAAGTTCTTGCAAGAGTCTGCTATAATATCTTGCGTGATTTGATGGGAGAAAGAGAAGCCACATACAGACTGTAGCTCAGGTGGTTTATTTCTGCCATTCTTGTACCACTGGCCTAATATATTATGATTATACAGGTCTATACATATTATAACTTTGATAAGAATAACAACTAATAATTGGCACGCTGTCATTGGACTAAACCAGGGCATTTGAAACATCTGAGGTAAACCATGTAAAGGTCTGTGGGGCCTGGAAGTAGATAGGGAGCTGTGGTTTCAGTACACTACACATGACATAGAGACTCTGTGTGAATGAATGTAGTCTTTTTTGTCATTTTTCCTTGCACTACCTCACTAAAGCGGGGGTGCAGCGATGCCATTTCCTGTGGAGCAGGGTGGCGACAGGAATGGATGAAGGCAAGCAAGTATGAATATGTACATGTGTATATACGTGTATATGAGTGGATGGGCTAGTCTTTGTCTGTTTCCTGGTGCTATCTTGCTGACCTAGGAAACAGTGATTATGTATAATAATAATAAAATATATATATATATATATATATATATATATATATATATATATATATCAAGATACTGCTTACGTATTCCCCGCGTTTCATAGAAGGCGACTAAAGGGGCGGGAGCAGGGGGCTGGAATTTCCCCCTCCTTGTATATAAATTTCTAAACAGGGAAACAGGAGTCAAGCATGGAGTGCTCAAACTCCTTGAAGGCTCAGACTGGGGTGTGTGGATGTAACCATAATGAGAAGAAAGGAGAGATAGGTAATATGTTTAAGGAAAGAAACCTGGATGTTCTCTCTCGGTGAAACTAAGCTCAAGGGTAAAGGGGAAGAGTGGTTTGGGAGTAAAGTGAGGGGTTATTGAGAGGACAAGAGCTAAGGAAGGAATAGCACTACTAAAGCAGTTGTGGGAGTATGTGATAGAGTGTAAGAAAGTAAATTCTAGATGGGGAGAGATGAGTGATTATCGGTGCCTATGCACCCAGCCATGAGAAGAAAGATCACATGAGGCAAGTGTTTTGGGAGCAGCTAAATAAGTGTGTTAACAGCTTTGTTGCACAAGACTGAGTTATAGTGATGGCTGATCTAAATGTGAAGGCAAGGAATGTGGCAGTTGAGGATATAACTGGTGTACATGGGGCATTCAGTGTTGTAAATGGAAATGGTGAAGAGCTTGTGGATTTGTGTGCTGAAAAATACTGGTGATTGGGAATACCTGGTTAAAAAAAGGAGACATACATAAGTATTTGTATGTGAGTAGGAGAGATGGCCAAAAGGCACTACTAATGGATTACATGTTAATTGATAGGCATGTAAAAGAGAGACTTTTGGATATTACTATGCTGAGAGGGGCAGCTGGAGGGATGTCTGATCACTATCTTATGGAGGTGAAGGTGAAGATTTGTAGAGGTTTTCAAAAAAGAAGAGAGAATGTTGGAGAGCAGAGTGGTGAAAGTAAGTGAGCTTGGAAAGGAGACTTGTGTGAGAAAGTACTAGAAGAGATTGAGTGTAGAATGGCAAAAGGCGAGAGCCAATAACGTGAGGGGAGTGGGTGTATTTAGGGAAGTAGTAATGGCTTGCGCAGATGATGCATGTGGCATGAGAAAGGTGGGAGGTGGGCAGATTAGAAAAGGTAGTGAGTGGTGGCATGAAGTAAGGTTGTTAGTGAGAGAGAAAATAGAGGCGTTTGGATGATACTTGCAGGGAAGTAGTGCAAATGACTGGATCTGGAGAAGGCATATGATAGGGTTGATAGAGATGCTTTGTGGAGGTTTTTAAGAGGTAAGTTGCTGGAAGCAGTGAAATGTTTTTACCAAGGATGTAAGGCATGTGTAAGACTAGGAAGAGAGAAAAAAGATTTTTTCCCATTAAATGTTGGTCTGCGGCAAGGGTGTGTGATGTCCCCAAGGTTGTTTAATTTGTTTATGGACAGAGTGGTTAGGGAGGTAAATTCAAGACTTTTGGAGAGAGGGGTAAGTATGCAGTCTGTAGGGGATGAGAGGGCCTGGGAAGTGAGTCAGTTGTTGTTCATCGATGATACAGCTGTCGTGGCTATTTCATGTGTGGCAGGGTGGCGACAGGAATGGATGAAGGCAGCCAGTATGAATATGTATATATGTCTGTGTATATATATGTATGGATAACCTTATAACCTTGCTCATGTTCACATTTACATACACAGACATATACATGTATACACATGGACATAATTCATACTTGCTGCCTTTATTCATTCCCATCACCACCCCACCTCACATGAAATGATATATATACATATCTTTTTCTTTCAAACTATTCGCCATATCCTGCATTAGCGAGGTAGTGTTAAGAACAGAGAACTGGGCCTTTGAGGGAATATCCTCACCTGGCCCCCTTCTCTGTTCCTTCTTTTGGAAAATTAAAAAAAAAAATAATGAGGGGAGGATTTCCAGGGAGCGGGGGGCTGGAAATCCTCCCCTCCCATTATTTTTTTTTTTTTTTTAATTTTCCAAAAGAAGGAACAGAGAAGGGGGCCAGGTGAGGATATTCCCTCAAAGGCCCAGTTCTCTGTTCTTAACGCTACCTCGCTAATGCAGGAAATGGCGAATAGTTTGAAAGAAAAAGATATATATATATATCATTTCATGTGTGGTGGGGTGGTGATGGGAATGAATAAAGGCAGCAAGTATGAATTATGTCCATGTGTATACATGTATATGTCTGTGTATGTAAATGTGAACAAGAGCAAGGTTATAAGGTACAGTAGGGTTGAGGGTCAAGTCAACTGGGAGGTAAGTTTGAATGGAGAAAAACTGGAGGAAGTGAAGTGTTTTAGATATCTGGGAGTGGATTTGGCAGTGGATGGAACCATGGAAGCAGAAGTGAATCATAGGGTGGGGGAGGGGGCGAAAATTCTGGGAGCCTTGAAGAATGAGTGGAAGTCGAGAACATTATCTCGGAAAGCAAAAATGGGTATGTTTGAAGGAATACTGGTTCCAACATTGTTGTATGGTTGCTAAGCGTGGGCTATGGATGCGGAGGAGGGTGGATGTGCTGGAAATGAGATGTTTGAGGACAATATGTGGTGTGAGGTGGTTTGATCGAATAAGTAATAATAGGGTAAGAGAGATGTGTGGTAACAAAAAGAGTGTGGTTGAGAGAGCAGAAGAGGGTGTTTTGAAATGGTTTGTCACATGGAGAGAATGAGTGAGGAAAGACTGACAAAGAAGATATATGTTTCAGAGGTGGAGGGAACGAGGAAAAGTGGGAGACCAAATTGGAGATGGAAAGATGGAGTGAAAAAGATTTCGAGCGATTGGGGCCTGAACATGCAGGAGGGTGAAAGGCGTGCATGGAATAGAGTGAATTGGAATGATGTGGTATACCGGGGTCAACGTGCTGTCAGTGGATTGAACCAGGGCATGTCAAGCATCTGGGATAAACCATGGAAAATTTTGTGGGGCCTGGATGTGGAAAGGGAGCTGTGGTTTTGGTGCATTATACATGATAGCTAGAGACTGAGTGTGAACGAATGGGGCCTTTTCTTATCTTTTCCTAGCGCTACCTCGCACACATGAGGGGGGAGGTTTTGTTATTCCATGTGTGGCTATGGGAATGAATAAAGGCAGACTATGAATTATGTACATATGTATATATGTATATGTCTGTGTGTATATATATATGTATACACTGAGATGTATGGGTATGTATATTTGCGTGTGTGGACGTGTATGTATATACATGTGTATGTGGGTGGGTTGGGCCATTCTTTCGTCTGTTTCCTTGTGCTACCTCCCTAACGCGGGAGACAGCAACAAAGCAAAATAATAATAAAAAAAAATAATACTAAAAATATATATATATGTGTGTATGTGGGTGGTTGGGCAATTCTTCATCTGTTTCCTTGTGCAACCTTGCTGATGCAAGAAACAGCAGTTAAGTATAATAATAAGAATGAAATAAATTTCATTACTTCTAGAAGCTCCTTCCCAGACCATGTGTTTGTAACACCTTCCAAACAGCATCTCTGTCAACCCTCTTATGTGCTTTCTCCTGACTCATATACACCACATGCAAGTCCCTCTGTTTTTTTGTTTTTTTTTCAAGCATTTCTCACTCTTTCTTCAGAGTAAACACTGGATCTAATTATCCTCTACCACTGCTGAAACCATGCAGTTCCCCCAAATCTGAAGCTCTGTGCATACCACCACCCTCTCAATCCTTCTCACCCATCCAATGTACCTGGTACACTCAACAAACATACATTTGTACTTTGAACTTTCAATTGGTATTCTGTTAAACCTCTGACACCTAACCATGAGCCATACATTCTGTCAAACCTCTGACACCTAACCATGAGCCATACATACATCAAAAATCCAAACTAACAAATCAATAACAGTAATGCTCTATTTCTTAAGAAATTCAATTGCAATTCTATCCATTCCAACCACTTGCCACATTTCATCTTAAAAAGGCTTCACCAACTCTTCAGTTTTTACCAAACCGCTGTCATTGCTCTTTCACTTCACAAATCATCATGTCCAAAACATCCTGCATTTGCCGCCCTATCACTGAACACATTTAACAATCTTCCAAAACATTCACTCTATCTCCTATACACCTCCTTTCTGCCTGTTACCATTTTCACATTTGCCCCCCTTCCCTTATGTTCCCATTTGATCTCTTGTTCTTCTCGCACAATTAACCTCCTTCCAATACAATTTTTTATTCCCCTTGAAGTTTGCTGATACTTCACACCCAAACTCATTTGCCCTCTTTTTTTTTAGCCCCTAAACCTACCTCATTTTTACCTCCTGCCACTTTATCTTGTATATCACCCATTCACTTGTACTCCTTCCTTGCAATAAAACCCATACATCTCTCTCCGCCCTTTCACTAGCAACTTAACTTACTCATCCCATCATTCATTGCCAATTCTCACTTGTTCAACTCCCATCTTCTTTATGCCACATTCACACACACAAAAGCAATGCTTCCCTTGTTACCTCCCATTCATCACCTACTCACTTAGCTTCATTTACTCTCACCTTTTGTCATTTTGCAATCTCTCATGGTATCTCTTGTCACAAACCTATTCTCTGCTCACTCTTTTTCACAGCCCTGTTCCCATCCATATCATTTCCTCTTTTCCAAAAGCTGCTACAAATCTTCAGCCTTCCCTTCACCATATCATGATCAGACATCCCACCAGCATCCCTGTCAGCATTTTCATCTGCCATTAATTAATGCATAATCCAATATGCCTGCTTTCCATCATCCTTTCTCACCCATGTACTTTTATGTATGTCCCTTTTTTTAATCCAGGTAGTTCCAGTCACCAGTCCCTTTTTCAAGACAACTCCATAAGCTGTTCGCCATTTTCATTTACAACACTGGGTACCCCATACCCTCAAATTATATCCTCAATTGCCAGATTACCTACTCTAGAATTCATATCACCTATATTGGTCCCTTGCATCAAAAATGAGAATACATTCACTCATCTCTTTCCAAATCACTCATCTCTCTGTCCTCCCGTTTCCATGTACACCTCTCATAATCCACTTTCATCTTTAACCATATTAGCCTGAGGCTCATTTTCTTATACTCTCATACATTCCCACAATTTCTCCTTCAAAAGTAGTAATACTCCTTCCTTAGCTCTACCCCTCATTCTAACTCCTGACTCCTACAACATTCCTAGACCATTCTCTATTCCCCTTCAGCATTATTTCACTCAGGTCTAAAACATCCAAGTTTCTCTCTTTAATCATACTTCCTATTTCTTCCCTCTCATCTTGGTTACATCCAAACACATTCAGACACCAAAAAGATAATAAACAAAAGTATTTTGAAGACAAGCAAGAAAGATGAAAAGACTTTTCAATGCCTTATCAAGTGAAATATGAAATTTGTAGAGAATATATACAAAGGTATTTGAAAGAAACTGAGGTAAATGGTTAAAAGCACTCTCTGACAAGCTCAGGATTGATAATTATGCAATATGCATAGTAGAAAAGAAAAGTAAAGTAAAACTTAATCAGTCAACTGAGTGCTATGAAACAAACCTGCTTGATGGCAAAATCTCATCGCACATGCTCACAGGTAGGCGTTAACCTACCTATAATCATCTGCTTTTGTTTCTCTCTCTCTAGAACTTGCTGCTAGAGTGACAAATCTTCATTAGGTCAAGGGTCCTTAAGACTACTTGTCTTCCGCAATGCCACTTTTTACACAAGTGTTTTCCAGATTCTCAGTCTTTTTCTTTTGGTCTTCTATGGAACAGAGAATATCCAAAACTTGCTTTGCTGAGGGCCTTCTAGCTTGCTCACTCTCAGTACATGCATAGAAGATTTCAAGCACAGGTAGGTAATCATCACTCATTTCAATGTTGGGTAGAGCTGGCCGGGTGCCTGGAAAAAATGTAAAACAAAAATTACAAAGTAGTGGTGCATTCTTTGTTAAACCCACACACACAATAAACCCTCAAAATGTTTTCTTCTGCTAAGTTAGTGATTCTGTGGTTTTGGAGCATTGCACGTGACAGTTATAGACTGAGTGTGAATGAATGTGGCCTTTTTTCTTTTCCTGGCAATACCTCTGCTGAAGCAGGAGGTAGTAATGCTGTATCCTGTGGGGTGGGGTAGCACTTGCTTAAGTCTAACATGAAGATCCTTACCAGTCTGCCCAATATAATACATATTAAAGCTTTTACAAGGGATTCTGTAAACACAGCCCACAGAATTTTCTGGCAAGTTTTTGATTAAGATATTCTTTATAGCACTGGTATTGTTGAAGGCTACATTTACATTAAAGGTTTTAAGCAACGTTGTAAGTAAGGTAATATCACTAAAAAGGAGAACTAAAAGATTCTTGGTATCAAGGGGAGGTTTGGGGTTAACTCTGTAAAATCATTTCTTTGCCAACTTAAGATCTAGGATACTTCAACTTGGATCCAATAGAATATATATTCTCAAGCTCATCATCAATAAATTCCAGACTGCATATAAGTAAATCCTTTAGAAACATCAACTGGAAAGATGATAGTTTAACTCTGTCATGTTGAATTGAGTAATAATGAATATTAGAGCAAACATTGGTGAGTTTTCTTTACATGCTAAATTAAACATGTTTCTATCCCTATGGATCATGCAGTCTAAAAATGGTAACATAATTATTTTCTGCCTCCACATTAAAATTGATAGAAGGTACTAAACTGTTAAGTAAAGGGAGGAATGTTTGGTCAACAAACAAAAATTTACTCACATTTTTCCCTTTACTTAAGTTTAGTACCTAATATCAAATTTAATGTGGAAGTGGAAAATAACAATATGTTACCATTTTTAGATTGCATGAGCCACACAGAGAGAAACATGTTTACGTTCAGCTTATGTAGAAAACCCACCGAAGTTTGCAACAAAATCACAGCCTCCTATCCACAACCAAGCCCCAAAAGCCTGTCCATGGTGTCCCCAGGCTGCATCACAATTCCTAGTTCAGTATACTGATAGCACATTGCCCCATGTAAATCATCCATCCAATTCACTGTATCCCATCCAAGCCTTTCACCATTCTGAATATCCAGGCCCCAAGCACTAAGTTTTTACTTCGTCCTTCCATCTTCATTTTGGTAACCCCATTCTCCTAGTCCCTTCTATTTCTGACATATATCCTGTTTGTTGACCTCCCCTCACTCATTCTCTCTATATGCCCAAAGCATTTCAACACATGTTCTTCAGTTCTCTCTACTACATTCTCCTTATCACCACACCTCTCTCTTACCCTTTTAATACTTACTCGAGCAAGCATTTCATTTCCAATACATCCTCTCTCCTCTGCACATCCTCATCAATTGCTCATGCCTCACATCCATACAACAAATGTTGGTACTACTATACCTTCAAACAACCCATTTTCTGTCTCCCAGACATGACCTCTTCACACACTTCCAAAGCTCCAAGAACCATCATCTCTTCACCCACCATATAACCCGCTTCCACTTTCATGTTTCCATTTACTGCCAAGTCCACTTCCTCCATATTTTCTCCAATCAAACTGACACCACAACTAATCTATCCCTCTGTTCACCTAAACATAACCTTACTTTTATTCACATTTATTCTCTACCTACTCCTTCCACACACTCTCCCAAACTCAAGATACCAACTCTTGTAGTTTTGCACTCGAATGTGTTCTCAAGGCTGTCATCAGCAAACAACAACTGACTCCCTTCCCATTTCCTTTAATCCCCTACAGGCTACACAATCACCCATCTCCAAAACCCTTGCATTCACCTCCCTCACCAACGTATCTATAAACAAAGTATAAAGCAATGGTGACATCACACACCTCTGCTGCAAACCAGTCTTCACCTAGAATCAATTACCCTCCTCTGGACTTACATGTACACATGCCTTACACTCTTGATAAAAACTTCTCTCGGCTTGTAATAGCTCTCCTACTACACCATATCCTATGCCTTCTCCAAATCCACAAATGCCACATATAAATCCTGTTTCTCTAAGTACTTCTCAAACACATTCCTTAAAGCATACACCTGATCCACATGTCCTCTAAAACTTATGAAACCCTACTGTTCTTCCCAATCAGATGTGCTATACATGCCTTCACCCTCTCAATCACCAATCTCTCATACAATTTTCAAGTCAGCACATATAGACTATTCAGATGCTTGTCAGTACAAGGAGAGATAATTAACCATTACAGAACAAAACTGTTAAAGGGAGTGGTAATTGCTTGTTAGAAAATATTGACCACTACTGAAGTGGTGGGTCAAGCTTTCACAGGGTCTTTAAAGAAGTAAACTTACTTTACATATTTTTTGTTGTTTAATAGTGGTTAAGATATATCAGTGTGAGGTGACTTCATAAGGTTATTTACAATATTAGAAACATGATCAATGAATACAAATGAAAATTTCACAAAAATTCAATATATGGCATCCACATTAATAAAGGACTACCAACCTTCAAACCGTATAGCCCTCATATTTATTGCCCATGATCTCTTGTCGTTTCCCACAAAGTATACAAAGATGGTTGTTTTAGCTACTGAACAATGCAATGCTTGATACTGTACTATGATAATAAATAAGGGCACAATTTAAGGATTCTTAGTATACTCAGATGCAATCACAATGCATACTCATCTATGTCATCAATTGAAATTACCTAATGCTTTGAAATACTCATCGGTTTCATCATCCAAACTGCCCGTATCTTCAGCATCTTTTGTTTCATTAAAGCTGAGTTTATCCACATGAGGTGGACTAAGAGACAGCATCTCCCTAAAATAAAAAAATTATTAATTAACAAAAGTTTGTATATGTCTTTCATCAAAATCAGAAAATGAGCTGCATCAATTTCATTTTTAACTTAAAACCATTATATCTTCTGAAATATACTAATGAATTACTATGAATGTTACCTGAAAGCAAACATCCAAAATTTCCATTAGAGCACAAAGTTAAGATATAAAGAATATCCAACCAGATGGGAAATGAATATTCTAAGCTAGCATGAAATGCTCTAATTGATTCCCCAGAGGTATCAGATAACAGTTGATAAGGTTCAGTTCTCTACCAATTCAGAAATTCTAATCTTCATTTGAACATATACAAACCTGAACCAAAGTTAAAAACAAATTATTTTTACTGCTTCAGTAATAACTGTTCAGGAAATATTACCGCAACTAAATAGGCTGAGAATTTACTGAAAGTACATGACTTAAGTTATAATTCAGGAAAATCTTCAAGATTTTTTTCACAACACATTTCAAAGATTTTCATCAAAAAAAAATAAATAATAACAAATCACATAGTCACTGCTTAGAGTTAATGTGGATTGTTTAACTATCCAGCGTCTTCATCTTCCATAAAATACTGATACAATTTTACAATGTCACAAAGGCCTGCTCAAATATTTCTCTCCTTAATCTTATGGTAGAGCAAAAAGAGGCCCTAACACATCAAGGAACTCATCGTATGAGATTCCTGCTGAATGTCTAGATCCTGACTTACCTAAAGAATGATATAACTGCTAGTCTTGTCATCTGACTATCTTATTAGCCAATTTCTATTAGTACAGTATTTAAATGGTAATCATTCATTTTGGCTGCAGTCTACCATGACAGGTAGGGTAAGTCACTTACTTAACTCTTTTGCTGCATAGTTCAGATATCTTTTTTTATCTAGATTGCCATTTTCCACATTTGTAAGGTGCCAGGAACAGACAAAGAAAGGCTACATCCAATCGCATCCATTCTCTAGCTGTCATGTGTAATGCATTAAACCACAGCTCCTAATCCACAGCCAGGGCCTACAGACCTTTCCAAGGTTTACCACAGATGCATAATATGCCCTAGTTTGGTCCCATGACAGTTCATTGACCCATGTATACTACACCATTCCAATTCACTCTATCCTGTGTACGTCCTTCACTCTCCTCCATTTTCAGGCACCAACTACTCAAAATCTTTTTCATTCCATCCTTCCATATCCAATTTGGTCTTTCTACTTTCCTTGTGTCCTCCACTTCTGACACATAGATATCATCCCTTTTATCAACCTTTCCTCACTCATTCTCCCTATATGTCAAAACCATTTCAGCATTCACTCTTCAGCTCCCTCAACCACAATCTTTTTATTACCACATCTCTCTCTTACCCTTTCATTATTCAATCATCATCACATATTGTATTCAAACATTTATTGTCCAACTCTATCATTTAACTTCTCTAGATCCATAAATGCTACATACAAATCCATCGGTTTTTCTAAGTATTTCTCACATACATTCCTCAAAGCAAACACCTGATCCACACATCCTCTACCACTTCTGAAACCACACTGCTCTTCCCCAATCTGATGCTCTGTACATGCCTTCACCCTCTCATATATATGTATATATATGTATTCTTTTTTCACGCATATTCACCATTTCCTGCATTAGTGAGGTAGCATTAAGAACAGAGGACTGAGCCTAAGAGGGAAAATCCTCATTTGGCCCCCTTCTCTGTTCCTTCTTTTGGAAAAAGTAAAAACTGGAGGGGAGGATTTCCAGCCCCCTGCTCCCTCCCCTTTTAGTTGCCTTTTATGACATGTGGGGAATGCATGGCAAGTATTCTTTCTCCCCTATCCCCAGGGAATATTCAGTGTATGTATGGTTCACGGTGAAGTGCCTGAGGATTGGCGGAATGCATGCATAGTGCCATTGTACAAAGGCAAAGGGGATAAAGGTGATTACTCAAATTACAGAGGTATAGGTTTGTTGAGTATTCCTGGGAAATTATATGGGAGGGTAATGATTGAGCGGGTGAAGGCATGTTCAGAGCATCAGATTGAGGAAGAGCAGTGTGGTTTCAGAAGTGGTAGAGGATGTGTGGATCAGGTGTTTGCTTTGAAGAATGTATGTGAGAAATACTTAGAAAAGCAAATGGATTTGTATGTAGCATTTATGGATCTGGAGAAGGCATATGATAGAGTTGATAGAGATGCTCTGTGGAAGGTATTAAGAATATATGGTGTGGGAGGAAAGTTGTTAGAAGCAGTGAAAAGTTTTTATCGAGGATGTAAGGCATGTGTACGTGTAGGAAGAGAGGAAAGTGATTGGTTCTCAGTGAATGTAGGTTTGCGGCAGGGGTGTGTGATGTCTCCATGGTTGTTTAATTTGTTTATGGATGGGGTTGTTAGGGAGGTAAATGCAAGAGTTTTGGAAAGAGGGGCAAGTATGAAGTCTGTTGGGGATGAGAGAGCCTGGGAAGTGAGTCAGTTGTTCGCTGATGATACAGCGCTGGTGGCTGATTCATGTGAGAAACTGCAGAAGCTGGTGACTGAGTTTGGAAAAGTGTGTGGAAGAAGAAAGTTAAGAGTAAATGTGAATAAGAGCAAGGTTATTAGGTACAGTAGGGTTGAGGGTCAAGTCAATTGGGAGGTGAGTTTGAATGGAGAAAAACTGGAGGAAGTGAAGTGTTTTAGATATCTGGGAGTGGATCTGGCAGCGGATGGAACCATGGAAGCGGAAGTGGATCATAGGGTGGGGGAGGGGGCGAAAATCCTGGGGGCCTTGAAGAATGTGTGGAAGTCGAGAACATTATCTCAGAAAGCAAAAATGGGTATGTTTGAAGGAATAGTGGTTCCAACAATGTTGTATGGTTGCGAGGCGTGGGCTATGGATAGAGTTGTGCGCAGGAGGATGGATGTGCTGGAAATGAGATATTTGAGGGCAATGTGTGGTGTGAGGTGGTTTGATCGAGTGAGTAACGTAAGGGTAAGAGAGATGTGTGGTAATAAAAAGAGCGTGGTTGAGAGAGCAGAAGAGGGTGTTTTGAAGTGGTTTGGGCACATGGAGAGGATGAGTGAGGAGAGATTGACCAAGAAGATATATGTGTCGGAGGTGGAGGGAACAAGGAGAAGAGGGAGACCAAATTGGAGGTGGAAGGATGGAGTGAAAAGGATTTTGTGTGATCGGGGCCTGAACATGCAGGAGGGTGAAAGGAGGGCAAGGAATAGAGTGAATTGGAGCGATGTGGTATACTGGGGTTGACGTGCTGTCAGTGGATTGAATCGGGGCATGTGAAGCGTCTGGGGTAAACCATGGAAAGCTGTGTAGGTATGTATATTTGCGTGTGTGGACGTATGTATATACATGTGTATGGGGGGGGGCATTTCTTTCGTCTGTTTCCTTGCACTACCTCGCAAACGCGGGAGACAGCGACAAAGTATAATAAATAAATATAAATAATATAATATATTTGTATATGTGTGGCGAGGTGGCGATGGGAATGAATAAAGGCAGACAGTGTGAATTGTGTGCATGGGTATATATGTATGTGTCTGTGTGTGTATATATATGTGTATATTGAGATGTATAGGTATGTATATTTGCGTGTGTGAACGTGTATGTATATACATTGTGTATGGGGGTGGGTTGGGCCATTTCTTTCGTCTGTTTCCTTGCGCTACCTCACAAACGCAGGAGACAGCGACAAAGCAAAATAAATAAAAATAATAAAATATAAATAAATATTCATTATTTATTATACTTGATCGCTGTCTCCCGTGTCAGCGAGTTAGCACAAGGAAACAGGCAAGGAATGGCCCAACCCACCTACGTACACATGTATATACATAAACGCATATATATATACATATACTCTCAACTTTCTTCTTTCACACACTTTACCAAACTCAGTCACCAGCTTCTGCAGTTTCTCACATGAATCAGCCACCAGCGCTGTATCATCAGTGAACAATAATTGACTCACTTCCCAAGCTCTCTCATCCACAACAGACTGCATACTTGCCCCTCTTTCCAAAACTCTTACATTCACCTCCCTATCAACCCCATCCATAAACAAATTAAACAACCATGGAGACATCACACACCCCTGCCGCAAACCTACATTCACTGAGAACCAATCACTTTCCTCTCTTCCTACACGTACACATGCCTTACATCCCTCGATAAAAACTTTTACTGTAATATATGGAAAATACTGCTTCTTTCCATACTGATATGTAATACAAAAGGTCAAATACATACTTTTATTTTCTGGTAAATTACTGACACTTCAGAAATCAGCCTGAAAATTAATTACACACTGAACTAGTTAAAACAATAAGACTTCCAAGTGACTGTTGTTCAACTATCACTACCAAAAGATCATTCTTGTATCAAGTACTGATAAATGATGCTCCACCAACACAGCCCACAGATTTCTCAACTTCTTAACTCTTGAAAGGGCTCATACCCACTGTAACACTTTCCAGTGCAGTTTTGCATTGTCAGCTAACCTGACTGTGCTTCTTTCTCCACTAAGATCCAGAATTCCTATGACAAAGCCTTTTCCTAAAATAATCATAATTTCATAGCATCCTTTATTTGATTTCTGAGTTTCTTGCCATTATGGCTCTTAATCTAATGTAGACCTCAGCAAGGAATAATATGTCATATCTACTGCCAAAGGACACTCGTAAGTACATCCTTAAATTCAGCAAAGATTTGGATGCACCACTTCACATGTATGAAAGGTCTTATGGGATAATATTACAATGACAGCCATGTAGGAACATTACCTGTACTTACCAAACAACAAGACCAAAGGAAAATATGTCAGTCTTGTAAGTTATAACAGCACCTACTAAGGCTTCAGGGGCTGACCAACACTCTGTGCCAACATAACACCCATCTTCAATACTTGCCACTCCCTTTAAGAAAAGTATACATATGTTAGAAATCATCCATAACAGGTGATAAATAAGTTGAGAACAAAGCACAGTTTAAAAAGAATTAAGGAATATTTCAGGGATTGATTCCTTAAAAACAGAAGGCAAGAAGTAATATATATGGATATAACTTTTTCTCCCATAACCCCAAGGATATGGGAGAGAGACTACTACCCTCATATTCCCTGCATATCATTAAAGGTGACTAACAGGGGTGGGAGTAGACACCAGAAACCCATCCCTCATCTATTTCAATTTCTAAGAGTGGGAAAAGAAGTAAAGCTAGTAGTGCTCAACTTCCTTGAAGGCTCAAGCTGGGGTGTCTGAATGTGCATGAACGTAACTAGGATGATAAGAAGGGAGATATAGGAAGTATATCCTGGGAAAGGAACCATGATGTTCTGGTTCTGAGGGAAACTAAGAAACTATGTTCAGGGTAAGAAGGGAAGAATGGTTTGGGAATGTCTTAGGGATAAAGTCTAGGGCTAGTTAGTGTGTGATGAGAGCAAAGGAGAGGGTTGTACTTCTGGTGAAGAAAGAAATATGGGAAAGTGTGAAAGAGAGTACAGAAGTGAAACCCAGAGTGAACTAAATGAAAATGAAAGTGGATTATGATAGACTAGTGATTTTTAGAGTTTATATATATCTTAGCAAGTGGAGTGAGGAAGAGAGGCAAATACTTTGGGAGGAGCTGAGTATGTCAGAAGTTTTGGTACAAGGGATCAAGTATCAGTGATGAGTGATTTGAAAGCAAGACTAAGTGATATGGCAGTTAAGGATATAATATGGGTGCACATGCTACATGACATAAATGAAAAAGGTGAACAGCTTGTGGAGATGTGTGCTGAAAAAAGATGGGTGGCTAGGATTACCTGGTTTAAAAAGAGCGACATACATAAATATACATGGGTGAGAGGGGTTAATGATGAGCAAGCATTACAGGATTTTATGTTAACTGATAAGTGTACTAAAGAGAGACATTCATATGTAAATATGCTGAGATGGATGCTTGTGGGATACATGGTAACTTTTTCATGGAAGGGAGGGTGAGAGTTAGTCGAGGCTTTAGGAAATGGTATAGGTGGAAAAAGTAACTGAGCATGAACAAAAATTTTTATAAGGAAATGCAAAGAAATATTGGGTGAATAATGGCACAAGGTGAGGATAAATGAAACAAAGGGAGTGGACATGAAATGCGACATACTTAGGGAAGCAGTGCGTACATGTTTGAGAAAAGTACGTGGCATGTTGAAAGTTGGATGTAGGCATGAGAAAATGGGTAGTGCGTGATGGGATGAAGAAGTAAAGTTGTTGGTGGTAGGGAAAAATAAGTGTATGAATAATAGCTGCAGAGAAAGTGTGTGTGATTGGGAGATATACAAGGTGAACTGCCAGGAGGTCAAGAGGAAAGTCCATGGGCAGAAAAGCAAAGCAAATGAGTTGGCACAAGAGAGTATGGCCAACTTCAGAGAGAATAAGAAAAATGTTTGGTAAGCAGGTGAATAGTGTGAGAACAAGAGAACAAATCAAAGCATCAGTGAAGGGAGCACACATGGGGAAGTGGCGACAAGCAAAGAAGAGCCAAAGAGGAGTTATAGTGAGAATTTTGAAGGGCTGTTGAATGTGTCAAGTAACAGTGATGGCAAATGTTAAGTGTCTGGGACATGAAGATGAGTGAAACTCCACCTGGATCATATCAGGTATAGCCTAAGCAATACATTGAAATCCCCTGCATGAGGATTTCAGCATGTGAATGAGAAGAAAGCAAAGTTTCAGGACAGAAAGTCAAACAGTCAGAGTGGTACATAGTTGGAGACACTGGAGGGAAAATATACAAAACTGAAAGAAAAGGTATACAGGACTGAGAAATTTGAGCCATGTGGCTTCAAAGATGGGAGACTGAAGATCCATAAGGAAAGTAATATGTTGTTTTTATACTAGAGTAAGCACAAACACCACCCTCCATGAAGAACGATAAAATTATAATAGGAGGTATGATGGAGGAGAAGGATACTTGGACAGTTGGGTCTGACAGTGATTATGATGATCAGGGGAAGAAGATGGAGAGCATTCTAAAAATGAGAGGTTGGATTTGACACAATGTTTTGGTATGAACAAAGAAAGAGACATGCTTAGTAGTGCCTTAAAGACAGAGATAGGTCCCAGTAAATGGTGTGCTGCCAAATTTTTCATACAAAAAGTTAGGAAAATCAAGAATAGGGACCAAGTTTTTTAAGATCAGTACATAGGACATTTATAATGTTTTCCTTAAAAGTTTGCACCAGAATGGTAAGAAAAATGGATAGTTTAATTGCAGGTTTCAATCAAATGCTTAAATATAGCACATAATACACATGATTTTTTTTTTTTTCATACTATTCGCCATTTCCTGCGTTTGCGAGGTAGCGTTAAGAACAGAGGACTGGGCCTTAGAAGGAAAATCCTCACCTGGCCCCCTTCTCTGTTCCTTCTTTTGGAAAATTAAAAAAAAACGAGAGGGGAGGAATACGTGGGAAGTATTCTTTCTCCCCTATCCCCAGGGATATGAAACTGAATACTATCTTACACTTGTCAACAATTTATCAATACCTGGCACAGTATGTATAGTAACTCTAATAAGAACTCTGAGCAAGGTTCTTACAACTTGTCAAGCTCAAGGTTATTTTCCACTGGCATTTAAAGATTAGCATGACAAAAGCTTAGCAATTCAGCTTTCTTCTCAATATATAATTCCACATCCTTCATCTCTGACTTATTAAGGCTTTTCCTGATTGCATCTGATTTCCTAATAAGGTGAGCCGTTTGGCTCCAGGTCTTCCCCTCTACCAACCTATCTGCATCTTAAGTGACTCACATATAGTATGCAGTTTTTCTTTTCTTCTCAATTGTTTCTAATTCTTCCTGAACCTATTTCTGCTTTCGGCCTTTTTGTTCTGTCATCTTTTTTTTCTTTCCCAGTTTGGCCCTATATCTGGATCTTGCATCTGTGGCAAATTTCAGCAGCTCCTTTATGACTGGCACACATGAGACTCCTTCGCAAGCAATGACATAATCAACACATCTGTCCATGTACAATAACGGTATCTTGTTGACTCTGGAATAAAAGAAGGATCTTTCTATACATATTCTACAACAAAGAGAAGCCTTTCATTCTTTCATGAAGAAATATATGTATCCATGAGGCACAGTCAGCAATGCTGAAAGTCTGGAAGTTTACATCCCTGGCTCCTACATCCCACAGATCACCAAACTGCATTGATAATAGTGTCAACTACAGCAACTTTTTTTTTTTTGTTATCAAGTAACATCTTGTTTATTTGCTGCATGTTCTTCAAACATTTCTCTGGGTCACTAAACATATTTTTAGGACCTAAACACCACATCTGCTACACAAATGGGTACTTCAGTTTTTTTTTTTTTACAAAGCTGAAATACATTTCTAGCAATCTTTGTTGAAGTTCATAATTTTCACATGGCTGATAGTGCCAATTCTGAATTCTTTCTTAAAAGAATCTGACCCCATACCTACATCTGCAAGACTGAGAAACCCATATTTTAGTCGTACTATCCACTTTGCTAATTCCAAATGATATGCTTTCCAGATGCTCCTTTTTTTTTTTTTTTTTGTCAAAATGTTTGAGTAAATTCCTGATCAAATATGTACAACATTTCCTGAGGAAATGTATAATGGGTATGTTTGTCAGATATATTCTCAGGAAAGGCATGAGAGTTCTACACAAAGTCATAAAAAATGGAACTTAACCAGGACTCAATGATTATGTGTCATATGATCACGTATGAGAATTTTAAAGTTTCCTGGTGCTGGCCTACCTCTACATACAACCATTACTGGACTAAATCTTGATAGCTCTTTTCCACCACTGGTAATTATGGCCACAAAATTGAAGTGAGAAGTTTGAGGACTAGGTAAGCATAGTATAACCTCTCCTGGCTGGAATATTGTGGAAAAGGCAGTGCAGGGCTTACAGTAGCTTCCCCATCACCCACACAATCATGCTACTCTAAAATGCATTATGCTGCATTCAAAGTCCAAAGTAGCTGAGCATTACTAGCTGCAAACTACAAAAGTGGTCTGTATTTTCTTTCTTGATCATCTCTAGTATCTTCCAGTTTACATATGGACCATCCATGGAAACAGGAAACATGTTTCACATGCTCAGCTGTGCTACATTATCCAATTTCAGTTCAAAATAAATTCACTTAACTTCTATATTGGGCACACAAGTTGAACAAAGCCACTACAAACAAAACTGAGCCTCAAAATGTAAACAAAAAGAATATAAAACTAAGTTCAGGGCAAATCTAAGACTTATCATACCTGAAACAGCAATTTTGTTATATTCAAGACTTTTCAAGGCCTTAAAAACACTCAAGGCAAAATATGGCTACATAAGACTTTTCAAGAATCCACAGGAACACCATAACAACAGTATAACTGGAAGAGGCAAAAAAGCAGTAGACATAACACTTTCCTTCTCGATGATATCACAAGTTTAACTTGACTCAGGGTTTGCACCAAAGCATGTTTGTTCAAATTCATATCTACTGAGTCCCATTAGACTTTTGCCGTGAATTTATACCCATTTCATTTAGCCTTTTTTTTTTCTGCTCCTTCCATTTTGCTGTTTTTAGAATTCTGCTGCAAAGCATCTGACTTAACATTCTTTTCCTTCACTGTCTACATCTGATATGATCAACACAAATGGTTTTGAAATCAATATTGTTCCCTGAGATACATCTGACTGAAGATCTTCAGACCTGGTTCCATTTGCTACTACTGTACTTTGTGCTTCCTACCTTCCTTTTTATGCTTTGTTTTCCTTCAGTTTCCAACAGAATTGTGTAATCTAACAAATGCATTAGCAACATCAAGAAGAATACCATCCATCCTCTTTCCTTAAATGTTTCATGAATATCCTTGTAATAGACGAGATGAGCATCCGAAATTGTAAGAATTACGAATTCATGCTGTTACATGGCACTTTGATATACATTTATCATGTGTGATGTCAGGCTAAATGATTTATGTTGTTTTGGAGAAACCCCATGCCCCTAATCATACCATAATTTGTAATCAGATCCCCAAGCTTCAAGATTCAATCCCTTGCATCAAAATTGCCCGAGCACTCAGTCAGCTCCTCATTATATAACCATCTTTCTTCTTCATCCCTCACACTAAAATGTGCATAAGCACTAACAATCACATCTCCCACAGCCTACTTTCATTCTAACCCACACCAATCCTGAACTCAATCCAATACACCCTTTACTGAAGTCCCATGTTTCCTCTTTCATCAAAAGTTTTAGCCCCTAGGGCCTTTGCTCATGCCCTCTTATGTATCCTAGGTTTCATCCCCTGAACATTTCCAATCCCTTCAACCTCTTTCCCCATCAACTTAGTTTTACCCCAAACTTGAATATCCAGGTTTCTCTCATCAAACATAGCACCTTCTTCCCATCCCTGTTACATCCATGCACTGTCAGACACTCCAGTCTAAGACTCTGAAGGCAAATCCTCACTTTGCACTTTCTTCTGTTCCTGTTTTTGGAATTTGACAGTACAAATGGGAGGGTTTCCAGACTCCTTTCCCATCTGTTAGTCACCTCTTACGACACCCATGAAATACATGAGTAGATTCTTACTCCCAGTCTACAAGGAAAGCTGGAGGTATGCACTTTTATTTTTCATGTTTCACATTTTCCCAAACAACTGTTACTAAATCTTTCAATCATGAAAATAAAGGAGACATGGATTTTACTCACGGAACTGCACAAGCCCTAAATTATGACATGGAATAAACATGTTCTTCAACACTTTATACAGAGGTAATCAGAATTCATTAGAATCTATAGTAAAGGAACATTTAAAACAAACCTTGTCATTTAGTTTCAGAGTCACTCCGAAGTCACAAAGCTTTGCAATCTCAAAATCACCCTTAATTAGAATGTTTGCACTCTTCAAATCACCATGAAGTAAATTCTTTTCTTCATGAAGATATGTTAGAGCTGAAGATATATCTCTTGCCACCTAAAAGTAATAAAAAGTACTTTTTTCAGAGAACTCTGGAAGGAATTAACAGAAAAGCTTAATATATGCCTATTTTCACTTCTCTGGTAGCATTTACCACTTCTGTACTTCAGGTGGCTATAAAAATGCTTGGCTTACTTGAAACTTTGACTGAGTCTTAATTTGCAATAGATGTCATGAACTGCAGCTGTTCAGCTAAAGACAGAAAAAAATCGTCAAAAGTGAAATTCTCCTAATGGTTCTCAATTATTACAATAATGCCTTGCTAAAAAAAAAAGATTTATAGGCATTACAAAAACATTCACATCCACTTGTATATCATGAAATGCCATTGATAATATGAAAATCACCAAAGTTATACAATAAATAATTAACTTTTTAGAACTTAAGGTAAAAGCCTTTTTTTTCTTTCTTTCTGAAACAAAGTTTAATGTTGGTACTACATCCACACCAAAGTTTCCTTCTCCTAAAGATTACCATATCTATTGTGGACAGTAACTCTATAAAGGTTTACCCACAGTTTAGGAGCCCGATGATGTTAAGAACAGTTGTTAGTACTTGTAATACAAAAAGAAAAAATAAATCTAGTTTATGGCAGTAAGCAAAGCACAAATATAGACAAAATTTAGGGATATACTTAAATCAAGGATATCTAAACATTCAGAACACTTCAAATGCTACTTGAACTTGAAATATTACAGAACTGAAAACTTATTATCAAGCTAATTATCACATAATCATAAAATGTCAAAATAATCATTTGAACAGTATCTAATTCTGAAGTCTACAACCTCACACCTTTACATACATGCATCATCCTTACAACTGAAAAACTGTAATGTTACTTTCAAAATCTGTTGAGATGAAAATGGTCCAAGTCCCTCCTCTTGTCGAACCTCAATTATATCTGCTAAAGACTTTTCCCCACTCTCCATAGCCAAGCATTTGGTCCCATCTTGATAAGAAGTGTAGGATCGGTAGCCAATTATGTTTTGATGATTCAAGTCCTTCAAAATTTCTGCTTCAAAACTTAGTCTCTTAGTAAATTCTCCTTTTTTGTCTTCTATTCTCCTGTTAATATGGGTGAAAAATCTATCATACTGAAAAGATGTATAAGGCATGAGTAAATGGGAAAAGGGTATTGGAAGAGAAGTGGAGGGTATCTAGAGGAAAACTCATCAGTATCGGTGAAGTATGTGGCATGCTGAAGGTGAGATGTAGGCATACAAGAAAGGGTAGTCAGAGTGGGATAAGGAGCTTAAATCGCTGATGAAAGAGATATACGAGAGGTGTATGAATGGTCTCTGCATAGGGAGTACTACAAGTGACTGGGAGGAGCACAAAAGAAAGTGGCAGAAAATCAAGAGAGAGGCAAGGGAACTGAAAATGGCACCAAATGAGAGATGAAGTGAAAGATTATCAACAAACATCAGAAGAAATGAGAATATGCTCTGGAGGAAGGTAAACAGTATGATTAGAGCATAAGAACAATGGTGAAGACAATAAAGAAAAATGAGAATCTGACAGCAGTAAAAGAAGAGATGGAGCAAGCATTTTGAAGGACTGTTTTACGTCACATGATAGGGTAGAGGATATAATGCTTGGTACAATTTGGTATGCCCAGTGAGATAGTCCTGGTGAATGACATGGTGAGAAGAAAAGATGAGGTGGGAGCCTTTTGTATGATGAATTGCTGCAAAGCAGGAGTGGATGGGATAGCATAAGAATTTCAAAAAAGGGGAGTGACACTGTTTTTGACTGGTTAGTCAGGCCATTCACAGTTTGCATGCTGAGGGTGAGGTGCTTGAGAACTGGAAAAATGCATACATAACGTTCCTACAGGAAAGCAAGGGAAACATAAAATAGAGGTATAAGCCTGTTGAGTATAACTAGTAAAGTGTAAGGGCAAACAGTGATTGAAAGGAAGGTGGCATGCACACATCTATATGGGGAGAAACAGTGTGATATCAGAAGAGAAAAAGGGTGTTTGCTCTGAAAAATTTGTGCAAGAAATACTTAAAGAAAGTGGGATATGTATGTGGTACTTATGGACCTGGAGAAAGCATATGACAAGGATGACAGAACTGTCTTGTGGAAGGGGACCTGAAAACACAGAGTGAGAGGAAAGACAGGTTTTTCACTTGCTCAATAATTCATAAATACTTTCCCTTGTCTTTTCTTTTTCGTTCATAATTCTCTCTATATTTCAATCAAAGCCCCTCCTTTATGTTAATTTTATTTTGGTGACTGGAGCCTTCAACATAAAAAAAAAAAAATAATGCAGAGATGAGTTTTGTCTGGAAATTAAGGCCTGTGTGTGAGTAGGAGTGGAGGAGAGAGAATGATTCCAAGTAAAGGTTGGTCTGCATCTCGGACATATGATATCACCAAGGTTCTTAAGTCTGTTTATGAATGAGGTGGTGAAGGAAGTAAATGTAAGAATGTTGGAGAAGGGGCAGATCTAGGAAGTTGGGAGTTACTATGAACAGAAGAAGGGTAATGACATGTAGCACGGGAGCATGACAGGATGAGTTTAGGGTAAGTATGAATGGAGAGAACCTGGAGGAAGTGGAGAGCTTCAAGTACCTGGGAGTGGACATGGCAGCACAAGGAACCACAGCAGCTGAAGTCAGTCATAGGGTGGGAGAGGGGGCAAAAGCATATTATGATCATATGAAAATCAATAGAAAAATAGTGAAATTCCATTGCCTAATACTATAATAATCTTTAAGTGCATCATAAAAAAGAATCACATTTATCAATTTTGTTTTTCATACATGCTTGCCATTTCCTGCATGAGCGAGTGAGAATTCCTCCCTTGGCTTCTTGCTCTGTTCCTTCTTTTGGAAAGCAGTATGGAGAAGAGGGATTTCCAGCCACCCACTCCTGCCCCTCTTAGTCACCTTTTACAACACACGGAATACATGGGCAGTATTCTTTCTCCCCTACCCCTATCTCAAGGACTACAGTGAATCAGAATGATGTGGCATACCGGGGTTGACATGCTGTCAATGGACTGAACAAGGGCATGTGAAACATCTGGGATAAACCATGGATAGGTCTGTGGGGCCTGGAGTTGTGGTTTCCGTGCATTACAACACATGACAGCAAGAGACTGAGAGTGAACGAATGTGGCCTTTTTGTCTGTTTTCCTGATGCTACCTCACTGACGCAGGGGGTAGCGATGCTGTTTCCTGTGGGGTTGGGTGGTGCTGGGAATGGATGAAGGCAAGCGAGTATGAACATTTTTTTTTTTTTTTTTTTTTTTTTATACTTTGTCGCTGTCTCCCGCGTTTGCGAGGTAGCGCAAGGAAACAGACGAAAGAAATGGCCCAACCCCCCCCATACACATGTACATACACACGTCCACACACACAAATATACATACCTACACAGCTTTCCATGGTTTACCCCGGACGCTTCACATGCCTTGATTCAATCCACTGACAGCACGTCAACCCCTGTATACCACATCGCTCCAATTCACTCTATTCCTTGCCCTCCTTTCACCCTCCTGCATGTTCAGGCCCCGATCACACAAAATCTTTTTCACTCCATCTTTCCACCTCCAATTTGGTCTCCCTCTTCTCCTCGTTCCCTCCACCTCCGACACATATATCCTCTTGGTCAATCTTTCCTCACTCATTCTCTCCATGTGCCCAAACCATTTTAAAACACCCTCTTCTGCTCTCTCAACCACGCTCTTTTTATTTCCACACATCTCTCTTACCCTTACGTTACTTACTCGATCAAACCACCTCACACCACACATTGTCCTCAAACATCTCATTTCCAGCACATCCATCCTCCTGCGCACAACTCTATCCATAGCCCACGCCTCGCAACCATACAACATTGTTGAAACTACTATTCCTTCAAACATACCCATTTTTGCTTTCCGGGATAATGTTCTCGACTTCCACACATTTTTCAAGGCTCCCAAAATTTTCGCCCCCTCCCCCACCCTATGATCCACTTCCGCTTCCATGGTTCCATCCGCTGACAGATCCACTCCCAGATATCTAAAACACTTCACTTCCTCCAGTTTTTCACCATTCAAACTCACCTCCCAATTGACTTGACCCTCAACCCTACTGTACCTAATAACCTTGCTCTTATTCACATTTACTCTTAACTTTCTTCTTCCACACACTTTACCAAACTCCGTCACCAGCTTCTGCAGTTTCTCACATGAATCCGCCACCAGCGCTGTATCATCAGCGAACAACAACTGACTCACTTCCCAAGCTCTCTCATCCCCAACAGACTTCATACTTGCCCCTCTTTCCAAGACTCTTGCATTTACCTCCCTAACAACCCCATCCATAAACAAATTAAACAACCATGGAGACATCACACACCCCTGCCGCAAACCTACATTCACTGAGAACCAATCACTTTCCTCTCTTCCTACACGTACACATGCCTTACATCCTCGATAAAAACTTTTCACTGCTTCTAACAACTTGCCTCCCACACCATATATTCTTAATACCTTCCACAGAGCATCTCTATCAACTCTATCATATGCCTTCTCCAGATCCATAAATGCTACATACAAATCCATGGGTATATATGTATATATGTATATGGCTGTGTATGTATATGTATGTGTACGTTGATATGTATATGAAAATGTATGTATTTGTATGTGTATGCATTTGTGTGTGTATATATGAGTGGATGGGTCTTTCTTCATCTGTTTCCAGGCGCTACCTCACTGACATGGGAAATGGTGATCAAGTACAACAGATGAATAATATATATTGACACGTGTATGGATATGTAAATATACGTGTGTCAGTGGATGTGTCTTTCTTCATCTGGTTCTTGGCACTACTTGCTACTGTGCGAAACGGCAATCAAGTAAAAAAAATAATCTTCAATGTATTAATTACATCATGAGCATGATGCAGTGGACCTGTGGTCTCATCTAGTGGACGTGGCTAACTTCCAGAGTGTGGCAGCAGTTTCACAGAAGGGCATCCTGGGGTAAGAAGGCCATGGTAGGTATAAAATAAAACATTCAGCAAATATTTCAAGTATTCCTTAAAGTCTTTCCCACCAATGTGATGATATTTGGCAAATGAAATACACAAGCCATTCACAATAAGAGCAAGAGAACTTAGGAACAGACAGGTACACAACCACCTTTGACAAGTGGAGGAGGAGTGGAAATTAATGTATACTACCTGTTTATTTTTTTCACAGCCCATGGAGATTTATAACATCCATGCAGAGGAGAATATCGCTCCATAAGGTAAACACTGACACCTGTAGACAAAAGTTTTTTACAGGATACTTGGAAACACTAAAAATATGCTAACAGAGATGTACATGTGTGAACATACATTTTAACAAATACATGGATACAGTAATGATTACATTATATATCTTATATCAATTCTAAAATAACAAGTCAATGCAAAAACTAACTAAATGTATTGCAAATTAACCAAGACGATTTAAGTTTGCTTCATCAAATGTGAGACATCTGACCTGCTGTGGAACAGATTTCATGGATGAGAAAAAAATACACATCTGAACCACAGGATATATGTTACTGTGATAAATAATCAGTGAAAAGAAAGAGACAACTGAAACCACAACTTTTGCATGTCAGAGATGATCTGGCACTTTTCCAGTACAGCTACACCAACATCCTCCCACTCATGGCACAGCTACATAAAAATTATACTATACTCAACCAACATCATCACATTTACTCTGTATGGGATCTTTCTTCAAATCTGATTGCTGTCTCCCACATTACATTTGTGAAGAAGCACCAAGAACAGATGAAGAAGGCCACTTCCATTCTCATGCTCGGTACATGCCTTCACCCTCTCAATCAATACTTCCCATTTAATTTCCCAGGAATACTCAACAAACTTATGCCTCTGTCGTTTTAACACTCATCTTTATCTCCTTTGCCTTTGTACAATGGAACTATAAGTGCAATCCATCAATCCTCAGGCACTTCACCACGGTCCATACATACACTGAATATCCTTAACAACCAATCACCAACACAGTCACTACCTTTTCTAATAAACTCCACTGCAATACCATCCAAACCTGCTGCATTGCCGGATTTCATTTTCTGCAAAGCTTTCACTACCTCTCTCTCTTCACCAAACCATTCTCTTTGACCCTCCCACTTTGCAAACCACCCAGCCAAAACACCCTATATCTGCCACTCTATCATGAAACACATTCAACAAACCTTCAAAATACTTACTCCATCTCCTTCTCACTTTATCACTTCCTGTTATCACCTCCCGACTTGCCCCCTTCACTGATGTTCCCATTTGTTCTTGTCTTATGCATCTTTGATTTCTCCCAAAAATTTAATGATACTCTCTCAGTCCAACTCTCATTTGCCCCCTTTTTCATCTCTTGCACCTTTCACTTGACCTCTTGCCACATTCTTTTATACTTCTCCCAGTCACCTACACTACTTCCCTGCAAGTATCGTCCTAACACCTCTTTTTCTCTTTCACTGTATCCACATATATATACATTTATCATTATACTTTGTTGCTGTCTCCCGCGAGGTAGTGCAAGGAAACAGACAAAAAATGGCCCAACCCGCCCACATACACATGTATATACATACACAACCACACTTGCACACATACATACCAATACATTTCAATGTATACATACATATACATACACAGACAAATACATACAAACACAAGTACATTTTAATACTTGCTGCCCTCAACCATTCCCATCACCACCCAGACACACATGAAATGGCACCCCCCTACCCCCGCACGCACGTGGGGTAGCTCTAAGAAAAGACAACAAAAGCTGCATTCGCTCACACTCAGTCTCTAGCTGTCATGTGCAATGCAACCGACACCACAGCTCCCTTTCCACATCTAGGCCCCACAAAACTTTCCATGGTTTACCCCAGTCACTTCACATGCCCTAGTTCAATCCATTGACAGCATGTCGACTCCGGTATACCACATCGTTCCAATTCACTCTATTCCTTGCACGCCTTTCCCCCTCCTGTATGTTCAAGCTTCACTTAAAATCTTTTTCACTCCATCCTTCCACCTCCAATTTGGTCTCCCACTTCTCCTCGTTCCCTCCACCTCTGACACATATATCCTCTTTGTCAATCTTTCCTCACTCATTCTCTAGATGCGACCAAAACATTTCAATACACCCTCTTCTGCTTTCTAAACCACACTCTTTATTACCACACATCTCTCTTACCATTTCATTACTTACTCAATCAAACCACCTCACACCATATACTGTCCTCAAACATCTCATTTCCAACACATCCACCCTCCTTCGCACAACCCTATCCACAGCCCACGCCTCGCAACCATATAACATTGTTGGAACCACTATCCCTTCAAACATACCCATTTTTGCTCTCCAAGAAAATGTTCTCATCTTCTATACATTCTTCAACGCTCCCAGAACCTTCGCCCCCTCCTCCACCCTGTGACTCATTTTCACTTCCATGGTTCAATCCACTGCCAAATCCACTCCCAGATATCTAAAACACTTCACTTCCTCCAATTTTTCTCCATTCAAATTTACCTCCCAGTTCACTTGTCCCTCAACCCTTCTGAACCTAATAACCTTGCATTATTCACATTTACTCTCAGCTTTCTTCTTTCACACACTTTACCAAACTCAGTCACCAACTTCTGCAGTTTCTCACCTGAATCAGCCACCAACTTCTGCAGTTTCTCACCCGAATCAGCCACCAACGCTGTATCATCAACAAACAACAAATGACTCACTTCCCAAGCCCTCTCATTCACAACAGACAGCATACTTGCCCCTCTTTCCAAAACTTTTGCATTCACCTCCCTAACAACCCCATCCATAAACAAATTAACCATCCATAAACAAATTAAACAACCAAGGAGACATTACGTACCCCTGCCACATACCGACATTCACTGGGAACCAATCACTTTCCTCTCTTCCTACTTGTACACATGCATTACATCCTCAATAAAGACTTTTCACTGCTTCTAGCAACTTACCTCCATACGATATACTCTTAATACCTTCCACAGAGCATCTATCAACTCTATCATATGCCTTCCCAGATCCATAAATGCTACATACAAAGCCATCTGTTTTTCTAAGCATCCCCCCCCCCTTGCATGCATGCGAGGTAACACTAGGAAAAGACAACAAAGGCCACATTTGCTCACACTCAGTCTCTAGTTGTCATGTATAATGGACCGAAACCACAGCTCCCTTTCCACATCCAGGCCCCACAAAACTTTCCATGGTTTACTCCAGATGCTTCATATGCTCTGGTTCAATCCATTGACAGCATATCGACCCCGGTATACCACATCGTTCGAATTCACTCTATTCCTTGCACGCCTTTCACCCTCCTGCATGTTCATCCCTGGGGATAGGGCAGAAAGAATACTTCCCACGTATTTAGATGAATTCAGGTTTAGTGATTTCAATAGTAAAGTTGCATCACATCAGATTAATAATTTTACAGATGAAATTATGAACTCAACCTAATCTAATATGAACCAACTAACTGTGAACTCAACCTAATCTAAACCAATCATGACTTCAACCTAGTCTAATATACACCAACTCAGCTGTTATACTCTGCATGAAAAAATAATTTTTTCAAAGTCCCAAATAACTGTTTTTAAGAACCTCAATAACCATAATATTTCTTCTATGGTATAGATTTATTACCTACTTTCCTTCCATTGCTTTATATGCAGATATGACATCCACCTACAACATAATGGAGCTGCTGCAGTCATTATGATGCTTATTTGTCTTTATTCACATGAAAGAAAGAAGTATCTTATTCTTTACATGAAAATTAAACCCATCAGATCAAATTACATTGAGCTGGGTTAATCATCTTAATGAGATAGGATAAAGATCCATACAGACAATTTCCTTATTCTACATAGGAAATTATTTTATAAGAGAAAAAGCTGGAAATCTTCAGAACTACGATAAATTTTCCATCAAAGAATAAGTCAATGTATCCACATGTTAAGTAGTTAAAAGATATACAAATACTAAGCTTAACTAATCCTCAAATCGAGGAGCAAAAGGAAAGTATACATTTATCATTACACTAAAAAGAGAAAGAGTTTCTCACCTGTACCATATCCTAATTGTTTCATGCATGGAGATGGGGGAATCATGATCTTACGAGGACCTGTGTCCTTCCCATGCTGCAAACTTGAGGTGGTCCTTACTTTTACTGGTGTCCTGAATTCAGCCATTTTCATCTGTAAATATACTTTTCTTAATGTGGTGTTTGTGATTATACAAAAACTGGTTATTTCCTCATTCACTTAAAGGCAGTAAAAAAAAAGTTTTAAGATAAAATGATGATTCTTTCAATATATTTTCTTTGAAAAAAAATTTCTTGTAATGATGAAAGGTATATAGCAGACTTCCATCAGCAAATCCAACCATTTCATGTTCTCTATGCCTGGATTGATATATACTGTGTGTGTGTGTTTCTTACAACTGTCAACCAGCATATGGACTAGTTGACAGAGGTGCATCCAACAGTATTTTAACTACAGTTAACCATGACACTGCACTTCATATACATTATAAGAATGTACCTAAAACACAAACATATAATCTATACTATATCATTGGAATTAGAATATTTCAAGAGGAAAAGAACTGAGAGCAGCACTAATTTCAAAAGAAAGCTGGAAAGATGGCTTAAGGAAATGGCAGATCAACCAAGATTCATAGTTATTGAGAATGTGTGACTGCAGAAGACAACATATGTAGTTTGGACCAAGCACTAGCCCCTCCTCAGGCAAAATCTCTTCCAATATACAGTACTCAAAGGTTAGCAGGGGAATGCCAAGTTAGTTACTTTTCATACATAAGTTACATGTTAATTAACTTACACAAACAATAATTTAACAACGTAACCCAAACCAGTGGAAATGTATAAACATTTACAGCACTGTACACAGTATAAGATCCCCAGCCTAGAATGTGGATATCACTAGGTCTTATCTCTACATTTCTCAGGCTGGCCACTGTATACTTTCTGCTGAAAATATAGGACTATCTTCAACTGTTGCAGTAGTACATCCATATATCTTAACAAGATGAATTGTACATAAAATTCTCCCTTAATTACATGCCTTTAACTAAAACTTTTCCATACATTCATGTAGGGTAAATTGTTGGTTTAAAAAAATTCTCATTCATCGTCATACATTCATTATATATGAAAGGTATGTTTTAGGCGCAAAATCTTTAATAAAATGCCACTAAGCAGATCAATGTTGTGTATTTTGCTTGGTGGTAAATATGGCAAACAGGTGGGACTCAGCTTATACAGAACTCACTAGTAATGTACATAAAGGTACTCAAAAAATAAATACATAGACAGTCTGCCAAGCACATATGTCTAACACTTCCCTCATGTATAAATGAATTGTGAACTTACAAGAAACTGAATGACAATGTTAGAGACATATCAGGTAATGCACATTACTTGTAATCATTACTAACCTGTATGAGAACTGCAGTGTGCAATTTAACAAAACATATCTTTAACCCTTTTCCCCTAAAGAAAATGAACATAGGTGATGAAAGGGGTAAAAATAATACTCTTGCTAGCCGGATGCATAGGACATAAGGTTACAACAAAGACAATATAATCTGCCATTCTTTGGACAAGCCTTGGTCTTGAATTTCTAACTGCTTTGTGATTGAGAGCATGTGGAATAAAGGACCCTTAATTCTCCAATGCAAGCTCCTGTTCTGAAATCAATGATTCCTCTGTACTAAGTTCAGCCAGTTCTCTGTCCCTAGTAAAATGCCCATCCTTGTACTATGTATACTTCTTAACATCTTTTTTAATAAATTTCTTGTTCAAATGTAAGCTATATTCTCTGGCTGCTCTAACCTTACATCTCTTGAAGAACTGTTCTTAGTTTACATTGCTGATCTCTTTAGATAAATTTAAAGATTGCGATCAAGATACTCCTCTCTCTTTCAAGGTAGCCAAATCTAAAGCCTTTCCTTGTAACTTGGTTCTCTTAATTCTAGTACAGACCTTGTTGCCCTCCTCTGGACCTTCTCTACTGGCTATGTGTGCTTCCTAAGGTGTGGAATTACCTATTTGTGGTGTACATACGTGACCTGATAACAACTTTCACGTATTTAAAAGATGTATGCATTGAGCAACAAGAGGATATAACATGATAATAATCAAGACGTTTGAAAATATCATATTCATTTATCATACTTACTAGCTGTTTCCTGCATCAGCGAGGAAGCACTAGGAAACAGACAAAGAATGGCCCATCCACTCATACACACACACAAGTAAGTTTGTAAGTTTGAATGGAGAAAAACTGGAGGAAGTAAAGTGTTTTAGATATCTGGGAGTGGATCTGGCAGCAGATGGAACCATGGAAGCAGAAGTGAATCATAGGGTGGGGGAGGGGGCGAAAATCCTCGGAGCCTTGAAGAATGTGTGGAAGTCGAGAACATTATCTCGGAAAGCAAAAATGGGTATGTTTGAAGGAATAGTGGTTCCAACAATGTTGTATGGCTGCGAGGCGTGGGCTATGGATAGAGTTGTGCGCAGGAGGATGGATGTGCTGGAAATGAGATGTTTGAGGACAATGTGTGGTGTGAGGTGGTTTGATCGAGTAAGTAACGTAAGGGTAAGAGAGATGTGTGGAAATAAAAAGAGCGTGGTTGAGAGAGCAGAAGAGGGTGTTTTGAAGTGGTTTGGGCACATGGAGAGAATGAGTGAGGAAAGATTGACCAAGAGGATATATGTGTCGGAGGTGGAGGGAACGAGGAGAAGAGGGAGACCAAATTGGAGGTGGAAAGATGGAGTGAAAAAGATTTTGTGTGATCGGGGCCTGAACATGCAGGAGGGTGAAAGGAGGGCAAGGAATAGAGTGAATTGGAGCGATGTGGTATACCGGGGTTGACATGCTGTCAGTGGATTGAATCAAGGCATGTGAAGCGTCTGGGGTAAACCATGGAAAGCTGTGTAGGTATGTATATTTGCGTGTGTGGACGTATGTATATACATGTGTATGGGGGGGGGCATTTCTTTCGTCTGTTTCCTTGCGCTACCTCGCAAACGCGGGAGACAGCGACAAAGTATAATAAATAAATAAAAATAATATATATATATATATATTATTTTTATTTATCTATTATACTTTGTCGCTGTCTCCCGCGTTTGCGAGGTAGCGCAAAAAAAAAAAAAATATATATATATATATATATGTATACATTGAGATGTATAGGTATGTATATGTGCGTGTGTGGACATGTATGTATATACATGTGTATGTGGGTGGGTTGGGCCATTCTTTCATCTGTTTCCTTGCGCTACCTCGCTAATGCGGGAGACAGCGACAAAGTATAATAATAATAAAAAAAAAATAATAAGGGAAGGAGTAGCACTACTCCTGAAACAGGAGTGGTGGGAGTATGTAATAGAGTGTAAGAAAGTAAACTCTAGATTGATATGGGTAAAACTGAAAGTGGATGGAGAGAGATGGGTGATTATTGGTGCATATGCACATGGGCATGAGAAGAAAGATCATGAGAAGCAAGTGTTTTGGGAGCAGCTGAATGAGTGCATTGGTAGTTTTGATGCATGAGACCGGGTTATAGTGATGGGTGATTCGAATGCAAAGGTGAGTAATGTGGCAGTTGAGGGAATAATTGGTGTACATGGGGTGTTCAGTGTTGTAAATGGAAATGGTGAAGAATTTCTAGATTTATGTGCTGAAAAAGGGCTGGTGATTGGGAATACCTGGTTTAAAAAGAGAGATATATATAAGTTTACATATGTAAGTAGGAGAGATGGCCAGAGAGCTTTATTGGATTACATGTTAATTGATAGGCGCACGAAAGAGAGACTTTTGGATGCTAATGTGCTGAGAGGTGCAAATGGAGGGATGTCTGATCATTATCTTGTGGAGGCAAAGGTGAAGATTTGTAGAGGTTTTCAGAAAAGAAGAATGTTGGGGTGAAGAGAGTGGTGAGAGTAAGTGAGCTTGGGAAGGAGACTTGTGTGAGGAAGTACCAGGAGAGAATGAGTACAGAATGGAAAAAGGTGAGAACAAAGGAGGTAAGGGGAGTGGGGGAGGAATGGGATGTATTTAGGGAAGCAGTGATGGCTTGTGCAAAAGATGCTTGTGGCAGGTGGTATTGTGGTAGGTGGGCAGATTAGAAAGGGTAATGAGTAGTGGGATGAAGAAGTAAGATTGTTAGTGAAAGGGAAGAGAGAGGCATTTGGACGATTTTTGCAGGGAAATAATGCAAATGAGTGGGAGATGTATAAAAGAAAGAGGCAGGAGGTCAAGAGAAAGGTGCAAGAGGTGAAAAAGAGGGCAAATGAGAGTTGGGGTGAGAGAATATCATTAAACTTTTGGGAGAATAAAAAGATGTTTTGGAAGGAGGTAAATAAAGTGCGTAAGACAAGGGAATCAATGGGAACTTCAGTGAAGGGGGTTAATGGGGAGGTGATAACAAGTAGTGGTGATGTGAGGAGATGGAGTGAGTATTGTGAAGGTTTGTTGAATGTGTTTGATGACAGAGTGGCAGATTTAGGGTGTTTTGGTCGAGGTGGTGTGCAAAGTGAGAGGGCTAGGGAAAATGATTTGGTAAACAGAGAAGAGGTAGTAAAAGCTTGCGGAAGATGAAAGCCGGCAAGGCAGCGGGTTTGGATGGTATTGCAGTGGAATTTATTAAAAATGGGGGTGACTGTATTGTTGACTGGTTGGTAAGGTTATTCAAATTATGTATGACTCATGGTGAGGTGCCTGAGGATTGGAGGAATGCTTGCATTGTGCCATTGTACAAAGGCAAAGGGGATAAAAGTGAGTGCTCAAATTACAGAGGTATAAGTTTGTTGAGTATTCCTGAGAAATTATATGGGAGGGTATTGAGTGAGAGGGTGAAGACATGTACAGAGCATCAGATTGAGGAAGAGCAGTGTGGTTTCAGAAGTGGTAGAGGATGTGTGGATCAGGTGTTTGCTTTGAAGAATGTATGTGAGAAATACTTAGAAAAGCAAATGGATTTGTATGTAGCATTTATGGATCTGGAGAAGGCATATGATAGAGTTGATAGAGATGCTCTGTGGAAGGTATTAGGAATATATGGTGTGGAAGGCAAGTTGTTAGAAGCAGTGACAAGTTTGTATTGAGGATGTAAGGCTTGTGTACGTGTAGGAAGAGAGGAAAGTGATTGGTTCTCAGTGAATGTTGGTTTGCGGCAGGGGTGTGTGATGACTCCATGATTGTTTAATTTGTTTACAGATTGAGTTGTTAGGGAGGTGAATGCAAGAGTTTTGGAAAGAGGGGCAAGTATGCAGTCTGTTGTGGATGAGAGAGCTTGGGAAGTGAGTCAGTTGTTGTTCGCTGATGATACAGCGCTGGTGGCTGATTCGTGAGAAACTGCAGAAGCTGGTAACTGTGTTTAGTAAAGTGTGTGAAAGAAGAAAGTTAAGAGTAAATGTGAATAAGAGCAAGGTTATTAGGTACAGTAGGGTTAAGGGACAAGTCAATTGGGAGGTAAGCTTGAATAGAGAAAAACTGGAGGAAGTGAAGTGTTTTAGATATCTGGGAGTGATTTGCCAGCACATGGAACCATGGAAGCGGAAGTGATTCAGAGGGTGGGGGAGGAGGAGAAAGTTCTGGGAGCATTGAAGAATGTGTGGAAGTCGAGAACATTATCTCGGAAAGCAAAAATGGGTATATTTGAAGGAATAGTGGTTCCAACAATGTTTTATGGTTGCGAGGCGTGTGCTATGGATAAAGTTGTGCGCAGGAGGGTGGATGTGCTGGAAATGTGATGTGAGGTGGTTTGATCGAGTAAGGAATAATAGGGCAAGAGAGATGTGTGGTAATAAAAAGAGTGTGGTTGAGAGAGCAGAAGAGGGTGTTTTGAAATGGTTTGGTCACATGGAGAGAATAAGTGAGGAAAGATTGACCAAGAGGGTATATGTGTCAGAGGTGGATTGAACGAGGAGAAGTGGGAGACCAAATTGGAGGCGCAAAGATGGAGTGAAAAAGATTTTGAGTGGTCGGGACCTAAACATGCAGGAAGGTGAAAGGCGGGCAAGGAATAGAGTGAATTGGATCGATGTGGTATACCGGGGTCGACGTGCTGTCAATGGATTGAATCAGGGGCCTGGATATATATATATATTTTTTATTTATTTATTTTGCTTTGTCGCTGTCTCCCATGTTAGCGAGGTGGCACAAGGAAACAGATGAAAGAATGGCCCAACCAACCCACATACACATGTATATACATACACATCCACACACAGCACATATACATACCTATACATCTATATATATATATATATCCTAGCCTGAGCTACCAACCCCTAAGGCTGTGGACCAACTGCCGCAACCAGGATTCAAACCTGTGCATTCAATCCTGGGCAACCTGCAAATCCATCACAGTAAATATAACAAAATCGTATTCATCTCCTGCTGAATGTGGTGGTATTGTCTGTTTGTTGACTCCCAAAAGCACATTTGTGGTGCATTTTAATGAGCATGACTGGTATATTTTGACTATGACATTACAAATTCTGACTAGAATACTAAAAAATAAGATTAACCTCGACTACCAGAGAAGTCTGGTGAAGTGTTCATAGGTTCTGTTGATTTTTTACGTGTATTACCTAATTTTACTTAAATCAATCTCATATTTTCCAAGATATATTCGTCACCTTATTCAGTATCGCTTAATGAGATAGAATGTTCCAAATTCTGCTCCACAGATTTTTCTGTAATCACAATGAATTATATAAAGCACCTAAAACATTGGTAACCATTTTCCAAAATCTAGCTTTGATGGAGAGCTAAACTGATAAATTATCAATAAAACCTTTCAGTAATAATTTCAGTACACTGTATAACATGGCATTGTAAAGCACACATAAATATAATTTTCTTTGTATAACCAAATAATGAGTAAAATTGAGACAGGAAAAGGCTGTATAAAGTAAAATACCATGAGCAATTGAGTGCAGAATGGCAAAAGGTGAGAGTAAATGATGCTAGGGGAATGGTAGAGGAATAGGAAGTATTTAAGGAAGCAGCACTGGCATGTGCAAAAGCAGTATGTGGCATGTGGAAAGTGGAAGGTGGGCACATGAAAAAGTAATGAGAGGTAACTAAAGTTACTAGAAAAAGAGAAAAGAGAGGCATATAGGCAGTACCTACAGGAAAGAAGTACATGTAATTTGGGATATAAAAGAAAAAATGGCAGGTAGGACAAAAGTACAGAGGCTGTAAAAGACAGCAAATGAGAGCTGTGAATCAGCAAACTTCATGGTAAACATGATGTTTTGGAAGAAAGTTAATGGTTTGTGGTTTGAGGATGACAAGATAACGAATGGGAACATCAGTGAAGAGCAAATGGGGAAAAGTGGTAACAGGCAGTAATAAGGTGAAGAAAAGGTGGAGTGAGTACTTTGAAGAATTGTTGGTGTTTGATGATAGATTGGCATATGTAAGGTGTTTATGTTGGGGAGGTATGTAAAGTGAGAGTAATGGAGAGTGGTTTGAAGAGAAAAGAGGTGGTGAAAGACTTGCATAACATGAAATGTGGCAAGGCTGGAGTGGTTGGAATTGCAGTTGAATTTCTTTAGAAAGGAGGTGTCTGTGCTGTTGATAAGATTTTCAGTGTATGTATGGATCAAGATGGGGGTGCCTATGGATCAGTGAAATACATGAATAATGCCACTGTATAAAAGCAAGGTGGACAAAGGTAAGCATTCAAATTACAGAGGTATCAGTTTGTTGAGTGCACCTGGTAAATTGCATGGAAGAGTGGTGACTGAGAGGGTAAGGGCTAGCACAGATCCTCAGCATGAGAAACCATGTGGTTCCAGGAATAGTAGAGGATATACAAACCAAGTGTTTGCTTTGAAGAATGTGTGTGAAAAATAGAGAAATAAAAGGATTTGTATTTGGCATATATGGATCTGGAGAAAGCACAAGATAGGGTTGATAAAATGTTTTGTGGAAGGTGTTAAGAATATGTTGTGTGAGAGGAAAGCTGCGGCATTTTCATCATGAAAGTAAGACATGTATATAAATAGGGACAGAGGAAGGTGAATGGTTCTAGAAGGTAGGTCTACATCAGGGGTCTGTCATTCACCATGGCTGCTTATCTTATCGATGGATGGGTTGGTGAGGGAGGTAAATGCAAGGATCTTGGAGAGCGAGGCAAGTATGCAATCTGTGGGGTGAGGAGGCAAGTTACTGAGTCATGTGTTACTTGCTGAAGACATAGCACTGGTGGCAGGTTTAAGAGAGAAACTGCAGAAATTGGTATGTTAGTGTGGGAATGTGTGTGAAAGGAGAAAGGCAAGAGTAAATGTGAATAAAAACAAGGTTATTAAGTTAAGCTATGCAGGGGAACAGGGTAGTAGAAGGCGTGTGTTTGAATGGAGTAAACTTTTAGATACCTGGGAGCAGACATGGCAGCAAATGGAAACATAGAATAGGAGGTGAGTCATATGGTTGATGGGGGGGAGGGGGTTCCTAAGAGCACTAAGGAATGTGTGGAAGATGAGGTCACTATCTGAAAGGGCAAAAATGGGTATTTATGCAGGTGTAGAATTCCTCACAATGTTTGGATGTGAGGCATGTATAGAAGAGGGTAAATGTACTGAAAATTAATGTTTGAGGACAATTTGTAGTATAACAGGCTTGATTACATAATGATAGTGTAAGAGAAAGGTATGGTAATAAGGAGAGAATGATAGAGAGCTAAAGAGCGTGTGCCAAAATGGTTTGACTTATGGAAAGAATGAGTAGAAGTTACAAAAAAGAATGTAAGTCAGAAGTGAAGGGAACAAGGACAAGGAAGAAACCAAACTGAAGATGGAAATATGGAGTGAAAAACATTTTGAGGGTTTGGAGCCAGAACATGAAGGAAAGAGAAAAGTATGTGCTGGATAGAGTGACATGGATATAACATACAAGGGGCGAAGTCCCGCCAACAGACTGAACCAGAGCATATGAAGCAGCCAAGGAAAACCATGAATGTCTGCAGGGCCTAGCTGTGGACAGGGTGCTGTGGTTTCAATACATTACATGAGTTATTGTAGATAGGGTGCTGTGGTTTCAATACATGACAGCTAGATATTGGATGTGAACGAAGATCAAGCAAGATAAATTTCTGTAATAATTTCTATATGTAAGATGAAGTCTAAACTACAATGAAATATTTCTATAACCCTAACGTATTCCTGGGTAGAGCTAGAAAAAAAATTAAGCAAACATGGATATATCGTTCTGCCGGTATCAACTAACTCAAAACCTATCAAACCCTAACATAACTGTACGTCGAGGGTTCACGTAGGATGTGATCTCTACCGATCCTGGACCCGGACCCTAGACGAATGGGATGTCGGTCCCGGAACCAACAGGATCCTAAGACATTCAACTGTTACAGCCATAACCTACTTTATTTCCTCACCTAACGTCTCTAGCAATCCTTCGCGTTTAATTCATCGGTTGTTGTTTGTTTTTTTTCAGTAAGAATACCACCACCTTATGATAAACTTCCACGTGTTGTTCTACCTACACCTGTTGGCCTGACTCGTCTTGTTTATTTATATTTGAATAACGAGCGGCTGGCCGGTTCAGGCACCTCGAGCCTAATAACTTTTTTTTCCTCATCGTCAAGGCTGCGTCAACTGCTTGTTTCACTCCCACTGTTATATTAATGGCAATAGATTCTATACATGATCAAAAAGTAATTCCACTGCCTACAGAGTACCATTAAGGATAAAATTATTACTTATTACCTATCATTACTTATTACTCTGTGGCATTCAGTCTGATTCTCATCACAGTAAATAAGTCTGTTACATACATGGTATACACTCCTTGATTTTCAGATCTTTTTCATTTATCATTTGTCCATTTGCATGTATATATTACTTCTATTCTTCCATTTCCTTTGATCAACATTCCTGTCCTTTCTGCGGTACTATCGGGACTGTTTCATCGTCTCATTTGATGTTTTCCGATTCTTGATTTGACCATATTCTTTCTTTTTCCCCTCTCTTCCCTTGGTCTATCCTCTCTGATGCACACCCTAATAAACTCGCGAAGGTAATGATCAAACTCTCAAAAGCAAATGTGGTACGTTAATACCTCAGTGTATTAGAGAGTTTAGCATTTTTTGAGTTATCTCGTGTGGAAATAAATCTTTAATATTGACCAGTCTCAAAAATTGAATATGGCTGTTGTTCAATCATTATGAGACCGTAACCATATTTGAATAAATTTACATCTGACAACGTGAAACACTCGATGAAAACAATCAAGGGAGATGTGCAAGAAGAAGCAAATAAATATATATTTTTTAGATATATAGATAATTTTATACTTATGTCAAAAGAATGGTGAAAATAAGTTTCTCCGTTGGTCACTAATGTAAATCACTGAAGCACGCAATTATGCAAACACACCTCCGGTATATATTTTTCTGTTGAGGAACTGAAAACGATTTGAAATAATTGTCCAAAATTTATAAATCGTTTTTTATATATATGTATATATATATACTGTAATGCTCATGGAGACGGAAGAATGAATGCCTTCCCTTGGTTAAGTTGGTTATGCTACTAACCATCACTAGTAATCACCTTTTAAGTCTTGATTATGGGCATCAATTCTCCTCCCCTAACATTAGAACTGAGCTTGACATTTCTCTACCCTAAATCTAGAAGTCTTTCAATCGACCTTCCTTCTTTCATCATCCATTCCTAATTGACTCGAATCCAGCCTTCCTGGGTATGGGGCCAACTACTCATGAACCGGTCTTTCTTATTAAGATTATTTTCATGGTTTACTTGGGAATGAGGGAGGGAGGGGTTAATCCTCACGAGCCAAACTCGAGTAAAATCGTAATTTCTGACCAGAAAACAAATGTAGAAATTACATAGTAAACATACTTATTAAGCGTGGAAAACAGTGTATCACGTGTATGGGAATAGCGTCGCATAGATATTACGCTTGTTCTTACACAATTCACTTGTTTTTCATTATTCTTCTTGAGAAATAGTGAGCGTATATGTTTGTAAATGTTGAACAATTATTTGTGAAATGAGAGCCATTGCTATGAAACAAGGTCAAGCGATAACAGTTGTATAGAAAAAAAAATATATTATATATATATATATATATATATATATATATATATATATATATATATATATATATATTTTTTTTTTTTTTTTTTTTTTTATACTTTGTCGCTGTCTCCCGCGTTTGCGAGGTAGCGCAAGGAAACAGACGAAAGAAATGGCCCAACCCTCCCCATACACTTGTACATACACACGTCCACACACGCAAATATACATACCTACACAGCTTTCCATGGTTTACCCCGGACGCTTCACATGCCTTGATTCAATCCACTGACAGCACGTCAACCCCTGTATACCACATCGCTCCAATTCACTCTATTCCTTGCCCTCCTTTCACCCTCCTGCATGTTCAGGCCCCGATCACACAAAATCCTTTTCACTCCATCTTTCCACCTCCAATTTGGTCTCCCTCTTCTCCTCGTTCCCTCCACCTCCGACACATATATCCTCTTGGTCAATCTTTCCTCACTCATTCTCTCCATGTGCCCAAACCATTTCAAAACACCCTCTTCTGCTCTCTCAACCACGCTCTTTTTATTTCCACACATCTCTCTTACCCTTACGTTACTTACTCGATCAAACCACCTCACACCACACATTGTCCTCAAACATCTCATTTCCAGCACATCCATCCTCCTGCGCACAACTCTATCCATAGCCCACGCCTCGCAACCATACAACATTGTTGGAACTACTATTCCTTCAAACATACCCATTTTTGCTTTCCGGGATAATGTTCTCGACTTCCACACATTTTTCAAGGCTCCCAAAATTTTCGCCCCCTCCCCCACCCTATGATCCACTTCCGCTTCCATGGTTCCATCCGCTGACAGATCCACTCCCAGATATCTAAAACACTTCACTTCCTCCAGTTTTTCTCCATTCAAACTCACCTCCCAATTGACTTGACCCTCAACCCTACTGTACCTAATAACCTTGCTCTTATTCACATTTACTCTTAACTTTCTTCTTCCACACACTTTACCAAACTCAGTCACCAGCTTCTGCAGTTTCTCACATGAATCCGCCACCAGTGCTGTATCATCAGCGAACAACAACTGACTCACTTCCCAAGCTCTCTCATCCCCAACAGACTTCATACTTGCCCCTCTTTCCAAGACTCTTGCATTTACCTCCCTAACAACCCCATCCATAAACAAATTAAACAACCATGGAGACATCACACACCCCTGCCGCAAACCTACATTCACTGAGAACCAATCACTTTCCTCTCTTCCTACACGTACACATGCCTTACATCCTCGATAAAAACTTTTCACTGCTTCTAACAACTTGCCTCCCACACCATATATTCTTAATACCTTCCACAGAGCATCTCTATCAACTCTATCATATATATATATATATATCTGCTCATTATGGGGGACCCTGCAGCTGGAAGCATCGTATCGCTCGAATACATTTCGATGGCATCATTTAGCAGTTTAATGGTTTTAATTATTTTTTCGCTCAAAATCTTCTTCACTGCATCTTTCCACCTCCAATTTGGTCTCCCACTTCTTGTTCCCTCCACCTCTGACACATATGTCGTCTTTGTCAACCTTTTCACACTCATTTTCTCCATATGTCCAAACCATTACAATATGCCCTCTTCTGCTTTCTCAACCATACTCTTTATTACCACACATCTCACCCTTTCATTCTTTACTTGATCAAACCACCTCACAATACTCTTTGTCCTTAAACATTTCATTTCCAACACATCCACCCTACTCAGCCCAACCCTATCTATAGCCCAGGCCTCACAACCATTTAATACTGTTGGAACCCTTCCTTCAAACATACTCATTTTTGCTCTTTAAGGTAACATTCTCTCTTTCCACACATTCTTCATCACTCCCAGAACTTTTGCCCCGCCCAACACCCTATGACTCATTTTCACTTCCATTGTTCCATTTGCTGCAAAGTCCACTCCCAGATATCTAAAACAATTCACTTCCTCCAATTTTTCTCTATTCAAACTTACATCCCAGCTAACTTGTTCCTCAACCCTACTGAACCTAATAACCTTGCTCTTATTCCCATTTACTTTCAACTTTTTCCTTTCACACACTTTTCCAAACTCAGTCACCAACTTCTGCAGTTTCTTACTTGAATAAGCCACCAGTTATGTATCATCGGCGAATAACACCTGACTCTTCCCAGGCCCTCTCATCCCCAGTAGACTGCATACTCACCACATTCTCCAAACATAAAATCTTAAGTTTGCTTAACTTGGCAGCACTCCTGGCCATTTGATATACAGTTCTTGGTCTTCACATTCACACTGCTATTTTAGTGTACAACCTGCCACACTGGGATGTTATAATCTGGATATATTTCATTATGGGTCTGTAACAAACTCCACAATCACTTTCCTCCAATTGTACAAAATTGGCCTGGCAAGACTGGAGATTCTTTGCATCTGATCAGGGCTGCAAAATTGTAAAGTTGGCATTTTAAGAGGCCAAACAGTTCAAGAATTTAGCCTTTTCCATGGTTGATCCATAATCATTTAAAATTGGCCTTTTCTCAAATAATTTTTTTTTTATTTGCCTGTTTAATGCTCCATTTAGCCATTTCTTGAAAAGGTTCTCAGTTAAATAGAAATAGCAAAATCTGATGCTTAAACTTCATATTTGATAAGACAGCTGGTCTCCTGCATGTTAAATGATAAAAGGAGGCTAAAATCTATGGTCAAATCCCTAATGACACTTATCAAGTTTTGGGTTAGAGTCAGGTCAAAAACTCTAAGGAGCCAGCCGAGTATGCATCGTGATACCTTGTTACTTGAGATACTGATACATTGTCAGAAAGGCTATCCTTCAATGTAACCTGTATAAACCAAAATTCAAAAACAGGACAGCAGTGAAAATATCGGATTCAGTTACATGCATTTGTACTCATGTTCACTCTAGGGGTAATGTTGTCAAGACTTTTCCCACTCATATGCTACCAATACTCAACACCCATGAGTATGAGACTAGTGTTCAATCCAAGGTAATTTATGATGTATTGGAATACAGTAAAGTGGTCAGGGAACATGGTTGTGGATAAGAGTCTCTTGTTTCAGCACAGCATAATTTATGATGCATTGGGATACAGTAAAGTGGTCAGGGGACACGGTTGTGGATAAGAGTCTCTTGTTTCAGCTCAGCATACATGACAGGGAGAAAGGGGCTGTGAATGAATGAGGTCATTACTTCATCTGCTCCTGGTGTTAACTTGGTATGTAGAAAAAGGTGAATAAGTATGGAAGAAAAATATTTGAGAGAGCTGAGGGGAGCAAGTACGAACAAATGTCTGTGATAATAAGCTATCGTTTTGGAGGTTAAATAGAGAAAAAAAGCAAGAGTAAATGGATAATCAGGGAAGGGGGCAAACTGGAAAGAAGTAAGAAGCAAAGAAGAGGTGAAGACATGGTGGAGTAAGTATTTTGAATGACAGTTGAATGTGCTTGATGACAGGTGTTAGATATGGGGTATTTGGGTAAGGTAAGTATGCGAAGTGAATCACAAAGATAAGATAAAATGTGGCAAGGCAGTTAAAATGGATGGCACTTCAGATGAAATTCTTAAAAAGAATAAAGGTGACTGTGTTGTTGATTGATTAGGTAGGATTTTTGATGTATTTATGGATTATGGTCAGGTGCCTGAGGTTTGGCAAAATACCTGAACAGTAATGTAATGACACTGTATAAAGGCATGGGAAATAGAGATGAATGTTAAAATTACAGAGGTATAAGTTTATCACTATACTTGGTAAATAGTATGGGAGAATGGGGATTGAGAAGGTGGTGGCATGTAAAGAGCATCAAATTGAGGAGGAACATTTGTGGTTTCAGGAGTGGTTTTCGTTAAAGAATGTGTAAGAAAAATACTTAGGAGAAACATACGGGTTTGTATGTGGCATTCATAAATCTGAAGAAAGAATAGCATAGGGTTCATAGAGATACTTTGTGGAAGGTGTTAAAATATATTGTGTGGGAGGAAAGCTATTAGAAACAGTGAGTTGTGTGCTTGTGTGTGTAAGTAGAAAGAGAAGAGGTGAGTGGTTCCAAGGGAAGCTGGGTGTATGATGTTACCATGGCTGTTTAATCTGTTTAGGATAGGGTGGTGAGGGAAGTGAATGTAAGAGTTTTGGGAAGAGTTATAGTAGGTCTGCAGGGGTGGGGTAGCTTTAGGGGATAAAAAAGTTACTTGTTTGCTGATGACATGGTGAAAGTGAAGTATTGAAGATACATGGGAGCTGACATGGCACCAAAAGGAATCATGGGAGCTGAAGTGAAGCAAGTGATAGGGCAAAGGTCCTGAGAGCAAGAAGGAATGTACGTAAATAGAGGCCACTATCTGGGAGGGCAAAGATGGATGTGTTTGAGGGTATAGTCATCCCAGTGGTGTTGCATGGATGTAAGGAATGGGATGTACATAAGAATGTATGGAACAAGGTAACTGTGTTCCAAATGACATGTCTGAGAACAATATGTGGTGTGAGGAGAGCTGATTCTATAAGAAATGTTAAGGTAAGAGTTATGATGAGTATGGTTGAAATAGCTGAAGAGGGTATGCTGAAATGGATTGAACCTATGGAGAGAATGAATGAGGAGAGGCTGACAAAGATGATATTTGTGTTGGAAGCAAAGGGGACAAAGAGAAGGGGAAGATCAAACCCGAGATGAAATGATAAAGTGGAAAAGGTTCTGAGTGCTCAGAGCCTAAATATGAAGGAAAAAGCATGGCATGTGCACAGGATAAGAGTGAATTTGAGCAATGTAGTATATATGGGTTGACTAGCTGTCAACATAATGAACTAGGGTATAAGAAGTGGCTGGTGGAAATGGTGGAAAGGTCTGTGTCGCCTGGTTGTGGGTTGAGGGTTGCAATTTCAGTGCATTAAATATGATAGCTACAGAATGGATGAGTAAATGAGGCCATTTCTTCATCAGTTCCCGGTGCTACCTCGCTAATGTAAGAAACAGTGAACAAGTGCAACAAAAAGAAATATAGATAAAAGTGTAAAACTGTATTGAAATATTAATCAATTACACTCCAACAGTATTTTGTAGAACGAATTATAACAGAAACATAAAGCTAATTTGGTTGCTTGTCTATGTGAAAATGAAAGGAAAGTATAGAACTGAATATATTAAAGTTTCATTTCTAAATAAATGAACTACCTTTCATACTCTTTGAAAACCTGTCATATAAAGCTTGCCTAAGAACAATCAATGTATTTACATTAGAATAGACTATCTATATATAATTATCCCAGGACCAATTTCTTGAAAGAGTCCTAGTGTTACCCAGGTCTTATCTGAAGATCAGCAGCTCAAATCTGTGCTACTTCCAGTAGCAGGGAAATGCAGACTCCATATAATGTTTTTCAATATTTTTGTGAAGGTCAATGTCAATATCTCACTGAATTTTGGTCAATGTCAATATCTCACTGAATTTCAATGGAAGGAATCATAATTCCTAGAATTCTGTTTACCATCATTTTCACACTTGAGGTTCACCTGGATTGCAATGACTTTTGGTTGTATGTCTTTTTACATAATCATTACTAATCTGTATATCAGTTAATGTACACTTTTTCAGCACAAGACCAAAAAGTATACATGGATGAAAAATGATGGAAGAAAATAGCAAAAGAGTTTGATTGACCATGACCATGTGGTGGTGGATGTGCTGTGCTAGATGCTAGAGTTGTGAGAGGATTCTTTGGAGGATTTCACAGTTCTTGTTGGGGTCCACTGGGGATCACAGAAAAGTGGAGGTACTGTGTAAGGAAGAATTGAGAGGTAAAAGTGTTGGCAAATAAGGTGAATTAGAAGAAAGTACAGTAAATACAGGGATGCAGTTGTGTGTGAATGAGGTGTTTAAAATGTTTTGAGAAAGACTGCTAAAGGTAGCAGAACTAGTAATTTGATACACAGTTATGAGATAGAGGGATAAAAAGGGAAATTCATGGTGGACGGATGAGATTAGAAACGCTGTCGAAGAAAAGAAAAAGGCATATGATAGAATGCTTGAAAGGACTATACCTACAGAAGTTCAGCAAAGGAGGAGGGAAGAATATAAGATGTGTAAGTCGAATGGTAAGAAGCTGATAGAGAAAAGCAAAAAAAAAAAAAAGAGTATGTGAAGATTTTAGAAGAAAGTTGAGTGAAAAGTTTAAGGAAAATATGAATTGTACTGGAAGGAATTGAAAAGGAAAGAGGCAGGTGTATGAGTGGAAATGTTAATGAGAAGGAAGGAAGAGTTGTTGAATTAGAAGGAGGAAGTGACAGGATGATGGAAATAGTATTCTGAAGAACTGATGAATGTGGGAGAAGGTAAGGCAGCAGCTGTTAATGCATGGGTATGGAGAATAGGAAGATGATACAAGTACAAGGGCCTATGGCAAAAAGGGAGGTAAAAAGGGCAATAATAAGGCTGAAGGGAAGAAAGGCACCTGTAGTGGATGGACTTACAGATTAAATGCTGAAATATGTGAAAGTGTGAGAGACTGGAGACATTTGATTTCAAAATTTGCATGGAAACAGAAAATTGTGCCTGAGGAATGGATGATAACTATCATTGTTCCTTTATTCAAAGGAAAAGGTGCTAAGGATGTATGCAACAATTACAGGGGAATAAGTCTGTTAAGTATACCATGAAAAGTGTATGCAAGGGTGTTGACTGATATGGTGATGGAAGTGATTGAATGCAGAGTAAATGAGGAGCAAGGGGGCTTTGGGAAAGGCAAGGAATGTGTGGATCAGATTTTTGTGGTGAAAATGACTATGGAAAAAATCCTAGTGGAAGGTAAGAAGGGGTATGAAGCTTTTATAGATCTGGAGAGAATGTATGACAATCACGTGGAATGCTTTACGGGATGTGTTAAGGATATATGGGGTAGGGAGACTACTGTTGGATAGTGTGAAAGCCTTCTATAGAGGAGCAAATGTATGAGTAAGAGTGGTTGGAGAGTCAAGGGTAAGCTTCATTATACATGTGGGTGTGAGGCAGGGCTGTGTGATGTCACTGGCTTTTTAACATGTATGTGGATGGAGAGATAAATGAGATGAAACTAAAACTTGTGAAAGGGGGTGCCAAGATGGAGTGTGTCATCGAGGTATAGCGGCTAATGACGAGCCTTGTTGTTTGCTGAGAGTGAAGAGACTTGCAGAATTTTGTAAGTGTCTTTTATGATATGTGTAAGCATAGGCAATTGAAGGTAAATGTGAGTAAAAGTAAGGTAATGGTGTTTGAAAGGAAACAGAATGTGTACACTTTGCAAAACCCTACACAGTGAAAGAAAAAAGCATACGAAACTGTTTTACTGATAAGGGGGAGAAAGACTGGAAGAGGTGATAGAATTTAAGTATTTAGGAGCTTTCTTGTATAAATTTGGTGATATGGAAGGAGAAATAAGAGAAACAGCAGTACAAGGTAGAAGAGTCACTGGGTCCCTTAACAGAATAAGGAAGAGTAGAGGTATATGTTAGTCAAGAAAGGATTATGGAACAGCATAGTCCTCCCAGCCCTAACCTATGCAGCCAAAACATGGACATGGGATGAATCAAAGGGGTCAAGAATCCAGGCTGAGGAAATGAGCTATTTGAGAAGAGCATGTGGTGTGGTATGACTAGATGGAATGAAGAAAGATATGAGTGGGTGTATAAGAGATGTGGTATGCAGGAAATGCAAAGGGAATGAATTGTCGAGTAGCAGAGTGGGTGAAACGTAATACTTTGAGGTGGTTTGGGCACATGGAAAGAATGCAAGATGGGAAGTTTACAAGGAGAATGTATGATAGTACTATTAAAGGGCTGGAGTGAGAGGAAGTCCACATGTGACCTGGGGAAATAAGAGTGGAAGAGTACAAGAGGGAGAGACGTGGTGGAAGAATGAATGGAATGGTGTATGCAAGGTAGGCATGTAAGTACAGGATGAGACTCTTTTGATGTGGTGACCTCCTTGATGGAAGTTCCTGGAAGGAATGGACATCATAGAAATAGAATAGAATGGTTACTGTCAGCAAAAACACCAATCAATATAAAACTGATGGTTCTTAAATTATCTAATGATTACCATGAGTTGGCGTGAAACTCAGATAAATACATGATTATAGGTACATACTTCGTCTGTCTGTTTCAAAAGCCATAATGTTCTCTTGATCCAGATTTTCTACTTTATAAGTACTATCTATTCATCTATATCTCTGATGCCTGTTCCAATTGGAACTCCCTCAAAGGGGTGGCCATGGCAACAGTCTCCATAAATGAAGAACTCCAGCGCTGCTTCTTAGCCTTTACTGCCTCACCCCTAACAGGCCACTGGCATAGGGCAAGTCTAATGGTGTTTGCAGAAGTTCCTACCTCATGTTCCTAATGACTACTTCTATCTAATGCTCCTACCTACTACTTCTGCCAAATGTTCCTACCTAATGCTCCTGCCTAAATGTTCCTACCTGTTACTTCTATCTACTACTCCTACCTTTTTGCCAAAAGGCAGGGCTGGCATAGTGTTCTCCACAGGAAAATCTAGAGTTACAAAGAATGAGCTCCGTGAGTTAAGTGTTGTCAAGTGTTACATATGACAAGAAGAGATTGTATGTTTATGGACAGAATGCCAGTAATCCACATGTTAGTGAGGCAGAAAGAAAAGACAGCTACCTGGGTCAGAGGAGTGACCTGGGGCAGAGGAGTACAACTTGACAACCACTCAGGTTCTGGCTCACCGAGCAGATGTCATTAACCCTTCTGATACCCAGGCAGGTATTATTAGTAATGTAACTCCCTGGTCATTGGCTGCCTACTAACTGATATGACTTTGTAATGATTAAATAAAAATATATACAACCAAGAAAGTCATTAGAATCCAGGTGGACCCCATGTGTGCTGATGAGGGTTAATGAAACTGGAAATAAACATTATTTTTCTGAAGAAAATTTATCCATTTTCTATTCAACCTATATCTACAATTTCCCAATACCTCTTCTTTACTACAAAACAGTTAAACCTACGATCGTAATCACATCACTTACACATCTTTTCTTGATATAAATTGAACACAATTAATCAAGAGAGGTACAAGCTTGAAATTGAACTTCAAGTCTCCCATTAGGATATTCTGAGACACTGAAATCCATCACTCTTTGCTGATTATCAAGTGATCCAGGTGCTTAAAATTACAGGAAATCTTCATTCTATACCGTTCTTTATTATAATCAGTAAAGTCTGTCAGAGTTTTACATTTTTGCTGTAAGTCCTAAGAAAGCTCAAAACCTGAGCCAGATGTTATAGCATAGAGAAGTTTCTCTTTTAGTGTGAGTTCATTTCTATATTCAGGGAGCTTTAAGAGGTTCATGCAAGTGGAAGCAGTAGGAAGGCGATCCTCTGAACCTGAAGGCTGGATACAGAAGGCTGGTTGAAGCTCCTGAATAGAGTAAAATAATCAACATTAGCAAAATCATCCATATATTCAGTTCAATTTCTTCATTATTAATCCATTTTGTGCAAGTAGTTTAATTCTTTAGTGGACATGACATATAACAGAGATGAAGTGTAAGGCGATGAGAAAAGGAGTAATAAGACAGAAAGTGCAGACAGAGGGAAAACAGAACAAAATCAGTTGACACTATACATAAACAGGAGATGGTGACAGCATTATCAACCAGGAATTCCTAAAATAGAACAAGGTATGTGAGGTGTATGTGAGGGAGGCATGTAAAGACAGGATAGTTGGAGATACTTTTGCTGTGGCCACCCCCTTGATGGGAGTTGCCTAAGAAAATGATCATCAGAGATACATAGAGATAGATAGATAAACAGGACAAGATATTTGAAATTCTTGTCATGTTTGCCATGTAAATAAAAGAAAAGGAAAAGATACTGATCTGAGAAGTGAAGAACAGAAATTCTGGTCAAGGACACCATCAGCTATCAGATCATGAGCTAGTAGACTACCTTAATCCAAGATAAGCAAAGGTTGACTCGAGTGGTGGAGCAGAACATGTAATGCCATGTTTGTTATCCTATGATGTCATAGTGTCTGGGCAGCTCACTGAAAAGGTTGTCCTTATGGATGAGCATCACCTGACCTGATACACACTATGATAGATATGATAAGAATTCTCATGGATCCTCCTCATATTTGTTGGGTAACAGAAGGAAAACAACCCATGGGTAAAGGCTCTCTTTGATAGTGCAGAAGACCTCACTCCTACATGAAAAATGTTCATGTGCATAGTTTTGTGGCAATCCACAAGTTTGCTTTAATCATTATTTTATTCTAAAAAGCTGCAAATTGTGATTAATAACCCAGAGAAAAATTATATCCTCTTTCTACACACATAACAGATTTGATGAAGTACACCAACATAACTACATTAATCAAACTTATTATGATTACTATAAGTTTACATCTGCCACATGCCAGGTTTCACCAACAGTGTCGAGAGAATTTTGGCCAAAACTGTACATTAGGCAAGAGCCTCTGCAAATACTGTGCTTGAGTTGCCATTCACCAGTGGCCTGTTAAGGGTGGGAGCACTCAAGACTTAAGAAATGGTACTGGAGCTCATTAGTCATGGAAACTACTGCTGTAGCCACCCCCTTGTGGGAGTTTCAGGTGGGAACAGGCATCAGAAATATAGATAGATAGATGGATGGACAGATTTTTGTCACAAAGAAATATGTTAACATAAGGTTTCATAAATAATATCTATTATCTAGTAACGGAGTAACAGCTCCAGCAAATACAACATAATATGAGGGGATGTAGATTTTGTATAGGCCTCCTTGCTATCTGTGCCACAGAGACTGAAAAAAGTAAGGATAAAATTTAGGCTGTACCATCTGGTAACAATGCATGGGATGCCACTTACAGCAAAAATGATGGTATATTTTGCCTCGAGGCTGAGCAGGGCAGTTCAAGAATTCTAAATGAACATGCCCTAGTTACTCTGAACAGAAAATTATGAAAAAAATACTGAGATGTCTATGACCTTACTGCAATGAATGGTTTAAAGAGATTCAACTCTAACAATAATAACATGAATGGCACAACTGTGAATGATTTGAGAAATGAACAGCTTTACACATGCCAAATATGAAGATTATCACAAAAAAGGCAAAAACTGTATTCTTGTCTTTGAAATCTATCAATTTCCTTGTCAAGTGGAATCTTGATAAACTATGCACTACAACTGGAGAATCAAAATCATCTAAAAGACAAATTACCTTAAATCCCAAGAGTGGAGGACGAGAACAGCTGGTAACAAATTTAAGAAGCTGACGTTTTTGTGTTTCATCAAACCCCCGAAGAACTTGCCAAAAGACTTGTATGGTCGGGTGCTCTGCACTATATGTTCCTGATGACAATAAAATGCAAAGCAATACAGTATTATAAAATATTCAAAGATCCATTTTTCAACTCAAAAAGCTCTTCAACCTAAAGTCTGTAAAAAGAGAATATAGTTACTGAAATCCGCAAAACTTCAAAATAATGAAATCCTGGAAGCTTCCAGCAACTCACATTTTCAAAGATCATCAAGCAGCTTGAAAAATCTCCAAACAAATGTGACATCCACTAAAATACTCTATTTATGATGATTCTGTGATATACACAAAACATGAACTAATTCGCTGGATCTGAGGTCATTAAAAGTTACTAATGATTGATGAGCCACGAGTGATTCTTTTCAGTCTTCTCATCATGAAGGACTTATAAAAATGATGATGTTCACATATGAAAGTGTTATGCACAAGACAATGATGATAAGTAAATGAAAGTGAGACTGAAATTGTGTGGATGAGGTGAAATCTGGTTTGCTGGATGCTGTAGATGTTTCCATGTCAGATGTGGGAGTTCTGATGACTTTTATCAATGATATATCTGTAACTTAAATGCAAGAGTAAGAATGTGGCAATTGATGGTTTAACTGGGGGGTATGGGGTACTCAGATGAACAGCTTGTAGGGTTGTGTGCTGGAAAAGGTCTGGTGATTGGGAATATTTGGTCTAAAAAGAGGGACGATACATAAGTACAGCATCTGCAAAAAGCCTTGTCTGTCCCCCTTATATTTTCAAAGACAAAGCATAGCTAAAATTTATTGCAGGTACAAGCATATAATGCTCCTAGGGTGAAATCATCATATATATATGGATGCTGAGACCAGTGTTTCTAATGGTGTATCAGCATGCCTCAGGCTATCTTGAAGGAACAATGTTCTTTCTATATTCGTCCAAGCTGCCACTTCATTTTGGGAATTTTACTTTTGGGTACTATATTTCTTCTATTTGTGCTTCTAGCATAAAAATGGTATGCTCTTTCCTTTCTAAAAAGGAGAAAACCCAGAAAACCCAGTTTCTCATCTGAAAACTAAAAAATGTAGGTACATCAGATTGGTAGGTGCACTGAACCCTCAGAGCACATGATAAGGCAGCTGCTTCCGGTAAAAGCTCATCAGTGCCTCACCTTATTTAGGAGATCAAGACCCTATGGACCCAAAACATGCACCTAAAATACTTCAGGAACCTTGCCAATTTGATGCCCAAACATCTGCATATGGTAATCAAGGCCAAAGGAGACATGACAAATTACTATAATGTATGTGTGACTGAAAATCTTTGGGATGGCAGACAAAGTTTTTTGTGAACACTATATACATGAGAGAGTAGGGAAAATGGTCTGAGGAAATTATTGGATTATGTACTTTTTGATAGGCATGCCAAAGAGAGACTCTTGGATATGAATGTGTTTGAGAAAGGCAGCAGGTGGAAAGTACGACAACTACATGATGGAGATAAGGGTGAAGATTTGAAGGAGGGAAAGAGGGAATGATATGAGTGAGATGTAGGCAGTAGATGGTAGGGAGCCACTGACCAGAGAGGTATGTTAATGGTACTACCCACCTGGATACTGGGAAGGCTAAGGTTGGCTGAGTAATGAGCCAGCACTTCAGTGGTTGTAAAGATGCATTCCTATGACCCAGGTGGGTGTCTTTCCTTTTTTGCCTCACCCAAACGTGGGCTGCTGGCATTTTTCCCACAATCACACAATCTCTCCCTGTCACACTTAACACATGACAACACTTACTTCACACAACTCTTTCTTCATTATACACAATTTTCTAGCAGTGAGCACTATGCATGGGCCCCTGCCTTTTGGCAAAATGGGAGGAGCAATAGACAAAAGTAGTTGGTAGGAACATCTTACAGGAGCATTAGGCAAAAGTAGTAGGTTGGAACATTAGGCAGGAACATTAGGAAGACACATTGGGTAAAAGTAGTCAGAAAGAATATTATTTACAGAGCATCTGAAAACACTGCACTAGCGTTGCCCTCTGCCAGAGGCCTGTTATGGGTAAGACACTGATGGATAAGAAGTGGCAGTGAAGTTCATTAGTTATGAACACTCTTTTGCTGTGGCCATCTTGAGGAAGTTCCTGAAGGGTGTGGGCATCAAAGATACAGATAGACAGCTGTGAGAGAGAAGAAAGAGGTGAAAGTAAGTGAGCTTGGAAAAGGGATGTGTGGACAGAAATACCAGGAGGGATTGGGTATATAATGGAGAAAGATGAGTGGATGAAGCAAATGAGGAATGTGAGATATTCAGGGAAACAGTGTTGGCATGTGCAAGAGAAAAGTGTGGTATAAAGACGGTGGGAGGTGGGCAGGTGAGAGAGGGCAGTAAGTGGTAAGATGAAGTAAAGTTGTTTGTGAAAAAAGAAAAGAAAGGGGTATGTCCATAACTTACATGGAAGGAGTGAAAATAGTTGGACATGAGGAAATGGCATGAGAACAAAAGGAAGGTGCTGGGGTTGAAAAAGAGGGCAAATGAAAGTTGGGGAAAACAATTATGATTATCACTAAACTTTAGGGAGAATGAATAAGATGTTTTAGAAGAAGTTAATAATGTGAGAAATACAAGAGAATGGGAAAGGGGCAAATGGGGAAGTGGTAATAGGTAGTGATGAGATACGGAGATGGAGAAAGTATTTTGAACGACTGGTGAATGTGTTGGATGATAGGGTGGCAGATGAAGGATGTCTGGGTTGGGGAGGTGTGCAAATTGGGAGAATCACAGAAAGTGGTTTCATGAAGAAAGAAGAGGTGGTAAGAGCCTTGCATGAGATGAAATGTGGCACGGCAGCTGGAGTGGATGGTAATGAAATTTCTTAAGAAAGGGATGACTGTGCAGTTGATTGGTTGGTATATACAGATCATATTGAGGTGCCTGAGGAATGGTGAAGGGCATGTATACTGTCACTATATAAAGGCAAGAGGAAAAAAGTGAGTGTTTTAACTACAAAGGTATAAGTGTGCTGTATGTACACTGTATGGGAGAGTGAGGACTCAGAAGGTCAAAGCACATAGAAGGCATCAGACTAGAGAGGAACAATGTTATTCCAGGACTGGTAGAAGATATGTGGATCAGGTGTTTGCTCTGAAGAATGTGTGAGAAAAAAATTGAGAAAAAGAAGGCCCTGAATGTGATATTTATGGATCTGAAAAAAGCACATGACAGGGATGATAGTGACGCTTTGTGGAAAGTGTTACGAGTATGTGCTGTGGGATGAAAGCTACCAGAAGCAATGAGAAGTTTTTATCGAGAGTGTAAAGCATGTGCATGGAAAGCGAGGAGAGTGAATGGTTACAGGTGAAGTCTGTTCAGTGGCAGGAGTGTGTGATGTCACCATGGCTGTTTAATTTGTCTATGGATGAGGTGGTGCGGGAGGTAAATACAATGATCTTGGAGAGATGCATGAGTTTGCAGTATGTAGGTGATGACGGGGTCCGGGAAGTGGGTCGGTTGTTGTTTGCTGATGAAACAGCCCTAGTGGCAGATTCAAGAGAGGAACTGCAGAAGCTGGCGAGCGAGTTAAAGAGTGTGAAAGGAGGAAGTTGACAGTAAATGTGAATAAAAGTAAAGCTATTAGTCTTTGCAGGACCGAGGGAAAGTTACTTGGGATGTGATTTTGAATGGAGAAAATTTGGAAGTGAAAGTGTTTAGGATAACTGTGAGAGGACATGGTAGCAAATGGAACAATGGAAACAGAAATAAGTCATAGGGTGGGTGAGGAGGTGAAGCTCTTGGAGCACCAAGGAATGTGTGGAAAGAGAGGTCATCATCTGGGAGGGTAAAAATGGGTGTGTTGGTAGGTAGCAGATTTCCAAAAATATAATATGTATGCAAGTCATGGCCACAGATAAGGATGTGATGCGGAGGGTGGAGGAGTTGGAAATGAAATAGAAGAGGACAATATGTGGTATGAGGTGGTTTGATTGAGTAAGTAACAAAAGAATAAGAGAGAGGTATGGTAATATGAAGTGTGGTTGATGGAGCTGAAGAGGGAGAGCTGAAATGGTTTAGAAATGCAGAGAATGAGTGAGGAGAGGTTGACTACCTAATTCATCTATACCTCTGATGCCTTATCCCACCAAGATGTCCCTCAATGAGAAGGCCATGCCCACTCTCTCTCCATAACTAGTGAACTCCAGTGCCACTTCTAAGCCTTTAGTGTCTCTTGCTTAATAAGCCACTGCCAGAGGGCAACTCTAGCGCAGCGTTTGCAGAGGCTCCTACCTAATGTTGAGAAAGAGGATATATGTGCTGGAGGTGTAGGGGAAAAGGGGAAGGGGATGAAATTATAGATGGAAGGATGGAGTGGAAAATATTTTGTGGTTGGGGCCTGAACATGCAAGAGGGTTAAAAGATGTGCACAGGATAGAGCGAATTGGAAAGATGTGGTATACAGGGGGAAAAAGACTGTTTATGGACTGAACAAGAGCATGTGAAGTGGTAGGGGGAACCAAGTAAAGGTATGTCGGGCCTGACTGAGGATAAGCAGCTGTGGTTTTGATGCAATGCACATGACAGCTTGAGAATAAATGTGAGTGAATGTGGCCTGTCTTCCTCTGCTCCTGGTGCCACCTCACTAATGCAGGAAAAGGCAGACAAGTATGAAAAAGGATAAAGAAAATCTGTAAGATCTATGTTAGTAATCATCCCTGGAGACAAGACAAAGAATACTATCCATCTATCTCCTGTGTGTCACAGACTGCACAGTGGGCAGAAAAAGGTTAACTGGGAACCATGCCCTGTGTTAAGATACATATTCTCAGAGTAGGAACAGAAGAGAGAGCAAAGCATGATTTTTTCTTTGTAGGCCTAATTCCTGATGTATCTTGCTATGATGGAAAATGCAAATATATACAATAAAGATTAAAGGATTTATATTCATATGTGACAGTGATACATGCAATAACGTCATACACTGGCACAGAAGTTCAGGATGCTTTGTGAAGACAATACGAAATACAGACTAGTCAGTAGAACAAAGGGAGAAGCTCTTTGTAATGAAAGACAAGAGTGAAATGGTAAGAAGTGGAGTAGGAAAGGAAGCATTGCACCCCCCTCCACAAACCCTAATCTAGAGCCCATGCCTTGCATCCATATAATATTGTTGGGACTACTATTCCTTTAAACATGCCCATTTTTGCCCTCCCAGATAACAATTTTCTCTTTCCACACATTCGTCACTGCACACAGAACCTTCACCCCTTCCCCACCCTATGACTCACTTCTGCTTCCATGGTTCAATTCACTTCCATGTCCACTCCCTGATATCTAAAACACTTTGTTTCCTCCAACTTTTCTCCATTCAAACTCATGCCCCAACTAATCTGTCCCTCAAACCTGTTGAACTTAATAACTTTGCTTTTATTCACATTCATTCTGAACTATTTTCACACAATCTTCCAAACTCAGTCATCAACTTCTGCAGTTTCTCAATCAAATCTGCCACTGACACTGTATCATCAGGAAACAACAGGTGACTCACTTCCAAGGACCTCTGATCCCCTACAGACTGCATACTCACCCCTCTCTCCGAGACCCTTGCATCCACCTTTCTCGCAGCCCCATCCATAAACAAAATGAACAACCATGGTACATCAAACACCCCTACTGAGGACCAACCTTCATTTGGAAACGTTCACTCTCCTCTCTTCCTACTCTTAGTCAAGTCTTACACCCTTGATAAAAACTTCTCAGTGTTTCTAGCAGTTTTCCTCCCACACTTTATATTCTATAGACCTTCCACAAAGCATCTCTATCAACCCTACAATATGCATTCTCCAGATCCATAAATGCCACACAATTGCATTTGGTTTTCCAAGTAGTTCTAACATTCATTAAAGCAAACACCTGATCACACATCCTTTATTACTTCTGAAACCACACTGCTCCTCCCCAGTCTGATGTTCCTACATGCCTTCACGCTCTCTATCAATACAATACAATACCATACAATATCAATATCCCATACAATTTACCCAGTATACTCAACATAATTAAACCTCTGCAGTTTGAACACTCACTTCTGACCCCCTTGCCTTCATACAATGGTACCATATATGCATTTTACCAATCCTCAGGCACATCACCATGATCCATACATACAATAAAAATCCTCATCAACCAATCAACAACACAGTCACCTTCTTAATAAATTCAACTGCAATACCAACCAATCCAGCTGCCTTGCTGCATTTCATCTTCCACAGGCAGGGCTTTCACCACCTATTCTCTCTTCACCAAACCACTCTCCATGACTCTCTCACTTTGCATACTACCCTCGACTAAAACACTGCATCTTCCACTATATCATCAAACACATTGAACAATTCTTCAAAATACTCACTCCAGCTCCTCTGCACTTTATCACTACACATTAAGCACTTCTTCAAAAATACTCATTCCATCTCCTCCTCACTTCATCACTACCTGTTACCACTTCCCCCTTTGCCCCCCTAATTGATGTTCCTGTTTGTTCTCTTGTCTTTCATACATTATTTACCTCCTTCCAAAACATCTTATTCTCCCAGAAGTTTTATGATATTCACTTGCACAACTCTCACTTGCCCTCTTTTTCAACCTTTGTACCTTCCTCTTGACCTCCTGCCACTTTCTCTTAAACATCTCTCAATCATTTGCACAACCCAAATGCCTCTCTTTCCTCTTTCACTAGCAACCTTACTTCTTCATCCCACCAATCACAACCCGTTCTAATCAGCCCATTTTACACCTTTTGCATGCAACATGCATCTCATGCACATGCCATCACTGTTTCCCTAAATACCTCCCATTCTTTACCCACTCCCCTTGCTTCATCTACTCTCATCTTTAGCTATCCTATGCTCCCTGATATTTCTTCACACAAGTGTCTTTTCCAAGCTTACTCACTCATCCCTCTCTTGTCCCTGACATCGTTTCCTCTTTTCAGAAAACCTCTAGAATTCATCCTTGCCTCCAAACAAGACAGTAATCAGACATCCCAACAGCTGCCCCCTCATCACATTTACATCCAAAAATCTCTCATTTACACACCTAATAATCAATATGTAATCCATTAATTCCCACTGGCCATCTCTCCTACTCACATACGTATATTTGTGTATATCCCTCTTTTCAAACCATGCATTTCCAATCACCGAACCTGTTTCAGCACTCAACTACACAAGCTATTCAAAAATTCCATCAACAATGCCCAATCCTCCATGTACCTTGATTACACCCTCAACTGCCACATTACTTATCTTCACATTTAAATCACCCATCACTAATACCCAGTCTCTTTACATCAAAACTAAAGACACACTCACTCAGCTTCTCCCAAAACACTTGCCTCTCATAATGTTTCTTCTTATAACCTGGTGCATAAGCACTAATAATCAACCATCTCTCCCCATCCACATTCAACTTTACCCATATCAATCTAGAATTTTACTTCCTTTCACTCTATCACACACTCCCACAAATCCTGATTCAGAAGCAGTGCTACTCCTTCCTTAGCTCTTCTACTCACACCAACCCCTGACTTTTCTCCTCAGACAATTCCAAACCATTATTCCCCTTAACACAGGAGTTTTGTTTCACTCAGAGCCAGAACATCCAGGTTTCTTTCCTCTTACATACTATCTATCTCTTTCATTTTAATTACATCCACACACATTAACACACCCCAGCCTGAGCCTTTGAGGAGGATGAACAATCCTGGCCAGTTGTCTTCTTCTGTTTCCTCTTTTAGAAACTGAAATACATATTTTTTTTTTCTAGCACCTTGCTCCTGCCTGCTTTAATCACCTTCTATGATATGCAGGGAATACTGAGGTAGAATTCTTTCTCCCCTACACCAAAGACAATAACATGATAATATTTTCCTTTCATACTATTTGCCATTTCCCGCGTCAGCGAGGTAGCGTTAAGAACAAAGGACTGGGCCCTTGAGGGAATATCATCACCTGGGCCCCTTCTCTGTTCCTTCTTTTGGAAAATTAAAAAAAAAAAGAGAGGGGAGGATTTCCAGCCACCCGCTCCCTCCCCTTTTAGTCACCTTCTATGACATGCAGGGAATACGTGGGAAGTATTCTTTCTCCCCTATCCCCAAGGATAAACATGATAATATATCTTTGCATTACTTCAATGTCAAAGAAGTTCGGTGTTTCCTGGCTTTGTCAGGAGGCATCTAGGACAATATATTGCAACAAGAAAATAAATACTGCCAAAATATTAAAAAGATATAAAATTATCCATCTCTTTTTTTTTTTTTCTTAATTTTCCAAAAGAAGGAACAGAGGGGGGGGCAGGTGAGGATATTCCAAAAAAGGCCCGGTCCTCTGTTCTTAACGCTACCTCGCTAACGCGGGAAATGGCGAATAGTTTAAAAGAAAGAAAAGAAGAAAATTATCCATACCACCATATCTGGTGTTATCCATCAGGTCTGCTAAATCAATAGGAATTGAAGCACCAGAAATAAGCATCTGTAATTCCCTCCAATCAAACATCTGCAGCCACTCAAGGGGCACCACATCAGCAACACCTGTGAATGAACACAGAAAAAATATGAAGTTACATAAAATATGTCATACTGGCAAATTATGCATGAGAGTAGTTTCACTTCCTTAACAGAAGTAAATACATTACAAAAAGGGAGAATGAACTAACCAAGGTTAATTCAATTACTGGATACAATGGAAGCAATGAAACCAAAGAGACTTATATGACAATCTAATAAATTCACAGTAAATGTAAGGCCTGGAAAACTAACAGAAACACTAAATGTATTGGTCAGAAACCATTTTGAGCTCATAACGTTTTTTGCTACTGAAAAAAGAAACAAACAATAAAAACAAATGAAATCAGAAAATTTATATATGGAAAAAAAAGAAAAAAGCAGAAACTTGTCACAAGAACCTCTTCAAACTGGTTTAACATAACTAGTGATGTCTTGCAGGGCATCTTGATCCATGGAAATAGCCTGTTAGATGGACCTGAATCATGAGACAGAGCAACAGTACCTATATATTACCAATAGAAAATTTTGCCATGAGGCACGGATAGCAAATAGTGCTTACCACATGTCACAATAGTGTTATTCTCTTCTGCCAGGCACATTACTAAGATAACACCTTAGTAACGGCCATTTGTCTTGTCCTCACTTAAAGATTAAGAACTCCTAGCAAGTTTTCCATTTCACTGAGCAAAACCTCATTCTCTCCATCTCAAATATTTTTGTTTAGTGCCTTTCCATGGGATGCTTGCAGAATTAACTGCTATGTCTCTTCCAATAAAGAAACTGAAATGGATAATTTGTATAGAACAGTTGGGAATATATAGAAAGATACAGTGAAGAATGAAGACGCAAGTATATGTTATGTGAAAAAACAATACAAAAGACAAAGATGAAGGTCTTGTAGGATGGCAGATGATTGGAAAGTATAGGAGAAATCTATCAATATAGTTAAACATACAAGGAAAAGAGGGAGACTAGAGAAGAGATGGATAGATGCACTGAGAAGAATGATTAAGGCTATATATATTTCACATAAAGAGAATGAATGAGGAAAGACTGACAAAGCAGATATATGCATCAGAGGTGGAGGGAACAAGAAGCAGAGACCAAACTGGAGGTGGAAAGACAGAGTGAAAAAGATTTTGAGCAATTGGAGCCTGAGCATACAGGAGGGTGAGGTGTGTGCAAGGAAAAGAGTGAATTGGAACGATGTGGTATAACAGGGTCGACGTGCTGTCAATGGACTGAACCAGGGCATGTGAAGCGTCTGGGGTAAACCATGGAAAGGTCTGTGGGGCATGAATTTGAATAGGGAGCTGCAGTTTCAGAGCATTACACATGAAAGCTAGAGACTGAATGTGAACAAATGTGGCCTTTTTTTGTCTGTTTTCCAGGCACTACCTCACTGAAGCTGGGGTAACAATGCTATTTCCTGCGTGGCAGGGTTGCGACAAGAATGGATGAAGGCGAGCAAGTACGAATATGTCCATGTGTATACATGTATATGTCTGTGTATATGTGTGTGTATATGTATGTGTATGTTGATATGTATATGTGTGTGTATGGGCATTTATGTATATATGTGTATATGAGTGGATGGCCATTCTTCATTCGTTTCCTGGTGCTACCTTGCTGATGCAGGAAACAACGATTAAATATAATGAATAAGAAATAAATATAACTTCACAGTACCATAACTTCAAGCAAGTCATCAGATCAATCGAGAAGAGTAATGATCCCAGAACAGAACCTTGTGGCACTCTGCTTGTCACATGAACCCATTTGGAAAAGGCTTCTTTGACATGCATCCTTCGTTCACTTTTACAGTAAATACATTGGTACATTTGTGCATTTGTCTGAACTTCCATGCATAATTTCAGTCATTTTATTTGTATCTGTCACTTTATTCAATTTCCCACCCATTCACTCACATACATGGTTTCTTCACCCAAGATTAAATGCTTTTTCTGGTTTTGTCCAGATATTATCCTTTACCCTCCATTACATCGAGAATATGTAACATGGTTTCTTCACCCAAGATTAAATGCTTTTTCTGGTTTTGTCCAGATAGTATCCTTTACCCTCCATTACATCGAGAATATGTAACCATTCTAGTCATTTTCAACAAACCATAGCTTAATTCTGTAACCAACAGAAGTGCTGATTTTCCCGTTGTTACTATACCTGTTTGCTCAAAAGATTACTAGACAAAACACTTAAAATCTTTCATAAGACATGTAATAAGACTCAATCAAGGTACCTTTCTTGAAAGCCTGAATTTGTTTGGCAATTTGCTTGTTTAGTTTGTAGTCTGCCATTCGGTAGATGTACTCTATCCGGTTTTCATTTGTCACAGCTATATTGGAACCATTTGGAATTAATTCTTCAATCTGAAAATAAAAAATACAGTAATAATAATGACTAATCATGGCAAATATGTACAGTAATTACATTAATAATAATATTCTTTCATTAACTAGTTGTTTTTACCATCTTAGGCATAATAGTAAGGTAGTGTCAGGAACAAATGAACAAGAGCCTCATTTGAACCTATCCACTCTCTAGCTGTTGAATACAATGTACTGAACCTAGAATCTACAATCAACAGCCTAGCCCTACAGACCGTTTCATATTCTTTGGTTCAACCCCTTGACAGCACATCACCTCCACAAACCACATGAATCCAATCCATTCTACCTAATGCATGCCTTTCACCCTCCTGAATGCTTAGGCCTTGGTATTCCAAAGCCTCCTTCACTTTATTTTCCTATCTTCCTTCTCGGTCTCTTCGTTAATGTCATGATGATTCCAGAATAAGGAAAATGATAGGATTAAATCAAAATCATATTCATAAAAAACCCTAGATCCAATCTAAAAATGGGCAGAAGTGAACCTAGCAACAACTTTCAGTCAATCATAAGGAATGTCGGAGATTTTTGTTCATTAAAAGAATATGGGGTTTAACCCTATAACATGCAAGACCCTTAATTTTCTCCATTTATAACTGTGAACTGAGTATCTCTCATGAGATATCAGCTCTCTAAAGAGTATAGCTCATGAAGCCAGCCAAATCTACCAGATGGGATCAAAGGTCAATAGGTACTAGTCATGTTGCATGTGAATCTATATAGAGATCCAGGGTAATTGAGCAGTAAGTATCTACTACAGTAGTTGTACTGTGGGTATGGAGGGTCTTGAGATATGCTGAACTAGGGTTTGTAATGCTGTAGGGATGGGTGGTGTCAAGAGCACTAAGAAAGGATAATTCATATGTCTGGGGAGCACGGTTTCAAATGGGTGTATGTTTGGAAGCATGGCATTGAAGATCGAGTTGGAAGTGCAGTTATATGTAGGGGAGGATCTGTAAGTAAAGGCTCCTGAAACAGGATGCAAGGGTATGCTTTCTATTTTTATTTGCAGGTTGGTGGTTAGTAATGGAATGGTTTGGAGTTCCATAAAAGAGAGTAGATCTGTAAGTAAAGGCTGCTGAAACAGGATGCAAAATATGCTTTCTACATTTATTTGCAGGTAAGTGGTTAGTTTTAGAGTGGTTTGGAGTCCCATAAAAGATAGTAGTAACTCTCTAAGCCGGAAGGTAAGGTAAGATAATACAACTTTCTAGGTACTGCCTTAAATCTGGGTTTATAATGAGGTTTAAAATCTTGAAAAAGAGGAAAATGAAAACAGAAGGTATAAAGCGACTATACCCTGTAAACTGAGATAAAATAAATATGAAGTTTGTTACAATCCCATTAAACATCTATTACAAGATTATGATAAGCCTCAAGTGACATTTACAGAGAGATCACCATGAAAATAAAGCCAATATCAGGTAAGCTTTGATCTAACAGCTGGTAGCAAAATATCAGTAGGAACCATTCAGTGACATAACAACAGTTAATGGCAACATGTGAAAAGCCTTTTCTATGTTAAGATAAAGCTTACTCACAGCAATCTAATCAGCTTCTTTGGTTTATAATTATGTAGACTAATCTGAGATCACTGTCCATGAAGCATGATTTTCTTGTCCACTTCAAAATATATTCCCAAAACTGTAGTTTTTCACAAGATTCTCCAAATCCTAACATTATTTCCCTTCCTGTCCTCTTCTCCTTATCACACTTTTTTGTGCCAATGTGTCTTCTATCTATCCATCTATCTATATCTCTGATGCCTGTTCCAGGTGGAACTCCCTCAAAGGGGTGGCCATGGCAAGAGAGTCTCCAAAACTAAAGAACTCCAGTGCTGCTTCTCAGCCTTTAGTGCCTCACCCTGAACAGGCCACTGGCAGAGGGAAAGTCTAGTGCAATGTTTGCAAAGGCTCCTACCTAATGCTCCCAGTGACCACATCTATCTAATGCTCCTACCGACTACTTCTATCTAATGGTAAGAGGAGTAGATGTCTTGTGTGTGTATATGTCAGCGTTTCCAAAGCATCACAAACACAATAGTAAAAAGAATTCAAAAATATGCATAGCTACTCACGTTACATACAAATGCATTTTATATTCTTCTAATCAAAAAGGGCATGCTTTACAGCACATGACAAGTATATGTTTAGGATGTCTTCCTCAAGGATTTCTGCATCAAATATCTTTCAGTGTAAAAGATAATGTACAAGGACAGACCCTTTCCCTGACTGTTCTTTTACAAGTCTATAATACTCCAGTATGTCACTGCTGGCACAGTCAGGAAATCCCCAAAAGTAACATTCACTATCCAATGGCCTTCCATTAAAATGAATTGCTTATTAACTAAAGTAATATAACTTACAGTGTTCTGCCCTAAATCAGAATTGAGAACAGTAAAATCTAGGCCAAGGTCTTGAACATCTCCTTGATAAGTCTTGAGGGACAGTAAATTGCGACAAAGCTCTGGATCAAGGGAATCGAGGTGATGAAACTCAACAGATGATGATGATCGACCCAACAGCTTGGATACAAAAAATCCAGCCAATGGGACTTCCACTAGCAAATTCTCATACAATGCCTGTAAGGGACAAATTTTGTTATACACTGGGGTTTTTATGTTCTTTTACATACGCACACATCAAACTGCACTCAAACCAGTTTCATTTATATCTCAATACCTTTTCCCTGCATGAAAAATATTAGTAATTATTGATCAAATTAGACCCATGTAATTTTTTTTAATATGTATTTGCAATTTCCCGCATTAGCGAGGCAGCATCAAGAACAAATGACTTAGCCTTTGAGGGTAAATCCTTATGTGGCCCCCTTCTCTGCTTGTTCTTTTGGAAAAGTAAAACAAGAAGAGAGGATTTTCAGCCCCTCACTCCTATCCCTTTTAGTCACCTTCTACGACATGGAGGGAATACATGGGCAGTATTCTTTCTCCCCTATCCCCAGGGATTATACTATATATATCATGTACATGGAAATATGAAAATCAAATGAAATCTAGAAGCCCAAAATCATAACAACACTGATCAATAAAACAACATCTTCACATGAATATGACTAAGTATAACCATTAAAAGGAAAGAATTCTACACTGCATTATAAAGCTGACACAACAATTTTTCTTTTTTCATACCTGAAAGTAGCAAGAATAGTTGACAAAGACTAGAGGAAAAAGTCCTCTTTTGGCTCCTTCTTTGGGAAAGTAATGATAAAGGAGAGGATTTTTAGTTCCTTACTCCTGTCCCTTTCAGTTACCTTGTACAACATGCAGGAGGTGGGAGAGAAGTATTCTTTCTCCCCTACCCCCAGGAATGAAAATAAATACAGAAAATTATTCCAAGGAATGAAAATAAATACAGAAAAGATAAACAATTAATTCTATCTTATTTATGAAGACTCTTCCACATACCCTAGACTCACCTTCCCTAACATTCGTCCTACAAAATAATAATGTGTCTGGTAATCTTCAGCTATAAGGTGTGCTCCAGGATTTGGATATAGGGTATTTTCACGTGTCAAGAGGAAGAATCCTCGTGTCGGATCAAAGGCAGTCTTCAACAACTCAGACAAAAACTCGCGAAAAATTCCACCTCCATCTATCCCAACTTCATCTAAGCCAACAGCATTCAATAGACGGATTCTCATACGCAGACGTAAGTTGGGTTCTGTAGGCATAATTTTCATTATGTAGTAAAAAAATCTGTTATGAAAGTAGCTTTACATAATAATTATAGAAGAAAAAATCCTAATAATGCTCATAAGGAATCGATGCTATTCTACCATATATTTAAATAAAATGTCCAAGGGCCTACACATGTTCACCATATCAACATTTAAGTTTATATAAAAACAGCTTATTCAAGGACAAAAAATGTAGATTTGAATAAAAAATATAACATGCATACTGACGTATTAATATGATCAAGCAGGTCCAGACAGACGCATGATGATGTAACTGATATGTTCTAAGTATTCTACTTCTCAGCAGACTAATAATATTAACTTAATTTATCAAAATGATCTGATTATCAAGAATTTGTTTTCAAAAATATACACACAGGTTTCATCCATCCCTTTACTAAGCAAAAAAATAAATCATAATTCAATGTGTTATGAATCTCTAAGACCATAGCATATCATAAGAATGATGGATGAATATAATAAAACGACAAGACATGGTCGATGTATGCAGCATGCATAAAATTAAGAAGTTGTATGATTGTAGAAAATGTTCGAGATGGGGCTCCACAACCCTGTACAGTACAAATGCATAATTATAGGTAATTATAAATGTTACCTATTGATAAATACATAAAGGGTGAACACAAACACATGCAGAGACAAGATTTGGGGCCCCATGAGTAGAACATCCTACCTATACTGCACAAATAGGTAATGAAGAGCATCTTTGCAGACACACACAAACATATTTATTTATTTATCATACTTTGTCCCTGTCTCCTGCATTAGCAAGGTAGCGCAAGGAAACCCACCCACATACGCATGTATATACATACACATCCACACACGCACATATACATACCTATACATTTCAAAATATACATATATATAAATACACACATATAAATATATACACAGGTACATAATTCATACTTGCTGCCTTTATTCATTCCCTTTGCCACCCGCCACACATGAAATGACAACTCCCTCCCCACACAGCGCGTGACAGAGCGCCAGGAAAAGACCACAAAGGCCACATTCGTTCAGAAAGGCCACATTCATTCACACTCAGTCTCTAGCTGTCATGTATAATGCACCGAAACCATAGCTCCCTTTACATATCCAGGCACCACAGAACTTTCCATGGTTTACCCCACACGCTTCACATGCCCTGGTTCAATCCACTGACAGCACGTCGACCCTGGTATACCACATCATTCCAATTCACTCTATTCCTTGCACGCCTTTCACCCTCCTCCATGTTCAGGCCCCGATCGCTCAAAATCTTTTTCACTCCATCCTTCCACATCCAATTAGGTCTCCCACTTCTCATTCCCTCCACCTCTGACACATATATCCTCTTTGTCAATCTTTCCTCCCTCATTCTCTCCATGCAACCAAACCATTTCAAAACACCCTCTTCTGCTCTCTCAACCACATTCTTTTTATTACCACACATCTCCCTTACCCTTTCATTACTTATTGATCAAACCACCTCACACCACATATTGTCCTCAAACATCTCATTTCCAACACATCATCCCTCCTCTGCACTACCCTATCTATAGCCCACGCCTCGCAGCCATATAATATTGTTGGAACCACTATTCCTTCAAACATACCCATTTTTGCTTTCCGAGATCATGTTCTCGCCTTCGACACATTTTTCAACACTACCAGAACTTTCACCACCTCCCCCATAAGCATACTAAAAACTAAATCACACCACATCCACACAAAAACACACAGATCCACAAAGCCATGCATTAACACATTTCATTTTTTTTAGTTACCATTACTTGGAGACAGTTTATCAAAAGCATCTTCATATATATGAGTTCTTCTTATTGTTACACTTATCATGGGTCCCTCGTTGAAGTCTGCACGCATCTGACTCATATTTCTATTACGAGCAACTAAGGTACTAAAGACCTGTGTGCGGGACTCAAAAGGAATGACGAACGGAATTTCTTGCAAAATAGTGGCTCGACGCTGCTCTGTGATGGACAGCGGGGGACCCTCAGTTTCTGTGGATGCAAAAATATTCATGGAGTTCACTAGATATGAAGACTCTATTGCTGTGGCCACCCCCTTGAGGGAGTTCCAGTTGGTAACAGGCACCAGAGATACAGAAAGATGGATAAAGTAACTGTCTATATCATACTGCCTATTCCAAAATCAGGAGCAAAGTTATGCAAGCAAAATTTCCTCCAACATTTGACTACTGCAACTCTTTGTGTCAAAGACCTAACAATAACAACACCCGAAATACTTACTAGAGAATTCTGCATGTCAGTCTAGCTACAACATGAGTGAAGTAATAACCAACTGCTTGCTCTAAAAAATAAGCTGAAAGTTTAATACCCCTTAAACTAATAAAATGGATAAAAAAAGGAAAATATTACAACAGAAAAACCTGTCACTACCCAAGAGGTCAAGTTTAAAATGGCATGTTAATAGTCACTTAGTTCTTTAATGATTAATATTCTATTAATTTCTTATTATTACTGTACATTGTTTTTAAGTTCAGTAATACTTTGTTTGCACCTATTTGCTGTTTCCTATGTTAGCAGAGCACTTGTGCTTGCTTGTCTATTTCTATTTAAAAACCTGAGCTTTACCTTCGTCTTGGAAGGAACCACTGGTACATCCTACCCTCAAGAAGGGTAACTGTTCTAACCCCTCTAGCTACTGTCCTGTTGCTTTGGCATCTACAATTTCCAAAGTCTTTGAATCCCTCCTCAACCCCCATATCCTCAGACATCTTGAATCTCACAATCTTCTCAGTGATTACCAGTATGAATTTCATAAGGCAAGATCCACTGATGATATTCTTTCCTATCTTACTTATGTCTGGTCATCACCTCTAAAAGTTTCTGGGTAATCCTATGTACTTGTCCTTGACATATCCAAAGCTTGTGACAGGATGTGGCATTGGGGTCTCATCTCTAAGTTTCCCTCCCTCAATTTTCTCCCTTGTATCAAGCTTCCTCACTGGCTGATCAATGTCTGTAGTTGTTGATGGATCAGCCTCTCCCCCTTTCTCCATCAACAGCAGTGTCCCTCAAGGTTCTGACCTATCACCTACACCTTTTCTCCTTTTTATCAATTATTTCCTTTCTTTTACAAATAACCAAACGCACTCATAAACTGATGACTCAACATTGCATTCCTATACATCCTTTTATTCCGCTCCTTTTCTCACTCAATATGCAACTCATCTTGGCACAACTTCCTTAATAAACTTGGACAAGATATCTCAGTGGGATAGAAGAAAACTGGTCAAGTCTAACTCCTTCAAGACCCAGTTTCTACCCATCTTTCAATACGAAATTCTTCACAACTTTCCTCTCTCCTTTGATGGTTCTGTAATTCCATCTCTTTATTTGGTATTACTTTAACAACCACTATCTTGGAAACCCCTTATTATGAAAATAGCAATTCTGCCTTATAAAAACTAAGAATCCTGTTTGGATGTCAAAATTTCTTTTCTTCAAAACACCTGCTCCTTTTATGAAAAGGATTGAACTGTCCTTGTGTAGAGTACTGCTCTCACTTTTAGGGTCGTTCTAACTCTTCATCCTCACTTGGCAAAGTTGAATTGAGATCAGTCAGACTTATAAACTCTCCTAAGCTAACTTCAAAACTTGATCCACTTGCCCTTTGCCATAATGTTGGTTCACTTTCACTCTTCTGTAGGCATTTCTTTGTTTTTGTTCCCAAGAGCTGGATTCTTGAGTGCCTACACCACAAGCTAGATAATGCAATACTCAGAATGCTGCTGCATTGCACAATTACTGTGTGGGTTGTTCTGATAACTATTTCTTTCCTAACACCATGAAGCTTTGAAACTTCTCTCTCATGTCTTTCCCAATAACTGACCTAGCATATTTCAAAACACAAGCTTTCACTTCCTCCAAAGCTAATAAATACTTTCCCTTCTCTTTTCTTTTCATTTTATTAACCTCTGTATATCAACTAAGACACTTCTTCCATGACTTCCTTCACTTAGCTCAGCTATCATCTAGACTCTAATTACCCAACTAAACAAGTGAGGTTTGTGTGCAACCTAGTGCAACCAGAGGTCAATGATGCATCAAGAAGAAGTGGAGAATCTAAATACAAGTTTCAACTGTTTTTCAAGTCAGCAGCCCTAAAAATCAGCCTGCACATGTAAGCAGTGTACTTTTCCTGTTCTTTAACATTCAAATATATTCAAACAGGGTATATTTTCTTACGATGTAATAAGAATAACATCAGAATTTCTAATCTTACCTCATTTTTATATATTATACTTTGTCGCTGTCTCCCGCGTTTGCGAGGTAGCGCAAGGAAAGAGACGAAAGAAATGGCCCAACCCCCCCCATACACATGTATATACATACGTCCACACACGCAAATATACATACCTACACAGCTTTCCATGGTTTACCCCAGTCGCTTCACATGCCTTGATTCAATCCACTGACAGCACGTCAACCCCTGTATACCACATCGCTCCAATTCACTCTATTCCTTGCCCTCCTTTCACCCTCCTGCATGTTCAGGCCCCGATCACACAAAATCTTTTTCACTCCATCTTTCCACCTCCAATTTGGTCTCCCTCTTCTCCTCGTTCCCTCCACCTCCGACACATATATCCTCTTGGTCAATCTTTCCTCACTCATTCTCTCCATGTGCCCAAACCACTTCAAAACACCCTCTTCTGCTCTCTCAACCATGCTCTTTTTATTTCCACACATCTCTCTTACCCTTACGTTACTCACTCGATCAAACCACCTCACACCACACATTGTCCTCAAACATCTCATTTCCAGCACATCCATCCTCCTGTGCACAACTCTATCCATAGCCCACGCCTCGCAACCATACAACATTGTTGGAACCACTATTCCTTCAAACATACCCATTTTTGCTTTCCGAGATAATGTTCTCGACTTCCACACATTCTTCAAGGCCCCCAGAATTTTCGCCCCCTCCCCCACCCTATGATCCACTTCCGCTTCCATGGTTCCATCCGCTGCCAGATCCACTCCCAGATATCTAAAACACTTCACTTCCTCCAGTTTTTCTCCATTCAAACTCACCTCCCAATTGACTTGACCCTCAACCCTACTGTACCTAATAACCTTGCTCTTATTCACATTTACTCTTAACTTTCTTCTTTCACACACTTTACCAAACTCAGTCACCAGCTTCTGCAGTTTCTCACATGAATCAGCCACCAGCGCTGTATCATCAGCGAACAACAACTGACTCACTTCCCAAGCTCTCTCATCCCCAACAGACTTCATACTTGCCCCTCTTTCCAAAACTCTTGCATTTACGTCCCTAACAACCCCATCCATAAACAAATTAAACAACCATGGAGACATCACACACCCCTGCCGCAAACCTACATTCGCTGAGAACCAATCACTTTCCTCTCTTCCTACACGTACACATGCCTTACATCCTTGATAAAAACTTTTCACTGCTTCTAACAACTTTCCTCCCACACCATATATTCTTAATACCTTCCACAGAGCATCTCTATCAACTCTATCATATGCCTTCTCCAGATCCATAAATGCTACATATAAATCCATTTGCTTTTCTAACATACATTCTTCAAAGCAAACACCTGATCCACACATCCTCTACCACTTCTGAAACCACACTGCTCTTCCCCGATCTGATGCTCTGTACATGCCTTCACCCTCTCAATCAATACCCTCCCATATAATTTACCAGGAATACTCAACAAACTTATACCTCTGTAATTTGAGCACTCACTCTTATCCCCTTTGCCTTTGTACAATGGCACTATGCACGCATTCCGCCAATCCTCAGGCACCTCACCATGAGTCATACATACATTAAATAACCTTACCAACCAGTCAACAATACAGTCACCCCCTTTTTTAATAAATTCCACTGCAATACCATCCAAACCTGCTGCCTTGCCGGCTTTCATCTTCCGCAAAGCTTTCACTACCTCTTCTCTGTTTACCAAATAATTTTCCCTAACCCTCTCACCTCTTACCTCATGTATCATAAAATTCTGAATTCAAAACATACTTAACTTCTATGAAAGAAATCTGATCAGTTTCATTTCAGCAAAATATAAAACCAAGGAAAGAGAAACCTTCAAACTAAAGACTGGTAATAAAGTATTTTTAGTAAATACTTATGTAGTCACTTTAAAACTGAACCTTACACTAATATAGAGTTTTCTCATGAAAAAGTAATTCTTATCATTACTACCTCTTACCTAATTCATCTCTAGTAAGCCACCTCTGTGGCATAAACAGTCGTCTCTGTCTTCGGCTGGGGCGTGATACAAAGGAAACTGTCTTACAGTTACCTAAGGGCAATGAAACACGAGTACTCAACCAGTGACCTTCAGGACAGAACATACGCCTTGTGTCCCGCAGATGTATCTGTCGAACTACTCCAACACATACCTACCAAATAAGAAAAATACTGAATAAGAGAGAACTATATGAGGGTAATGGTCAATACAGTAAAAAGGTTTGTAAAGGCACAATGGTATTGGCACAGGATGAGAATGGATATGAAACTATACATAAAATGAAAATAGGTACATTGTAACCAATCCATACCCAGTGCAACCTCTCCAACTAGCAAACATCTTACATGTACATCTTCTCATGTACCTTGCACAATCCAACACTTTCTAATGTACCCAATTTTACAAGGAAAAAATTGAGATGCTAAGTACAAGTAAAAGTGGTATCAATATGGAAGAACATGCAAATGTAGCAATTGTAACAATTAAAGAAGATTGTACATGAATCATCCAGAAGCACAGTTAGAAGGGAAATATCAGATACAGACAGACTAGTAGAGAAAAAATACTTGCAACATAATATCATCAGATATGCAAATGCTCAAACTACAGATGTATAAGTCTACTGAGTATACTTAGTCTGGTTTATGAGATAAGAAAGCAGCATCTACAAAACATCTGACTGGGAGGAGCAGTGTTGCTTCAGCAGAGGTAGAATTTGAATGGACCAAGTGTTTACTTTGAAGTATGAATGAAAAATATGAGAAATAAACCTAATAACTGCTTTATGTTGAAAATGCATTTCTGGATAACAGAACTTAGCAGAATCACTATACAACAAACCCATCTTACCAAATCATTCAATGGGATAAAGGTAGGCATTACATTCCTGAGAAGAATTCTCAGCCTAACTTTCACACAAAAAATAAATAAATTGCCAGCGTACAATACAGGTACATTATCAATCTATCTATCCAAATACAAAATAAAGCCTGATATGCTGTTTTCAGTTATGAATACAGTACAGTGAGTACAATCATGTTAAAATAATAATGATCTTTAATGTAGAAACTCAAATTTGGCACTTGTTTTCCATAACTTCCCCACAGCAACTAACTAATAGTCATTGTTATGCTGCATGGTGCACATTAGAGGCATTGTACATTGACTAGCTCAGAAACTGAGGAACAAGTTTCATAATTTCTTTGTCAGAAACATTTCAGTCATCAAGCAGTCATTCAAAAAGAGATTTCCCTCTTCTTTGTACTGCACCTGCTAACAATGGTGTAGTTACACCGTCTTTGAAGGATGCCATATGAAGTGAGTAACGGTAGGCCTTGTGCAAATTTGCATTTTTGATCCTTTCAATGAGGCACTGACTCTGCATGTTAGAGATAGGATCTTAGAGCATCTCTCTAGCTTTTAACACATAACTGTTCAAATGAACTTAGGAAAGTCTCTCCTGTACACAAGAAATGAAAAAAGAAAAATATTTTTCCTGAGGATGGAGAGAAAGATTACTTCCCTTATATTCCCTGCGTGTCGTAGAAGGTGACTAAAAGGGAAGTGAGCATGGGGCTGGAAATCCTCCCCTCCCATTTTTTTTTTTTTCCCAAAAGAAAGAACAGAGAAGGGGGGCAAGTGAGGATATTCCCTCCAAGGCTCAGTCCTCTGTTCTTGACGCTACCTCGCTGATGCAGGAAATGTATAATATTCATAAGTAAACTAATAAAAAAGCTAAAGTTTCCTTTATATTGGTTTAGAAAACCTTTAAATAAACTGCACTGTGACAACTGGAAGTAGTGCAACCTTGGCCTGCAGGAACTTCTGAAAGGGAAGTCCCGTGTAACACCAGAACTCTTTCTCAGAAAGGGGACCTCAGGCAATTCTATCTATTTATCTTTATGACAACTGTTCCCTCTGAGAACTCCCTCAAGGGAAAGGCCATGGCAAAAGTCTCCATCACTGGTGAACTTCTGGGCTGCTTCTTGCCCTTTGGTGACTCATCCTTAACAGGATAATGTTGGAGGGCAACTCTTGTGCAGTGTTTCCAGAGGCTCCAACCAAATGTTCAAACTGAGCACTTCTATCTAATGTGTCGACCTAATGTTTCCACTTAAAGTTCTAACCTACTACATCTCCCTAACGTCTCTACTTTATGCTCAAGCCTAATGTTCCTACCTAATACTACTATCTATTGTTCTTACCATTTTGCCAAAAGGAAGGGCTAGCACATCACACTCACTGTACAAATATCTAATTACAAAGAATGTGTTGTGAGTTATGTGTTATTAAGTGTTATGTGTGACAAGAAGAGACTGTATGTTTGAGGACAGAATGCCAGTAGTCCATGTGTGGGAGAGGGAGAAAGAAAAGGCAGTTCCCTAGGTCAGAGGAGAGCATCTTGACAACTAGTGAAGCATTGGCTCACTAAACAGCTGTCACTAACTCTTCCAATACCCAAGCAGGTAGTACCAGTTACATACTTCCCTGATCAGTGGTTGCCTGTCAGCCAACTACAACCTACCTTGGGCAATCACATATAAATAAAAATATCCATCTACCTTACAACTGCCCCAGGGTCTTTTCTAAGAAAGGATCCTAGTATTACCCAGAACTTCCTATCCAATAGATCCCACAGCCTGAGGCTCCTGTAGTCCAAAGCTGTACAACTTCCAGTAGCAAGGAAATGATGGACTCTGAGCGAGAAGATCTTTGATGAGAATGTACTTCCCGTGATAAAGCCTTAAAAAAGGTGAATTTTCATTTGCAGTATAACTGCATGCAAGCAGAGTCCAATAATACCAAAAAATAAACATATAAATGTTCTACTTCCAAATGAAAGAATCTCAAGGGTGAGGGGTATGAATGGTTTAGGAATGTCTTAGGGGAGAAGGGTTAATGAGGGGCAAAGGAAAAAGCTACGGAAGGAGGACTTCTGCTGCAGAAGGGGTTGTAGGAATGTGTGAAAAAGTGTTTAGAGGTGAGCTCTAGAATGATGTGGGTAAAAGTGAAAGTAGATTATGAGAAATGGGTGATTGCTAGTGCTTATCCCTGACCATGAGAAGTAAGATGAAGAGAGGAGAGTGTTTTGGGGGCAGCCAAGTGCATCAGTAGTTTTAATACAAGAGATCAGGGATTAGGGATGAGTGATTTGAATGTAAAAATGAGTATTATGACAGCTGAGAGTATGACTAGAGGGGCATGGGGTATTCAGTGATGTGAAAAGAAACAGTAGAAAGGTTCTGGAGTTCTGTGCTGGAAAAAAGACTAGTGTTTAGGAATAACTGGTGTAAAAAGAGGGACAACCAGAAGTATACATGGAATAGAAAAGATGGTAAGTGGGCTTCCTTGGATTATGTACTTACTAATAGGCATGCAAAAGAGAGACTCCTGGATGTGAAAAAGCTGAGAAAAGCAGGCGGAGGGACATCTGATCATTACCTGGTGAGATTTGTAGAGGCTTTCAAAACCATGAAATTATTTGGGTGAAAAGAGAGTGTGAAGAATTACCAAGAGAGATTGAGAGAATGGCAAAAGGAAAGAGTAAATGAAGCTAGGGAAGAGGGTGAGGAATGGGAGGTGTTTAAGGAATGAGTATTGGCATGTGTAAGAGAAGTGTATGGTATGCGGAGGATGGGAGGTAGGCAGGTGAGGACAGAGGACAAATGGAAACATCAGTAAAGGGGGTAAATGAGGAAGTGGTACCAGGCAGAAATGAAGTGAAGAGGAGATGGAGTGATTACTGTGAATGCTGCTGAATGTGTTTGATGACAAGGTGGCACAGACAGGGTGTTTGGGTCAGGAAAGTCTGAGAAGTGAGAAAGTCAAAGCAAGTGGCATGGTGAAAAGATATGAGATGGTGAAAGCATTGCATAAGATCAAATGTAGCAAGCAGCTAAAGTGGACTGGTATTGAATTGGATTTCTTAAAGATGGTGGTGCCAGTGTTGTTGATTGGTTAGTTAGTATTTTCAGCGTGTGTATGGATTATGTTTAGGTGCATGAGGATTGGCACACTGCCTGTACAGTGCCACTGCTAGAAGGTAAGGGGAAAAAAGGCTAATATTCAGATGGGGATAGGGGAGAAAGAATACTTCCCACGTATTCCTTGCGTGTCGTAGAAGGCGACTAAAAGGGGAGGGAGCGGGGGGCTGGAAATCTTCCCCTCTCATTTTTTTTTCAATTTTCCAAAGGAAGGAACAGAGAAGGGGGCCGGGTGAGGATGTTTCCTCAGAGGCCCAGTCCTCTGTTCTTAACGCTACCTCGCTGAGGCGGGAAATGGCGAATAGTATGAAAAAAAAAAAAAAAAATGTTTGTCGTTGAGTGTACCTGGTAAGTTGCATGGAAGAGTGCTGATTTAAGAGGGTGGTGGTATGCACAGATCATCAGAATGGGGAAGAATAATATGGTTTCAGGAGTGGTAAAGACTGTGTAGATCAGGTGATTACTTTAAAGAATTTGTGTGAGAAATAATCAGAGACTGAAGGATTCGCATGTGGCATTCATATATTTGGAGAAAGAGTATGATTGGGTTGATAGAGATGCTCTGTGGAAGGTGCTGGGAATATATGTAGTGGGAGGAAAGCTATTAGAAGAGTTTTTATGAAGACAGTAAAGCATGAATGGCAAGTAGGCAGAGAATAGGGAGATTGGTTCCAGGTGAAGGTGTGTCTGCAGCAAGGGAGTGTGATGTAATCATGGATATATATTCTGTCTATGGATGGAGTGGTCAGGGAAGTGAATGTGGTAGTCTGGACAGAGAGGCAGGCATGCAGTCTGTCCACAGTCTGTTCTTATGGATAACATGTCTTAGTTCAGTAATAATGATCAGAGTTACTGGGAAAATTGAATGTTTATGAGTTATATTTAAAAATGTGAAATCTAGACATCCTACTGCTCCTTACATGCTTATATGCCTTATACCATATACAACTGAAGTTATACTTACGTACTTAAGTAACTATAAATACAAAGTTTATAAATAGAAAAATGTAAGATTTTCCAATGGACAAATCCTGGTTGCATTCAAACTCAAGAGATGTTACAAAACAGACAACTCAAAAGAAATCCTGGCAAAAATCACAAAAAATTTATGGTAGTTACTTTATAATTATGAAAAACTTGACAGACAGAGGGATAACAGACATCAATGGATAATAGCAAAATGAAAGATGAGGGACAGTTAGACCTCTGGTCCTGGTGAGCTAAAATCATGTACTAAAACTGGTGTCCTATGGTAGCCAAAGATTCTTTGCTGGTTCATACCTTGAAGCAGTGAGCCCACATAGTTTTATATGATGTGTCTGTGATGGCTGACATTCGCATGTCTGGATGAGCAAGCTCAACCAATCCAACACACACATCCCGGAGACTAGCTGACATCTTCACAAGCTCATCCACAGAAAATGGAAACTGGTTCTGAGAAACTTGTACACTGTGTTGCTCATGTGATTCACCTAAAAACATTAAAATCTCAATTTACCACACCCATAAACATTACCCTGCATTTTTATGCCCTCCAGTATATTCATGCACCCTGTTCCTCTTCAACAAAAAAATTCAAAGGAATCTGTATAAAAATTCAGTACAGGTTAAGCATCAATCCAAAAATCCAAAATGTTCCAAAATCTGAATTGTTTTGAGTGGTGACACGACATTACAAGTAGAAACTTCCAGACCTGATCTCACTTGCCCATGCTGGGCTCTGATACTCTGTTGGTGCTAGTTTGTTACAAACCATCGTCACCGCCAGACCTACAAACAAGCATTACTCACTGTGTTTTTTGCATATTCTCTGCTCTGTGGTATGAAGATATTGTTGAAAATATCAAAAAGGTCTGCAGATACCCCAGTAGGTAAGAGTGAAATATCTGAAACCATTCTGAATCAAGGTGATCATGATAATAGAGACGATGAAGATGACTTTGTTGGTGTAAATGTATGATGTACTTATTGAAAGACTAAAGCAGCATGTATTCATAACAGAACAAGAAATTAAGTCAGTTTATATAATCAAAGAAAGACTTCTAAGACAAAAACCATGTTAATGAGGCAGATGACTCTGGAGGATACATCTAAAAAAAGCCATCCAGCAGAATGCCTCGTCATCCCTATAGAACCCACTTCCTGATCCCTCAACTTCTGATGTTCTTTCTCATGATGATGTCAACAGTGATGTACTCTTCCCCTCAAGTTTCTCAGGCCATATGTAGTTCTAGTATTTGTTGCTGCATTTATCTTCTTTTGTAAGAAGTTCTTTTGGTAAGTGCAAAACATTACTTTTATGTGAAATTTGAATTTTATCTCCACCTAAAATGCCATGTCTGAGCATAACATGATCAACAACAGTATTGCATTGAAATTTTCCTCCCACTTAGTTTTCATTACATTTGCAGCTACCTGTAATTATTGTAAATCAAATGCTTATTTGTTTTCATATCTCAAATAAAACCTGGAAAATAAAATGCACTGTACTGTAACATCTTAATCAAAACACAGTATTGTAGGTGGAAACCAAAAACCTGCAGTTATTTGTTATTATTCAACAGCTGATACAGGTATTCTGCTGATGCCACTATGCTGCTTAGTTACCCTAAACACATTATTTTTCATTGTATTACTGTTATTTCATATCTTTTTACTGTTAAGTACTTATGTGTGAATAAGTGTAAGAGAATTATTGCTTATCAGCAGTATACAAATTCAGAGTCAGGAATGAAGGTAATGCCAAACAACCACAGATTCTCCACATAGGTGGCTGAGGTTGTGACACCTTAGCTTTCTGATGGTTCAGTGTTACACAAACTTTGTTTCATGCAAAAATTATTAAAAATACTGCACAAATTAACTTCAAGCTATGTATATAAGGTGTATACGAAACATAAATCTATGTTGTGTTTAGACTTGGTTCCCATTCCCAAGATATCTCATTATGTATATGCAAATATTCCAAAATCTGAAACACTTCTGGTCCCAGGCATTTCAGATAAGGATACTCAACCTACATCAACAATTATTAACATATTCTGTACTTTTTCTTTTCTCTAATTTCTATTAGACACACCTTGGTCTCTTAAAAACTCAGAGTCATGAAGTGTGGACAGAACAGCCGTGAGTGTGGCACAGAAGGTAGCCAACAAGGGTACCAAGGTATCACGTTCATGTGGAGCCAATGGAGAGCCACGCGCTAACACCTGCAGTAAGGGTGGTCCTCGCATACCTGAGGAATGAACACAGCATTAAAAGTTATAAAATGTTTAATATGTTATGGCTGCCATACCAAAAAATAAATGTTTGGAAACTTTAATAGACAGAAATATACAAAGAAGTGTGGTGGCAAGTGTATTATGACTCAGAACTGACCAGGGTATGCTGAAATAGTTTGATCATAAGGCATATGGATAGGATAAGAAAAAAAAGACTAAGAAGATCTATTTGTCAGAAGTGGGAGGAAGGAAGAGGGAAGACCAAGAAGGAAATGTACAGATGGAGTAATAGATGCTTAGGGGTATCCCAGTTTGAAAATTAAGGAGGGTGAGATGCATGCAAAGGACAATAAATTGCACTGATGTGATATATCGGAGGCAGCATGGTGCAATCAAGGTAAAATATGGAACAGTCTGTGGTGCACAGCTATGGATAATTGACTCCTGTTTGGTGCATTATACATGACAGCTTGACAGTAGATTTGTGCACAAAAGCAAGGTTATTAGGATTAGCAGGACAGAGAGACAGCTTATTTGAAGTGAGTTAGAACGAAAAAAAAATGGAGGAAGTGAAGTGTTTTAGATACCTGGGAGTGGATATGGCAGCAAATAGAACCATGGAAATGGAAACATATCATAGGGCGGATAAGATAGCAAAGGTTCTCGGAGCATTGAGGAATGTGTGGAAAGAGAGGTCTATGAGGAATCTGTGGAAAGAGAGGTC